>NC_092411.1:107480797-108680797 GCF_040894005.1 Engystomops pustulosus | reverse complement strand
TCGGCAGAGTAGGGCTGATCTTTACAGAAAGATGGTGAGGGAGTACGTAGCTGACCATACCATCGTCCTAAATGATCACACAGCTCCCTACAACTACTGGGTTTCAAAGCTGGACATGTGGCACGAACTGGCGCTCTACGCCTTGGAGGTTCTTGCCTGCCCTGCCGCTAGCGTCTTGTCAGAGCGGGTTTTCAGTGCAGCTGGTGGCATCATCACCGATAAGCGTACACGCCTGTCGACTGACAGCGCTGACAGGCTGACGCTTATCAAGATGAATAAAGCATGGATTTCTCCTAATTTCAAATCTCCAGCAGGTGAAGGAAGCTCAACCTGAATAATTTATCCACTCCTCCTCCTCCTCATTTTCCTCCTTCTCCTCCTCTTTCTACAGTAAAGCAGAGGAAACTGGCTGTTTTTTGACAGGGCCCACTGGCTCTAGGTATAGTACTTTATGCATTTAATTTTTCTGGAGGGCCACCGACACGGTCCTCTGTTTTAAACAATTTTTGGGAGTGCCACATACAGGCACTCAATCTATTCAATTTTTCTGGAGGGCCACCTTTCCGGTCCTCTGTTTTAAACAATTTTTTGGGACTGCCACATACAGGCACTCAATCTATTCCATTTTTCTGGAGGGCCACCTACCTGCTCCTCTGGTTTGAAAAATTTTTTGGACTGCCACATACAGGCACTCAATCTATTCCATTTTTCTGGAGGGCCACCTACCTGCTCCTCTGGTTTAAAAACTTTTTTGGACTGCCACATACAGGCACTCAATCTATTCCATTTTTCTGGAGGGCCACCTACCTGCTCCTCTGGTTGAAAAATTTTTTGGACTGCCACATACAGGCACTCAATCTATTCCATTTTTCTGGAGGGCCACCTACCTGCTCCTCTGGTTTGAAAAATTTTTTGGACTGCCACATACAGGCACTATCCAAATTGAATTGTCTCCATAGCAGCCTCCACACGTTGTCTCCATTGCTACCTCCAAAAGTCGTCCATATAGCTGCCTCCATACATCGTCCCTTTATCAAACGAGGTTTGTCAGGCCGAAATTTGGGTTGTTTTCATGGATTCCACATCAAAGTTGTTAACTTTGTCGCCACCCTGCTGTGTTATCCACAAAATACACTGGCAAACTTTTACCATTTACGGATATTATTTTAGCGCTTCTTGCGCATCTGTTTACATTCCCCTCACCCGCCATATCCTAAACTTATAAGAACGCTACTACACTTGATCTTATACAAAAGGTTCTTAGAAGTGCTGTTTGGGGAGTAGCCTAGAGACAGGGGCTTGGATTGGCGAAAGCTCGCCTAGCAGCGGAGCGCCAGCTCCATGCGCATCATGCGCTTCTTGCGCATCTGTTTACATTCCCCTCACCCGCCATATCCCAAACTTATAAGAACGCTACTACACTTAACTTGGTGCAGGCTGGGACCGAGTCTGACCCTGGGGCTGGTCATATACTGCCGACGCAGAGGATTGCGGGGCCTACCTCGGTCCAGGTCTCAAAGGCCTACTATACCTCCAAATCCTCCCACCCCTCCTCCACCTCCTCCTCCTCCGAATTACCATCCGTGGGCATGGCGCCATCAGTCGGTAGCTCTAGGCACAGCAGCAGTGCCGTTGCTAAGCGACAGCAGGCGGTGCTCAAACTGCTGAGCCTAGGTGATAAAAGGCACACCGCCCAAGAGCTATTGCAGGGCATTCCACATCAAACTTGTTAACGTTGTCGCCACCCTGCTGTGTAAGCCACAAAATATACTGGAAAACTTTTTTCATTTACGGATATTATTTCAGCGCTTCTTGCGCAGATGTTTACATTCCCCTCACCCGCCATATCCCAAACTTATAAGAACGCTCCTACACTTGACCTTATCCGAAAGGTTCTTAGAAGTGCTGTTTGGGGAGTAGCCTAGAGACAGGGGCTTGGATTGGCGAAAGCTCGCCTGGCAGCGGAGCGCCAGCTCCATGCCAAGAACCAACTAACATAGTTTTAACTGCAGTACCTTTAATCTACTACTAGTTCACTGCCTCCATACATCGTCCCCTTATCAAACGAGCTGTGTCAGGCAGAATTTTGGATTGTTTTCATGGCTTCCATGTTAACTTTGTCGCCACCCTGCTGTGTAATCCACAAAATATACTGGCAAACTTTTATCATGTACCAATATTATTTGAGCGCTTCTTGCTCACCTTCTTTGGTTCCTCTCTGCTACCCATTGGTTTGAAGCCTGAGTCCATTTAGGGTATGTCGCCATGCCACTCTCTAGCCTTCCGCTGCTGCCGCTGCCTCTGCATGCCGTCCCCTATAGTGTCAGGGTCAATTATTGGATGTTTTAGATGCTATCTAGCTTCATTCTGTCACTCTGTCATGGCCATGCTGTTGCCCATAATTTTGGCATAATGGTGCGATTAAGCAGCCTCAGAGGCATCCATGCATGCTGCCCCTGCTGTTTCCTGTCCATTTCCGTGGTGTTTCCATCCTTTTCTGAGGTTCCCAGGTGTTTGGCCAAGCTTCCCTGTGCAGAGCCTTGGTCCCCTTGAAAAATGCTCGAGTCTCCCATTGACTTCAATGGGGCTCGTTACTCGAAACGAGCACTCGAGCATCGGGAAAAGTTCGTCTCGAATAACGAGTACCCGAGCATTTTAGTGCTCGCTCATCTCTAATTTGGATCCTTTCACTTTTGTCATATTTTGTTTTGTTAAGTTTTTGAATGATGATTTGTACTTAATACCCCATAATGAGAAGGTAAAATCTAAGTTTTAGAAATAAAATGTTAGCTATTTAAATTAAAAATCTAAAATGTAACTTATATCTTTATTCATCATCTATTAGATGTTTCTACAATGCAAGCAAGTTCCACCTATAGTTAATTTTACATGATTTGTACTATTCTGTTTTTACTTGATGTAGGAGGAGCAAGGAAGTGTGGACAGGGGTGGATTATCACTGGAGCCCCTGCCACACAATTCTTCCTGTTCAAAGGGACCCTGGCAGGAAGCTACAATGCTAATCCAAATTTTCTATCCTTCTTTTAACGGTATTGGTGTCCTCAAGACGATTGAAGGCTGTGGGAATAAGTTCTGAATAAATTGCTGTGTCTGCACTTTGTGATTAAAGAAAAGTGGGGTTTTGGCAGTAGTTTGGGCACTAAAAAACTTACAATCACTGCCAAAAGGGAATCTGAAATAACATCAGGTTCTCCTGAAAGCACCTGCACGGAATTCAGGACCTGACATAGAATTCAGGACCTGGCATATAATTTCCTGCTAGTGCAGCCACCAGACAGATATGTAAAGAGGCCAGTGCTTCCTGATGTATCCGGTGGGCACGGCACCACCACACATGTGCTGGTGTATGATACATTTACTCATGACTCAAAGATTAATAGTGTGCCAAAGAAATGAACAGTTGAGCTTGCCTTATTTCTGCTCCCTTCAGACCCTGCACTAGGAGTGTTTCTATAATTTTGAGATGATGGTTTTTAGGTCCATGGAACTAAGTGATTGGGGCACTTTTACTTACCCGTCCAGAGGAGTTTCCGAAAGTGCATTGTCGTCGGCCGCGATTCACTAAGATCGTGCGCCCTATATCCTGCATGTGTCGCTTCCCTGTTCAGGTCCGCCAGAGTTCACCATCTTCTTCCCAGTGTATGTAAGTGCATTGGTGCGACACAATTTGACTCTTGAATTCCTCGCTCAGTCCGAATCAGTCGGATCATCCCCCTGACGCAAGAAAGTTGCCAAAATCTGATCGCATATGACACAATCCCCTTCTAAATACCTGTCACAGCCATACAATCCCCAAATACCATGAACAGTCTGACGGAAATGTGATCCGCGACCCTCAGTAAATAAGCCTTATTAACTTTTATTAAAGGGGTTGCCCGGGGTCAGAGTTCTTTTTAAATAGGTCCCAGAAATATGCTGCCAAGCTGAAACATGCATCAGGGCTGACATCATCCCAGCAACCTTCCGGAGTCTTCGCTATACTTATGCGTAAGGGAGCATGCATTTTTTCCCCCTGATTTTATGTATCCAGATCATTTTTAAAATATAATCATTACATTTTTCAGACTTTTTCTAACAATTTTTTTTAGTTAGCTTGTGTTCTTCACACATATTGTTCTTCACATACTATTGTATGTATGTAGGCTTTCTCCTAAGCTACCTACTATAGGTCTATAGGGAGGGACAATCCACCAAAAAATAGTCCCGTAATTTAGTATCCAAGACCCCAAGGGTTAAGCCCTCGTCTAGGAGACACTCTAAAGCTATTAAACAGTCCTGAGGGGGAACTCCCCATAGTGCCCGATAGGTAAACTGATCACCAAGCATTTGTTCATTCAATTTCTTGCACAATGCTACATCCAATAATACCGTACTATTAATTTTTTAGTTCCATCAGTGCTTTACTCTTTGAGCTACTAAAATTGGGGTGATATGACCTCGTTGATGACCGACGTATTAGGGCAAGTTCCTCCTCCACTAATTCCTGGAAAGTATCACGAACAGATGATCTAGAAGTAATAGGGTAAAAATCCAGATTCTTAGTGGAAAAACCCAGATCATTACTGATTGGTGAAGATACACATAACAGTGTTCTAAGTGACAGCACCTCTTTAAACACAGACATATATCTATATTCACATACATACATACATACGTACACTACATACACACATACAATGCACTTACAGGACACATATATACAGTATACACTACCCTGCTGCTGGCTTGCTGAAAAACATCAGTGTAGTGAGCTCCCTCCTTCCCTCTGACTGCATGAAGCTCCGTTCTAATGTGGAGGAGGGGCGAGGTCACAGTGTAACACATGCAGCTGCTTCCCAGCACAGCACTGTTTAGGAAAGCCCTTTCCTCCACAGCCTACAGATATAGCTGCCGGCTTCTCGTCAGAGCGCAGGCGGACTATATGTGCATGGGCGTTTTGGGGCGGCTATGGACCCACAAGTAACATTGCCTGAGCAACCATGCATAATGCCCTAATGAAGAACAGTCATTGAGTCAATAAAACATAACCAACTTTTCTTAGTGGAGTGCCTCCATGACTCTCAATTCAAACTTAGAGTTAACCATCAGATTATTGAAGAATTATCAATGTAAGAAAATATATAGTGTGATAGCAACAGTTTATATCTACCTCAACTTTTCTTAGTGAATGATCCCTATGTTTATTATTCAGAGCTATTTTCAATGTTTACTTCCAGACTTCAGTTCATGGTGTGCTCTCTGGAAACATGCAGAGGAGTAATATGGCTTGTATGGCAGTCAATAAAATAGAGATCCTAGAGGCTGTTAAATTAAACATTTTGCAGACACATACGCTGGCATAATTTTGACTGCCAATGCTGGGTTGCTGTGCAGGAATAAGGTGATCAGTTAAAATGTTTGCTATGCCTGATTTTCTCTGGCAGACACCCCCTGCAGTAATTTCCTTAGGAAGTGAGCTCACCCTAGCGTCTCCACTATTGACAATTTTCCATAGAAGTTGTGTTCTACCATTTTAGAATTGCCTTTTCAACTTCTTAGTTTCTTGTTTAGCCTTCTACTAAGACATTTTTGATTTTTGTTTTTACAAAAAAGCTAGGTAGTGTAGTAGTAAAATGTAACATACTATGCAGGTTTAAGTAAACTAGCTTGAACTATAATAAGAAGACTGTAGTGGTCTTTGATTGCTAATAATCACTACTTTTATTAATAATAATAATAATAATAATATAATTGAAAAATGCTGAAAAGAACTGACCAAGTACGCACCTTGTGACCTCACCTTCAGAAACGAGACTGTCCTTGAATGCCACAGCCATACTCTTCCAGCAGTGGCCACAGAGTCCAAGATTTTCCTACACTATATGGCAGTGATGGCGAACCTTTTAGCGAGTGCCCAAACCCACTTATCTACCACAAAGTGCCAACATGATAATTTACAGCAATATTACCTACATAAGGGCCAAATAATACTGCCACATGTTTACCACCACTATTAGTATGCAAAACACAGACATATACAGTGCACACATATATACAGTATGCATAACACAGACATATACAGTACACACATATATACAGTATGCATAACACAGACATATACAGTACATACATATATACAGTATTCATAACACAGACATATACAGTACACACATATATACAGTATGCACAACACAGACATATACAGTGCACACATATATACAGTATGCATAACACAGACATATACAGTACACACATATATACAGTATGCATAACACAGACATATACAGTACATACATATATACAGTATTCATAACACAGACATATACAGTACACACATATATACAGTATGCACAACACAGACATATACAGTGCACACATATATACAGTATGCATAACACAGTATGCAGCTGCACCGAATATTGATTACAGTGTGCAGCCAAAATCCAATTTTTAACTTATTTTCATTCAAAAGTCAGCACTACCAGACCCCTTTTTTGCACTGCTCTCCTTTCTCTGCTGTCCCAAAAAGTGTTTTTGCTGGAACTGGAGTGACTGATCGCATGCTTCCTGCTTCACAGCAAGGTTTCTCATGCTGCAAGCTGGGACCGGGTAAGACGACGTTTGGGTATGGGTACATTCACACGTGCGCTGGAGAGGAGGATGAGGTGGCCCTTCCCCCCTCCATAGGAAACAGCGGCACACGGCAGCACACTCAGGAAAAGATAGAATGTTGGCATTGCAAATTTGTGGCCGCATATACATGCCCACAGATGGCCGTCTGAATGAGCCCTATGTGTGTGTATAGCAGTGATTGGTGTGTTGCTGTTTGTGTCAATAGCAGTTCCAGGTGTGTTGTTGCATGTATAACAGTGATGGGTGTGTTGCTTTCTGTTTATATCAGTGCTGGGTGTGTTACTTTGTGTGTAAAGTAGTGCTGGTTGTATTGCTTTGTGTTTATAGCAGTGCTGGGTGTGCTGTTTTGTGTTTATAGCAGTGCTGGGTGTGTTGCTTCGTGTGTGTAGCAGTGCTGGGTGTGTTGCTGTGTGTGTATAGCAGTGCTGCGTATGTTGCTATGTGTATGTATAGCAGTGCTGTGGATGTTGCTGTGTTCATAGCAGTGCTGGGTGTGTTGCTGTGTGTCTATGGCAGTGCTGGGTGTGTTGCACTGTGTGTGTATAGCAGTGCTGGGTGTATACCCCTGTGTGTTTATATCAGTGCCATGAGTGGTGCACGTGTGTATAGCAGTGCTGGGTCTTTTGCCATGTGTGTATATAGCAGTGCTATGTATGTTGCTGTGTGTGTGTATAGCTTTGCTAGGTGTGTTGCTTTGTGTTAATATGAGTGCTATGTGTATAGCAGTGCTGGGTTCTTTGCCCTCTGTGTGTATAACAATGCTATGTGTGTTTGTTTAGGAGTGCTTGTTGAGTTGTCATGTGTGTATAGTAGTGCTTGGTGTGTTGCTGTGCATTTTTAGCAGTGCTGGGTGTGTTGCTTTGTGTGTAAAGCAGTAATGGGTGTGTTGCTGTGCATTTATAGCAGTGCTGGATGTGTTGCTTTGTATAGAAGTGCAGGGTGTGCTGCTGTTTACGTATAGCAGTCCTTGGTGTGTTTGTGTGAGTGTGTGTGTATAGCAGTGATGAGTGTGTTTGTGTGAGTGAATGTATGTAGCAGAACTGAGTGAAAAAATGGATGAAGCAGTGCTGTATGTGAATGAATAGATGTAGCAGAGCTGAGTGAGTTTATGCATGTAGTAGATTATTGATTTGTGTACTATGCTTTGTTGTGACCAACAGTATTTTTAATTGTTGGAAAATCTTATAGTCCGAAAAACATGATAAACTGCCTGTGACACATTTGTGTCGTGACTACACTATACCTGACAAGACAACAAAAAATTTGGTGCACTATTGCACTATTGGTGCGCTACTATTCAGGAAATCCGGCGCACTCTGAACGCTTCACGGGTAAACTGTTTTTGATAAAAGAGGGCCTCTGTTTTCTATCTTTTGTGTCCCTAACGTCTTCATTCATTCAACGGCTCCTTTTAAAGTATTATGTGTATAAAAGCCATACATAAAATGCATATGCAAATTTAGCCATATTAAACTTGCTATTTGAAGGGGTTTGTAGGAGTACGAAAAAATAGCAAGATGGGGCTGCATAACAAATTAAACCTGTATTTACTTGGTCAGGCTCTCCCAGTGTCCCCCATGTGGTCCCTCCATGCTGCTCAGATATCTTCCGGGCGGCCGGGCCGCCCACATGATGTCACGGAGAGACCAAAAGGAGTGCCTGATGAGGTAAGTACATGTTAATTTTTTCATTTAGGCCCCCACCGGCCACCTCGCTATTTTATTATATAAGTCTCGGACCACCCCTTCTGCACACAAATTATCTGTATTATATACTGTATTTCCTTATGATCAAGTAGAAATGTTTTTTTTTTTAATTTGTTTTATTGGTAGCAAAAGTACAAACGAGCGGGAACACAGTCCTTATAACATTACAAACAATAAGCCAAGTGTAAGCCATAATTGGTAATAAGATTTACAGATGAAATGAAACTACTATGAAGTCCCCAGACCCACTGAAGTGCCCTTAGGGGCTCCCTAAAGAAACAAAAAATAGAAAGCACAAATTGGTAATAGAGTGAGGAGGAGGGAGGTCGTAGGGTAAAAACAAGAGGGTAGGCAGGAAGGTTGGAGCGTCCAAGACAGGAGGCACAAGGGGCGACCAAGACAGGCTGGGAGGAGAACTGCTCTAGGTCTTCATATAGATTGTCTGTACTCATCGGATTGTTGGAAGAGAATCCATGGTTGCCAGGTTTTGCTAAAAGTGCCATGCAAGGAGGATTTAAGGTCCTCCATGTGCATGAAAACATTTACTTTGTTGATCTACAAATTCGTTGTTGGGGGAGTGGTTTGTTTCCATAGTATTGGGATACAAGAACGGGCTGCTAGGATTAAGAAGCGCAGTAGTGATCTTTTCTATGTTTGTGTTGAAACGTCACAGTGATGAAGAATGAGGAGGGGAGGATCCAGCCTCACAGAGTCTCCACAGACCAAGGAGATAAGGCGTTGCAGATTCTGCCAGAATGGGGCAAGAATCCGACATGACCAGAATACATGGAAGAAACACCCCTCCTCCTCTCCACATCTCCAGCACGTAGGAGGGACCAGCGGGAAGATGGTGTGTAGTCGCGTAGGGACCCTATACCACCTGGCCATGAGTTTGTATCCTGCCTCTTGAGGTGCAATGACAGAGCTCAAAAATGCGCTCTTTCTGTTCCGGTGTAAGTGTGATCTTTAGATCTGTTTCCCATTGCGTCAAATACTGGGGTCTAGGGTCATCAGGAACCGCTAGGAGACATGAGTAGGAGGAGGAGAGTGTATGTCGTATGGTCCCCGTAGTAGAGCAGAGGCATTCGAACGAGGTTGGATTTTTGGAGAACTGAGAGCAGGGAGGGAGGGAAGTCATATAATGCCGTAGTTGCTGAGCTCTCCAGACAGCCATGGTAATACCTGTAATGGGATTGTCGTAAAGAACTGCTCCAGCCGTACCCAAGGCTTCAGGTCAAAATTACAACACCAAATTTTCGGGCGGTAGAGGGTGGTACGTTGAATCCTAGCGGGTTTACCAGCCCAAATGAATTTATGCTGAATGGTGTTCAGAGAGCGGAAGTACGCTCTTGGTAATTTGGTAGGTAGTGCTTGGAAAAGATAGAGCAAACGCGGAAGAATGTTCATTTTGAATATGGCACATCTATCAAACCATGAAAAAATGCCCTTGGTCCATCTGGAGCAGGCCTCTTGTACTCTCTTAAGTATGGGTAAGAAGTTAAGCGTGTAGAGCCTGGATAGGTCAGCTGGCAATTGGGTCCCCAAGTATGTGATGCTCTGCGTTGCCCATTTAAAATTAAGCAGAAATGTTTTAAAAATAATATTTCCAAAAATATAAACAACATCTACAATATGCACAGAAAAGTCTACTATTGCTAACTAGAGTAACAGACAATATTTAGCAAACCATGTTGTTGTAGCTTCACATGGCTTGAGTGTAAATTCACTGTTATAATATTGTGACAAGTTCTATTGCTCCCACACAAATAATATAAGATCATGGATAGGTACAGCCGCAGTTCAAGTGATGGACATTATGAACTACAGTTCCACTGTGGTTGTAAGGAATATCTTTATATGGAAGAAAATATTTTTTAATCTATATTGCTTTTTCACAGTTTTCTAGAATATTTATTATATCTACAATTGCATTGCTGCTCAAAAAGAGATGGCAAACTTATACTTCTAGAGGTACAAATGAAAGTACAACCAGAAAAGAAATGCATTCTAAATTAGAGAATAAGCAACTGTGCTTGTAAATAATGCATTTCATAACAAATTTTAAAGAAAATCTTTTAGTTTTAAAGAAAAACTACCACCAGGATGAAGGATTTTAAACCAAGCACACTCACATGGAGGTGTGCCGCCTTTGGCAGGATCCGGTCTTCTTTTAGCTTCTTATTCACTTCTAACTGCAAAAAAAAACAACAACGTCTTTTTCAATTATGCAAATGAGGGGTTCCAGGCTCATTTAACACCTATAGAGCCTGGAGCCCCTCAGGCTCATAATAAGAAGCTAAAAGAAAAGCAAATCCTGCCAGAGGGGGCACACACCAGCCCTTAAGTGTTATTGGTTTACAATCCTTCATCCTGGTGGTAAAGTTCCTTTAAAGTACCTCTACCACCAGTTTACTGGTGGTAGAGTGTTCTAACTAGACTGCTCATTCAGTCTAGGTGGCGGAAAGACTGTTTTTAACACATTTTAAAACAGCGGAAGGCGCTCAGGCTGACGTCCCCTGAGCGCCTCTCTGCTTCCCTGGCTTTTAATTCCCTGCTGCAAGCCTCCTTCTGAAGATGCGTAAATACACGAATACAACAAAGTCATAACTGGACTATATCTGTTGGTAAAATAATACACTGTCAAAGTTGTTTCAGCACCATGAATCTCAGAAGCATTCTTCTCAAGTTAAACATTAAAATCCCACACACATATCCAGCTCTTAAAATATTCTTGCAGTATGCCAGTTTCCATGTGCACTTATAATTATCTCCTAAGGGTCTACTACTGGGGGTGATAAATTCCTGGTATGCTGTGCATTACACAGCTTAAGCATATCCATATTCAGAAGGATAATGGCATAATTTGTTTGCTTAATATATTATTCATTCTCATTTGAATATAATTTTCTTGTCCATGTGTGAAAACATGGAATCTTTGCTTGCTAATAAGGCAAGTTATAAAAGTTACAAAAGTAACAAAATAACAAACGTTCAAACTAAAATAATCTTATTTTGAGGGATCACAATAAAATATACAGTACTTTCACTGGTAATTTTCCAAATTAAATACATGTTATTATACTGTATTTTAGATATATAATGTATTTGGGAGAAAAAGGGAGTGAAAAAAAAGAAAGATGATGGACTAAAATAGCGAACTAAAACTGGAGAGCCTTCTGCCTCTAGTATATAGCCTGTCTTACCCCAGTATAAAGCTAGCCAGCCAACTGCCCCCAGTATACAGACAGCGTGCCAGCACCCTACCCCCAGTATATAGCCAGCCACCCTTCTGCCTCTAGTATATATCCAGCCAGCCCTCAGTATATAGCTTGAAAATCCTCCAGTATCTAGCCTGCCAGCTTCCAGTATCTAGCCTGTAAGCCCCCAGTATATAGCCAGCTACCAGTATATAGCCAGCCACCAGTATATAGCAAGCAAGCGCCCAGTATCTAGCCTGCAGTCCCCCAGTATCTAGCCTGCCAACCCCAATACATAGCCAGCCAGCTCCCACTATATAGCCTGTCAGCCCTCAGTATATAGCCTGCAAACCCCAGTTCCTAGCCTGCCAGCCCCCAGTATATAGCCAGCCAGCTCCCAGTATATAGCCAGCCAGCCTCCTGCCCCCAGTATATAGCCAACCAGCCCAATGCCCCCAGTATGCCCAGCACATAATATAAACTCATTACTCACTTTTTCTACCTCTTCCCTCCCAGGTCCATGCATGCTGGCCATGCAAACACTATGTCAGCCACTTGCTGACATCATAGTGTTTGCACAGCCAAAGCGCACAGGAATCAAGAAGAGGACCTGCAGGGAGAGTTGTTATGGGCAGTACTGAGTTTATTTCTTTATATACCCAAGTATAAGCTGCATGAAATGGCTCTTGTATACATGAGTATTGAGATCAGGAACAGATGTACTAGGAATTCATGGGTGAAGGCCCTTCTCAGTATAAAATTCAGTAGGTGGCCGTGGGCCCCCTATAAGCCTTGAGCCCTGGGCTACCGCCCAAACCGCCAATATTATAATCCACTACTGATGAAAAGTATTGTTGAAACCAATTGGATTATGCATTTTATAAATAATGCTGTTTCCTCCAATTTTGGAAGGTGGGTGGGAACGGTGTAAGACAGATTTAAAGGGAACCTGTCACCTCATTTTCAATAAAGACAGGTTGCAGAAGCTTATTAAACCTGCAGTGCAAAAATACCTCTCTGCCTTTTGTAAGCATTTTCATTACAGTATAATTGTGTGTTAAAACTTACCTTGCACCTTGACAAAATCCTGGGGTAGTCACAGGGGCTGGGCTTTGGTTTGAATGCATTTCAAAAAACAACATGTGCCTTGTCTGTGTTACTCACTCCTTAGAGCTTGGCCTCCAAATTTGTTCTCCTGTACAGCTCCTCCTCCTGCTCCTTCACAGAGGTCACAGCCTGGTGAGATGACATCAGTGGGGGAGGGAGGAGCTGTACAGGAGCACAAAGGTGGGGGCTAAGATCTGAGGAGTTAGTAACACAGACAAGTCACATGTTGTTTTATGAAATGCATCCAAACCATAGCCCAACCCCTCTGACTACCCAAGGATTTTGTCAGGATGCAGAAGTAAGTTATAAGACACAATTATATTGTAATGCAAATGCTTAGAAAAGGCAGAAAGGCATATTTGCACTGCAGGTGTCATGGGCTTTTACAATCTGTCTTTAGTGAAAATGAGGTTCCTGGTGACAGGTTCCCTTTAAAGATGTGCTATTGTATAATATTGTATGGTAGTTGTTACATTTTATAAACTTTAAATTGCCCTCATGATAAATCACTAGTAATATTCTTACTTGGGATGTTGACATATTATTGCTGCATCCATTCTTACAATTCAATCATATATAAGAATAATACAATTACTAATAAGAATGAGTATAAATAAAGTACAAGTTTATCAACAGGTATTTATAAAAATATATCAATACCAATACTCCAGCTTTTTTATGTTTAGAGTTTTTATAAGATGGGATATTAAATTTAACATAGGTAATTTTGCATCTGATAAAGTTACACATTATTTGTTATATGAATGAAATCCAGATGTAGCCAGTACTTGTGTATGTACATGAATGTGTTTTCTTCACAATAAGCTGACAGTCTTCATATTAGCATCCTCATCTATAGATATAACTCAAATGCCAGCATGGCACCATGACAGTATCACACAATATACAAATGCTTTCAAGAATGAAGGCACACATAATGAGGAATAAAATGGAGTAAGGAGATTAGTTAAAGGATTTGTTATGTCAAGATCATTTTATTCTAATAATAGGAAATGTTGCAAGCTTTTTTCTGTGGTACAAACAGACTTCAAACAAAAACAGAACAAAGAGTCTCTGAAAGAGCTGACTGAAAAGAGTTCTGGAATTCAAATGAACAGTTTCTGAAAAGTTTTCTGTCAGAGCCACCACACATTTGACTTAACTGGAAAGCATTAATATGAGGCCACCCGGGTTTTATTGACCTTCTAACTACCCAAGGAGCTGAAAAGTGACTATGGGGCTTAAAACATAAACCTCTTTGGCTACCAGGTTTTATTTTGGGATAATCGTCTGACTGTAGTCCTCACAGTGATGTAGCTGATTCAATCTACTTTTTCAAGGGTGGCCATTCTGTAATTTTAAGATCCACCGACCTCATGCAGATAGCCACAAATGGAAAAGCAACCATAATTACAAGGACCTGCTCAACTAATCCATGGATAACAACTGTCAGTTAAAAGATAAATAAGCTGAGTGCAAGCATTTACTGCAGACCTAGAGCCAGTAGTTTCATTAGCCTTTACTTTAAGAAAAAGAAATAAAAATAACACATCCCGCTAGTAAATGAATTATAGACCTTTATTGCTGTAAAATGCCTTTGAAGTATGTTAACATTAAAGTTTCACTACCCCAACCCCAAATACCAATATTGGAGGAGCTATAGCTATATCACATAATGGTGGAGTAAAGTGTCAGCAACCGCTTCAATAAAAAAGTATTTTTTGTCTAATCTCAAAATGAAAATCATAAATTTCTTGATAAGGACGAGCATACTTTTATTGACATTGTAATGTTTTATTTCTTTGTCTAATAGTATTACATTATACTTATAGTGTGTATATCAATTAGATTGTCATTTATAGCAGATTATTTGTAACACCTATGCCCAAGTCTTCCTCTGTCCACAGAATATGGCTTAGGTGGTTGTTTGAATTTTCATAGTGTAAACTGTACTTTATGTTGCTGGCTGTTAGGAGGGTAGTTAAAGGAAATCAACAAAAAAACCTATAAATACTCAACTCAGCTCCTTCATCTTGATACACCGGGATCATCTAGAAAAGAAAGTTATAATTAGATGATCCCGCTCATCTAATTCAGATGTTGGTGCTCTAAGCTGGTAATTAGACACAGCCTCATCACCTCCCTCTCCCATGCGTGCCCTCGTCACTTCCCTCGCTCATGCTGGGAGCAATAATCTTGCTAATTATATTTTTCTATGTGATCCGGGAAGTCAATACTAGTGACGGACAGCGCCGGGATCAAGATGAAGATGAGTGGGGGTGAGTATTTGTAGGTTTTTCTTTATGATATTGTTTTCCTTTAACTGCTGTGATTGACAGAGCTCAAACCCAATCATCTGCAGAGGCTCTCTAAATACCTATATGTTTTCTGCCCACAGGTGGTATGGTGCTGGTTATATTCCATAGCTATCTTAATATTTTCTGCTCCTGCGTTTCTTCTTTATCTCTCTGTATGTCTGGTTTACCAATCTTGGCTTTTTTATAAAGACCATCCCTGTAAATTTCAATTTGGTGCCTTATTTGCTATATCACTATGACTTGAACCCCTGACCTTTGTGTTGTTTGTTGGTCTTGTTTTGTGTCCTCACTATGACGTTAGGAGCAACTGTCTTCAAGTTGTCCTGTATTACTTAGGACACACAGACGCAACCAGGTGGGTGATAGTTTGGGGCGTTCAGTTTAGATCTCTTGGTCTCATCTGTCCTTTCCTAGTCTAGAGCCCTACATTGTAAGTGCAGAATCCATAACAAACATCTTTGCAGATGTTTTTTATGCCTGAATCTAATTTTACATTCACCTTATATTCAGTTCTTCTGGGATGCAAATCTAAGCTGAGCAACCTATGCATATTTAAGGATGATAGGGAATTATTATGTGTTTTTGGAATCTGTTTACCTAAAAGAAAAATCTACTGGTAGTTAAAGCAATGTCATGTATTAATTACATCTGAAAAAGCAGCAAAAAATATTATGTTATTTATGTTTACATAACATTGCACATAAATATGTTAATATTAACTCTAGCAACCCAATACATTATAAGTATTATTAATATTAAAATTGAGATTAATGATGAACATATTCTTCATATTCTTCCATCCAATGTATCTTTGGAACATAACGTCTTTCATTTGTAGAATTTGCTCAGAAGCTTGTGAAAAGCATTAAGCTAGTAATGGGATTTACGAATTTGTTTACAACTGTATCCCTAGAAACTTCCTATAAAAGATCTGTTTCTGGGCAACTAAGAATTGTGAAGCAGCAATGGAGGTTGATTTTATTTTCTGACATAGTAAAGAAGGAATAGTCTTAATTTGGAGGGAATATTTTATAAATTGCAAGAGTCTGACTTGTATTAGATTTTTTATTTCCTTAACATAAAATAAACATTAAAATGTAATAAATGATTGTAGTCTCTTTAGTAAAGATAAATATTTACTCTACTGTTTAATCTATTAATGATTGTAATACTTATTGATAACTAAAAATCAACATTACTATTACTATACAACTTATTAAAAAATATAAAGTACAGGACTGGAGTTTATACATTTTTAGAGTAATTTTACGAGTTCAATTTATAAGAGCAAATATCCCAAAATATGCAACTTAGAGCCTATCATGAACAATTATAATAGGCTCTAATTATAATTGCAATGATAAGCAATAACATATTAAATAGTGGTACAGTATTTGCAGTAATGTATTAAACAAATCTGGCACCTGCGAATATACTTTAAATGTACCAAGTCATAGAATTCAACTCACACCAGGGTTCTTTAACTTTTCCATTGTAGATTTTGCTTTATGTTTGGGATCATTGTCTTATTGAAAGATACATCTTTTGCAGACTCCTACAGGTTTTCTTCCATCAATTTTAACCATCTTCCCTGTCCCTGCTTAAGAAGAGCAGGCCCAAACCATGATGCAGCCACCACCATGTGTGATAGTGGGGATGGTGTGTTCAGAGTGATGAGCTGTGTTGCTTTTATACCAAACATATCGTTTGGTATTGTGGCCAAAAGTAAAATTTAGGTATCATATCACCAGAGCACCTTCTTCCACACATATATGTGGGTAATACTTTATAATAAACTAAACTGCCAGTTGCAAGTAGTCAGGTGTACAGGAAGGCAGCAAGGAAATTCTTCTTCCTACGGTCATTACGCTCCTTATAATTTTTAATCAGTGATAATTGGTGCGTTATTTTATGAAGCAAGTGCGCAAGTGTTTGGGGTCCTTGTTTATCTGCGGGGGAATAAAGCAAGTGTAAGAAAATACTGAAGAAGGTGACAAACATAATTGGCTTAAAAGTCAAAGGTTGGGAGATTCTGTCACTCTGTCGTGCATCCAAAAATCAGTTTTTGACAACTCCATCCCACCCATTTCATTTCCTACTACACTCATGGAGAAGTAGTTTAGTGCCCAATTCATAAAGATGAAATGTTAAATGGATATGTACAAAAATAATTAGTGCCAAGTACTCTCCACTTGATGAATAACCGGGATATATCAGAACCGATTTGGCAAGCTCTGTGCAGTGCTGTGTAATTTATGTGTGCTATATAAATAAAGGAATTAGTATTATTGTAGTAAGGGTATATAAGTGCTAATATTGGATGTGTTTTGTATACTTTTTATTAATGTTGTTTTATAAATTGTAAGTATATTGTATGCTTTTATGTATTATGTGTTTTATTTGGATGTGACATAAACTTTTCCCCCTGGGGACAATAAATTGCTATTATTATTATGTTTGGTGTGTTTTCCAGGTGGCTTGCGGCAAACATTAAACAATACTTTTTATGGATATCTTTGAGAAATGGCCCGAAAGTTCTATGTGATAATCCGGGGAGCCATTGTATATGACTGAAGTAGTGATACGAGAGACATTAATAGCTTAGGACACTCTGAGGGCATGCATGGTGCCTCTTACAGCAGGGCTTCCAAATGGTATTTTTCAGCAGGATGATGCTCACTGAAACAAACAGCAGGGTTTCCTAGGAATTTATCTGCTGATTGCAACACTTCCTTGGTCGTCTTGGTCTCTAGATGTATCACCAGCTGTCGTGACTGTTTGGCAACTTATGAATATACAGGCTTTACATGGCCAGGTGCTGTTGGAAAATGTGCCGCAGGATACCATATAAAACCTGTTTTCCTCCATCCTCACCCAAGTTTCATTCAATTCCAAAAACATTTTCTACATGGTACATTTGTTTTTTTTTCGCAGTGGGTATACACAACCGATTATCTTTGAAAATGCAACATTCAGTACCTGCAGTTATAGAAATGGACTATAATGCCTAATGCAACACTCCTGCCAATGAATGGGCAAGGTGGTAGTAGTGAATAGCGCCCTCTCCATGTCAGGAACTGTAAGGGAGACTCATCACCTCTCTAGGAAGTCTCTAGGAACTAGAACACTTTGTAACTGCAGCTGTAGTCATTGCATGGTAAGGCAAGAGTTAACAATGCATAATGCTGTTGTTCAATTATGTACTTTTAAAGCAAGCTGGAAGCTGATTGGAGAAGGCCTAGCAAATGACCAGAGGCGTATATGTCAGGGCTGCTGCAGCAAGCATCCTAATACCAGGAACCACTGGTGCCTCAGGTTGAGATCCACCACCCGGATTCAGCTCCACCTGTACCAGCCCAGCCTGAGGCTGCGTGTAACCTTCCTGTGGACCAGCTCTCCATAACTCTCAAAACTTGACACTTCTGCTGCTAAAGTTGCTGTTAATCATTTGGCCATTGCCTGCTGTTGAATAAAGAACTGTAAGTTGATTTGCACAACTCTGCCTCAGTTTGATCCCTGCATACAGCTGATTACCACCATGGGCTTCCCCATCCATCAACCAGAGATTCATCCTACAGACACCTCAGGTTGCCTCTCCCTCCTTATTTCTTGCACACACCACCTGCTGGAGACCTGCCAGGCTATAGATCAACCCTCCGCTCCCCATACCAAGCACCGTGACCAGAGTGTGCCCTAGACCGCAATCGCCAACCACCCTGGTATTCTGGGCCCCGGCTGCCTCTAGGCCCCCAAGAAAAGGCTAGGCGCTGGTGTTCAGCATAGGCAGCACTTACTCATGTCATTTGTAAAATATGTAGTCACTATCAATTATACTAAGTGTATTTCTATCCAACTGCTTTGAAATCTCTTATTTACAACACAACATTGATTTGTACATGTACACCATAAAATATTTGTAGTGTGTGAAAGATCCTGATTTTGTGCATTGCTTAGAATATTTTGGTGAAATGGGTTTAATCAGTTAACTAACTGCTGTATTACTTGGAGACATTTGCAGACAGACAAGAGAAGAAGAATGGAAAGGAATCAGTAGTACATTCATATTTGTGCTGTGCAAGAAAAAGATCTTTAGTTTGCCAAACAACCTGAAATATGATGAGGTAGCAAATACTACTGTGTGTTGCTTGGCTTCAGAAATTAATGTTGAAGCAGAACTGCAATATTTTTTATTAAATGAGTTAAAGAAATTAATCTCAACTTAACCACAGTTATCCGAGTCAAAGTTTTCTATAATATCATATTAGGAATATTTATTATTTATCATCTCCCATTAAAATACAATCCAACTTGTTGTAGACTGAATATAAAAGATATAATTCCACGAGTTGTACTAGGTACATCCACTTTACTGATCCATACGACACAAATACTGCCCTGCTACATTTGTATGCTATAAAACAAACACTTTGTGATATCCTGACAAGTTAGATAAAAAAAAAACTAAGCTGTAATGTTTATCAGTTGGGAACCAACATAAATAATCTCGGGGGAGAGGGACACAAAGCCAAAGCAGTTAGCCCAGTAGCCCAGTGTGGGCAGTTGTATTCAGATCCATATTCGCTTTTAATGAAAGTTGTGGCTACAGTTGCTCCAATGTTAACTACTATTGTTACTTTTCACATGTAGATTCACTACTGGTTTTACAATGGATACTAGTTAGTAATGAAAGTGTATGTGGTTAGACTGTCAAGGGGGTAGCATTGAAAGTGGATTAATATCTCAGGACAGATTTAAAGAAGCACTAGATTTACCAAACAGTTCATAAATTTGGTGCATGTTGAAGTCATTATCCAGTAAAACTGACAGTGATTCTGGTTCATCCTTGGGTGCTGGCTGAAGCTGGTCAGAGTGTGTTATTATCAACAGTAAAACAAGTGCTGCATCGACATGGGCTAAAAGGCCACAGGAACATTGAGCAAAATATTTGGAGACCTGTCCTTTGTTCTGACTAAACTAAAATTGAACGTTTACGTTTGGATGATGCTGGTGCAATACACAGTATAATATAGTTGACACCTGCCTGTTACCGCTGCTGTTAGTGCTGGCACAAATCACAGGAGGTAGCCTTTTAAATGCCACAGTCGAATCAAACCATGGCACTAACCTATGGGTGCTGCCATTAGATGGCCGATTGCTTGCCCCTGTGATGTCATCGGAGGGTGGTAATTGAGTGGCAATCGGTCTCAGAGACTTGTAGGCTTGCCATGCATAATGATCTACAATAGCCTGTTGAGTAAAAATGCTATACACTGAAATACAGTAGTATTGTAGCATATAGTATGAACAATCAGACCCTGCAGGGTTAAAATACCCTAAAGGTTCTGAAATAAAAATAAAAAATATTTAAAAAATAAAAATAAGTTTAAATCACCCCCCAAAGAATAAATAGGAATTGTCATTTGGAGCACAGAATGAAAGCCATAAAAACAGAGCCCCCAAGAAAAGGCTATGAATGTGTTTTTTTGTCCATTTCAATGCACTTGGAATTTATTTCCCGCTTTCCAATTAAATAGGGCCACTAAAAAGTAAAATTTTCTCACAAATAACAAGCCCTCACACATCTCTGTAGACTTAAAAATTGTATTTTTGGAGTGAGGGGAGTAAAAAACTGAAACACAAAAACTAAAAAGGGCTGAATCCAGTAAGGGTTAAGAATAACAAAGTCAATGTTATGGAGTGGCCATCAGAAAGCCCTGATCTCAATCCTATTGAAAACGTATGGGCAAAGCTGAAGAGGCAGGCATAAGCAAAGCGGCCTACAAGCATGAGTCCAGTTTTGTTAGGAGGAATGGGCCAAAATTCCTACCAACTGTTGTGAGAAGCTTGTGGAAGGATATCCAAATCATTTGACCTAAGTTATAAAGTTTAAGGGCAATGGTACCAAATACTAAGAAATGTAGGTAAACTTTTGACTTTGCATGAAGCAATAAAAATGCCTTAAAAAATTCTGTCTCTCTCATTTTTCTCACATTTGTCAAATATAAATAATAATGGTAATCCCAATTGACCGAAAATGATTTGATTTCATGACAGAAGCATGTGTCTTTTTATATAGTCTATGTAAACTTGTGGCTTAAACTATATGCTTGGGAAAAAAAATGTCATGTATTTTTTGCATTTTACTACAGTTTTCTGCAAAGTTGCATTAAAGTGGTTGTCTGTATTAATTACATCATGTTTTTATACATGGTTGGCTGTGCTAATAAGATATAGTTTTAATTTGTGCATCATATAATTTTTGTAGATTACAACCAACTATTGGATGGCTTTTGTTAGAACATTTTGAGAGCTTAAATTCCTGTTGAGTATTATGGTATATAAATCTGTACATATTGACTTATTGGGGGATATTTATTGTACACTGACGTTTATTTGCTGGTGTATGATAGCCCCACCAACCCTCCAGGCGCAGTTGGATACATCAAGCACAACTGGGGAGTCTTCACGTATGAAAAGTTGCCGGCTGCAGCTAGTACGTTGTGACCTTTTTAAAATTTCGAGCTAAAAGGGCAATTTTTTGTTATTTCAGTTTAGCGATTTTATCATGTGAACATAAATAAGACTATATACAGATGCCTCCCCCTCAATAATACATCTATATACAGCCACCTCACCCACAGTAATACATCTATGTACAGCCACCTTACCCCCAGTAATACATCTATATACAGCTGCCTCACCCCAGTAATACATCTATATACAGTCGCCTCACCCCCAGTAATACATTTATATACAGCCGCCTCACCCTCAGTAATACATCTATATACAGACACTTCACCCCCCAGTAATACATCTGTATACAGCCGCCTTACCCCAGTAATACATTTATTTACAGCGGCCCAAACCCCAGTAACATTTATATATAGCCGCCCTACCCCCAGTAATACATGTATATACAACCGGCCTACCCACAGTTATACATCTACAAAGCCACCTCACCCTCAGTAATACATCTATATACAGCCACCCATCCCAGTAATACATCTATATATAGCCCCACCCCAGTAATACATCAATATATAGCCGCCTTACCCCCAGTAATATATCTCTATACAGCCACTTCACCCTCTGTAATATATCTATGTACAGCCGCCTCACCCCCTGTAATGCATCTATATACAGCCGCCTCAACTCCAGCAATACCTTTAAATACAGCTGCCTTAACCCTAGTAATACATCTAAATACAGTGGCCTCACCCTCAGTAATGCATCTATCCATATATAAATATATATGTACACCCCTACCCCCTTGCCCATTCAACCTATCCACTGACCAGTAATACATCTAAATACGGTCCCAAATAAAATAATAGCATTGTACTCACCTTCCCCAGTTCCCTTGACGTGCGTCAACCTCCTTCTCTCTCGCAGTGTCAGCCTACTGTCATAGGGCGCTGTAGTGTGTGACTATTTGAGATAATTGTGGTAGAATTTCTCTGCTTTTAATGCTACAAAACAAACATTTGTGTCCTGTGCCATATTTTTGTATCTCTAGGTACTTTTTGTTTAAAATAATATAATGCACAAAATAAGCTGGCAGGATTGTGCTGTAAAGTTCTAAGATGTATCTAAGATGTTTAGCAAATTTATCATCCAGCATGAGCAAATATGATACATTTAGTGAAAATTCACACATGATTTATCTAAATATTAGACAGTCAATATCCCTAAACTATCTACATGCAGGGAGTTTGGTTAACAACTTGTGATGGCTGCACATATTCTCTGATCATTTCCCCACATAGTCTAAGCAGTATTTCATGTGTGCTTATTCTTGGCTCAACATTTTGAAGATAAAACTCACAGTAGTAAGATTCTTATATAAGATTATTTCAGCAGATAATAATTAGATGTCAGGGAAATAATTCACAGTTTAGAAATATTACAAAAAGTTTAGCCAGTGTTATATTGTTCAACAAGGGCTAATGTACAGTAATAAGACATAGTCGGTGCGGTTGGACAGTCTTCTGTGTGATATACCTTCTCATCTGGATCCCAGCAGTTGGAATGCACAGTGTTGTATTTCTTCAGTCCAGGATACATAAACATTACTGAGGCTGCCCACCCACATTCACTGTAAACATAGGTTTTATCCATTCACTAGCAGTCAGCTGGCTTTTTTTTATCATTCAAAGGTTTTATTATTGAATAAAAATATGAAATACATGGTGCATCAATTTGAAACACACGGAACATCTAGATTAAAACTAGAGCATAAAAAAGGAAGTAGCATAAGGTCACATACTAGGCAGGTAAATATAATATGCATGTATGAAATACAGACATAGGTCAGTAACAATATGCTATTCAAATGTTGCCAGTAAAAAAAGGAGTAACGTTTTATGTGTGCCAAGAATAATAGAAAGAATATTCACTAAACCAGGATGGAGGTGGTATAGTAGTGACGGTAAGCAATAAGTCTAGAAAGGATGGGACCAGGGAAGGTAGTCCAGGAGGGGAGGGGAGACAAGGTATGCATCAGGTTGATTAATAAAAACAAGATATGGCTGTTGTAAATTGAAGAGTAGGTGGCAAAGTTGGGTAAACGCTGAAATGTGATCCAGGCCTCCAAAGTCTTGTAATACCTTTTGGGGCATTTATCAGGAGTCAGCAGCATCTCCTCCATTTGCTGGTGATAAAGGAGCTCCTGGAACCCCACGAGACGAGCCAACTGATTAGCAAGCATTATGGCAGAAATTTTGGTATCTGTGTATCAGAGAGATTGGGCGACAGCTCGAACATCCTTTCCCTCCTTAGAGATAACCATGATATGGGCATGTAGGAAGGATGGGTGGAACGTGTTACTCCGGGAGATGTAGTTTAAAGGGGTTTTACCACGAAAGAAAATTCTCACATCTCAATCCTTTAGTTACAGGATCGTGTCTAGGGGCAACTGAAATTGTGTACACCAGGACTGATAGAGACAGGTTGGACTTATATCTGTGAAATGCTGTATTTTTGTTGATAACAGTGAATTAGAGAAAGTGTTATTTTGTTATCCTGAGCACACCTTTAATGTTGAGAGCGGGGGTGGGGGGGGGTGGGACAGGGCCTTGCATAAAGTGCTTCTTCACCTCAGCTATATCGGCATGGCTAAGCGTGGGTAGAGCCATCTCTGATGTACGTGTTCAAGTCTCTGGTGGAGTTAGGCAGGTAGAGGATGGGGGAGATTATATAATTCGCTGTAGGTGGCAGTAAAAGCATCAGGAATCTCCCATGTTTTATGTAATTGCACCCCTGAAGAATTTTTGATGACGGGGATATATATACGTTGTTGTCTACCTGGCTGTCAGCGCTCTAGCCATTCATAATACGAGTGAACACAGAGTTGATAGAGTCTTCTATGGCTATGCTTTAATAGCTCTTTTAGTTGATGACAAACCTTTATCAGTTCCCGTGGAGTTTCTTGTTGTAACATTTGTGCTCAGATTCAAGTCGCTGCAGCTGAGACAAAAGGGCCTGTATCTTAAATCCGGCTGCTTTCTTTATATGGGCACCATACATTGTCAGTATACCTCTCAGAGAGGATTTCAGTCCCTCCCATTTAAGTGTCAGGGGGGCAGATTTGTAGGCATTTGAGCTGAAGCATTAAATCGAAAATACTCAATCTGGTTAACATTTGGGGCTTATACATTAGGGATCATCAGGAAAGAAAACAGACACGCCTTTTTGATTCGCTGTCAGGATTAACAATGGGGCAGATTTACGTACCCAGTCCATTCAAGATCCAGTGGCGCGTTCTCTACGGAGGATTCGGGTCCAGCCGGGATTCACTAAGGTAGTTCCTCCGACGTCCACCAGGTGTCGCTGCTGCGCTGAAGTTCCCCAAGGCCCACCGAAATGCACTCATGTTCACTGGCCTATTCCTGGTGAAGGTAAGCGCGAGTCTCGCGACACTTTTTTTTTTTTAATGCGGCAGTTTTTCCGAATCCGTGGGTTTTCGTTCAGCCACGCCCCCTGATTTCCGTCACGTGCATGCCAGCGCCGATGTGCCACAATCCGATCGCGTGTGCCAAAATCCCGGGGCAATTCAGGGGAAATCAGCACAAATTGGAAATATTCGGGTAACACTTCGGGAAAATGCGAATCGGGCCCTTAGTAAATGACCCCCATTGTATATGTGTAGGATAATGGTTTTATTTGATCTTGGGGGCATGTGCTGAGTGAAAGTGCGTTTCCTGCAAGGATAGAATGTAGGTGCACTGTTTTTGACTTGAGAGCATTTCTTTAAGGTATTAAGCCTCTCAAGTTAAATGAGGCAATTTTAATAGTTGTCGACATGCACTGTTTTTGGCTGTGTACTACCCGATACAAAAGGTACACACCCTGTCACCCACAAGACCTGGGAAGTGGGCTAGAGACTTGGTTAAGGGGAACAATGGGGAGGGAGGCAAAAGGTCTAGGAAGGAACTGGTGTGAGTATTCCAAACCAGTGGACAAGGACTTGTCACAGCAGACAAGAAAAAGAAGCTGGGCTTAGAACAGGTCCTGGCACCAGGCGTTTTTCTTGATCAAAAGCTAAATAGTCCATATCCACTTTCGTAGAAAGGAGAGCAAGTAAGGCCTGGAGCTCTGGGTGCCCTTTTAAGGTGTTCACATCAACATCAGGATGTTGTGCCCTGTGCCTTGGACAGAGCTTTGCTCACACATGTTCGATCACCATGACTTCAGGCCTTGGCCCCCCTCAGCTGACTTTTTGCTAATTTTTTTGAAAATGTCTATAAACAACAATGCTATGGAGTATAGGAAGCAAACAGTGAAATTTTTAGTGTAGTACATGGAGATCTTCAAAGAATGTACATTCCTTACTAATCACTTTCTCAAGGCCAAAATTACAAGCCAAGAAAAGCACTCCATATGCACATAACATTCATCGGAAACTCTTAATTGCCTGCTAATATTGTCATATATTTAACTGTAGAAATATCATAAAATTCTAGATAATTATATATTACTTGATTTGAATGTTTAAAAAAATAACATTTATAGATTTTCAAGCTGTTTGACTAAGCCATCGATCTCTGCTGAATGCAAACCATACAAATGATAAAATAGAAACTGTCCAGGGTTTTGTAACTATGTATCATGCACGTTGATCAGAAAATGCAATACCCAGAAAAGCAAATAATTAGTGCAGGATATGGTACAAGGCATCACTAAGTTCTGACTACTGAGGCCCCAGTATAATATGTTGGAGTAGTGAGTTCCAGTGCAGTTGTTAAAAGTAAACCTTGCTATGTAATGTAAGAAAAAAATCATTTTTTTAGTCCTATTTTTACCTGAAGTCCATGTGTAACTCCTTACAGACCTGAGTATAGTAGGACTTGATAATTAAGCTTAGTAAGTTTATTATGTGACAGTATATTACAAAGTTTACTATTATCACCTACACTATTTATTTCTGAAAAAATGGCTTTAAATGTTTTGTTATGGTGCAATCAAAGTGATGTAGGTGTGGACTAGTTTATCTACCAAAATAACAGACTGAAACACAGCTAGTTATAGGAACTCTACCACCAGGATCAAGAATTATAAACCAAACTCGCTTACATGCTGGTTTGTGCCTCCTCTGGCAGGATCCACTATTCTTTTAGCTTCTTAAGCTCTTGTTTCTATGAAAATAAGGTTAAAAAAATTTACAAATAAGACAGAGGGGCTCTGAGCTCAATTATCAGCTATGCAGCCCAGAGCCACTCACGCTCATTTGTATAATTTGTAAAGTTTTTTATTGTAAAAACAAGGACATAAGCTTAAAGAAGAATGGATAGTGCCAGAGGGAGCACATACCACCATGTAAGTGGGCTTGGTTTACAATCTTTGATCCTGGTTTTAGATTTCCTTTAAACATATCTAAAAATCATATCTGAAAATGAGCCCCCCCATTATATTAGGGAATGCATGGTAGCAGTGAATCATGTGCTTCCACCCAAGAAATGGATATACTACCATTGAAATGGCCCCACTAAGTTTGAGGGAATTTAGGATAGTTGGATTCACTCACCAAGTTCTCTATTTTCCAAAGACAGAATGCTGGACAAACAAGTCTCCAGACCAAACCGTTCTGTAGAAGTAAGGTTTCCTGTAGGTACATGCCAGGTTACATCTCTGTACTCTCACAAGCATTTGCAAGAATGTCTCAGTGTAGAATGTATTTTGAGTTTTTCTTTTGGTGTTTTGTACATAAAAATGCCACCAGCAGCCACCATGGAACCCCCCTGTTTCAGGGGGTCCCATCATCCGACATGATACTAAAGATGGGAGGATGCTCACCATTACATAAATATTATGCTGCTAATTGTACGGCATGATATGTATATAACATATATGTGATGTATATATGCTGTATATGTATGTGTATTTGTGATGTGTATATGCTGTATGTGCCTATGGTATACGATGTGTATATACTGTATTTGTGTATATATACTGTACATCTCTATATGGCATTGTGTGTGTGTATATTTGATGTGTATATGCTCTATATGTGTGCGTATGTGTGTAAGAGTGTCTAAATATGTTTAGGAGTGAAAAACTGAATGTTTAACCAGTTCGCGACCATCCGCCGTGTATTCACGGTGGCGGTCGGGTTGCGCTGCATAGAGAGGGTTCACGGGCTGAGCCCTCTCCATAGCCGGTAAGTCTTTGCTGCATATTGCAGCAAAGGCTTACCGGTAACACCCGCGATGGGTGCTAGCACAGATCGCTGGTGTTTTAACAGCGATGGCTGCCGGCAAAGCTGCCAGCAGTATCAAAAAGATAGCGCCACATGGGCGCCTCCATCTTACCTGGGATCGCCGCTCCCCGTGACGTCATCGGGGGGGGGCGCAGATCCGTCTCCATGGTAGCCTCGGGTCTTCCGAAGACCTGAGGCTATTTCGTTTTAACCCCTTCATCACAATGTGCTGATAACACATTGTAATGAATGAGGAGGAAAAAAAAAAAATTATAATAAAAAAACCTAAAATTTCAAATCACCCCCCTTTCCCTAGAACTGACATAAATATAAATAAACAGTAAAAATCATAAACACATTGGGTATTTTCGGACACGTCAATACCTAATCTATCAAAATATGATAACGGTCAGGAGGAAAGGCTGACCGCCGCACTGGTGACCGCAGAAAAGGAGTATCTAAAGAAACCTAATCCGGGGAATAAAAAGGCTTGGGCTCAGGCGCAGAGGAACCATCTAGCTGTAGCGAAGGAGCGCACCAGCAAGCGCCTGCTAGCCAGGGAGGCGTCTATCTTTGAATTTGGAGATAAAAATGGGAAGCTGCTTGCATATCTCTCGCGGGCTGAACGTCCTTGTGCTTCCGTTCCCTCTATCCTTAACAGTAGTGGAGCCCTGATCACAGAACCCCGGGCCATTAACATGGTATTTTATGAATTCTATTCCTCTCTTTACAGCTCCAGATTGTCCGCCTCTTCCGTCGAGATTTCCAGATTCCTTGACAGTTTTCCAATTTGGAGACTCACATCGGCACAGTCATTGGAGCTTGATGCTCCGCTCTCAGCGGAGGAGGTGGAACTGGCCATCCAATCGTTGCCCCCCGGTAAGACACCTGGACTTGACGGACTGGGTGGTGAATGGTATAGGGATAACTGTGAAACTCTGGTTCCCCATCTCCTTAGACTGTACTCCGATGCGTTTGACAGCGGTTCCCTCCCCGACTCCATGCGAGAGGCCCTTATTGTAGTTCTTCCTAAGCCTGGTAAGGACCCGCTACTTCCCGACTCATACCGTCCAATTTCCCTCCTAAACTCAGATGTTAAAATACTAGCAAAAATTCTGGCGACAAGGCTTAACAAAGTAATATTATCCTTGGTTCACCCAGACCAGACAGGCTTTATGCCTGGGAGTGGAACTGACATAAATATACAAAGATTACACCTGAACATTGCAGAGGCAGAGAAGTCTTCAGACCCCGGGTTTATATTGTCCTTAGACAATTGTAAGGTGTTTGACTCCGTGGAATGGACATATTTATGGACCCTCTTGCCTAGAATGGGTTTTGGCCCTCGATTTACAGCATTAGTTAAACTACTGTATAACGACCCCAAGGCTAGGGTACGGACTAATCTTAACATCTCACCTACTCTCCCTATGGCTAGGGGCACTAGACAGGGTTGCCCACTATCTCCCCTCCTCTTCGCACTCGCCATTGAGCCCCTTGCCGTGGCGATCCGCCACTCCGAGGGCATTAAGGGCATTGCTAGAGGTTCTATCATTGAAAAGGTATCTCTTTATGCTGATGATACACTTGTATACCTTGGGGATGTGGGCCCCTCACTGGAATCCCTTCTGTCCTTGATAGAACGTTATGGGGGGTTCTCAGGCCTTCGGGTTAACTGGGACAAATCGGCCCTCTTTCCCTTATCTGATGTAGGGGTACACTCCCTCCCCGTCCCAGTCCAGGTGGTGTCCACATTTAAATATCTGGGAGTCCAGGTATCACGCAAGGTCCAGGCATTTACGGCGTTAAACATTACACCCCTGATAACTGCAACCGAATCGCGTCTAAAAGCCTGGTCCACTCTCCCATTGTCTCTGTACGGGCGCATTAATATATTTAAAATGATTTTTCTTCCAAAATTCCTATACCTTTTCCATGCTTGTCCTATACTGCTTCCTAAGAGCCTATTTAAACGCTTGGACGGCATTCTCAGGTCCTTCTACTGGCAGAGTAGTGCCCCGCGATTCAGTTTAGCGCTGCTTCAAGCTCCCAAGTCTAGGGGTGGACTGGCTGCCCCGGATCTGTATCTTTATTACCTGGCTTCCCAGCTAGTATATGCCCAGTGGTGGATAGATATAGACATGGGTAATGCAGCTACTGCACTGGCTGGTGCCCTGGTAGGTTCCTACGAGGCCCTTACAAACTTGCTGTACAGGTATAAGTCCCCATCTGATACCCCACTTCCCCTACGTACGGTAGCGGTGTGCTGGCGTAGGGCGCAATCCCTGGTAGAAACAGGCAGCCCTCCCCCTCTCTCGCCTAGGACTCCATTGTGGCTCAATCTGTGGCTTTCTCACTTCCTCTCCCTCCCGGGCTGGACAATGTGGGGGGCGGGGGGGTGAAATTTGTAGGTCAGCTCTTATCCCCGGAAGCAGAATTACTCAGCTTTAACGAGTTAAGGGAGAGACATACTGTACCCAATACGGCCAGCCAGTGGCGTAACTAGGAGAGGCTGGGCCCCATAGCAGATTTCTATACGGGGCCCCCCTTCCCCATAAAAAAATATACATATTTAGGCAGCATTCACATAAACGTGTGTCCGCCTGGCTATAGCGCGGCAGGCACACGTCTGGTGCGCTGGAGAGGAGGAGAGGTGATCGCGGCTCACCCCTCCCCTCTCCATAGAGAATGGAGCCGCATGGTCGTTCTTACGGCCATACATAGTTCAGGCTCTATCTCTTTTGCGGCCACAACTCGAAACAGTGAGTACTCGTTGTGCTCACCGTACCAAGCCCAGGCTATAGACGCCTATGGGGGAAGTATATCCGGCAGCAAATTTGCAGCCAGATATACGTCCCTCATGCGTTCCTATGAATGTATCTTTATACAGACATGTTTATACAATTACACACATTAATACACTCCTATTTACGTACATTTATATACTTATATACAAACACATACATTTCTACACTCGTATACTTGCACCTGTATACATACAAGTATACACTTATACACACACATTTATGCAGTATACACTGTACCATACACTTCTGCATATACATACAGACTATACACACATACAGCAAATACACACACATTCAGTACATACAGCATAAGCACACACATACGGGAAATACACACACATTCAGTACATACAGCATAAGCACACACATACGGGAAATACACACACATTCAGTATATAGAACATATACATGCATACCATATACACAGCATATGCAAAAACACACATACATCATGTATGTGCATATATTTAAATGTGCACATATATATGCTTATATAAATATGTGCGTCTATAAATACAGTAGATGCATATGTACACATATACACAGTATATACTCAAGGAAAATACAAACAGCACACAAAAGTAGAGAGTAGCGGGTGCAAGCTCAATAGGACCAGGCCCTAGGTCCTTCAATATAGAATCACGAATACAGGCAGCACTCCAAGACGTCCAGCTTTAGGTGAAAAAGATGTTCTTCTTTATTCCATGTTTGAAAAAGGCTCCTAGCGAGCCGAAACGTCGCCGTACTTTGTTGTATTTTTTAAACGTGGAATAAAGAAGAACATTTTTTTCACCTAATGCTGGAGTGCTGCCTATTTTGGTGATTATACACAGTATATACAGCTCAAAAAAAGAAAAATAAAGAGCAGCACCGCGTTGGGGAGAGGAAAACTCGTGTGCAGGTCTTCACAGCAGGGTCCACTAAGTACCCTCGTATCCAAGAAAGAAAATACTGAAGCAGCACTCCGTGAATGTGTATTTATTCCACCTTCATGATGCGACGTTTCGTCTATTCAATCAAGACATGCTTGAGAATGTCTTGATTGAATAGACGAAACGTCGCATCATGAAGGTGGAATAAATACACATTCACGGAGTGCTGCTTCAGTATTTTTTCTTTCTTACACAGTATATACATATATACACAGTATATACACATATACACAGTATATACACAGTATATACACATATACACAGTATATATACAGTATATACACATATACACAGTATATATACAGTATATACACATATACACAGTATATACACAGTATATACACATATACACAGTATATATACAGTATATACACATATACACAATATATATACAGTATATACACATAAACACAGTATATACACATTATATACACAGTATATACACATTATATACACAGTATATACACATATACACAGTATATACACATATACACAGTATATACACAGTATATACACAGTATATACATACATACACAGTATGTACACAGTATATACATATATACACAGTATATACACAGTACATACATATATACACAGTATATACACAGTACATACATATATACACAGAACATACACAGTAGATATATATATATATATATACACATATATACATTTATACACAGTATATGCATATATACACAGTATATACACATATACATAGTATATACACATATACACACAGATAAATACATATGTATATAGTATATACTTACCTTTTCAGATGTTTTGGGGCTGTATGGGTGAACACCCGGCCGTGGCTTCAGGCAGGTGTTCTGGCGTGTAGGTGGGTGATCGCATCAGTGCTTGTTCGTCCGCAGGGAAGGAGTGGGGTTCGGACGGGGGCTTGATCGGCCGGGAGGAGGTCACACACTCTGGGGGAGTCGGGCGGGTGCCTGTTCCACGGCGCGGGGGGCCTTTGCTTGTTCGGCCCTGGGGGGGAGGGGGAGTTGGACGTGCGCGGGAAGGAGTGGGGTTCGGACGGGGGCTTGATCGGCCGGGAGGAGGTCACACATTCTGGGGGCGTCGGGCGGGTGCCTGTTCCGCGGCGCGGGGGGCCTTTGCTTGTTCGGCCCTGGCGGGGGGGGGGGAGGTGCGCTTGTTCGACCGCGCACGGGGGGTTGTTCGGGCGGGTGGCTTGTACGTCCGCCGGGGCGGGGGGTGTGTTAGTGGGGCGGTTGCTTGTTTGACCGCAGGAGTGGGGAGGAGGGGCATCCCTGCTAGCACGCAGGGGGATGGCCAGGGGGCAGACAGTCTCCTGTGCAGGGGGCGGACAGCTCACGGAGGGGGCGGCGGCTTCCGGAGGGGGTCAGTTTAGGAATGGACACAGAGGTAGGGGCCCGGGGGCACGATCCGGTAGGCAACGACACTGCAGGGACACACGGAGTCCGTGCATCCCGGGCCCCTTAACCTCCCGGGCCCCGTAGCAACCGCTACGGCTGCTATGGCGGTTGTTACGCCACTGCGGCCAGCTTCCATTACACGCAACTGCGACACGCATTCAAAGCCCAATTCGGCTCCTTCAGCCTGACAGTGAAATTCTCCAAACTAGAGACTCTGATGAGTACACCGGACCTCCCTAAGCCACTCACTCAGTGCTATGCTCTCCTACAAGAGCAAAAGTCCAGACCGTTTGATAGAGCCCGTGAACGCTGGAGACAGGATATCCCGGACCTGTCAGATGATGACTGGAGGGAGGTCGAACTGTCCTACTTCACATCTGTAGTGAGTGCGAGGGACTTCCTGATCCAATCTAAACTCCTCCATCGAGTATACTTCACCCCTGCTAGATTATTCCGCATGGGAGCAATGCCCAATGACCTTTGCTTTCGCTGTCGGGCTGAAGTCGGATCCTTCCTGCACTGTGTCTGGTCCTGCCCTAGGGTTCATGTCTTCTGGTCCGAAGTGCTGGAGTTCCTAAATCTACACTTTGATTTCCCACGCTTACTGTCTCCCTCTGTGTGTCTCCTCGGCATCATAAATGAAGTTGTCAATGGCCACTATGACAAAATTTTCTTTAGGTTTGTCTTATATTACGCCCGAAAAGTGGTGGTGATGACCTGGAAGGACCAGGAGCCCCCTCCATTAAAAAGATGGATACTACTTATTAACAGTGTCATTCCCCACTACCGGTCCCTGTATGCCAACAGGAAGTGTCCCCAGAAGTTTGATCGCATCTGGTCCAGATGGTGCGCGACTCCCCATACTGCCTTATAATCACATGTGATATACACTCCTCTCCATGATGAAGGAGACTGAGCGTGCTGGTATGTGTGTGTGTGTGTGTGTGTGTGACTGATTGTCTTTGTGTCAATAGTTATTTGTGTTGTATCAAGATGTCTGGCTACAGTATCTGCTGTCATTTACTGTGTAATATCCCTCAGTTAATTTTGGAACGCAGCAAGAACCTGACTGTTACCATGGCTGTTGTATAATAATCCTGTAATGGGGGGAAAGAAATATGTGACAGACAATCTTGTTCTTCGATTTTGTTTATTTTAATTGTATAAAATTTCAAAATTGCAAAAATAAATACTCTTAAAAAAAAAATATGATAACGGTTTTTCAATGCGTTTCACCCCGTAACGGAAAATAGCACCCAAAGTTGAAAATGGCACTTTTTTGCCATTTTGAAAAATATAAAAAAATCTATAAAAAGTGATCAAAAGGTCGTACAGTCCTAAAAATGATATCATTGAAAATATTATCAAATTTCGCAAAAAATGACACCAACCACAGCTCCGCACACCAAAGTATAAAAAAGTTATTAGTGCCAGAAGTTGGCAAAATCAAAGAAATAATTTTTGTACAGGAGGTTTTAATTTTTGTAAATGTATGAAAACATTACAAAACCTATACAAATTTGGTATCCCCTTAATCGTATTGACCCAAAGAATAAAGTAGACTTGTCATTTGGGGCGCTGAGCGAAAGACGTAATATCCAAGCCCACAAGAAAATGGCGCAAATGCGTTTTTTCACCATTTTCACTGCATTTGGAATTTTTTTCCCACTTCCGAGTACATGGCATGGCATATTCAATACCATCACTATGAAATGCAATTTGTTACGCAGAAAACAAGCCATCACACAGCTCTTTATGTGTAAAAATAAAAGAGTTATAGATTTTTGAAGGTGGAGAGTGAAAAATGGACATGAAAAAACAGGAAAGGGCCTGGTCCTTAACCGGTTAAGTATATAGCTATATAAATGTGTGTGTATTTATGAGTGGGATATGTATATTTTAACCCCTTCCGGACTTGCCGTACGGTGCAGAATGGGTACGGGTGCATACAGAGGGCTCATGGGCTGAGCCCTCTCCATAGCTGGGATGTCTTTGCTGCATATTGCTGATGTTATCCCGTCGATCGCAGCCGGCAGCTTTGCAGCTTCAGAAAGATGGCGCGCCCATGTCCTTTCGCCCTTGGTGAAGATCGTCGCTCCCCGTGACATCATCGGGGACCAGCGATCCGTTGCTATGACAGCCTTGGGTCTTCCGAAGACCTGACTCGTTTTAACCCATTCATTTGCACATTGTAATTAATGAGGAAAATCACCATATACTGCCATACTGTAGTATGGCAGTATATGGTAGAATCGATCAGACAACCTAGGGTTAAAGTACCCAAGGGGTCTGAAAAATACTAAAAATAAAATTTAAAAAATGCTTGACGTATCAAAATATAAAAATGGGTTTTCACTGCATTTACCCCGTAACGGAAAATAGCTCCCAAAGACAAAAAACACACTTTTTTTTGTCATTTTGAAAAATCTATAAAAAGTGATCAAAAGGTCGTACAGTCCTAAAAATGGTAGCATTGAAAACTTCATCAAAAATCACAAAAAATGACACCACCCACAGCTCTGTACACCAAAGTATAAAAAAGTTATTAGTGCCAGAAAATGGCAAAATCAAAAAAAAAATTTTGTACAGGAGGTTTTAATTTTTGTAAATGAATGAAAACATTGGAAAACCTATACAAATTTGTTATGCCCGTGATAGCACCGACCCAAAGAATAAAGTAGGCATGTAATTTGTGGCACACAGGGAAAGTCGTAAAATCCAAGCCCACAAGAAATCGGTGCAAATGTATTTTTTCACCATTTTTACTGGATTTGGAATTTTTTTCCGCTTCCCACGGCATGGAATATTAAATACCGTCACTATGAATTCAGTGCAATTGGTTATCCAGAAAACAAGCCATCATAGAGCTCTTTACATGTAAAAATAAAAAACTTATAGATTTTTGAAGGTGGGGAGTGAAAAATGGAAATGAGAACACAAAAAAGGGGCCGGTCGTTAAGGGTTTAAAGCTGGAAGGAGGGCCCTATTTAGAAGTCTGCTGTGGGGCCCTGCCTATCCTTGTTATATTCCTTGGATCAAGCCCAATTTTGTAAAATATTACATTACACTTTACTTTGTAATGTTGTACTCATAGTATATTTGGTAATAGAATTAGCTTTAACTTACCAAAGTCATTTTGAGTTTTTTTTTAACATTCTTTATTAAAGCATTGTATGTCATACAACACCCTTTAGGCGCTTTCTACACTTTCGAGTGTGATGTGATGAACTTGCATCACACTCGCAGCGCGTGCTGCTGGGATCTCCCGGCCCGAACGCTGCAAACCGGGACTTAACTCAGCATGGCAGTTCTGTCCCGGTTTGCAGCGTTGGGCCGGGGGGTCCCGGCAGCACACATTGCGAGTGTGATGTGAGTTCATCAAACTCGTGTAGAATGGGCCTTAGGAAACAAACATTAAGTATATAATAAGAACATATAGGGAAGGGTAGGGAGGAAAGGGAAAAGAAGCAGTGGATAGAGAAAATGACAGTTATAACATAAGAAGCAGATACATATATTATTGCGAGAACAGTACAACACAGTGGATCAATGTGATTGTCCTAATATAAGAGGATGTAAAATAAATGAGGGTGAGAAATATTCAATAAAAAAGGAACAATAAAATTGTTAACCCTTTAAGCATCTCACATGAATGAAAAAAAAAATTGTTTTTATTCGTCCTTAATTTGGATAATACCTCACATGTGAATATTAATTGCTTTATGGGCCCACAAAAGGGCACAGAAGGGAAAGAGGTACATTGGGGTTTTGGAGGGATGATTTTGATAAAATGTTTTCAAGTGCCATGACAAATGTCTCTGCGGTACCAAACATTTCATGACCAGCACATGCCACCAAATTTAATTTTATTGCACCGGTTTCTATGGATACCAAATATACGTTGTTTGTTTGGTGACTTTCAATTTTTTTATGTTAATTGGTAATTTTATAATGGATAGGGAATCTGTGACACTTTGATACATTCCTTTTATTTGTAAACATTTAAAAAATGTTCTCACGGTATATCTTTGAAAATAGGACAGTATATAAGTGGACAATCATGGTGGGGAAGGGAGGAATATTTCTACAAGCAGAAAAGTCCCATGAAAGGCTGCACACCGGCAGCTGACAACATAGTTATCCATTATCCAAACATGAAATGTTGTGGCACCTCCACGAATTTGAATGCAAAGAATATTTTATTGTAAATACATTGAAATCTGTGTACAAAGATATGTGCCAGGTATAAAAACATACACACATTTCCATGATGTACCAGTAAGTCACCTTATGCTTAGACTCAATTCACACGAACGTATGCAAGCCGGGTCGTAGCCGGGTGGGCATACGTCCAGCACCATGGAGAGGAGGAGGGTTGAGCCCTGATTTAATGAGCCATTCGCAGTTTCACCGTAAAGAATAGCGATTAGAGATGAACGAACATACTCGTCCGAGCTTGATGCTCGGTCGAGCATTAGCGTACTCGAAACTGCTCGTTGCTCGGACGAATACTTCGCCCGCTCGAGAAAATGGCAGCTCCCGCCGTTTTGCTTTTTGGCGGCCAGAAACAGAGCCAATCACAAGCCAGGAGACTCTGCACTCCACCCAGCATGACGTGGTACCCTTACACGTCGATAGCAGTGGTTGGCTGGCCAGATCAGGTGACCCTGGGATAGACTAGCCGCTGCCCGCGCTGCTCGGATCATTCTGTGTCTGGATGCCGCTAGGGAGAGAGCTGCTGCTGGTCAGGGAAAGCGTTAGGGTGTTCTATTAGCTTACTGTTAGGCAGGAGTGATTCTACAAGAACCCAACAGCCCTTCTTAGGGCTACAATAACGTTATACTTTTTTTTTTTTTATTTGCAGCTAGTACCATATTGTGAGGAATTTGCAGGGGGACTTGCTACCGTTGTGTTTAGCTCTTAGTGACACACATATCCACCTCAAACACCAAAGTGGGAAAATTTATTAGGGGTTTGATTTCAATTAGGCACAGTCTGCCAGTTTCTTTTTATTTTACGTTTATTTTTTTAATAACTCAGTGTCATCTCATCTTGCATAGTAGTGTGCTTTCATACTTGGCTAGAAAATAGCCATAGGAGAATCCAAACGGCTTACTTACGCCTACAGTAGCGTTATATATATTTGATTTCTGGTTGATCTGCTGGTGGCTGTACTTGCTGCAGTGCATCTACTAGCAAATTGTGAGCAATTTGTAGTGAGACTTGCGACCGCTGTGTTTTGCGCTTAGTGACGCACATATCCATCGCAAAGACCGAAGTGGGAAAATTTATTAGGGGTTGGATTTCAATTAGGCACAGTCTGCCATTTCCTTTTTTATTTTACGTTTATTTTTTTAATAACTCAGCGTCATCTCATCTGGCATAGCAGTGTGCTTTCATACTTGGCTAGAAAATAGCCATAGGAGAATCCAAACGGCTTACTTACGCCTACAGTAGCGTTATATATATTTGATTTCTGGTTGATCTGCTGGTGGTTGTCCTTGCTGCAGTGCATCTACTAGCAAATTGTGAGCAATTTGTAGTGAGACTTGCGACCGCTGTGTTTTGCGCTTAGTGACGCACATATCCATCGCAAAGACCGAAGTGGGAAAATTTATTAGGGGTTGGATTTCAATTAGGCACAGTCTGCCATTTCCTTTTTTATTTTACGTTTATTTTTTTAATAACTCAGCGTCATCTCATCTGGCATAGCAGTGTGCTTTCATACTTGGCTAGAAAATAGCCATAGGAGAATCCAAACGGCTTACTTACGCCTACAGTAGCGTTATATATATTTGATTTCTGGTTGATCTGCTGGTGGCTGTCCTTGCTGCAGTGCATCTACTAGCAAATTGTGAGCAATTTGTAGTGAGACTTGCGACCGCTGTGTTTTGCGCTTAGTGACGCACATATCCATCGCAAAGACCGAAGTGGGAAAATTTATTAGGGGTTGGATTTCAATTAGGCACAGTCTGCCATTTCCTTTTTTATTTTACGTTTATTTTTTTAATAACTCAGCGTCATCTCATCTGGCATAGCAGTGTGCTTTCATACTTGGCTAGAAAATAGCCATAGCAATAAGATAGCATCGTTTGGTTTTAAAAACTAAAAAACACAAAAAAAAACAAAAAACACAAAAAAAAGTAAAAAAAAAATTAAAGTTATAACTCTCATTTTCAAAATGTTTAACCCGAGGGCTAGGAGTAGAGGACGAGGGCGGGGACGTGGGCGTCCAACTACTGCAGGGGTCAGAGGCCGTGGTCCTGGGCGGGGTGAGACACCACCTGCTTATGAGGGAGCAGGGGAACGCCGCAGAGCTACACTCCCTAGGTTCATGTCTGAAGTTACTGGGACTCGTGGTAGAGCACTGTTGAGGCCAGAACAGTGCGAACAGGTGATGTCGTGGATTGCCGACAATGCTTCGAGCAATTTGTCCACCAGTCAGTCTTCCACGCAGTCCACCCATGTCACCGAAATCGGCACTCCTCCAGCTCCTGCACCTCAGCCTCCTCCCCCCCAGTCTGCCCCCTCCCAGGAAAATTTGGCATTTGAACCGGCATACTCTGAGGAACTGTTTTCTGGACCCTTCCCACAGTCACAAACCACTTGTCCGGTTGCTGCTGAGCAATTTTCCGATGCCCAGGTTTTCCACCAGTCGCAGTCTGTGGGTGATGATGACCTTCTTGACGTAGTGGAAGAAGTGTGTAAAGAGGTGTCCGACGATGAGGAGACACGGTTGTCAGACAGTGGGGAAGTTGTTGTCAGGGCAGGAAGTCCGAGGGGGGAGCAGACTGAGGGATCGGAGGATGATGAGGTGACAGACCCAAGCTGGGTTGATAGGCCGGGTGAACACAGTGCTTCTGAGACGGAGGAGAGTCCTCGACCAGAACAGGTTGGAAGAGGCAGTGGTGGGGCCAGACGGAGAGGCAGGGCCAGAGCTGGTGCATCAGCGCCAAATGTGTCAACTAGTGAAGCTCCCGTGGCGAGGGCTCCTGCGGCGAGGGCTAGATTTTCAGAAGTCTGGAGGTTCTTTAAGGAAACACCGGATGACCGACGGACTGTGGTGTGCAACATTTGCCAAACCAGGATCAGCAGGGGTTCCACCACTAATAGCTTAACTACCACCAGTATGCGCAGGCATATGAATGCTAAACACCCCACTCAGTGGCAACAAGCCCGTTCACTTCCGGCCGTGCACACCACTGCTCCTTCCCCTGTGTCAGCTGATAGTCAGCCCCCTGCCCAGGACCCTGGCACAAAAACCCCATCGTCGCCTCCACGATCCTCCACAGCATCCACCAGCGTTCAGCTCTCCATACCCCAGACGCTGGAGCGGAAACGCAAATATAGTGCAACCCACCCGCACGCCCAAGCCCTTAATGTCCACATCTCCAGATTGCTCAGCCTGGAGATGCTGCCCTATAGGCTAGTAGAGACCGAGGCCTTTCGCAACCTCATGGTGGCGGCCGCCCCTCGGTATTCGGTCCCCAGCCGCCACTACTTTTCCCGATGTGCCATCCCAGCCCTGCACCAGCACGTGTCAGACAACATCATCCGTGCCCTGACCAACGCCGTTTCTGACAAGGTCCACCTGACCACGGACACGTGGACGAGTGCTGCCGGGCAGGGCCACTATATATCGCTGACGGCACATTGGGTTAACTTGGTGGAGGCTGGGACCGAGTCTGACCCTGAGGCTGGTCATATACTGCCGACGCCAAGGATTGCGGGGCCTACCTCGGTCCAGGTGTTTCAGGCCTACTATGCCTCCTCCTCCTCCCACCCCTCCTCCACCTCCTCCTCCGAACTACCATCCGTGGGCATGGCGCCATCAGTCGGTAGCTCTAGGCACAGCAGCAGTGCCGTCGCTAAGCGACAGCAGGCGGTGCTCAAACTGCTGAGCCTAGGCGATAAAAGGCACACCGCCCAAGAACTATTACAGGGCATCACGGCGCAGACTGATCTGTGGCTGGCACCGCTGAACCTGAAGCCAGGCATGGTTGTGTGTGACAACGGCCGTAACCTGGTGGCGGCTCTGCAACTCGGCAGACTGACACATGGGCCATGCCTGGCCCATGTGTTAAATCTGATAGTTCAGCGTTTCCTCAAGACATACCCCAATCTGTCTGATTTGCTCACGAAGGTGCGCCGCATCTGTGCGCATTTCAGGAAGTCCAGCACAGATGCTGCCACTCTCAGGGCAGCGCAGCGCCGCCTCCAGCTGCCCGCTCACCGACTGTTGTGCGACGTGCCCACGAGGTGGAATTCAACACTGACCATGTTATCCAGAGTTTACCAGCAGCGCCGAGCGATTGTAGACTGCCAGATGTCAACTTCCACCAGAACTGGTAGTCAGGTCAGTCAGCTTCCTCAAGTCTACAATGAGGAGTGGACGTGGATGTCTGATATCTGTCAGGTGCTGAGTAACTTTGAGGAGTCAACACAGATGGTCAGTGGCGATGCCGCCATCATCAGCCTCACCATCCCGCTGCTTGGCCTGTTGAAAAAATCTCTGATCAGCATGAAGTCGGAAGCTTTGCGCTCGTCACAAGAGACGGGGGAAGAAGATTCCCTTGTTGATAGCCAAAGCACCCTTAGGTCTGTTTCTCAGCGCATATCGGAGGAGGTGGAGGTGGAGGAGGATGAGGAGGAAGAGGAGGAGAATGTTGGCGAGACACAAGAGGGGACCATTGTTGAGTCCTTCACTGTTCAGCGTGTATGGGCAGAAGAAGAGGAGTTGGAGGAGGAGGAAATGGACAGTCAGGCCAGTGAGGGGAGTGAATTCTTACGCGTTGGTACTCTGGCGCATATGGCAGATTTCATGCTAGGCTGCCTATCCCGTGACCTTCGCGTTCAAAGAATTTATTCCAGCACCGATTACTGGGTGTTCACTCTCCTGGACCCACGGTACAAGCAAAATCTTTCCACTCTCATCCCTGGAGAGGAAAGGAGTGTGAGAATGCATGAATACCAGCAGGCCCTGGTGCACAAGCTGAAACAGTATTTCCCTTCTGACAGCGCTAGCGGCAGAGTGCGTAGTTCTGCGGGACAAGTAGCGAGGGAGAGTAGGCGAGCAGGCAGCTTGTCCAGCACTGGCAAGGGTACGCTTTACAAGGCTTTTGCCAGCTTTATGTCACCCCAGCAAGACACTGTCACCTGTCCCCAGTCTCGGCAGAGTAGGGCTGATCTTTACAGAAAGATGGTGAGGGAGTACGTAGCTGACCATACCATCGTCCTAAATGATCACACAGCTCCCTACAACTACTGGGTTTCAAAGCTGGACATGTGGCACGAACTGGCGCTGTACGCCTTGGAGGTTCTTGCCTGCCCTGCCGCTAGCGTCTTGTCCGAGCGGGTTTTCAGTGCAGCTGGTGGCATCATCACCGATAAGCGTACACGCCTGTCGACTGACAGCGCTGACAGGCTGACGCTTATTAAGATGAATAAAGCCTGGATTTCTCATAATTTCCAATCTCCACCAGGTGAAGGAAGCTCAACCTGAATAATTTATCCACTCCTCCTCATTTTCCTCCTTCTCCTCCTCTTTGTACAGTAAAGCAGAGGAAACTGGCTATTTTTTGACAGGGCCCACTGGCTCTAGCTATAGTACTTTATGCATTTAATTTTTCTGGAGGGCCACCGACCCGGTCCTCTGTTTTAAACAATTTTTTGGACTGCCACATACAGGCACTCAATCTATTCCATTTTTCTGGAGGGCCACCTACCTGCTCCTCTGGTTTGAAAACTTTTTTGGACTGCCACATACAGGCACTCAATCTATTTCATTTTTCTGGAGGGCCACCTACCTGCTCCTCTGGTTTGAAAACTTTTTTGGACTGCCACATACAGGCACTCAATCTATTCCATTTTTCTGGAGGGCCACCTACCTGCTCCTCTGGTTTGAAAACTTTTTTGGACTGCCACATACAGGCACTCAATCTATTCCATTTTTCTGGAGGGCCACCTACCTGCTCCTCTGGTTTGAAAACTTTTTTGGACTGCCACATACAGGCACTCAATCTATTCCATTTTTCTGGAGGGCCACCTACCTGCTCCTCTGGTTTGAAAACTTTTTTGGACTGCCACATACAGGCACTCAATCTATTCCATTTTTCTGGAGGGCCACCTACCTGCTCCTCTGGTTTGAAAACTTTTTTGGACTGCCACATACAGGCACTCAATCTATTCCATTTTTCTGGAGGGCCACCTACCTGCTCCTCTGGTTTGAAAACTTTTTTGGACTGCCACATACAGGCACTCAATCTATTCCATTTTTCTGGAGGGCCACCTACCTGCTCCTCTGGTTTGAAAACTTTTTTGGACTGCCACATACAGGCACTATCCAAATTAAATTGTCTCCATAGCAGCCTCCACACGTTGTCTCCATTGCTACCTCCAAAAGTCGTCCATATAGCTGCCTCCTTACATCGTCCCTTTATCAAACGAGGTGTGTCAGGCAGAAATTTGGGTTGTTTTCATGGATTCCACATCAAAGTTGTTAACTTTGTCGCCACCCAGCTGTGTTATCCACAAAATATACTGGCAAACTTTTATCATTTACCAATATTATTTCAGCGCTTCTTGCGCTTCTGTTTACATTCCCCTCACCCGCCATATCCTAAACTTATAAGAACGCTACTACACTTGATCTTATACAAAAGGTTCTTAGAAGTGCTGTTTGGGGAGTAGCCTAGAGACACGGGCTTGGATTGGCGAAAGCTCGCCTGGCAGCGGAGCGCCAGCTCCATGCCAAGATCCAACTAACATAGTTTTAACTGCAGCACCTTTAATCTACTACTAGTTCACTGCCTCCATACATGGTCCCCTTATCAAACGAGCTTTGTCAGGCAGAATTTTGGGTTGTTTTCATGGCTTTCACAACAAACTTGTTAACTTTGTCGCCACCCTGCTGTGTTATCCACAAAATATACTGGCAAACTTTTATCATTTACCAATATTATTTCAGCGCTTCTTGCGCATCTGTTTACATTCCCCTCACCCGCCATATCCTAAACTTATAAGAACGCTATTACACTTGATCTTATACAAAAGGTTCTTAGAAGTGCTGTTTGGGGAGTAGCCTAGAGACAGGGGCTTGGATTGGCGAAAGCTCGCCTGGCAGCGGAGCGCCAGCTCCATGCCAAGATCCAACTAACATAGTTTTAACTGCAGCACCTTTAATCTACTACTAGTTCACTGCCTCCATACATGGTCCCCTTATCAAACGAGCTGTGTCAGGCAGAATTTTGGGTTGTTTTCATGGCTTCCATGTTAACTTTGTCGCAACCCTGCTGTGTAATCCACAAAATATACTGGCAAACTTTTATCATGTACCGATATTATTTGAGCGCTTCTTGCTCACCTCCTTTGGTTCCTCTCTGCCACCCATTGGTTTGAAGCCTGAGTCCATTTAGGGTATGTCGCCATGCCACTCTCTAGCCTGCCGCTGCTGCCGCTGCCTCTGCATGAAGTCCCCTATAGTGTCAGGGTCAATTATTGGATGTTTTAGATGCTATCTAGCTTCATTCTGTCACTCTGTCATGGCCATGCTGTTGCCCATAATTTTGGCATAATGGTGCGATTAAGCAGCCTCAGAGGCATCCATGCATGCTGCCCCTGCTGTTTCCTGTCCATTTCCGTGGTGTTTCCATCCTTTTCTGAGGTTCCCAGGTGTTTGGCCAAGCTTCCCTGTGCAGAGCCTTGGTCCCCTTGAAAAATGCTCAAGTCTCCCATTGTCTTCAATGGGGCTCGTTATTCGAGACGAGCACTCGAGCATCGGGAAAAGTTTGTCTCGAATAACGAGTACCCGAGCATTTTAGTGCTCGCTCATCTCTAATAGCGATCCATTGCGCACGTCACCATAACACGGGGAAAGATAGGACATGTGTGGCACTGTGATGCTCTGTGCGCCCATTGCCAGCCTATGGGAGACATATGTATGGTCGCAAGCTGGGGGCCGTACATATGCACCCCTATGGTCTTGTGAATGTAGCCTTACTATGGGCATTCAATGGTGAACATTTTTGTATCTATTGGTGTTCTTAGCCATTAAATACAATTTCATGAAAAGTTTTGTACTGTTTGTCATGTTGTTGTAACAAACAAGCAATTTCACTGCTGCAGGTGTGTGATACTTAAAGGGGTTGGCCACTTTACATCATGTTTTTGTAATGTGTGTGTAATAGTGTGGATAGTTTTAAGTTAATTTACAAATATACATCTATTACATGTTCTGCACTCTTTCTTGTGTAAAGCCTCTAGTCTTTTACCTCATCAGCCAGACATTCCTAACCATAAAATGACTGCAGATGGAGGGTCTTGTTATATCTTATTGTCCATGGGCAATCACCGTGCCTGACTCTATGGGGGAGATTTATCATCAAGTTTTTGAGGTAAAACTGTCTAGTTTTCCATGGAAACCAATCAGAGTTTAGCTTTCATTTTAAAAACGGCTGTGGGAAAATGAAAGCTGTACTCTGATAGGTTGCTATGGGCAACGAGAACAGTTTTGCTCTAAATCTCCCCCTCTTAATTCATGAATATAAGATCAAGGTCCTGGCAGGGCGATAGTTCATGGTCAGATAGAGATCACATGACCCTCCATCTGCAGCCATTTTATGGTCAGGAATGTCTGGCTGATGAGGTAAAAGACAAGAGACTTCACTTTACATATCAAGAAATCAGTGTAGAACTTTTAACCCCTTCCCGACATTTGACGTATTATTACTGCATGGCGGGACACTACGTCACGCTTCTTAACGGAGCCGGCGCCAGAAGCTGCGGGTGTCGGCTATATATTATAGCCAACAGCTGCCTCTAAAACCCGCGATCAGACCATGGCATGTCAGGGGCATTTAACTGGAATCGGACCCCCCCTTGTAGCGCTTACCAGGGGGGTCCGTGGCTCTGATTGCAGCCTCGGCACTGCCAGTGCCCGGGGCTGCGCGATCTTCTTCCGGGGAGCCTGTGACACACTGAGCATGCGCAGCACATATTACAGTGTAATCGCAGGGGATTGCTTGTTCAAGCTAACCTGTAAAAGTAAAGAAAAAAGTTAAAAACACTAAATAAACACACTTTTTAATAAAAAGAATTAATTAAAGTTAAAGTCCCTTAAACACAAACATTCCCTATACACATCTAATAAAGTAAAAAAAACTCACCAAAACACCAAAACCCCCCACATATTTGGTATCGCCGCGTCCGTAACAATCTGTACAATAAGTCAGAAACATTATTGGACCCGTACGGTGAACGCCGTAAAAACAAAACCCGAAAAACTCGCCAAAAAATGTAAATTTTCATAAAATCCCTTCACAAAAATGTTCCTAAAAGTGATTAAAAGTTATGTTACACAAAATGGAATCACTGAAAAGGACAACTCAAAACGTAAAAAAATAAGCCTTAAACCAGCTCAGTCAACCAAAAAATATTAAAGTTATATCTCCGAAAAGATGGCGATGCAAAAACAAATGAGATTTTCTTTATATTTGTTTTTTCCAGTAAAATTGTAAAAATATATAAAAAAAAACTATATAAATGAGGTATCACCGTAATCATAGTGATCTATAAAATAAAGATATTATAGTATTTTTAGTGTACGACGTATAACCCCAAAAAGATACAAAAAAAGTAACCCAAAATTGACAATTTTCTTTTCCTCCATTCATTAAAGAGTTAATAAAATCTCATCAAAAACAGACCCACTAAAATGAAGTATTTGTAAAGTGCATCTCATGTCGCAAAAAATAAGCCCTTATATGTCCAAATTGCCAAAAAATAAAGATTGTACAGCCATTATAAAGTGACAATGAATAATCTGCTCTTAATGGTGCAGTGTCCCTTCGATGCCCTGTCGTGTGCCCATACAGCAGGTTACCACCACATATGGGTATTGTTATACGTGGGAGGGATTGGGTATCAAACTTTGTGGAGTGTTTTGATATTTTATCCACTGAGAATTTGTACATTTTATGAAATACACATTCATTTAGCCAAAAAAAATTTAATTTCAAAATTGCATCCGATTTTGTTTTAACCCCTGTAAAACAATTAAAGGGTTAACAAACTTCAGAAAAGTTGTTTTACGTACGTTGAGGGGTGTAGTTTTACTTTTATTTAGGCCTCTAAAAGTGACTTGAAACCTGAGCAGGTCCCTCTATAGCAGGATTTTGCTTTTTTTATGAAAATGTGAAAAATTGCACCTGACGTTCAAAGCCCCATAACATCTTACAAAAATAAGAGTATGCATAAAAAAAACCACGGCGGCATAAATTAGCAATTCAGTGAATGTTAGTTATTACGCTTTTTGCTGTTATGACTCATGTGTGGAAAAAGTAGAACATTTTGAATTTCGAAAATTGAGAATTTTTTCCAAATTTTCACCAAATATCTGATTTTCTCATAAATAAATGCAAAACATACCAACAAATTTTTTTAACTAACATGAAGTACAATGTGTCACGAGAGAACAATTTCAAAATCACTTGGATATGTTAAAGCGTTGCAAAGTTATAACCATTTATAGTGTCAGAGGGCAGATTTGAAAAAATTGGCCGTGTCAGGAAGGTGAAAAGGGGCTTCGGTGTTAAGGGGTTAATAGATGTATATTGGTAAATTACATAATATTCTGCAACAAACACTTACACACACATTACAAAATAGTTAAAGTGGCCAACCCATTTAGGTTTTGAAGGCTGAATTCCACATCCTGAGGTAAAAATTTACCTGCTGCAGGTTCAAAACCTGAAAGTCACAAAATAAGGATGAGTTTGCATAATTCCATCCCGTATGCAGCTATTGTAAATCGCTGTGGGTCACCCATCTGAAACTTGTCAAAAAACAGGAATAAAGTGTACTTTATATTTTAGATGCATTTTGAATCTTTCTGCATTTATCAATCTAAAATATTATGTACTAATTTTAGTAGTAATCTTGATATCTGTTTTTTTTTATATGTAAAAAAGGATCAAACATGTTAACGAAACTCCTCACATATTTAAGATAAAGTATAAGTGCGGAGAAGAAATAAGGACATGAAATGTAAGGTGATTTGTTTTAGCTATAGTCTGGATGTATTCTTAAAGGATATATTGGTAAAACATGTTTTGTGGGCTGAGTGGATCTCCTAGGTCATATATTACATCCACAAAACATAAAACAATTTGTACTGTTACCTTAGCTCAACTAAAACAAACTTTTAATGGAAGCCAGAATTTTTTACATGAGTAATACACATATAAGGCAGCATATGGTTCCTGCAGTGGTTAAAGTATTGGCCATACACCAAAAGTAACGGCCTCCCAAATATGTATAAATCAAGCTGCTCAAATATTTTACACACAACCAATAAGACGGCCACCAGAAAGGAGTACTTATCCAAAACCTCCCAAAATCTGTCAGTATTAATAGAAGAAAAGAAATAGCACATTTGGTTTATGTTCAACACACCTAAGTTACAATTACAGCAAATAGTTCTACATAAAAAAGGCTGCAAAAGTTTCAGTACATGTAATAATTATGTAAGGCAAAGGGCGATTGCTTTTTTATCAATTTTTATTTGGTAAAGGGTTTTTACCAGGCATGAACTATAAATGAGTTTACTTAAGATATAGTGATAGGTGGGTGTTACACCCAGCACCCTTGTCATTCAGTTGTATGACACTACAGAGTGCCCTGCAAGCAGACAGCTCTGTCCATAGTGTAGCAGCCATGCTAACTCACTGCAAGCACTATTCTCATTGAAATGTTTCATTACTCTGCCGCACCACGGAGTAAATGAGGAAATGTATAGCTACAGTGTAAAGGAAAAGGCTGTTATACACCGGCATAGCTGATCTCCCATGTGAAGGGTTTTCTTTGTAGCTGTTCCCGTCTCTGTGATGAGGAACCTGAATGCACCCTTATCTAGTTGCTTAATATTCCCTATTGTGGTTTATAAAAAAGGATCTTCTACAAGGGAAAATACATTTAAGTTTGTAAAAATGTGCTGCTGTAATGAGGTTTTCTAATGTTATAGTCAAGGTATATTGCAAAGATTTGTCATCACTACATTCCTGTCTACTTCTAGAACTCCTACTCAGTACGGCCACTAGGAATTTCGAGGCCCTCAAATTTCGTGACCTCCAACCCGCCGCCGTACACATTAGTTTCCCATCTCATACTATTACATCATAAACATACATTTAGGACTATCATGGGCCATAGGCTGTAAAAAAAACTTCCCTAACAGTCTTGAGGTTTTTTTTTAAATCCTGGACAAGCCCTTTAACCCCTTGGGCTTCCTCGATTTGCCAGCACACCCATTGCATTGCGTGTCACCATGTCATATCACATGGTCACGAGTCAGCTAGAGGGGATGATGCCCTCTTCTACCTCTCCTCTTCCTCATCTTCCAGTGACCTGCAAGAACCCCCGAGAGGGCAGTGTAGGGTTTATGCTGGAGAAGTGCCTGGGAAATAGGGGAGAATTGTCCGGGGCTTCCACTTACCCCACATGGGTAACATGTGACATGGCAGGGCTCAGAGCTGTGGACTTTTTTAAGTATTATTTTGATGAGGAGCTATTGAATTTAATTGTAGTCCAGACAAATCTCTATGCTGCAAAGCATATTGCCCAAAACCTCACTTCATTTTATGCACAACCTCACAGGTGAACCCCTGTCACGGCAGCAGAGATGGAGAAGTATTGGGGCAATAATACCTCTTATGGGGCTCGTCTACTGAAACACAGACATTCTGTACCACATCCTAATGTTCCGCATGGTGATGAGCAGGATAAGCTTTGAAGCCATACATTAGTTTTTGAAGTACACCCACAACACACAGTGCCAACCCAGAGATGACCCCAGTTATTATTATTTGTTTAAAGTTAGGCCCATATTAGACCAGTGCATAGGCTGACACTGCTAATACCCTGCAATACATCAGTATTGCAGAGTATTATCATGAACAAGCAATCAGATGATTGCTTGTTTATGTCCCATGGTGGAAACTGTAAAAAAATGTAAAAAAAAGGTTCAATAAAAAATAAAGTAAGAAATAAAAAAAAAAATGCCCATAAGCCCCATAACGTATAAAGAGACATATAACATAAAAAAGTCTAAGTCATAACACAAATATAATGTCACCACGTCCATAACAACCCGTAGAATAAAAGTAAATAATTATTGAACCTGTATGATGAAACCCTCCAAAAATTATGATTTTCACCTATTCATTCCCACAAAAAATGCTATAAAAAGTGATCATAAAAACATATGTATTCCAGAATGATACTGGTGCAAAGAACAACATGTCCTGCAAAAAACAAGCCATCAACCAGCTCCTTAGCCAAAAACGTAACAATGTTATGCCACTTGGAAGACGACAATGCAAAAATGATAGATTTTTTCCCACATTAGGGTTTTATTTGACAAATTTAGTGAAGCATAAGAAAAAATATTCATGTCAGGTATCCCCATAATCGTATCGACCCATAGAAAAAAGATAACAAAATTATTAGGCTATACGGTGAACACTAAAAAAAAAAGTAAAAAATCCAGTACAGAATCAATGCTTTTCTACTCCTGCCCTCAAATAAAAGTTCCTAAATTTTCAACAATAGGGGATACCAACCCCAAAATGGTAACACTGGAAAAAGCATCTCATCCCGCAAAAAAAAATGTAATCACATGTCCCCAATAACACAAAAGCTAAAATGTTATAGCTTACAAAAGGGGCCAATGAGGAAACTAAAATCCTGGCAGCTGCAGGGTGGTCCTTCCCTTCTGGGCCTCACTGTGCGCCCATAACACAAGTAACGGCCACATGTGGGGGGGTCTCTGTACTTGGGAGAAATTGCAGCACAAATTGTATGGTGGGTTTTCTCTTTTTATCTTTTGGAAAGGTGTAAATTTTAGGGCTAAATGAACATATAACCGACAAAATTTCACCATTCTAAATTTCACATCCATTTTGATTTAATTAATATGATCTTAAGGTTAACAATCTTCCTAAAAGCTGTTTCTGATAGTTTGAGAGGTGCAGATTTGAAAATGGGTTGATTATATAGGGGGTTTTTGATGCTAAATACGTAAAATTTCATTTGAAACTGTATTTATCCACAAAATAGTCAATTCTGAAAATTTGTAAGTCGCGTGACGTCAAAATAAATTATCCAAACATTTCAAAAATGATGAAAATGTAAAGTAGACATATGGTAAATGTTATTCAGCAATTTATTTAGGTGGTAAATCTATCTGCCTGAAAACGCAATGATTTCGAATTTCAAAAATGGCAAATTTTTCAAAAAATTCATAATTTTTTTTGTAAATAAACGCAAAACTTATCAGCCAAAATTTACCACTAAAATGAACAACATGTGGGGAAAAAACAATCTCAGAATCACTTTATTAAGTAACAGTGTTCAAAAGTTATAACCATATAAAGCGATGCATGTCAGAATCCACACTCACGTTGCATTTCACGTCAGAGTTTGATCAGGATGCGATCAGGGTTTGGTCAGTGAAAAACGCACATTTTGCATCAGAGTGCAATCAGTTTTCAGTCAGTGTTTGTTCAGTGTCTCAGTTTTTCACGCACGTTTTTTATGCAATTTCAATGCAACTTCAATGCGTTTTTCACGCGCATAAATTGCGCGTGAAATGGACTCAGGACTGAGCTCTATCTTTTCTATGGCAATTGATGCGTGAAAAACGCATTGCACTTGCATTGCACTTGCATGTGCCTCAGAGTGCAATGCGTTTTTGATGCATCTCCATAGACTTGCATGGTGCGTTTTTCACGCGCGTGACTTGCAAAAGTAGAGCATGTCAAGATTTAAACGCGCGTTAAAAAAAACATGCGTGTGTGCATGAAAAAGAATGCAAGTCTGAAAAGACCCATTGGTTACAATGGGTCAGAGTGCAATGCAAGTTCTGCACGTCAAAAGCACGTGCAGAAAACGCCCGTGAAAAACGCAAGTGTGGAAGGGGCCTTAAGCTACAAGATGTCTTCATCCTTAAGGGGTTAAGGTATCCTGGCTGCAGAGTTTCAGTGATTTAAACACTGCAAGAATAAATTGAAGGATTTAAAAAAATTAAAAGATTGACTTTGGTTATAATGATAGTATATATAATCCTGAGAGGTTATTGAGTATGTCGTCTTTGAACATCTGGGATAGGAGAGAAGATTCTGTGGAGCATGTGGAGAGGAGTCTATCATTCCCCTTTACAAATGGGGGCGAATCTGGTGACAGGGTCGCATTAATGTGAATGTATATAATAATAGTATAATGAAAGTTTTAACATCTCAGTCCAAATGAAGTGTAAATAAATAAAATCACCAATAGATTCGAATCATGAAACAGATACCAATACTTTCATGTACTAAAAATAATTCACATTAAAGCTTAGAAACCTGAAAACTTCTTCAATATATATGTGTGTAAAGAACACATTGCAGATGTTTCCATACATCTGCAATGTCTTCTTCACACATATATATTGTTCTTCACATGCTATTTTGTTCGCACCGCTCCGCGCGTATCTCCCGACAAGTAAGCAGATGTGCCGAACATCTGTAATCTATTCTGCACTGTGTTCTGCACTGTGTTTTTATCTTAAATGATCCTGTGTTCACTGTGTTCACTGTGTTCACTGTTTTTATTCTATTCTTCACTGTTCTTCATTGTGTTTTTTTAATTAAATGATCGTTCGCGAGCAGGGGAAATACTGTTATACTGGTCACCTAGCAACCCTTACGTTTAAAACGCATTGCACTCGCATTGCACTTGCAATGTTTGCGAGTGCAATGCGTTTTTGATACGTCCCCATAGACTTGAATGGGGCGTGAAAAATGCGCGTGAATCGCAAAAATAGAGCATGCTGCGATTTTGACGCGCGTGCAAACGAACGCAAGCACGCGCGTTGAAAACCACGCAAATGGAGAAAGACCCATTGAATACAATGGGACAGAGTGCAATGCGAGTTCTGAGCGTCAAATGCACGCGCAGAACTCGCGCGTGAAAAACGCCAGTGGAGAAGGGGCCTAAGACTATAAGATGCATTTTTTAGAAAGAAAAATTTGTGTTAAAAAGTGCCTGTGTTTTATAGTCCTGACCGCTGTAATGGAGATTGGTGAAGCACTGATAAAGCATTTCACCCGATCTCTTTCTCTCTCCTAGAGCTTTGACAGGACCTAAAAGGACCTTACCTGGCATCATTGGGTCATGTGTCTTAAGTCATATGACCAGGAAGCAGAGGCTCTGATTCCAGGGAACGAGCTTCCTGAGCCCTACAGCTGTGAATTGAGATTGTGAGTAGATGGCTGTGGGCTGCTAGAGAAGGGGAGGGCAGGCTATGCTGGGGGATTTTACAGATAAAGTTAAAGATAAGGAGGGGAGTTATTAATTTAAAGTGCTTATGAGCTGATGGTATATATGTATGTTTGTGTGTGGGGGGGGGTCAAAGATTAGACAAAGAACAGAGAGGGTTTAATAATTATATGTGGTTGAAAGCTAATTGTGGGGGAAGGTTTAAGGCGCTTGCACACGATGAGTGGCGTTTTTGATGCGTTTTTGACACATTCCAAAGGCTTCAGCCTTGAGCACATGCTGAGGTCACATTGTGTTTTAGCGGATGCAGTGGAAACGCAATGTAACCTTAGCATGTGATCAAGGCTGAAGCCTTTGCAATGCATCAAAAACGCATCAAAAAACGCAAAGCAACACATCGTGTGAATGCGCCCTCAAAGTAGCACAGTTCTGTGTGAATGTAGCAGGGCTGTATCTGCGTGCATGTTCTAGAGCGTCTGTTTGAGTATTTTTAAATGGTGTGAAATATAACTTTTTTTCTTTTTCATCATTTCTGTGAGGATGCGCAGGATTTATGACTCCAACAACCATGCTATCCAGCACTTTTACTTTTTCCATTGAGCAAGGATTATTAAAATCACTCATTTCAATTAACTTAGGCAATAAGGTTAAAATGAGTCTACCATGGAATATTTTTATCATTTAAGAAGACGCTTGTTATAGACACATAGGGGCAGATTTATCAATCAGTCTGAAAGTCAGAATATTTCCAGTTGCCCATGGCAACCAATCACAGCTCAGCTTTCCTTTTACCAGTGCTCATGAATATTTTAAAGGGGAGCTGTGATTGGTTTCCATGGGCAACTAGAAATATTCTGACTATCAGACTGCTTGATAAATCTGCCCCATAGGGTTTTTTTTATTTTTGGCTTTCCTTGGCTATTGTAGCATTAAAAAAAAGTTGCATTGAGGTTTTTTGGGACTTTTCACTACTAAAATGTCTCACAGGACTATTTACACCTCTTCATTTATCTGGCGTAAACATAGAACTACTGCATGGCAACACTGTGCAAAGCCAGATTCATTTTTTGCAAAAAGTCCCATTAAAAGTTTTTATGCATTTTGAGACACTTTTTTGGGGACTTTTTGAATAAAAATCTCAGACAGAAAGTAGACCTTAAGTCTGATTAAAGGGCCAATGCCACTTTAATGAATCTTATGGTGTGCAGTGCTCCAAAATAGACATAGAGCTGCCCTGAGGAGCTATTCTAATGATAAATAACCCCCATAATCTCAATCAATGTAGTGAATATATGGAGACTGTAAAATGTTAAAATTAACCAAACACACAATGGCTATTCTCTTTGATGTGAAGGGTAATGGCTTTGTATTACATGCCAGTCAATGATTTGCTACATGTTCTGTATTTTCTCTCACTCAGTAGGATTTTATGTTTATTGCTTTCAGGGTGCTGTCTTCTGTTCCTCAGATGTAATCTCCTGTGTCTCAAGTATCAATAATGTTCTGCATCATGGTGGGGGATTTTTCTCCGTAATGTAAAACACATTATACAATATATGTTGAGCTTGCTGCCAAGATCATTGCAAAAGAGAACAATCATTGTAGACAGATCTGGATTTCTGTTGCTTAACATGAGGAATTCAATGTTGATCATAAACTTGTCTTAACTCTGGCAGTTTAATTTTTTTTAATTACTACAATTTTAAATAATCGCCAAAAAAGCTAAGTTTACTTGACTTTACTTCCAAAGCTTTATTTGTATTGCTTATTAAAAACTTTATGTTCCAGAGTTTTCTTGGCAACAAATAGTGGCATACTATGACCTTATTCTTAGAATCCAACAGGCCTATAGCTTATCTATATGACTCATTTTACAGCATCATTTTTTTTTCCAAAATGCCAGCTAATATCCATACTTATATACATCCATAATGTGTTTGCTAAAATTAAAAAAATTCAAATCACCCCCTAGAACACATACAGCAATAAATTTACCAAAACAATTCTTAAACAAGTCTAAGTATTTAAGATCTATTAGAATATAAAAAATAGTTAACTTATTTGGTCAACACAATTTAACTCCTTAAGGACGCAGCCATTTTGTAACTTAACCCCTTAACGCCGAAGCCACTTTTCACCTTCGTGACACGGCCCATTTTTTCAAATCGGCCCTGTGTCACTATAAGTGGTTATAACTTTGGAGCGTTTTAACATATCCAAGTGATTTTGAAATTGTTCTCTCATGACACTTTGTACTTCATGTTAGTTAAAAAATTTTGGTGGTATGTTTTACATTTATTTATGAGAAAATCAGATATTTGGTGGAAATTTGGAAACATTCACAATTTTCGAATTCAAAATGTTCTACTTTTTCCACACATGAGTCATAACAGCAAAAAACATAATAACTAACATTCACCGAAAGTCTACTTTATGCCTCTGTGTTTTTTTATGCATACTCTCATTTTTGTAAGATGTTAAGGGGCTTTGAACGTTAGGTGCAATTTTTCTCATTTTCATAAAAAAAGCTAAATCCTGCTATTGAGTGACCTGCTCAGGTTTGAATTCACTTTGAGAGGCCTAAATAAAACCCCATAAATTACCCCATTATAGAAACTACACCCCTCAATGTACGTAAAACAACTTTTATGAAGTTTGCTAACCCTTTAATTGTTTTACAGGAGTTAAAACAAAATCAGATGAAATTTAGAAATTAAATTTTTTGGGCTAAATTAATGTGTTTTTTATAAAATGTACAAATTTTCAGTGGATAAAATACCAAAACCCTCCACAAAGTTTGATACCCAATCCCTCCCGTGTATAACAATACCCCATATGTGGTGGTAACATGCTGTATGGGAACATGCCAGGGCATCGAAGGGAAGCTGCGCCATTCAGAGCAGATTATTCAATATGGCAATTTGGACATATAAGGGCTTATTTTTTGCGACATGAGTAGTTGAGACTTTACAAATACTTCATTTTAGTGGGTCTGTAGCTTTTTGATGAGATTTTATTAACTCTTTAATGTATGGAGGAAAAGAAAAATGTCAATTTTGGGTTTCTTTTTTTGTATCTTTTTGGGGTTGTACGAGGTACACTAAAAATACTATAATATCTTTATTCTATAGATCACTACGATTACGGTGATACCTCATTTATATAGTTTTTTATATATTTTTACAATTTTACTGGAAAAAAAACGTGTTTTGTTTTTACGGCGTTCACCGTACAGGTCCAATAATGTTTCTGACTTATTGTACAGATCTTACGGACACGGGGATACTAAATATGTGGGGGGTTTTGGTGATTTTTTTAAAAGTTTATTATTTTAATTAATTCTTTTTTTAAAAAGTGTGTTTAAAGGGGTTATCCGGGTTTAAATTTTTTTTTATGTTCGGGCTGGGGAGGGCTAGTTAAACATAATAAACATGTACTTACCTCCTCCGGTGCTGCCGATGTCCCGCGCCGCGGCCCGTCTTCTCCGTGCGCCGGTTTCATTACACCGGCGCACAGGGAGCTTCCGGCCGGCCGGAAGCTCCCATGCGCACCATCTCTCAGCGCTTACAACGCTGAGAGATAGGGACGCATGGGAGGAGCCGTCCACATCATGGACCGGAAGCTCCCTGTGCGCGGCTGTTTGTTTACAGGGGCACGGATCGAAGGGACCGCGGCGCGGGACAACGGTGGCGCCGGAGATATATCCAACATTTTGGGACGCGGCAATACTTAACTTGTTTATGATTTTTACTGTTTATTTATATTTATATCAGTTGTAGAGAAATGGGGTAATTTTATTTTTAGTGTTTTTTTTTACAGTTTTTCAGACTCGTTTGGGGACCCTACCTCACGCAGCAGGACATATTATAACATCCTGGTGCTGCAGGGGAAGTATGGAGAGAGCTTACTGGCTGAGTTCTCTCCATACACAGCGGGTGTCAGCTGTATAATATTGTTACTTCCGCTGTGGGTGCTGGCACCGATCTTGGCAGTTAACCTGTGAGGGTTTGACCACGGCACCTAACTTACCATTTCATGGGCAATGCCCCTGTGACGTCATCGGAGGACGATTGAGTCTTGCCATGTGTAATGATCTCTAATCAGATAAAAGATCAACAGTAAAATTGCTATATACTGCAATACAGTGGTATTGCAGGAAATAATATGAGCAATCAGACCCTGCAGGGTTTAAGTATACTGGAGGGTCTGAAATAATGGTAAAAAAAAAATAAAATTTAAAAATGTAAAAAAAGGAAAAATTTAAATCACCCCCTTTTCCCTAAGTCACATATAAAACAAAAAAAACTGTAAAAATCATAAACATGATAGACATTGCCAATCCCGAAATGCCTGTTCTATCAAAATATAACAAAGAATATTCCCAGCTGTGTACAACATAATGAAAATAGCTCCCAAAGGTCCGAATCGTCCCTTTTTTTTACATCAATAGGTTCCAAATTGATATAAATTAAAACGCCAGCACGTACCGCAAAAAATGACAGCTTACGTAGTTCCATACAGTGTGAAAAAATTATTGGCCTTGGCAAAATGGAAAATATTTTTTATGTACAAAAGATTTTAAATTTTTAAAACCTAATAAAACCTATATAAATTCGATATCCCTGTGATCGTAACGACACAAAGAATAAAGAGAAAGTGTCATTTGGAGCACAGAAGAAAACCCGTAAAAACAGAGCCCACAAGAAAATGCCACAAATGTGTTTATTTTTGTCTACTTTTGCGGCCCAGCCTCTACCTCCAGCGGCCCCCAGGTAAATTAAGTTTGAGACCCCTTCCCTAGGATACTTTAATCCTAGGTTGTCTGATTGATCTTACCATATACTGCCTGACTACAGTATGGCAGTATATGGGGATTTTCCTCATCATTCATTACAATGTGCAAATTCAGGCAGCCTCGGGTCTTCATATGACCCAAGGCTATCATGTGACTAGATCGCCACTCCCCGATGAAGTCACAGGGAGTCACAAGCTTTGCCGGTGGTGATGGCATTGAAAACACAGCACCGATCGCAGGTGTTACTGGTGGGGGTTTGCTGCAAACAACCTACGGGTATGGAGAGGGCTCATCCCCAAACATTGCCAGGGGAAATGTGACCTGCTAGTACTAGTGGCACTGTGTTGCAGTGACTGCACACACAATGTGATGCTGCAACCATTAGCACAGGGACCCACAAAAAGTCACCGTGATGTGGTTAGTGGGCTTATCCAATGTGATCAAAACCTCAAGTTCACTTTCATAACGTAGACTAGAGGCAAGAGACCAATATATAATGTGTGAATGTGCAGAAAGATCTTCCTTTCTTCAAATGTTGCTATAGTTTGAATTCTATATATACAAATTGTATTGTGCCCACCTACTTGCTTTCAGTCAGTTTCAGAGACGACATGGAATGGGGCCCAGAGCCATGGGGGCTTTGCCTGTCTGTAAGGCTAATGGGGGCGGCTGGCTCTTGGTCGCTGCTTGAGCTGTGTTTCAGCGGCGCTGGATACCACGTGATGCTGCACCTTATAGTGTAGGGACACACTAGGAGGAGGTCACCGTGAAGTGGTTAGTGGGCTTATACAATCTTACCAAAATGTAACTAAGAAACTTTGTTTGTTTTGTTAATGTAGCCTAGCAGCGATAAATCAATGTATGATGTGTGGCTGTGAAGTCCAAATCTTACTCTTTCCAAATGTTGGTATCGTTTGAGAAGGGACATGCTGGGGAGCATTAATGAGGCAGCCATCTGAAATGGAAAATTGGTAGGTCATCATGATGTTTAAGAAAAAAAGAGTTTATTTAAAGAATAAGAGCATTCAAATGACATATTAAAAGGTGACATACAGTACTGGAGACATAGAAAATTCAATGCTTTATTCTAGTGTGTTCTTCAAAAGATTACTTAATTGCATACCGTTGGTGCCCAGCCTTAATTGTTGGACTATAGAAAATTCAGTAGAACAAAATACTCAGGCATGATATATAGTTGTTGCTGTATATGCTGCCGTATATATGTATGCAGTTTTTAGGGAGACCAGAACAAGCGGGAGGTATACTCTGACAGCCATCAGTCAACCATCATTTGCCAGCTCACAGTATTTTAAACAGATACAGTACGGACACAGTGACATACAGTACAAGTACATATGGATGAAAAATGTCACGTATATACAGATTCATATGGCACACTAATACAGGACTAGGGAACCGACCAAGGGTTTCACCTTCCATCAGCAGTTTCGGGGGTATAATTTGGTATGCAACCCTGATGCTATTTAGATCCATCTTACAATTCACCCCCAACAGACCCAAAAATTCCAGTTCACTCCACAACATAATGTTGCTAGTACAATAATTTATTTACAAAGGTTTCTCTTTTTTTTAAACTTTTTTTTTTAAAGTTTTTATTTATGAATTTTTCATTTTTAAATCTAACAATAACACTTTGTAGCATCAGACTACGGTGCAGCGTTTTTTTTTTAAACTTTAACTGTATTTTTTTATCTTAAATCCCCACTGTTGTTCTTAAAAATCAAAAATGGCAATCATAGCTCTCATTTTCTTCTACAATAAACTATTATTCTCAGATTTAGAGTGAACCAATAAAAAAAGCTACAGCTACAAATAGGCACAGGGAAATATAATTTACGAAGAAGATAATTTTTTAATATAGAATAACAGTTTACTCATTATGTGGTTAAGTGTTTTTAGTTAGAATTTGAGCTTTCTAGGAAATTTTATTTAACACCAATTACCATAAATGCATTTCATAAGAGCTAAGCTTCAGATATGCAGGATTTAGAATAATAGATTAATCCTACCCACAATGAAAATTTCCTCTGACTTAACATACCTATGCTGAAGCAAGCTTTATTTTTTCTAAATGAATCATGAACATCTTCATTGGTGGCCTCTTCGGTGGACCACACACTTTGTAATCTCTTTGATATGGGCTCTTATTAGTATAAACAAACATTACCAAATCATCGCCTCTGTGCCTAGTCTATTGGAGCAGAGTTTCTCTCTTTAGCACTAATGCTGACAGAGCCTGGTATGCGCTACCTTTCTAAATCTAGCAGGATTAGAAAATTGTCTTCTGAATAGCTTTCAACAGAACATGCCATCGCTTTTATATAACAACTTTATAATGTAACAACTGAACAGATTTATGGACAAGTAGGTATAGTGGGATAATCAAAGGAAACAGACAAATGTTGTTATAGACATTCAGGTAGCCATAATCATTATTATTACTGATTGAAGTATTACAGGCATCACCTTCATAGTGCTGTTATCATCAGTACTTAGATGATGTAGAGATTTACTAAAGGTTATAGAAATTAAATCCTCATACCACAGATATTAATTTTAACTCAATTATTTGCTCTATTACAGCCATAAAAAAGCTAGAATTGTCTACATCCATCCGTAAGATTACTTTCGGCATGTGTATACAGTATTTTGTAATGCATGTGCAATAAAATTAGGAATGGACTTGTCTCTGGTTGCACGCTCCATTTTAAAGGTGCACCAAAAAAAAAGTGGTGCAGGCTGTCAGGGCAGTACAGGGTGCGCCAGATTCATGCAGAACCTGCACTAGAAATGCTGAATCTGGCAACCTCTACAGACTACACAGACAAACTGCATATAGTGCAGTTTGGGCTGTTCTTAGTAAATGTGCCCCACTATTTTTAGGTGTCAGGGCCCCCTTGCTGCAGGTGCTGCTGCCTGAGGCAAGAGGCTTAATGGATGGTGCACCCCTAAAAGCATCTTAAGTACTTAGAAAAAAAAATTAAACAATTGTTTAACTAAACAATAAAAACGCTGCAAAAAATGTGCTGCTCATTCCTGATTGGAAGCATTTAGTTCAACACACATTTGTAATTGGGACAAACTGTTCCCCACTGTGCTAGAATTGTGTTTCTAAGCTCCATTCCAGCATAAGGGCCTCTGTTGGTATAACAGTAAGTTATAGGTCAATTTCAGTTCATTTCTTAAAGTTTTCCTGTACATAGTTATGTACAGTTATGTATGTACACCTATGGGAATCTTTAGTTTTTTACAGCATATGTAGTGGAAAATAATTAATTTTCCTAATGGGGTTTCATAAAACTTTGCTTGGTTTATCTTCTGTAGATGCTTTTTATCACATTGACTACATACTTGTATCCAGAGAGATCCATTACAGAAGCAGCCTGATAGCTCTGTCTATGTCTTTTATTTTGTTGTGATTAGAAATACTCATTTAGATAATTTTCTGGTCAATATTGTGGTCAGTACATCTTCATGGGAAGACAAGAATCTTCTCTTCATGGGAATACCCTTTTTAACTTGGGGTATCAGATTAAGAGGCAGGGAACAGCTGGCATGTTTCATTTAAATGGAGTATTCAGGTCCACAGGCTGAAAAAATGCTAATTAGATTAGCAGTTTGTCACCTTTGCCTTTATGGAGCTAATATTAAGCTTTTTTTTGTACCATTTAGGCTCTACAGTTCTCTACATAGTTTTCTAAACGCTAATTACATGTAGGTTAAATGTTTGGAAACTGTTAGTCGAACATGTAATACAAGTCATTTTGGGCTTCACATTTTCCGAGGCAATAGGTATTTTTTAATCCCTTCACTGTGCCACTATTGTAAATCACTGTGGGTTAGTTGTTGACTATTTTCTGATTAGCTGGCCTTTATGATGCATTTCGAAAATTTGACTAACTGGTCATCAGAATAATACCGGTTTCAACCAAGTACTGATCTATACAGTAAGACAGCATTACATTGTAATTTAAGAAAACGTCAGTCGGCAAAACAAAAACTCCTTTTTAGTTCCAGAAACACTGGTGGAGATTTATCAAGCTGTATATATTTGTCGGATTTTGAAAATTTTTAGGATTTGTGCCGCTGTGACAGCTATGCGACACAAATCGGGGGACGGGCCGCCAGACGATCCGTCAGATTCGGACTGAACACTGGATTTAACTTTAAAATTGTGTCGCAAGACATGCATTTACATACACCAGAAAGAAGAAGGTGAACTCCGGCGGACCTGAGCGGGGAAGCGTCACATGCAGGAAATTGGGCGCACGATCTAAGTGAATCGCGGCACAATGCATTCCAGTCGGACATTCCGGATTGGGGAACGTGCCATGGACTGGTATGTAAATGTGCCCTATCATCTCGGAAAATGGAGCTTGGCTTCACAAAACAAAAAGTCAGCGTGCCAAAAATTTTGCCAAATTAAACTAGAGCAACTAATAGATGGTGGAAAGTGCAACTTAAGTTTTCAACTACGCACTGGTCTTTCTCTGCTCTAGTCTTAAAGGGCTGTTCTTAAAAAAACAGCTTCTTTTGTGACCATTGGTAGTGACTGGTATTGCAACTAAGTTCAATTCATCTCTATAAATCTGAGCTGCAATACCAGCACAATCCATGGTCAGGTATGGTACTGTTTGTGGAAGAAAGCAGCCATGTTTTTCAAGCATCAGACTACCCTTTTAATTGTGACACATTGATAAATATCCCCCATTGATTCATCCTCTGTTATTCTATCCTGTACCGTACACTGTTGTAACAGCTGCTGCGATTTCAGATTCAGAATGAATTCAAATGAGATTTAAAAAAACTTACCTATTGTAATGTTTTTTGAACAGATGTTTTAGACTAACACCAGGCTAGTTACTGCCAACACATCTTTGTAAACTGGAGGAAGGGAATTGGTTTTATCAGGATAAGAAGTACATTTGAGATAATATCATACAGTTCACGTTTTAAGAGATCTTCTTGGGTGGGCACTAGGTTATACAGTTTATTGACCACACACATTCACAAACACACACAGACAAAAACATACACTGTCGTATGGATCTTTTCTGAGATTTCACCACCTGCTCAAAAGATATATTATCAGATGTTGGGATGACAGCAAATAATATACTTGGTGCATAAGGAAGTAAGTATATCAAAGGCAAAAATGATTTCAGGTTGCAACTCAAGGTCTATAATTAACACTGCACCCAACATCTGCAAAGTATAGGTTTAGTCTCCTTCAACCAACATATTGTTTTTCAATGGAACCGAAATTTAAGATACTGCTGAATGACTGCTGCCCAATTTAATGGAAGGTTTCATTTGCAGATTCTAGATAGAAATGAACATTTCACATTTTGAATCCTTACAAAGCATCCGGGGCTGTAAATGTATGTTTAACCACATTACAGACTTAAATGTGTGTTTTTTAGTATTTCTAGGTCTGAAACCACAACTAAAAATCACTTAGGTGTTTTAAAAACATAGGTTGCTTATCCCATTTTATAAGGGCATTTAAAACAAATATAGACTCTGCATTTTAAGGTTTCCTTTGGAAATTATTTATTGTGGATGGAAAAAATGGTAAAGTAAAAATAGTTAACTACTGTATATTACATTACACAGAAACACCCAATTTCTGGGGTTTTGGTGAGACTGAAAGATGTTGATTTCCCGGACGCTTATGCTGTCTGTTGTTACTTGATTTAGTTTAAATGGAGGAATTTGTGGTTGGACTAAGTTCAAACGCTTAACTCAGTTTGCATATGGAAGTGACTGAAAAAACAGTTTTGGTCAATTCAAGGCTCCTTTTCAGCAGCCACAAATGACGTAAATGTGGCAATACTGTGTCATTAATGGTGGAAGGAAACTACAGATAAATTAGGTGATATAACTCGTAACTGTCTGCATTTGATTTCATGTTTGTTGGTGGTAGAGAACATTGGCTTACGTACAAGAGAAATTCCTTGTCTTACATTGTGGTCAAACACACAGTCAGATCTAACAATATCACATATCTGATGGTTGCATGAACCAAGCACAAAAAAATGGAGCCAAAGTTTAGAAAATCCCATGAGAGTACTCACATATAACACCTAATTCATATAATAATATGGAATATAGCCACAATTTTAGAAATGTTTAGAAACTTAAAATCTCACATTTACGGTACATATTTTAATTGCATTGTGCATAACTAGAAGGTTAGGGGGCTTATAGGGGTTTAATTTTGTAATATTTCAGGGCTGCTGGAAAATTGTGCTTTTTGGCAATATGGCTTACATAACATTGTGACTCTAATAGCAAATGACTAAATATGAAAATTTTTTCATAGGTTTTATGCTTTTAGATGTAGAGGCGATTACTAACAAATTTAATTACAAAGAGGTAAAAAAACATACATACAGCTGGGAACAGTTATACTGCTTGTGCAGCATTTGTGCTTATAAATGTTTACTTAAATTAATACACAGTGCTATGTAAGCAGTTTATAGAGGAGTCATTTGCATTCCTTTAGAATGTCTTCACACCATTTACCATATACAATCAAGTAGACTTTATCATCTTCATTGCCCGCAATGTTTGTAAATTCCTTTGCTGAAAGATGGTTGGAAAGTAGAATATCCATTAATAACTTTCGTTCACTAGTTAGACAAAACCCGGTAAAGTTATGACAAAATAGTTTTGTTATAATTTGGGTAATAATGCCATGAATATTTTATTTAGGAATGGCCTGATTAATCATATGTTGTTGCATACAAGCTTAATTTCTAATACCACTGAATATCATCATTGGACTTTGCTTTGAATATAAAGAATAGAAAAACATTCTTAACATATCTAACACAAAAATAACATTTAGGAAGAAGTTTCAGAATAAGCTGTCTTGTGTGCACTGACTACTAACCATTATATAACTCTATTTGTAATACTGGTTTCTTACAAATCTTGCGTAACACTGCCTGACTGTAGCTGTTGACCACCTCTCTCTGCCCACTGTCTGCTCTATCTGACAATCCATAAGAAAGGGTAAAGCTCTTCTTTTTTGCTTTTAGCCATTCCCTTCCATATGAGGACTATTTAAAGGGAAGCTACCAGCAGCATGCATACAGTAATAGGTTTATTAGGAGCCCTGCTCCTGTACTTAAGGTGAAAAAAAAATTACTTTTAACTTTAAGCAAATGAAGCACAAGGGCTCTGGCTGTTACATGCCCCCAAAGCCCTTGTACCACACCCTCTTGCTTCTCAGCTCTCCTCAATGCAGCAGTGAGTATACGCTATGTGCTTCTACAATATTTTCCGCATGTCTACACCCACTAGGTCAGGGACTGCTAAGTATTACAAATGGTAAAAACAACAGCTTCGGGGGAGTGTAACAGCCAGTGCCCTTACCAAAGGCATAATACTTCAACCGGCCCTGTGGGAGAGAAGGCTTCCAGCGGTCATTGTTTCATATAACAGGATTTGCCTTTTTGGCCTATTGAACTGCAAGGCCAGTGTTCACAACTGCTGCTGCTGCTGTCATCTGCCACCCCTGCTAGTATAGAATGGTACTTGACCGGCTATTCCTGAAGGTGCAATAGGTGCATCTGTGTCTTTAACCCCTTAAGGACGCAGCCATTTTGTAGCTTAAGGCTCAGCCCGATTTTTTGGATTCTGACTTGCTTCGCTTTATATGGTTATAACTTTTGAACACTGTTACTTATCAAAACGATTCTGAGATTGCTTTTTCCCCACATGTTGTACTTCATTTTAGTGGTAAATTTTGGCTGATAAGTTTTGCGTTTATTTACAAAAAAAAAGAAAATATGATAAATTTTTTGAAAAATTTGCCATTTTCGAAATTCTAAATCATTGCGTTTTCAGGCAGATAGATTTACCACCTAAATAAGTTGCTGAATAACATTTCCCATTTGTCTACTTTACATTTTCATAATTTCTGAAATGTCTGGATAATTTATTTTGATGTCACGCGGCTTACAAATAGAATATCGCTTTTCCGGATTTTCAGAATTGACTATTTTGGGGATAAATACAGTTTTGAATGAAATTTTACATATTTAGCATCAAAACCCCCTATATAATCTACCCATTTTCAAATCTGCACCCCTCAAGCTATCAGAAACAGCTTTTACGAAGATTGTTAACCCCTTGAGATCTTCATAGTAATTGAATCAAAATGGAGGTGAAATTTAGAATGGTCATATTGTTCCCTTATACGTTCATTTAGCACTAAAATTTACACATTTCCAAAATATAAAAAGAGAAAACCCACCATACAATTTGTTCTGCAATTTCTCCTGAGTACAAAGACCCCCCACATGTGGCTGTGACTTGTTTTATGGGCGCACAGCGAGGTGCAGAAGGGAAGGAGGGCGCTGCAGCTGCCAGGATTTTAGTTTCCTCATTGGCCCCTTTTGAAGGCTATAAAATTTTCGCTTTTTCGTTATTGGGGCCATGTGACGGCATTTTTTTTGCGGGATGAGATGCTTTTTCCATTGTTACCATTTTGGGGTTGGTATCACCTATTGTTGAAAATTTAGGAACTTTTTTTGAGGGCAGGAGTAGAAAAGCATCAATTCTGTACTGGATTTTTTACTTTTTTTTTTGGTGTTCACCGTATAGACTAATAATCATGTTATCTTTATTCTATGGGTTGATACGATTACAGGGATACCAGACATGAATACTTTTTCTTACGTTTTACTAAATTTGTCAAACAAAACCCTAATGTGGGGAAAAATCTATCATTTATGTATTGCCGTCTTCCAAGTGGCATAACATTGTTACTTTTTTGGCTACGGAGCTGGTTGATGGCTTGTTTTTTGCGGGACATGTTGTACTTTGCACCAGTATCATGTCTGAGTACATATGGTTTTTTGATCGCATTTTATAGCATTTTTTGTGGGATTGAAAAGGTAAAAATCATAATTTTTGGAGGGTTTATAACAGTTTTTTTTTACGACGTTTATTGTGGGGGTTCAATAATGATTTACTTTTATTCTACGGGTTGTTACGGACGTGGTGATACTATATATGTGGGGTTTGTGTTATGGTTTAGACTTTTTTTTGAGCTATATGTCTCTTTATATGTTTTGGGGGTTTGGGGCATTTTTAGTGATTTATGACTTTATTTTTTTATTGAATAACTTTTTTTTTTTACTTTTTCACTTTTATACCATGGGACATGAACAAGCAATCATCTGATTGCCTGTTCATGATAATATTCTGCAATACTGATGTATTGCAGAGTATTATCAGTGTCAGCCTATACACTTGCATAGACTGGCACTGTGCCAGTAAGATGACGTCACAGACGCCATCTTACCGGCAATTCTTGCAAGTAACTCTGGGGTCCAGATCGGACCCCAGAGTTGCTATAGCAACGATCGGCACCCCCCGAAAACGGTTCGGGGGGGCGATCGTGGGGGAAAGACCCCCCAGATGCATGTTAGATGCCGCGGTCGCGCTGACCGCGGCATTTAACGGGTTAAGCACCCGCGATCGGAGACAACTCTGATCGCGGGTGTTACACTGGGGTGCCGGCTATTAGTTACAGCCGGCACCCCGTGTTTCCCGATGCCGGTTTGGCTCTGATCCAGAGCCGAGCCGGCATAAGCGCCGTGGCGGATATATCCGCCACTGAGGACTAAGTCACTGCACTCCGTGGCGGATATATCCGCCACGGAGCGTGAAGGGGTTAAGAGATGTAGATGATATTAAAATAGCAGGCAGTGCAGACAGATAATACCCCTACCCGCATCACACTCTGATCTCGGAAGTGTGGTGGCGTCTGTAATTGCACTGCCGTGCTTCTTTTCACATCTGTCTCGATGCGGTCACTGGCAAAGGTGAGTGATTATGACGATTATGTGATCTCTATCTGTCCATGAACAATCACCCTGTCTAGACCTTAATCTTGTTTTCATGAATACTATCATCAGGTCCTGGCAGGGTGATAGTCCATGCACAGTTAGAGATCACATGACCCTCCAGCCACAGATATTTTATGGTCAATAATGTCTGGCTGATGAGGTAAAACACCGGGTGCTTCACTTTACATATGAAGAAACTGATGCAGAACTATTAATAAAAATATATATTGGTAAATTACCTAATATCCTGCCCCCCACACGTACACACACATTACAAAATACACAAGGTAAAGTGGCCAGCCCCTTTAAGTACAGGAGCAGCACTCTACCTGCAATGTAAATGGTTGGTACTAGTCAAAATGACTGCTGGATTTCCTTTATACCAACACCCCTCTCCCCCATTACAGGAAGGTGGATGATCAAAATGTTTTCTAGTTTATATCATGGGGTTGCATTTTCCATTTACCTGTGTTTGATCTTGGCATGTTATCTGACTTTCCCTATTCTGCTTGCCCTGGTTTATTACCTGATTTGCTATATTGCATAAACTCTGACAGTGCATTCAGAGTGATGTGCCGGAATTTCTTGACTCAACTGCGTCAGCTTTCACTAAGTGATAGCAACCTGCTGGTATCCCTGAAGTTAAAGGATGGTTACATCTGCTTTTTTAAACACGACTGTTTGAACTCTGTTTCTGCTAGTAATTTTATGTGTCAGGCCCTAGCTACCCATTACCATATTCCATTAAGAAGCCATGTAGCTTCTGTTAATGCAGTGCCTTCCGGAGCCTATCCGGTATGTCTAAGAACCCAGTGATCCTTAGGTGAGAGACTTTATGCATGAAGATCATCTTTAACATCCTGCTAGAATACATAAGCCCTTTTCTGTGGAGGTTACTGTGATTACAATTGCATGCCTCAGTCATCAACTAGAACATTGAAAAAGTCATCTGAATCTCAATGTAATTTCAGCTGTCTGGCCTTGGTTCATGCATTATGAAATATTTACTTGAAGGTTTTCCTGCAATAAAGTCCACATCCTCATATGAAGTTTAAAGGAAACCTACCACTTCTGAAGGTAGGTATGAGATGCAAACACCGGGCACCAGCTCAGGGTGAGCTGGTGCCGGTGCTTAGTTTCGTTAGTGTTAAAACCACGGTATCGCGGTTTTAACACTTTTTAAACTTTATAGCAGAAACTGCTTCGGCGCTGCGTGCGCACGATCGTGCGCGCGCAATGCCTGCGGCATTTCCTATGTAGGCGCGCGCACGATCGTGCGCACACAGCGCCGAAGCAGTTTCTGCTATAAAGTTTAAAAAGTGTTAAAACCGCGATACCGCGGTTTTAACACTAACGAAACTAAGCACCGGCACCAGCTCACCCTGAGCTGGTGCTCGGTGTTTACAGCTTACACCGACCATTCTAAATGGTAGGTTTCCTTTAAGGGTACTGCTAATACCCGGGGGACACTTAGACAACTTTTTTAGGATTAGGGGAATAACGTAGTCGACACTGTAAAGAGGATCACTATTGGAGAAGTCTAGTTTTACTGTTCTCTGTCCAGACAGGATAATTAATTGTTTTGTCCTGGCAGATAATGTAATACAGTGTTATGTTACACAATGTTTCATATGTGTGAAAAGGTTTTAATGATGTTTCAAATGTATAGTAGCTATAAAAAGCAATAAAAATCTAAAAATCTTATTTTACATTAGAAATAAACCTTTGAAACAAATATATACCCCTGTAAATAGTATAGCGGCACCAAGTGGCCGTTGCATATTGCTAAACACGATGCAGAATGAAAGAGGTGTGATCTGTCGACGAGAGGGGATAGGAGGGATTGAACACCCCACCCAGCAGTTCATTGGCTGGGAATGGACTTGGTTTAGGGATTTGATTGACGTATGACGTCACATAGAAGGAGTGAACTTTCCGTACCTCTGGATTGTGATGTTCATGTTTCCCACCTTGATGCGGATTGGAGAAGATATTAGAAGATTTGTGGATGAATGGAAGTACTGGGGGTATGTGTAGACTACAGAGGAGGGGGCGGAACATTTTGAATAGTAGATGGAAAAAGGTGTGCAACAACGGGAGATTTTAAATGAATTCTTTGTCTGTCCTGGTATAACATATGACAACTTATATACTTTTATTTGAGATATAACATTTATGTAAGGAGTAATAGGTTGTTTTGTAATTTTTGAAATGAAACAATGTAATTTAGACTATGTGTGGGATATAAGGAGATCCAAATGGATATTGGCCAGTAACGCCCCGGAAGAAGCCGTGGTAGCAAAACCCTGGGTCAGGCGAACGAGCAAGACTGCCGTCCGCATGGTGGATTTTATATGCGCAATTTTAACATTTTGTTTTGTGAGTATGTTTTTAAGGGAATAAATTTTACCTGATTGAACATATTGCACTATCGCTGTTTAAATCTTTCTGCAGCAACCCGTAATAAGATAAGTGGTTGTAAGAGATAAAGAAACGCAGCGGAACTGTCTGAATAGTGGTCTATTCTCATCCAAGTATCTTTTCGGGGTACACCTGAGAAGTTCCCAAAGATCAGAAGTAGAACGGAACCGTGGATTTACTTTATTGTTATTTATTTCTTGTGGATGTGGGATCTTTGAAAATTTATTTTAGGCAACTTGCACATGCAGTGTATTCTCATGCAGAAAAAAGCAGGCATAACCCGCACAAAATATGCAAGTTTGTATGGCCGTTGTTTTATGTGTAGTGTGTTTACAGTTTTTGATGGACATTTCCATGTGGTTTTTCACCTTTATTTTCATATGTGATCTTAGGTCATTTCTGTGAAAAAATCCTGGGCTCTCTTTATACTAAACAACTAATCTGTATGTTTGTCAATAAAGAAATTTTCTTTACATAAACTATTCATTTAATATGTTATAAAAGATTGATTTGTCACTAACAAGGTAGCCACATTACCTTTAGCATTTTTTTGTGGAAATTTGTTACCAACAACCACAAGTGAAGTTTATTAGGAAAAGCCCAAATTCACCATGACCTCTTCGTTCATTTCTAATTTGTTCACCTATTTCTAAACAGAACAGAGGTTTTTGTTACTAAGAGTCAATTATATAATGCAGTTAACAAAGTATAATGAAATAATTTAGTTGTAAGCATAAAATAATATATGTATCAGTTATATTTTGAATGTACCATTGAGGAATTATATGTTTTTACACTAGTTTCCCATCATGAAATGAAACAAGTAATGTTTAACAGTTTATTAGTCTGGCTGCCAAAACTGACATGGAATAGGGAAAAAGGTTTTCAGCTACTTATTTGAAGTGCAATTTTATATGTACATGACCTATGAATAAGGATGAGTATAGCGTGTCTGTGGTCAGGTTCTCGTGCAAGGTGTTCATTCATATGTATAGAATTCCATCCTGCTTCAACTGTTACTGTAGCTGTAGCCAAGATAGGCTCAAAGGCCTTTCATGAAAAGATAGATGAAACAGACAGTCATACTCTCTGGCTGGCAAGCTTACTTTGTCTCGGCTTCTCAAACAAAAGGTTTTTTAGAGGGTCACTGTATAATGAGACACAGTTCAGTTGTAAATACGTTTACAATGTTTCCATTCCACTGCAGAACAAAGAGGAGCATCCTAATTCAGGTCAACACTTTGCAACATCATCAATTGATGAGAAAAATAATTTCTGTCATCAGTTGTTTCTCTATCATGTGTATTTCATGGGAAGCAGGCAGTCCAGGATTTGTGACAAGGCTAATGTCAGTAACCTTGAGCTTTTCACTTGACAAAAAAAAAAAAATCGATGCAAAAGAATTAATGTAAAGTAATTCCGGATCTGATTTGGAGGTAATATGAATGCACTAGTTATTTTTTGCTACATTTACATACTCTAAAAAAATAACACAATTAGAGCCTGCATAAAAACAATATAAATTATACATTTACATACATCTAAAAATAGCAGTACTAAAATTTTAATACAAAAATAAATAATTTTCACTAGTTGTGTACTAACCATGTGTTTTTCATGGGACGCTGCAGAACTTGCGACATAAAAGTGAGCTTTCTACATTTGTATCAAGGGTTTTTTTTTCAGGTCATACAAATTAAGATAAGTCATTAACTCAGCCTATTTTGGCCTCAAGGACACAGACCCGCTTTTCAAATCTGCACTGTCATTATAAGTGGTTCTAACTTTGGAACACTTTAACATATCCAGGGGATTTTCAGATTGTTTTTTCATGACACATTGACCCATATTTATTAAAAACCCCTGCATCAGTTTTCTGTATAATTTTGCACATTTTTTTCAGTGACAACTGCTTGCACATGTATTTATAAAATGTCTATACCTAACGCAACACAAAATGCTGCACTGAAAGAGGTGTTTAGGTTCACTTCCAGATTGTGTGCCAGATTTAACATGCAGTGTCCAACAGAATTGTGTTACATGCTTTATGTTAAAGGTGCACCAAAAAAATTTGGTACACTCTGTTGGAGCAGTCTTTTGTGGGTTTTCCGGGTGGAGTTTTCAGATATTTGTCTAGTTTGGTAGTGTTTGTTTCTCGTAACTTCCATGGATTTACGTGTCCCTTTATGCACATAGCGTTACATTTAGGTGGTGTATTGCCACATATCTGAAAAATTTACCAATATTGACCATACACTCGGACCTCTTTATATATGGCCAAACTCCATTGACCCTCTCAGTGAAAAAACAACCAATTTCAGTACTGCATTCACAGGCCTAGATTAGCACCAGGTCCTTTCCTGGAGTAAAAATAACCTCCTGTAACAGATTTCCACCATAAGTCAATTGTACAGCGAAAAAAACTAGTCCAGAAGAAGAACAAGAAACAAACACCACCCAAAAACTTTCGGGTTCATCAGTACATGATCCAGGAGTGCTCCAGTGGGGGGGGGTGGGGGGACCAGTCACTAATCCTTCTTTTCTATGGACAGGGCCCTGCCGCCAGCTTGATTCAGAGGAACCGACTTACTGAACAGTCGGTCCGTCCTTGTCCACTTGTCGAAGGATTTAACAGAAAACCTGGGCTTGTCCAGTCTTCACAAACACCCCAAAAGATGATGGCAAATTTAAATAGTGGGGGCTTTTCTTGACCATATATAAACAGTCTGGCCCGCAGAGAGATCAATAGTAGGAATTAAAAAAAGGAGCTGCAAGCATATACATGCTAGGCAAGTTATTCACCGGACAGTTCGTCCCACAATTCAGCACAAATAAGTCAATACTTCCTAACCGAAAACACAGGCTGGTACTGGATAGTAGGTCATCTTACGTAACCGGGAAGCTCTCCATCCGGGTCAACGGTGCTGGTTCTCTGATGTGGGTCATCTTGACTGTCCTGACCTGTGTTAGTTGCCAAGCGGCAGGGAGCTGAAGTGTGTTGTGAGCGCCTGCATAGCTCTGTGCTCCTTTGTAGGCATCTTGTATGGGCGGCTCTGCGCCACTTTTGTCCAAGAGAGACTAGTAATACTGCGCCAATTCCCCAGCTGGGGAGCTCCCGTTATAGATCCCGTCAGCTTGCGTCAAGCTGCGGGAAGGCATTAACGTGTTCCTCTGCTCATCTCTCGTTGGCTTACAGGAGTCCACCAGGAAGCTCCTAATCATGGTCACCGGCGTTCATCGGCACGGGAGGGCTCCACGAGTGCAGCGTGTTACGTCATGCCACACATGCCCCCGCGATAATTCTGTAATTTGTAACGTAAGTACACCTCAACTGTGAGAGACAAAAGAAGCACTTCTTACGATACTTCTTACGGAATCACTCCTTAGTTGCACTGGCGGTGTATTATGGCGCTTTGTCAGTCACAACCCATCTTTAAGGCTCTTACTGAGGGCAGTTTGTTGGCCAAAATTCTCACAATGCATGGACCCATCTATCCTTCCTTCAATACAATGTAGTTGTCCTGTTAAATTTGCAGAAAAGCAACCAAAATGTGGTGAGGCTGTGGATGTTGTATATCTGGACTTTTCAAAGGTATTTGACACTGTGCAGCATAAAAGGTTGGTACATAAAATGAGACTGCTGGGACTACGGGAAAATCTGTGTATTTGGGTAAGTAATTGGCTTAGTGATAGAAAACAGAGGGTCGTCATTAATGGCGCATTCTCAGATTGGGTTGACGTTACCAGTGGAGTGCCACAGGGGTCAGTATTGGGGCCACTTCTTTATAATATTTTTATTAATGACCTTGTAGTGGGTTTACACAGTCAAGCTTCAATATTTTCAGATGATACTAAGCTGTGTAAAGTAATTAATACTGAAGTCGATAGTTTAACATTACAGAGGGATTTGTGGAGGCTTGAGGAGTGGACAGATAAATGGTTGATGAGGTTTAATGTAGATAAATGTAAAGTTATGCACTTGGGCCATGGAAACAAAAAGTATAATTATGTTCTAAACAGTCAATTACTTGGTAAAACTAAGCTGAAAAAGACTTGGGGATATTGGTGGATGGTAAACTTAATTTTAGTAACCAGAGCCAGGCGGCTGCCGCTAATACAATTATGGGATATATCAAGAGAGGAATAGATTCTCATGATAAAGACATAGTTTTGCCCTTATACAAATTCTTAGACAAGTTTGTCTCTGATGTCATTAGACAAGTTTTTGATAACACAAATCTCCATCAAAATTGCACATCAAAACCATGTGTATTTGATACTTATTTTTTGTGGATTATCTGCATGCTTTTTATTACCTGTCATGAAAGTCTGTAAGCTGTGCAGATAGCTTTGGACATCTAGAATGGCATAAGTGGTGAACTCTGTATTTCAATGGCCAGTATACTCATTTCTGCATTGCCCAGCTAGTCAGACCTTGTCCCTAAGTTGCTGATTTTGATCTGTCCCTGCTATAATACCCTGCACTAATCTCTCCATATCCCTACAGCCCTTAAAACTGCAGTGCTAAAACACATAATGTGTGCTGTTTCTTACTGGAACTGTGTTAAATTGGATCAACATATTTTCATGTATTATGAAGTCAAGGGACCTTCAAGAAATCATTGTAATTACTTAATTTAACTAAATTATTTTGTTACTAAATGTGTAAATCAGAGTTTGATGAAATTGTGAATGTTGCCATTGTAGAAGTTTTCTCCACCCAATCCCCAACATAGCACATTGCTTAAACTTATATGTCATTTTTGGCCTTGGATTAATTCATTTTGGCAATTGGATTTGGTGATTCATAATAGTCTCTACAGCCTCTTTACTAACAGATGTACAGGACCATTTCCTGTTGTAAAAGTAATTAGAAAAATGTTACATTTTCATAGAATTTTTGGAATGCAATATTTCTAAAGCAATTAATGTGCTATGAGAAAGTAATTCAAGTGTAAACTGAAATTTGCACTGTAGAAACGTGGCAGCCACAATATAGATGGCATGGTTTTTGCTACACTGTTATAATATTATTTGCAAGCTGATGGGTGAAAGTATCTTACAGACTACAGCTGCATGCTGCAGTGTATTAGCCTGTAGACGTGACATCACCACTGAGCCTCTGTATATCAACAGAGGCCTGTGGTAACAGGCCTGTGGTAAGGACAGAAATAAGTAACATGTCTGTTAGCCAAAAAAAGAATTCTTGAATAAAGAGCAAAGACAACCTATACAATATTGTAAACACTATGGGGCACTTTTACTTACCCGGTCCTGTCACGAACCCCGATCCGGACTGTCCGATGAGGATGAAGTCCAGTGCGATTGCGTGCAACACAATCCCTGGCGCGATCCCCGAAAACGTTGGACAACTAGATGGAACTGCGGCCGTGGGACCTTAGTAAATAAGCCCCAATATTTATAGTGATTGGTAAATAGCATGGATTAAAAAAGTGCAATTGCATTTCTTTATTTAAATGAACATTAAATGTTGGTTAATTTAAGTCCTTACCAATAAAACTAAAGCTTGTTTGCAAAAAAAAGATGGCAACACAAAAAAAATAAGCTCCAAAAATAAGTCGAATATGAGGGACACCCACGCCAATTGACAGTTCCGTGAAGCTGCTGTTGAGCCCTGCTACTGCATCACAGTCTATTGACATCATGTCCATAGGTCATGTGTCAGGATCGGAGGTAGTCGATCCTCTGGACCACCGCGGACGATGATGTAAGCCAACACCTGGGACCAGAATCTAAGTGGTACCGGTTTTAACCAGAGCCCACCGCAAAGCAGGTTGGACTTGCTGCGGAATGATACCACCAGGTCATTCTACAGGTGCGACTTTGTCCGCGGTGGGAGCCAAGGCATAGTACAGTATCGTCAGGCAAACTCGTGGTCGGGAACAGGCAGGAGGCCGAGACAGGCAGCACAGGATTGGAATCGGGGATGTAGCAGTAGGTCAGGACAGGCAGCACGGAATCGGAGTCAGGGACGTAGCAGAAGGTCAGGACGGGCAGCACAGGAGCGAGGTCAGAAACAGAATCGAGGTCACAACAGGAAGTCAGGATATTTGCACAGGGCATCTGGAAAGCTTTCTCTAAGGATATGAGGCACAAAGATCTGGCATGGGACACAGGAAGGGGCAGGAATTTATCTTGGCAGGCGGCCAGCCAGCACCAATTATCAGCACGCTGGCCCTTCAAATATTACAGAGCGGACCACAGGGAGCAAGTAAGCAGCCACTGGTGCTGGGAGAGGTATGTTACCAGGCAGGCTCCGGGGCACAGTAAGGCACACAGATGCGCCTGTGACCTGTGATATGGGTTGCAAGGGCACCCGTGGCCATGACAGTACCCCCCTTCACCCTTCCCCCTCTTCTTGGACTGGAGTAACCTGTGTAGAATAGCACTATCATGGAAGTTGTCCTCGGGTTACCAAGACCTTTCCTCTGGGATGAACCCCTTCCATTTGACAAGATAGAATCGCTTCCCTCTGACAGTCTTCCTATCAAGGACCTCTTTCACCTCAAAGACATCAGAAGCTTCGGGTGCAGGAGGAGGTACTTGCCGGGAGAATCGATTCAGGATGAGGGTTTCAGCAGGGAGACGTGGAAGGAATTTGGGATGTGCATGGTGGGAGGAAGGCGGAGCTTATACACCACTGGATTAATGTGCTGTAACACCTCGAACGATCCCAGGAAACGTGGACCCAGTCCGTAACTAGGGATCTTCAACCGAACATACCTGGCGAACAGCCATGCTTTGTCTCCTGGAGAGAAGAAGGGAGGAGACCTTCGTTTCTTGTCAGCCTGAGTTTTTGTGCGGGCGGACGCCTGAACCAGCCATTCAGGAGGGATTATATGCCAAGGAGCCGGTTCTTCCCCAACAACATCGGAGGCTTGAGAGAGGGCATCTGCCTTGACATTCTTCTCAGCAGGATGAAAATGGATCAAAAAATTGAAACAGGAAAAGAAAAAGGTACCAGCGGGCTTGTCATGGATTGAGACGCTGAGCAGACTGGTAATACAGGAGATTCTTGTGGTCAGTGTATACACCGACTGGGTGAGGAACTCCTTCCAGAAGATAGCACCACTCTTCCAAGGGAAGTTTAATGGCCAGGTAAGCATTTGGCCTTTGGGCCCTTTCTGAGTGAGAACAGCTACAGAACCTATTGAGGAGGCATCAACCTCTAGCTGGAACGGTTTCTCTAAGTCAGAACAGGGGCAGAAGCAAAGGCAGACTTCTGTTTAGAGAATGCTTCCTCAGCCACCGGAGGCCAGAGTCCAGGAAGGCCGAGACTTGAATAGGACTAATGGTTCCAAAACTAAACAGAACAGGAATATCCAGGCGAGAAGATGCATTGTTCTCACCTTGGGACGCTTCTCCCAAGAACCATAGGCGTCGAGTCTTGACTCGTGCTTGATCAAGACGTTGCTCTTCGAGGCGCTGAAAGAACCGGATGTCTATCTGAGTAGCCAAGGAGATAAGCTCCCTCAGGGAAAACGGCAGGTTCCCTTGCAGACAAGGCGTCATTGATCGGTCCAGAAAGACCCTCTTTAAAGGTTGCTAGTATGGCTGCCCCATTCCAGTCCAGCTCGGAAGCTATGGTACGGAATTGAACCGCGTAGTCAACGACAGAAGAGTCCCCATGGCATAAGTTCACCAGGGCAGTCTCAGCAGATGACGCCTGGCTGGTTCCTCAAAGATGGATCAAAATTCTGTCCCCAAAGGGGCGTAGCTGCTGTCGCCGGGAAGGCAATAGCTGCTGTAGCATAGCGGTGACTTGTCCGAGTTGCACAGCAACTTGGTCTACTGAGCCACAATGGTGGTAAGTGAAGCCATAACAGGTAGCGGAACTTCGACGGGATCCATGGCCATGAAGCTGTGCTGTAATATGAAGTAATATGTGCTTTGTGGAAAGTGAAGGGATTACAGCACATGTTACAACTCCTTTAACCTTAATGACCCATGATGCGCTATTCCTTGGCATTATTAAGAGATATAGAGAGAGCACATGGCTAAGCTCTCTCCGTAGATTGCGTGTGTTTTCTGCATTATGCTGCAAACAATCTTGGCTACCACCGACAATTGATGCTGTTAACCATTTAAATGCTGCTGGCATGTGCACAACCATCTTGCTCCGTTTGAGGTTGTCAGGGGGCAGCAATCCGTTGTCATAAAAGCCATAAGTCTCTGTGAGACTTTCCAGCCTGCCTTTTAGAGGGATCTGTAACAGATTTATTACATATCATCAGTAAAATCCCCATATACTGCAATTAACTATTCAGTATATGGCATAAAGGATCAGACCTTAGTAGGGTATAAAAAAAAATAAATAAATAAAAAAACTAATTTAAATCATTGCCCTTTTCCTAGAACTTATATAAAAATAAACAATAATTCGAGGGAGAAAACGCTGTAATATAAAAAATGTTCAAATCACCACTTTTGTCCATTTTACAACAAAAATTATCAAAAGGTCATACAGCCCCCTAAGAAGAGCCTGCAAGAAAAATGTACACATGCATTTTTTGTCAATTTCACTGCATTCAGATTTTTTTCCAGCTTCCAGCGCGGCTGTGACAGGTATTTAGCAGAGGATTTTGTCACATGTGAGTGGATTTTGGCGCAGCTGCGCCAGCTTTCATGCGACAGAAATTGAGGGACGGGCCATCGGACGATCCCACTGATTTGGACTAAGTGCGGGATTTAAGATTCAATTTTTGTCACAAGATAATGCACTTACATACACATGGAAGAAGGTGAACTCCGGCGGACCTGAGCGGGGAAGCGACAGAAGCAGGATATCGGGCGCACAATCTTAGTGAATCACGGCACAGTGCATGATCATCGGGACCGGGTAAGTAAATGTGCCCCATTAAGTATTGAAGAACACATTTTTATGCAGAAAACAAGCCCTCATAGAGCTATGCAAACAATAAAATACTGAAACTTTTTACACAGCAGGGAAGCTGTTAACCACTGCTGTGAAGTAAGCCAAACCTCCGACTCCAACAATTTTTTTACAATTTAATAATTAGGCCTTTTATTACCATTATGATATAATAACCAAGTTATTTAGGTAGACCATAAATATTTATTGGAATACAACTTTAGAACTATAACTTTTGTGTGTATAATGTACAAAATCCATTTGAGAAGATAACCTCTACAAACATGAACTTGGAGGAAAAGCAAACTAAAACATAAAGCAGTATACAGAGAGAACATACATTCTAGCAGTTCTAAGAGAAGTGCAAAAAAAAATTGAGGAAGCAGTAACATTACGGAAGTATATTTAGAAAAATAGTAATTCCTTTAGCCACATGATAAATTAGCAGCTATGCCATCAGGTAAATAAAGGAATTACTTTTTTCTAACTATATTGGAGTGCTGTTGCTTCCTCAATTATTTTGTTGCCTGGACCATTTCCCTAAATTCTAATGAAAAAAAATATTCAGCACATACTGCTTTGAACTAATTTTTTTAATATTTATTTTTATTGAAGTTTTTCAAACCATAACATAGCACATCACTGGGCTATGTTATGGTTTGAAAAACTTCAATAAAAACTTATGACACGCGTGTCAGTGATGGTGTAGCCATCTTCAGTGACACGCGGATGCTGGAGAGTTAGGTTTCATCCTGTGTGAGCTGTGCCTCGTGTCTCCAGTCAGCCCAGGTATCATCCCGGGGCTCAGCACCAGGAGAGGTGACCCGGCCATCAACTCTACAAACTCCTCTGCAGCTCCTGGTAGTTGTGGTGGGGGGAGGGTGGCAGCACAGACAGAGGCTACATCCCTGCTGCCTTGTGTGATGTCCCAGCAGCTGCTACCTCTACACTGACCATCTCCACAGCAGGGATGAGGGAGGACAACCACTCTCATCATACATACAAGACATCATACAGTGAGTAATGTCAGTGTACTGTATGATGAAAGATAGTCATCAGAGCTTGTGTGTCAGTTTTGTGATGTACAAGCCCTGAAATAATTGCAACGCCTTGCAAATCGCCAGACATTGTGATTATTTTGCTCCTCATAAAGGAGATACAGACAGTGGCGCCTGCGACTCACTATAACCTGTGAACTTTCATGACTGAAAGTTTGCAGGTTACTAAGCATTTCCTCCACACCTGTCCGATTGTAGCCCATCTATTACAATGTGCAATTTGCAAATTGTAATAAATAGATGTGGGAAATCCCCATTCTGTAGTATGGCAGTACATGGTAGGATCAATCAGACAACCTAGGGTTAAAGTACCCTAGAAGTTAAATAATTATACATATTTGTTATTTAAACTATAAATATCACAAAATTATGTTTTTTTTCAAGGTGACACACCGCCCGAGTTATGCTCGGTTTTTTGGGAATTTTGACACACAAAGGTTGCCTATCACTGACATAGCACATTACAAATGGTTTTGGGTTCGTAGACCCTTAAATTCCCATCCCCATAATAAAAAAACTAATTTTCTCTGAAGGTGATAGAACATGTCTATTTGACCTTGCTATTTTTGAACCTACTCAATTCCTCAGGAATTGTGAAAAGACCACTTGAGACCAACACGTGATCCCACAGGAAGAGAAGTGACTTATGACAAAATCTGATTGACATCCTTTCCTCAAACTTTCAGTCAAATACCATTCCGTCAGTGTGAATGGTTGCATTACCTGCACTTTTTCTGTTGGGAACATGCAGTTTGTAATATAGATGTGCCATTTCTTAAAGAAATTCTTTGCCAGTCTACTTTTGTTCTGCTCTGTCTCCATTTGTTTTATATGTAAGAGTTTAGTCAGTTTGTCAATAATAAGTCTGATTGTGGGCACTGTTGCCCTTAGCCAATGCTGCAGTATACATCATTTAGTGACCAGGCAGATCACATGCAATAGTTTGGGTAGATAACCGGGGTCATATCACATGTTCTCACAGCTTGTTAATCTTAACTAATTTTAACAATTTATTATATATAAATATATAATATGCGAGTGGTGACGTATACAACAATGTCATCACTTCCGGCGCTTCCACACACCCACCTCCGGTATCACGTGGATCCATGACGTATGGCCGCTGGCGGTTCCGAAAACAAAAAACTATTTATGAATGAAACTCAGGAGATGTGGGGCAGGTCTGAATACCGATGGGCGGGATCACTGGTTTTAATAAAGCACTATGTCACCTTTGTATCGTTTACACTGTTTATTATGATGTATCAATACTATTGCACTTTAACCCCTAGGCGCACCAGGACGTTATAGTACGTCCCGGTGGCTAGATACTTAGCGCACCAGGACGCACTATAACGTCCTGCTTCTGGCACCGGCTCACGAACGGAGCCGGTACCAGAAGCAGCGGCTGTCAGCTGTCTAGTACAGCTGACAGCCTGCGCTAACACCCGCGATCGGAGCCGACTCCGATCGCGGGTGTTAACCCCTTACACGCCGCGGTCAAGCATGACCGCGGCGTGTAAGGGTCTTCCCCCTATGGATCGGATCCCCCGTGCCGCTTACCGGGGGATCCGATCCTCTCCTGGGCAGCTCCGAGGACTGGCATGTGCCCCGGAGCTGCCCGGTTTCCATGGCAGCCAGAACCCTTCCGGGTCTGGCTGTAAACTGTCTGAGCATGCGCAAGCTTGCTCAGACAGTTTACACTGCTCTACAATAAAATAGTATTGTAGAGCAGTGTATTGAACTTAAACCAGTGATCAGAGTATCACTGGTTTAAGTTCAAGTATGTAGAAGTAAAATTATGCAAAAACACTTAACACTACACATTATAATAAATAAAAAATAAATACATAAAAATATAAGCCCCTAAAATGTCACTTTCCCATAAAAACACTTAACCCCTTAAGGACGCAGGGTTTTTCGCCTCATTTCTCGCTCTCCAACTTCAAAAATCCATAACTTTTTCATTTTTCCGTGTACAGACCTGTGTGAGGGCTTATTTTGTGCGTAACAAATTTTACTTTCCCGTAATGTTATTTATTTTAACATGCCGTGTACTGCGAAGCTGAAAAAAAATTCCAAATGTGGAAAAATTGAAAAAAAACCGCACGTGCGTCACGTTCTTGTGGGCTCAGTTTTTACGACTTTCACTCTTCGCTCCAAATAACACGCCTACTTTATTCTTTGGTTCGGTGCGATCGCGGTGATACCAAATTTATACAGGTTTTATTGTGTTTTAATACATTTTCAAAAATTAAACGAATGTGTACAAAAAAGAAAAAAATTTTTTTGCCATCTTCTGACGCTAATAACTTTTTCATACTTTGGCGCACGGAAATGTGTGAGGGGTCATTTTTTGCGAAATGAGGCGACGTTTTCATTGCTACCGTTTTGAGGTCTGTGCGACATTTTGATCATTTTTTATTTCATTTTTTATGTTATGTAAAAAGGTGTAAAAGTCGCATTTCGGACATTTGGGCGCCATTTCCCGCCTCGGAGGTCACCGCCGGCCGTAACCGTTTTTATATTTTGATAGATCGGGCATTTTGGGACGCGGCGATACCTAATATGTCTGTGATTTTTACTGTTTGTTATGTTTTATATCCGTTCTAGGGAAAGGGGGGTGATTTGAACTTTTAATATTTTATTAATTTTTTTTATTTTTTAAACTTTTTTTTTTCTTTTTTTTTTCACTATCTTTTAGACCATCTAGGGTACATTAACCCTAGATGGTCAGATCGCTGCTACCATATACTGCAATACTTCTGTATTGCAATATATGGCATTTTTGCAGCACATTCATTACAATGAGCCACTGGCTCATTGTAACGAATATGCAGCTGCCAGATAGCCTCGTGTCAAGAGAAGACACGAGGCTACCATGGCAACTGATCGCCACCCCCCGATGACGTTCGGGGGCCTGGCGATCAAAAAAAAGATGGCGGCGCCCACGCGCCGCCGTCTTTTAAACGCCGCCTGCGACTTTGCAGGCGGCGTTTAGGGGGTTAATAGCCGCGATCGGTGCAAGCACCGACCGCGGTTATTAGCGGTGGGGGTTTTATGCATTTTGCAAAAACCCCCACCTTTGTATGAAGAGGACTCAGCCCGTGAGCCCTCTTCATACACTCCTTATACCTCTGCGCCGTAGAGCTACGGCGCAGAGCGTTAAGGAGTTAATAAAGTATAAAAAACATAAAAACACAAAAAACCCCCGCATGTTTGGTATTGCCGCGTCCGTAACAATCTGCATAATAAAACAGAATCATTACTGGACCCGCACGGTAAACGCCGGAGGAAAAAAACGCAAAAAACGTTCCGAAAAAAAGATAATTTTTAATTAATACCCTATAAAAAATGCTCTAAAAAGTGATTTAAAAAATTTTATGCACTCTAAAATAAGCCCACTAAAAAGAACAACTGTTCTCGCAAAAAATAAGCCCCTAACAAGATTTATCTGCCAAAAAATAAAAAAAGTTATGCATATGAAAAGATGGTGATGCTAAAATGAATACGATTTTCTCCAAATTAGTTTTTATTCAGTACAATTGAATAAAATACACAAAACCCCCACATATTTGGTATCCCTGCGTCCGTAACAATCTGCATAATAAAACAAAATCGTTATTAGACCCGCAGAGTGAACCCCGTAAAAAACAACCTCAAAAAACTCTCTCTGAAAAAAAGATGATTTTTTATTAATGCCCTTTAAAAATGCTCTAAAAAGTGATTTAAAAAAGTTACGCAATCTAAAATAAGACCACTAAAAAGAACAATCCTTCTCGCAAAAAATAAGCCCTTAAACAGATTTGTGAGGTAAAAAATAAAAAAGTTATGCATATGAAAGACGGTGATGCTAAAATTAACAACAATTTTGCCAAATTACTTTTTATTCAGTAAAAATGGAAAAAAATAAAAAATATATATAAATGAAGTATTTTTGTAATCGTGGCGACCCATAGAATAAAAATAATATACTATTTTTATGGTATGGTTAACGGCCAAAAAAAAAACACATAAAAATGTTCCTAAAAATTGACGATTTTCATTTCTTCGACCAACAAAGCTTTAATTAAATCTCACCAATTAGCTATAGATGCCCCAAAATTATGTACCAGAAAAGTGCATCTCATGTGGCAAAAGAAATAAGCCCCTATAGGTCCTCAATAAAAAAAGAAAAAAATTATAGCCTGTACAATGTGACATAGCAAATTGGATCTGGATGACGCCTCCTTCCCTCCTATGCCCAGCCGTGCACCCATACAGCAGGTTACCACCACATATAGGGTATCGGTGTACTCGGGAGAAATTGGGTATCAAACTTTGTGGAGCCTTTTTTCATTTAATCCATTGTATATGTTTAATTTTCCACCCAAAATGAGTGTATTGTGAAAAAATATTACAATTTTCAGACTGCACCTCCGTTTTGTTTTAACCCCTATAAAACACCTAAAGGGTTAACAAACTTCTTAAAAGTGGTTTTTCATACGTTGAGGGGTGTAGTTTCCACAATGGGGTAATTTATGAGTCTAGCTATTATTTAGGCCTCTCAGTGTCAATTAGAAGTTGAGCAGGTCCATCTAAATACGGGTTTTGGTGATTTTACAAAAAATGTGAAAAATGATACCTAAATTCTGAGCCTCAGAACATTCTAGTAAAATATGTGGAATCTTAAAAAAACCATGCCAACATAAAGCAGACATTTGGGAAATGTAAGTTATGAATTTATTTGGGTGCTATGACTATCTGCATCAAAAGTAGAGAATTTAGAACGTTGAAAATATAGAATTTTTCCAATTTTTTGCCAAATTTTGTTTTTTTTCATAACTAAACGCAAAAGATTTCATCCAAATTTTTAAACTAATTTGAAGTACAATGTGTCACGAGAAAACAATCTCAAAATCCCCTGGATATCTCATAGCATTCCCACGCTATAACCACTTATAGTGACACAGGGCAGATTTGAAAAATGGGTCCGCGTCCTTTAGGCCAAAAGATGCTGTGTCCCGTAGGGGTTAAAGGGGTTGTGTCACCATTGCACATTGCTGTAATTGGGTCCAATGCATTGTTTCACCATTTACACTTATTACAAAATCTGCAGGCTTACTGAGATAACTCCTTTTGTTCTGGTTGCTTGCGCCCCCCGGTGGTAGCTGTGTCCCGTCCTGAGAAACAGCTGATCTGGCCGAGTCTGCGCACAGGGAGTCAGTCAGCTGTTCTCCACTACAGATCACTCCACGGGCTCACAGCTTCTCTGCACACTGAGAGATCACCTGACACACTGCAGCCAATAGGAGGTGAGAGAGGAGGAGGGGCAGAGATTGTGCTGTGATGGCCACTGCTCACCAGCTACACAGGAGCCTACAGCAGCAGATACAAGGTAACTGCAGCCAGACATGTCTGCTCAGAGGAGTCCTCCCCTAACATGGATCATAGCAATGTAGCAGCCTTTTCCTCCCTCCACCATTAGTCAGGTCACACAGGAGGCTGCAGAGATAACACAAGTAACAGGCTGAGCTCTGACCTCTCCTGATGCAGTCCTCCTCCTGTACTCTCCACCATGCACTGTCCCTCCATGTTACACTGCTCTCCTGCAGTCCTCCTCCTGTACTCTCCTCCATGCACTGTCCCTCCATGTTACACTGCTCTCCTGCAGTCCTCCTCCTGTACTCTCCTCCATGCACTGTCCCTCCATGTTACCCTGCTCTCCTGCAAAGGGGCCCCTGTGCCTGACTAGCAGGGAAGTCGCTAAACATCAGCAACATGTGAGAAGCTGTCATCTATCTATCCATCTATCTATCTATCTATCTATCTCCTATCCATCTATCTATCTATCTCCTATCTATCTATCTCCTATCCATCTATCTATCTATCTATCTATCTATCTATCTCCTATCCATCTATCTATCTATCACATATCCATCTATCTATCACATATCCATCTATCTATCACATATCCATCTATCTATCACATACCCATCTATCTATCACATATCTATCTCCTACATATCTATCTCCTATCTATCTATCTCCTATCTATCTATCTATCTATCTCCTATCCATCTATCTATCTATCACATATCTATCACATATCCATCTATCTATCTATCTATCTATCTATCTATCACATATCTATCTATCTATCTATCTATCTATCTATCTATCTATCTATCTATCTATCTCTCACATATCTATCACATATCCATCTATCTATCTCTCACATATCTATCACATATCCATCTATCTATCTATCACATATCTATCTATCTATCTATCTATCTATCTATCTATCACATATCTATCTATCACATATCTATCTATCACATATCTATCTATCTAGTGATTTGGTTGCAATTCCTTACAAAATACACAAAAAGAGATTCAATCAACATGCAAAAATACAAAAGTTTATTAGTAAAAGTCATAAAAACAACTATTGCACCTAATTTTGTACAATCAATGCATACAAGAAGAGCAAAACAATGTATTCTCACAGCATCATGGTCGTCAGGCGGACAGTAAAGTGTAAATATGTCGGAGGTCTAGAAAAATGCAGGGACAGCAAACTCCATGCGTATCCTCACTTCAAAGTGACTTCCTCAGGGGTAAGTGGCACTTTGGAGTGACGATACACGTGGGGTTTGCCTCCCCTGCAACCACCTAGACTTCCGCCATGCATGTCAACCTGACCGACCATGATGCTGTGAGAATACATAGTACATGTGTACTATGTGCAGTGTCCTGTGTAGTGTGCAGGGGGCGCCAGATTCAGGATTTCTGGCGCATGTTCTTCATGAATCTGGTGCCCCTGCACTGCTTTGACAGACTGCACCAACTTTTTTTGGTGCACTTTTAACATGGGGCGTATGACACATTTCTATTGGACTTCTATTGGATCAGTAAATGCAGGGACTATTTGAGCACAGCAGGTGGAAGGAGACTCTGAAGGCTGAGCGCTCTGTAGCACTGAGTTGTGCAATAACTGCAGCTGTCAGTGCTGTGCATGTGCCTGGCCCCTCCCACATCTGCTTCTGTGTGGAACAGAGTAGAGGCTGAACACGCATCATAATAACAAATAGAAAGGTATCTTTACTTCCAGGTAACCATTACAAATAGATTTTTGAAATATTTTAACCTCTTTGACAGCTTTTTGTAGTCAATTGTTTCGTGGCATAACCCCTTTAATAATGCTATATGCATTCTGATATTGCACTACTGGATCAATTTTGTATTTTGTATCAACTATTGTTTCACATAATGATTGACCTATCAGCAGGGCTGTTGGTCCTTAAATAGTTGGATATGTTTCACTGTTGTTATGCTTGAGAAAGGTGCGGTTTTAGCACCGAAACGTCGCTGTGTGATGGAATAAAAGTTCACCACTTTTCTACAATTCATTGAGTGCTGCCTCTTCACTACGTATATCAAGGACCCATGCCAAGGGATCATCGGCTGTTGCACCAACTACTAACTACTGGCTTGTGCTGCTTTGGACTTTGCATTTTCTATTTAACTGGCACCGGAGACCTGCACACCATTTTCTTTTCCCAGATTCATCTTGTTTTCTCATCATGGAAGCTACACCAGGTGACTTATTCCACACCTTTACTTACACCAATGAAGATCAGGAGCAGATATTGCAGGACGCTCAGGGTGATGCAGCATTTCTTAGCGTTCCCACCACAGAAGAAATGAAACGTAAATATGAATTTATTTCTAAAAGAATCATATCCCTACAACTTCACATGCTTACGCTGTGCGAATATGTTAAAAACAAAAGGATTCCAAGAGGAATGAGATCAAACGTGCGCCTGAACCTTTTCTCCCAAGATTCTAACTTTTGTACTAAATTTATGCATATTGCCAATAAGTTCTCTATGGACTTGATGCTATTAAACATTGAATTTTTACAACAAGAAATTAAAAAATTACAAATCGCAACAACCACCCTGGAAACATCATTGCGGGAAGCCCTTAATCCTACCGATTTAAAAACCTTTATGGATACTATTTCTGAAAGGCTGACACGCCTTAAGTCTGAACAGGAACTAATCAAGAGATCCAAATGGTCAAGAGACGAGGAGGATTACAAGTCTGGAAAGATCTACACCTGGAAAACGAACACAACCACCGCCTCCAAGAAGGAAACGGCAAGAAAGAAAAAAAGTACCCCTACAAGGAACACCACTCACATGGACAATAATCCAGATATTCTGGACACAAACACAGGCGATTCTTTTTTAGAACAGGATCAAAGCAACACAAAAGATCCCGGCGGGGGGGACAACATTGGCACCGAAGGAGGAAAAGCAAGAACCATGAGAAGTCGGAATCACCCACAAAGGACTGTCAACAAGAGCCAAAGACAATAGTGGTAAATATTTCCTCTCGTACTCTTAATGTACATGAAATGTCTGTTTTGCAAAAAGGTCTATCATTTTCACCATGTGCACAAACTGACTGGTTCGAGGTTGAACAAGATTTATGCAGATTTTTTCGTAACATCAGACTTAAGAATTGGTTCCATAATAACCCCATACCAAAACACAGCACGGATAGGGCATTAGACCCCAAACAGTTTGGGTTGTACAATAAAAGCCAGTTCACCCCGAGCATAGATGCACCCGCCATTACCACTTTTTGCGAAGCAGTACAACATGATGTTGAATCATTAACCAAAGACACCAAGTTAAAACATGCCAATATGACATCCGCTGAAATAGATGCTCTAAAAACATTGGTCCATGATGGCGACATCACTATTAAGCAAGCCGATAAAGGCGGAGCTGTCGTCATCATGGACACCTCAGCATATATTACAGAGATCCGCAGACAACTCAGTGACACTTCAGTTTACAGATACATATCAGGAGATCCAAAATTCACCAAGATCAAAAACATTTTGGACACTGCACGCACTATCTGCAGGTCTTATTACTGAAAATATGCACAAATACCTGACTGTACTACACCCCATTACACCGGTGATATATATCCTCCCAAAAATTCATATAAGTTTACAAAATCCACCCGGTAGGCCTATAGTCTCTGGACGCAATTCCATCTTTTCACATATAGCCATCTTCTTGGATGTCATTTTGGGGGAATCAGTACAGAAAATCAAGTCTTATGTCCGTGACACATCAGACTTTTTGAGCAAACTAAAAAACATCAATATTACAAAAGAGGATCAATTTTTACTGGTGTCATTTGACGTGGTATCTCTGTATACCTCGATAGATCATTTACGAGCTATAAAAGCTGTAGAAAAATGTTTACAACTTACGGAGTATTCTCCACAAACTATTCTACTTATCATAGATCTGTTAAAGGTGGTGTTATATAACAATTATTTTTTGTTTGGCAATGAGTTCTACAAACAATTAAAGGGGGTAGCAATGGGGGCGAACATGGCCCCTAATTACGCAAATATCATGATGGCAATGCTTGAGGAGGACTTCATCTATGTGTCCAACATGCTAGGGAGTGGTGGCGATACATAGATGATGTCTTCCTTCTATGGTCGGGCACTGTTCAGGAACTTGAGCAGTTCCATGCATATCTCAACACTATTGATGATGATATAAAGTTCACTGTTGTGCATTCTTCTTATTCTTTACAGTTTCTCGATGTCACTGTGCATTATGAAAACCACGCAATACATACGGATTTATTTACAAAACCCACAGACAGAAACACCTTATTAAGGTATGACAGTGCACATCCACGACATATGCTTGAGTCACTTCCACTAAGCCAGTTCCTCAGAGTAAAGAGGATCTCTAGCAATGAACAGGCCTACGAGACTAACAAAACAATAATGACAAAAAAATTTTTGGACAGAGGTTACCCTAAAAAAATAATTGATAAGAACATCAGTTTGACTGATACACATGACAGAAGTGACTTACTCCAACCTAAGAACAAAGTACGCAAAACAGACAGAATCCCCTTTGTATCTACTTTTTCCGACAAAAGCAACTTAATCTCTAACATCATAAAAAAACATTGGAAAGTGTTAAGTAAAGAAACCACGGGAGTCCCAGAATTCAAAAACCCTCCCCTTTTCTCTTACAGACGGGCTAAGAACATTGGGGACGGAGTGGTTAAATCTGATGTAGGACCTTTAAAAATGTCCCGACAAAGGGGTATATTGGGCATAACTCGTACGGGTAGCTTTCCATGTAGAGCCTGTATTAACTGTGTATTAATGCACAAGGGAGAAACGTTTTCACACAACGGCACTACATATAGGATACGTCACTATCTTACATGCAATAGTGACTACGTGATCTACATGTTATCATGCCCATGTGGACTTAAATATATTGGCGAAACAACGAATGACTTTAAAACGAGAATTACGCATCATAAGTATACAATCAGGAAGAAAAAACAGGATTTACCTGTAAGCCGACATTTTTTTGAAAAGGGTCACACAGAATCTCAATTAAGGTTTGTCCTCATTGATCATGTCCCCCCTTGAGACGAGGGGGCGACAGGACACTACTATTGAGGAAACGTTAGCTTCAATGGATACATCGCCTAAATACGCTACAACCACATGGCCTCAACATTGAGTATAATCTCACGAGCATTATTTAGATTATTTCATTCTTCATGTCATGGTGGAACGCATGGGACTGCTGGTCACTTTGTTCGTCCCAATGTTTCTTCTCTACCTTCATATGATGTATATTGTACGGGGAGAAACCCCCTTTTCTTTATCCAACTAATCCGTGTATTTCTATCTTTTTAGATGTCAAGACAATTGTTCATTAATAACCCCCATCGGACGGACCAACTTTGTTCACGTCTCCTATATGAGTCTTATTTTTTGGTAATTTTGTCCCCATACATACACAGATGTTAATTGGAGGTGGGATTATTATCCCTAGGGGCAACAACACGTTGTAGGTGTATAGTACTTTGTCCCATAAGCACACAGGTCTGTCGACTGATGGACCAGTGACTTACCTCCTTTCATCATAAGTATTGTTAGTGGAAATGGGCTGCCAGATTCCAAGATGGCCACCGCTACCTGCACATGTCTTACACGCCTGTGCGAGTGGTGACGTATACAACAATGTCATCACTTCCGGCGCTTCCACACACCCACCTCCGGTATCACGTGGATCCATGACGTATGGCCGCTGGCGGTTCCGAAAACAAAAAACTATTTATGAATGAAACTCAGGAGATGTGGGGCAGGTCTGAATACCGATGGGCGGGATCACTGGTTTTAATAAAGCACTATGTCACCTTTGTATCGTTTACACTGTTTATTATGATGTATCAATACTATTGCACTTTAATAATGCTATATGCATTCTGATATGCACTATTGGATCAATTTTGTATTTTGTATCAACTATTGTTTTACATAATGATTGACCTATCAGCAGGGCTGTTGGTCCTTAAATAGTTGGATCTGTTTCACTGTTGTTATGCTTGAGAAAGGTGCGGTTTTAGCTCCGAAACGTCGCTGTGTGATGGAATAAAAGTTCACCACTTTTCTACAATTCATTGAGTGCTGCCTCTTCACTACATATATCAAGGACCCATGCCAATGGATCATCGGCTGTTGCACCAACTACTAACTACTGGCTTGTGCTGCTTTGGACTTTGCATTTTATATATATATATTGTCCATTTTATACCGACTCTGACTAAACCAAAATGGTCTCTGTCTCCAATGCCCTGCTGTTAACCCTTAGTGTTCACATATCACAGACTGAACACTTCATGTAACTGTTTCACTGCTAGTTTTACTATTTACTGAATGCTCAGTGCTCCTCCATGTGATGAAAGCTGCGGGGCTAGTCACTCAAATGTACTGAACATACCCTCAAATGCAAAGTTTAGTGGATTTACTAGTAGGAATCTCAATGGACTTACTAAATTACCACTTATTAAAGCTAGATTTTAAAATCTACCACTTTTGTGTCACCTCTAGACTCTAAATGCCACCTTGCCGGTTCCTCCGTCTACGTTCCTTGTGGCCTGCATTGGTGCCTGTTGATTATAAGCCTGACCATCTTCTCCCTCTGCATAGCCTGGCCAGGCAGGTTTGGTCTCATGTTAAGAAACTGTCAGCTGCGCTCGTTCATATTCCCCTCTGGTCCCACCCAAGGTTGCTTCATTTTACAGATTTGCAAGGCAGTTCATACTAGACTGACGAGGGCCTAGTGAACATTACTCAACTTTTTGGGGACGATGGAGAGGCTCTCTCTGTGGAGGCAATTAGATCCTCTTTTGATGTCTATCATTGCCTGCAGCTGCGACACACTTTTTGGCTCAGTTCCCTGCTTTCTCCTCATTTCCACTTTTTGGTGTTCCACGCTCTAAGGTTCCTAGAGGTCTGGTATCTGATATCTATACCCACCTCCTTTCTGAGCTGTTAGAGGGTCTCCCTATGCCAGTCAGAGCCCGATGGGAGGCTCTCATTCTCTCACTATCGGACATAGACTGGGGGTTGGCTCAGGAGTCTCACGCCTCGGTATCATCGGCAGCCGATAATAAATTTATTCAGTTGTTCATCATCCATCAATGCTATATAACTCCGGTCAAAATGTTCTGTATGCAAAGATTGCTGAACTTTAGATGTCACAGATGTCAAGTGGACAGTGCAGATTTCATCTATCTAATATGGGCTTGTGGCTGCATAGCCGTATTCTGGAGAGAAATAGTTTCTCTGCTGTCTGATATCCTGAATAAACTGGTTCCTGCCTTGCCGGCCCTATGTCTTTTGGGAATTACCCAGGAGGATGACTGATCCCATTATGAAACTATTTTTCTGAAGGGAGCACTGTTTTTTCCCGTAAGGCCATTGCTATATGCTGGATGGCTGATCGCTCTCCTACTGTCTCGCAGTGGAAGAAATTAATCTCACTTTACCTTACGAGAATATAATTTACAAATACTGCGGCTGCCCGGATAAGTTCTGAAGAGTGTGAGGCTCCTGGTGCTCTTCCCCAGATACCCTTTTTAATGTCCGCAGTCTGAGACAATCTCTTGTCCCTTTTCAATGAGTGCTATACTTGATGTAGGTGGTATAACTTTACATACTACAATTGTAACTGAGTAGGGGCACCCTTCCTGCCCTCCTCTGTCTATTGTCCACAGGAGGGAATTCTTAATCTCCAGATGTAGGTTGGCAGATTACCGTGTTGCTTAACCATTGCTACTACTTTTTCTTTAACTTTTTTGCTTTCTTGATTCGATCAGGTTGGTTACTGTTCTATATATATGTTAGGAAGGGGTTTATTAGATTGCCGCTTTTGTGCAGAATTGATCACACATGACGAATAATGTACCTCAGCTAATGCTCCTTGTTTTGTGATGCAGTACTTTTCCATTTATGTGCCAATAAAATGATTAAAATTAAATTTACCACTTGTTTATAGATGTATTCAGCCATAATGCTGCTGGGTAGCTCCCAGAAGGCTGAATACAGCTATATGTTTATTAGGAGCTGCACTCCTGTAGTTTGGTTAAAACGTAACTGAATTGAGTGGAAAAAGTGGAAAATTGAGTGGAAAAGCTCTGGGGGTGTCACTAAACCCCCTCCGATTTCTAGGGATCTGGCTCTCTCCCACTCTTCACTCTCTCTTTCCCTCTGCTTGCTGTAATCTCACAGAAGAACAGGCAGCACATACTCTGTGGTGCCACAAGGGGAGGATGGAGTAGAGTTCAGAGAAAGAAGGGGGGAGAGGATCCAAAGCTTTGAGGGGCTCTGGTGAAGCCACCAGGGCCCTTCCACTTAATTTACAAAAGGATTAATGTTCATTTTGAACTAAACTACAAGAGAAGATCTCCTATATACTGATAGCTGTCCTATAAATCTCCTATAAGCTTATTGCTCTATTCATCTTGCTGGTAGCTACCAAGCAGTACCAATGCATTGTGGGAAGTGTGGGAACCTTTTTTCCTCTTCTATTCACCCTACATTGCCACTCGGGTGAATACAATCGGTGAGTATATACTAAAACATAACCTTAAATTGATATAGATAAAAATAACAAGTATTTAGAATTCCATATCATAACATAAAATGCCAACCGAAACGATAATAAGCCATTTGATCATCAAGATTCCAAGTAAGTGTAAGTGTAGGGGTGATGGGACACAGCATGGAGCACCCTACCAAACCCTGTCTAGGCGGAAAGAGTCCCTAAAACACCCTACTAGCCTCAGCTTGTGGCCACAGTCCTAACTGACTGCCACCCCGACAGGAACCACTGCATACATGGGCACACTGTCCCTAAGATTCTGATTCTCCATGATAGAGATGAGTGTGTCCCAAGAAATGACAATCAATGTGAGTAGATGGGTCCAAGTCACTTATGACAATTTCTGCCAAATGTTATTCCCACTACTAGGACTTTTATTATGAGCGGCCACTGCCACTGTCATACTACGGATTGTCTCCTACTGAAAACCTGCCTCCATAGCTGTCTGCCAGCACACCGAATGCAGGATTCAGTGGCCTATCAATATGCCCATAATGAGCCTGTTTAACCAGGTGAAACATTTCATGTAGGGATATGACATAACCTACTGACATTGATTGTCATTTCTTGGGATATACCCATCTTTATTGTGGAGAATCAGAATCTTGAGGACAATCTTGTGCCCATTTATGGGCAGGTTTCAGTAGGAATGGCAGTCAGTTAGGACTGCACCCCTGAGTAGAGGGCAGTACGGTGCTCCACAGCGGGTCCCAACACCCTTGCACTCTGTGAGCATTTCTATTTTGCTTTCACTTGTTTTTGTCCTCTGTTCACTCTTCTTACCACCACTCAATAAACCTCCCTCTGAAAATTGTACATTAAGATACAGTGGCCATGGCATGCTGGGTCTCACATTTAGTTGAAACTAATTATAACAACAGGTACGTGTGTTTTTTAATTCAACTATGATTGATGTGAAGTATATGGGAGGCTTACTTGGTATCTTTTTGATGAGTAGATGACTTATTCTTGTTTTGGTTGGACATATGGGGAGACATTAATCAAATTTTTTAAACTGTTTTTGACGTTTTTTGCGCAAAAATCTGGCGCAGTTAGTTAATTTGGCACATTTTTGCAACATTTTCAGGTGCTCGTCAAAGTTCAGCACTTAGTGGTTTTGAGTCCCTGCCAGGGCCGGCTCCAGGTATCAGTAGGCCCCTGGGCGAAAGAGCCTCAGTGGGCCCCTTTGCAGTGAACTCACGTGCCAGCATTAAAAATTCAAAAACTAAAAAACTGTCTCCTGTTCCCTGAAATATTCCCCAGTTTATCATCCCAAACAGTCGTGTCACGGTCAGGGCAGTTTTGAGGTCTATTAACCAACAGGGCGAACCTAAAAATGTGTGCCCCTCCACTCTGCCAAGTAATAAAACTGAAACTTCAACTCAGCTGCTGCGGAACCTCATAACACACACCTGAGCTGCTGCGGAACCTCATAACACACACCTGAGCTGCTGCGGAACCTCATAACACACACCTGAGCTGCTGCGGAACCTCATAACACACACCTGAGCTGCTGCGGAACCTCATAACACACACCTGAGCTGCTGCGGAACCTCATAACACACACCTGAGCTGCTGCGGAACCTCATAACACACATCCCTGCTTACACAGAACCCTCTCTGCTTCTCATGTACATGATTAATATCATTCACACATCCACACAACCAGCAAGACATATATACAGGCAGACAGACATGCATACAGATACAGGTACATGCAGATAGATTCAGAGACATGCATAAAGATAGACAAGCATGGAGGCAAACACACACACACTGACAGACAGACAGATACATGCAGGCAAACACATCATCACACATACCATACACTCACTATATACACATCCGTACATGTCACATACCATCACACCCTGTGGTGTCTGCAGCAGCTCTGGCATCACACAGAGGAGTCTTCAGGCTTCTCCTCCTCCGGAGTCTTCAGGCTTCTCCTCCTCCTCCACCTCTTCGTCCCGATTTCTGAGCTGCCGGATTTCAGCTTTACTGCAGCTCCGTGGGAAGAGGTGATGGGGGGAGGGTTTAACCCATAATGTGCTGCACCACACAGGCAGCTCTGCAGCCTCTGCCTGTGCTGTGTCTTGTCTGAGTGGGGGAGGAACAGTGCAGGACACAGCTCGTCCTCACAGGAAGTAGAGATTGAAGATGTGCACAGCGTGTGTGGGCCCCCGGCAGCTCTCTGGGCCCCGGCACCTGCCCAGGTATGCCGGGTGCTGGAGCCGGGCCTGGTCCCTGCACCTTATCTGAATAGTGAGTGGCTGCTATACAGATGTTTGCACGGCATCAATCACAATTTTGCACCTAAAAAGTCGCAAAGAGGGCACAAAAATACACCTACTCTGAGTAGATGCATTTCAAAAAAACTTCACTTTTCATTACTCAAAACAAAGGTTTTCACTTGCCAAATGAAAAATTACCTCTATGCAACATAAAAAAATACTTTAGCTCAATTTTAAAATGTTAAATTTCTCAAGTAACGACTTCATTATTTTATATTATTTCATCTCTGTGAGTGATTGTCTTATTGTACAGATCTAAAAATATTATCAGACTCCATTTCCTGTACATTATAATAAAAAAGGCAAAGACTCATTTGAGCATCTGTCACTTTTTTTTAATCTCATTCCATTATTAGTCTCAAATGAGATCTACTTTGTAGAGTAAAAATTAGAGACAAATTTGGCACAAAATAAGGCGCGAATGAATTGGACATGCGACAATTCAAAAACGCATTTACCAAGGCAGAACTAAATCCATCATAAATCACAATCCAAAGAAAAGGACAAACCGGGGGCAAAAATAGGCAAACCTGAGACTCACTATGATTAATGGTGTTCCGAAATGGAATTTTAAATACTTGTTATTGTTTTAATCTGTATCAATTAACCCCTTCATGTCTAAACCATTTTAGATCTTTAGGACCAGGCCTGATTTTTTAAATTTGCCCTGTGTCATTATAGGAGGTTATAACATTTTGATGATATCTTTTGTGTTTAGTTATGAAAAAAATAGAAATTTAGAAATTTTTTTGGAAAATTATTCATTTTCACAGTTCAAAATTTTCTGCTTTTCGGGCAGATAGTCATAGCACCCAAGTAACTTCATAACTAACATTTCCCGAATGTCTGCTTTATATCGGCATAGGGTTTTATACCTCCCCTCTCTTTTCTAGGTTGCTAGAAGGTTCAGAATTTTGGGTGCAATTTTTCACATTTTTATGAAAATCGCCAAAACCCTTATTTAGAGGCATCTCCTCAGCTTTAATTGACTTTGAGAGGCCTAAACAGCAGTAAAACCCCATACATCATGCCATTTTAGAAACTACACCCCTCAATGTGTATCAGCTTTAAGAAGTGTGTTAACCCTTTAGATGCTTCACATGGGTTAAAACAATATGGAGGTGTAATTTACAAGCTGTAATTTTTTTAGACAATATATTAATTTTGGACAAAAATTAAACCGTTACAAAGTATTAAATGACAAAAAACTCCACAAAGTTTGATACCCAATTTCTCCCGAGTATGTGGATGCCCCATATGTGGTGGTGACTGCTGTACGGGCGCACGGCCGGGCATAGAAGGGAAGCAGCGCCATTCAGAGCAGATCTGCAATATCACATTTTACAGGCTATAAAATGTTTATTTTTTTGTAATTTGGACATATGGGAGATTATTTTTTTTGTGGATGAGATCCACTTTTCAGGTAAATCATTTACGGGGGGGCTCAATAGCTAATAATAAGATTTTATTAACTCTTTCTTGGTGGTGGTTAAAAAAATCATTAATTCTTGTTTATGGTTTTTAGCATTTTTTTCGTCGGACGTTCACCGTACCATAAAAATAATGTGTTATCTTTATTCTATGGGTCATCACGATTATGGCGATACCCCATTTATATGGCTTTTTTATGGTTAACTTGTTTTGCAGAGTATAGAACTTATTTTGTGAGAAATTTGTTTGTTTTTGTATCACCATGTAACAATGGGCAGAACATTTATATTTTTTTTGTTTACAGAGCTGGTCTATAGCTTATTTTTGCGGGACAAGCTGTACTTATTTTTGTTATCATGTCGGGGTAAATGTTACTTTTTGATGACTTTTTATGCGCTTTTTATGAGGTCAGATGTGAAAATGTCATAATTTTTGCAAGTTTTTTTGTGTTTTTTTTTACGCCATTCACCGTACGGGTTCAGTGACGATTTTATTTTATTGTACGGGTTGTAACGGACGTTGTGATGCCCAATATGTTGTGGGGTTTTTTGGTGATTTTCACTTTATGTTTTATTGGATTATTGCATGGGATGGGACTTCAAGGGACTTTTATTCTTTTTAATAATTTTTTTTTAATTGCACTTTTTTTTTAAAAAACTTTTTTTTACTGTTTTATTTCGTCCAAGGGTGGGACATGAACAAGTGATCATTTGATCACTTGTTCATTGTAATATACTGCAATACTAATGTATTGCAGCATATTACATAGTCAGCCTATGCATTCTAACAGGCTGACATCAGCACTGTTAGATCGTGCTATAAGCACGATCCTAACAGGCTTCTAGTGAAGGCAACCCTGGGGTCCTTATCGGGCTTCAGGGTTGCCATGGCAACGATCGGCACCTCCGTGCCTTGCACGGAGGGTGCCGATCGTCGTGGTGATTCACCATAGACGCTGCGGTCACAATGACCGCGGCGTCTATAGGGTTAAAAAGCCGGGATCGCGATAGTCGCGATCCTGGCTGTTACTGCGGGATCCCGGCTACCGCGTACCGCCGGGATCCCGTGGCGACCGCCAGGGCTCAGGTTCTGAGCCCGGGTGATCGCCATGACGTGATACTACGTCAAGGTGCGGGAACGACCCGCATCCTATGACTTAGTATCACGTCAAGGTGCAGGAAGGGTTAAAGGTTATGTTTTAGTATATACTCACAGATGGTACTCGGTTCTGCTGTTTGTGGTAGAGTCGGTAACTACTCTGTTCATTATTTGGGCTCATATTTGAATAAAGTGTGCTGCACCACAAATGTTTTGACTGACAAGTCAGCAACGTCTAATAAGTTAGTCTTTTAATCTTTTATTGAAAGATCAGAAACAAACACACCTCAAACTGCTATTTTATTGAAAATCTATATCACTGAAAACACATGCTGTAAATCCTCAAATCAGGTCAATATGTTTACCTGGAGGATTTATGAGAGAATTTATGAAATATGTCCTAAACAAATGAATTCATTGGTTCAATGAGAGCTCTGATCATAAATTCTACAGCATGGAAGTAAAACATCTGGTTCACATGTAAAAGTTTTCCTTGGAACTAAGTATAAAAGTGTATTCTTTGGAAAACCCCTGTACCTCAGCAATCTCTCAAAATGCATCTACAATACAGCTTCTAAAACATACCTACTAAATATCAGCATCGGAATGTAAGAAGAGAAGCTTGTAAGTATATATTTAAGCAATGTTTAGGTTTTAGCATTGGATTGCAAAATACTAACTACTAAATACTGAAGGTAGAAAGGTTTTTCTTATCTGACCAGAGCTCCAAATATTGCCGCCACTCCACTTTCCTTCGGTAAGATGTTCCACAATTCTCCGTCTTAGGAATTAATTTTTGCGCTTGATAGCATAAAAAGCAGAAATCCTACGACAAGAATAGCCCACTATTCAGACCACCACAATGTGGTTATTCTTCCACCATTGCCACCAATCACCACAGTGGACCTCTAGAAGAAACATATATGGGATCGCGTAGTATGTCTTGAAAGTTGACATTTAATAGCATAAAATCTACTTACAAACATCAAATAAAAATGCACATGTAAAAGCTTAAAACGGGACGCCAGCCTCCAATGTTCGCCCGACTCTGGGTTTCGTCAACCTCGCCTTCCGAGGCGTTGGCGAAACCCAGGGTCGGGAGAACATTGGAGGCTGGCGTCCCGTCTAAGCTTTTACATGCACATTTTTATTTGATGTTTGTTAATAGATTTTATGCTATTAAATTTCAACTTTCAAGACATACTACGCGATCCTGTGTATGTTTCTTCCAGCGGTCCACCTCCAAAATTCTCATTATAACGATAGATGAATATAAAGTAAAAGTTAGCATCAGAATCCTTGTGGCGTTCTATCACTTTCAGGCTCTGCCCTTTGTCCAGGCAGTATATAAAAAAAAAAAGAGAGAGAAGGCCACAGCATCCAATATGATGAAAAAAGGTTAAACCTTTATTCACACAGGCATAGAAAAAACTGCAATGTTTCGATTCGCCATGAATCTTTGTCAAGCATATATTGCAGTATATTAGGGCTTGTCAGGCTTCAGAGGTAATGGACCTACAGGACCACCGCGGACGATGTGACAAGCTGACACCTGGTACCGGAGTCTAAGTGGCACCCAGTCTTCACCAGAGCCTGCCGCAAAGCACGTTGGACCTGCTGCGGTGTGGTACCAACATGTTGTTTCACAGGTGCGACTTTGTCAGCGGTGGCAGCCAAGGCGAGGTAGGCAAGTTCATGGTCTGGGACAGGCAGGAGGTCGAGACAGGCGGCAGAAGTTCAGGGTCAGAGGCAAAGCAGAAGGTCAGGGCTGGCAGGAGAGGAGCATAAACGGGAACGGGTCCGGGGTCACAATGGGGAATCCAATCACAGGCAGAAGGCAAAGGAGCAAGCTTTCTTGACGGCAAAGAGCATGAAGATCCGGCAGGGAATGCTGGGAGACGCCTGCTTTTAAGCATTTCCTGAAAGGGCCAGCACCAATCACGTGCACGGCCGCCTGACAAGATCAGGAACGGGGAGAGGTAAGATTGTGCGGCGGAGCGCAAGGGCACACTGAGGATCACGGATGAGCCTGCGAACCGACACATGGGTCGCAGCAGCACCCGTGACAGGGCCCTTTTGGTTTATTTTAATGAAAGCAGGAGAAAAAACCTTCTAAATGTCTGCATATATTTTTCTACATTTATGGCGTTGCCTGAAAATGATGTTCAGAAGAGGACATTTTAGATTAAAAAAAAATGTGTTTCAATATTTCAGATATTCAGCACATCTGTTCCAAAAAAAACTAAGAGCCCAATACAAGTGTATTTTAAAATATTTAGTGTGGTCTCTTGTTGACCCATAAAGCGGTTTACATCCACATGGGGGTTATTGCCATAGAAACTGTTCAAAATCTGAGATGTCTTTACCTTTTATCCGGCATGAACATATATATTTTAGAGCTAAATAAGAAACTCCATCTTGTTTTAATTCATATGAGACACTTGAAGGGTTCACAAACCTATCAAAGGCTATTCTAAGTAATTTGAGATGTGCAGTTTTAAAAATGTGATAATTTGTTCGGAGTTCTACAAAATATAAAACTTGTAAAATATTTAAAATGTTTACATTTATTTTTACAGAAGGACACAAACTTTTTCCCAGATTTTCAAATAAATTGCAGAGGTAACTGGTTTCCTATTTACCTTCATGGCTTGGATTACCTTTAATGAGAGACCTTTGGATTCGAGCAATGACCGTTCAGGATCCATGCTGACAACTTGAGGCTAGCTGGTTTTGGATGCATAACTGGTCCCTGATAGAGAAGATTCTCCCTTAGAGGTAGAGGACTGAATTCAGGACTGAATATCAACTTCCTCTTCTGCCAGTCTGAAATTAATGCACTTTTTCCATCCAAGCAGATCTTCTGTAGCACTTTTGCTATCAAAGGCATTGGTGGATATGCATAAGCTAGGTCCCATTGGGGACTCCCCCATTTTAGAGATAAGGAACAGAAGACTTGTTGATTTAGGCACCATTTGTGAAGGTCCAGTTTTTTTCTGCTCAAAAAATAATGAGGGGCTGTCAGGGAGAGAACATTTTCTTCTGCCCAGGAGAAAATTCTTTGGGAAAGATTGAGAAGTTTTTCGGATTTTGTACTCCTTTGTCTCTTTATTTTAGGAGACTGGCGTCATGTTATTGAAAAGTATCTTTATATGATGGTTGGTCAACAGGAGAGGTTTTGATTTTAAAGCTTGCTAGATGGCTTTGAGTTCCCTGAAGTTTGATTCTGAATCTTTCCTGCACCAGTTGATCAAGGAATTTGGCTCCAGACCTTTGTGGCTTGCATCAGTCTGGATAGTAATCTGTGGATGGCAATGCCAATAAATACCTTTTTGAAGACCTGATGTGGAATCTTTATTTTTATACAGGCAGTCCCCGGGTTACGTACAAGATAGGGTCCGGAGGTTTGTTCTTAAGTTGAATTTGTATGTAAGTCGAAACTGTATATTTTATATTTGTAGATCCAGACAAAAAAAATTTGGCCCCAGTGACAATTGGAGTTTAAACATTTTTTGCTGTATTGGGACCAAGGATTATCAATAAAGCTTCATTACAGACACCTTACAGCTGATCATTGCAGCCTGGGACTATAGTAAAGCATACAGAAAGCTTCACCAGAGGTCTGAGGGGTCTGTCTGTAACTATGGGTTGTCTGTAAGTCGGGTGTCCTTAAGTAGGGGACCGCCTGTATTCAGGGGATACAGGTTTTTGTCGAATGATGAAAGGATCCAGCACGGAAGGGTTCTGGAATTGTTTTGGGACTAGGACACAGACTGAATGCAGACGGTCAATTTTCTAAGGAGCATCATGGCTACCCAGGTGGATACTTGGTATTTTTTTTTTTTTTTTTTATAAACAATTGGATCTACTGGACCAGACCAACCCAATTTTAAAGTCTGATGTGAAGAGAAACAAAAGGCCACATCTGATTCTGCCACAATCAAAAGGTTGTCTAGATATGGAATTATAATTAGGTAGAGTGTGAATGGCCATTCTTAGGAAATTCTGTGAAGAAGGGTATATAGGTCTGTGATAGTAGGAATCTTTTAAGTCTACTCTGCAAAGAAAAGAATCTGGGTTTATTAAGGGGGTATCTAAACTCACAGATTCCATCTTGAATATGCAGTAGATGATGAACTGGATGAGATGCCTCAGACTGATGAGCAGTCTGTGAGAGCCATTGGGTTTTTTCACCAAGAAGATGGGCGAGTAGAATCACTGACCTTATTCTTCTTGAGGAACTTCTCTGATGTCTTCCATGAGAAGTAAAGTTTGCAGCTCAGCCCAGATCTACTGGTAAGAGAAACATGAGGAAACTTGGGTAACAACAAACTTTTGTTGGGGGAGAAGTTGGAAGAATTCGATACGGGATCCATTGGACACAATATCTAGTACCCAAGTGAGGTAATAGAGTTCCCTGATGAAGCAAAGTCCAATAATATTCCCCCCACTGTAACGTAATTTTTTTCTGAGCACCGGAGTTACTAAAGCTAATGAGGAAACCTTTGCCTTTTCCACCTTCTGGATAACTTCAGCGCCCGTTTTTACCTTTTCCATGAAAGGATCTTTGCTATCCGGAGAGGGATTGTTCTTCTGATCCTTTTGAATTTCGGGGAAACCTTTTTTTTTGTCTGCCACTTTTTCAAAGATATAGTCTAACTCGGGTCTAAAGACAAAATCACCTCAAAATGGAATATTACACAGCCTGGGTTCAGAGCGGATGACAACCGTCTATTACTTTGACTACACGGATCTTCTAGCCACAATAGATAGGGTTCCTTCTTTTGCTGCAAATCTAAGACACTCAGCAGAAGAGTCAGCGAGAAACCCTGTGGCTATTTCAAGAACAGGGATTGATACTAGTAGGAGTTCTTTAGAAGTATCTGCAACAATAACCCCAGAGTGGAGCACCTGTATAGCCCCTATAATACAGCCTCCTGTAGCACCAGGAAAAACCAGCATGTCATGGGTGCTCCCGCGACCAGGGATATGGCTCACCCATGCCCCTCTGTATACTCTCCCTGCTCACGAACTTGGTCCTCGGGCCATGCCCGCGCCTCCTCGTCTCCTAGGGCTCGCGCGTGCCGGCTTCAAAGAGTTTATAGGGCTAGCGCACCGTTAATTGGTGCTGGCCATTTCCCAGAATTCTATATAAACCTGCCTCTCCCTGCTGAATCTCCGTGCCTCGTGCCCTAGAGAAAGCTGTGTTCCATGCCCTTTGCTGATTTTGTGATTTCCTGTTGTGACCCCAGTTCCGTTTCTGATTACGCTCCTCTGCTGACTGCCTTGACCTATTGCTATGTCTGAAGTCTGACACTGCATGAGGACTAATCGAGATAGGAACTGGATGAACCTGGACCTGAATGGTGTGAGAGAGAGGAGTGCATGCTCTTCTTGCGATCGACGTAGGGACAGGAAGAACACTGGAGAATGGCTGCGGGAGGGGCCTATGAATCTTTCTTCCTATCCCTATAGAGGTCAAGGGGCATCCTCCAGGTGGGCCGTAATGGGGGACGAGGTGGAAAGTAGATTATTGGTAAATGTTAATTAGTAACCAATTTGGTTTGTTAGACTAACTGTACAATGGGAATTACATTTAAAAAAAATATATAACTTTTTCAAAATTTTCACCAAATTTCCCACTTTTTAATGAATAAATAAATGCAAAACATATCAACCAAAATATGGCACTTACATGAAGTACATCATGTCACAATAAAAAAACAAATCTCAAGTTAAACCATCCTAAATTTATTACCGCAAATAGTGACACTTACAGATTTTAAAAATTGTGCTCGGTCCTGAACCTATAAAATGGCTTCAAAATTAAGGGGTTAAAACTGCTTCTTCGTTTGTTAACTGTTGTGGTAAATAAAGGCAACAAACTATTTTACCAATGGAGCAATAATGCAGTGTTTACTATATTTGCTATATGGTGAATGCATACTAATAAATGTAAAAAAAAGATATACGAAAAAGAGGAACTGATAATCAGTTGACTAGTTTCTGAGAATAACTGCTACTAACAACAGGAAAGAGAACCAAATATTGGCTTGTCGGCTGCAGGACAGAGAGCTGCTACTGAGGGACGTAAGCAGAACAGACTGCAGAACAAGGGTGTAGCGCCTTGGGCAGGGATGACAATTAGGGCTCTCTCGCACTTGAGTGATTCACGTTCGCACCCATGATTTTTCACAGATTCCATACTCCGACTAATTTCCTATGTGTTTTTCACCGATTTGTGTTTTAAATATCACAGTTGGTGTAGTTTCTTTCTCACATGTGGAACACTATCCTCCTTAGAAGTCAAAGAATCTGCAACAAAGAACAAAAAACAGACAGAAGAATATAATTTGTGTGCAGTCTGTTTTTTTCTAAGATGATGCTGGAGAACCGGGGGGGGGGGGGGGGGTCTGGATTTATCATGCACTGGCGTACTTTTCCCTCAGTTATGCCACCTACATGCCAAGTGGGTGGGGAGGGGTGCAGAGTTGGCTGACCATTAGTAATAGCCTGAGCCTCTTATATCAGGCTCTTAAAACATTCCCCCCATCCACTTTTAGCCAAACATCCATTTTTGGCTTATTTCTAAACCTTACCAATAATAAGGTACATCTCAGGCTGATTAAAGGGGTTGCATTTTTATTCACTGCTATGAGACAGCCAAGCGATTTCCAACACTTGGGTTTCATGCACATGAATTAGGCCGGAGCCCAGGCGAAGCACATGGCTGGCTGGAGAGGTGAGCACTCCTCACCCCTCCCTATAGGGAGCCGCACAGCCTAGCTGTATTTCCAGCAAAAGATAGCGCATGCTCTATCTTTTTTACAGTAACGTGCTGTGTACAATGCACTTCAATGGTGGTTGTACGCTAGCTGCCATTCGTACGTCTCGACTTGATAATTCATTCAATTAGTTCTCGCCATAGGTGGGGATCCCCCCCAATCATATTGTTAGCCCCCTATCTTGTTCAGAGGATAACATACTTGGTGCAATCCCTTTAGGGGCACCTCCACAATAAGACCTATTCCTCCAGTACTTGAGAAATGGACCCTTTCTCACTATGGCAGAAGGGGGATATGCCATAAAGAACACAGGTCATCAGCTCGCCACAGGAGCCTTGTCTAGTTAACACGTTTCCAGGGATTCTCTCAGCTTCACATGACAGGTCTCTATTACCTGCAGGCCTCCATACTGGACACATTCCGCTAACCCTTAAAACTTTAGTCCTAAATCCAGATGAATCTTCGGCGCCTCTTCTCCTTCCAGTTTACTTGAGACTTGTACTATTGTCTGCATTGTCTTACATGTTACACGTTAACCCTGATAACGTAGTGCAGACTATGTCCTTCCTTCACAATACATCCACACTGTGCCCCCCCCCTGCGAGCTCAGCCGCCTGATAACACAGCGCACACTATGTCCTCCCTTCATAACACATCCACACTGTGCCCCCACAGCAGAGCTTCTACATGTCATGTGACTGGTCACATGGTCGTGACATCACTGCAGGTCCTTCAGCTGTTGTAGTGTGAGGAAGTTTTCCTGTAGGATGAGATGAGTGTATCAGGGAGCAGTGTACGATGGCAGGCAGAGGGGCAGCGGTACTATGTGGCACCATGTGTGCTGCTATGAAGCCACAATACCTTGCCCTGGAAGAGGCAGACAGCTGCCCATCCTCTGCAGTATAACCGCTTCAGTGCCCTGTAGATATCCATGATGACAAGTGACGCTCCCATAAACATGGATGCACAAGGCAAGTACATGTGTCTTCTGTTATATACTGCTAGTGCCACTCACTGATGCACCTGACCCCAGCTTGTCTTCAAGCCTCACTAACCAGACAACATCAGCTGGATTCTCCTGCATTCTATGCTGCCGCAGGTGTATATGATATCCTGCAGATCATAAATCCACAGTGGAAGGCTGTTTCCCCTGCGTGAGCTTTTTACAAGCCCCATACACTACTCGCTACTGCAGTGATGCTGAACCTTTTAGGGACTAAGTGCCAAAACTACAATCAAAAGCCACATATTTTTCACAAAGTGCCAAAAGCCAATTTAAAGTAACTCAAGTAGCTCACAGGTTTCAAACGTATTGGAATCCTGAGGACACCAATACAGTAGAAAGGAGAAATTCAGATTATTATTGTAGTTTCCCTCTAAGGTCCCTTAACAGGATGAATCACAAGTCCAGAGAAAGGTCTACAATGATAATCCAGCTATCCAGTCACTTTAAAGGGCACCTACCACCACAAATCTACCTATAAAGGTAGATCGGGTGGTAGGTGAATCAATGGGACGTGAGGTCCTCGTGTCCCCGCACTTTTTTGGAAACGTTTATTACCCTAATATGTAAATTTTTTTATGCCGCTACTGGGGCGTGGAGTAGCCGCATCTGAGGTTACACGAGGCGGCTACTCCACGCCCCGGTAGCCACTTTACCCCTCCTACTCACCATCTTCGGCGCACAGCTGCTCGTAGCTGCGCGCCCTCGTCCGACGGTCCTGCCGTCTGCGCAGGCACTCCCCGGCTTCGGAGCAGTGACCGCACAGGCACGGGCCTGCTGTTCTGCGCATGTGCAGACGGCAGGATCGTCGGACGAGGGCGCGCAGCTACGCGGAGCTGCGTGCCGAAGATGGTGAGTAGGAGGGGTAAAGTGGCTACTGGGGCGTGGAGTAGCCGCCTCGTGTAACCTCAGATGCGGCTACTCCACGCCCCAGTAGCCGCATAAAAAAATTTACTATTATTAGGGTAATAAAAGTTTCCAAAAAAGTGCGGGGACGCGAGGATTAGCTCTTAAAAGGGATATCCTCACGTCCCATTGATTCACCTATCACCCGATCTACCTTTATAGGTTTAAAATAGCGCTGAACATGGCACGTCCTGGGCTGCCTGTGACTGCAGGAGAAGGTATTGGGTCCTGAATGGTGATCATTGTGCTGGGTGCCCACAGAGAGGGCTCTGAGTGCCACCTCTGGCAGCCCTACCATAGGTTCGCCACCACTGCGCTACTGTATCATGTCACAGATTTTCTGGAAAGCAAGTCCGCAGGTAACACTCTAAGACCGCATTCACACGCCCATATGGATAGAAAGCAATGGCCGCACGGAGCAATACAGGTACCGCTCCGTACATGGGGACCGCTCCCATACATTGTCCTGATCCCACGGACTGCACACATTGCACATTGTCTGCCAGACAAAATGCAGTGCCAACGCTGTCTTAACTGTTTATTGGCAACTGGTATGAATGCACCCATGTGAATGGGACCTAACTTCTGTTAGAAAAACCCTCATTCACACCTCAGTAGCGCATTAGAGCTCTTTAATTATAAAAGTAAAGGTGGACATTCATCATATGATGATATTCCTCCCTGGATTGTGTAAGGACCAGAGATATCCACTCTTAAATTTGTAGTTAGAAATGTGATTTTTATATACAAACTTTTATTTCTGAGAGTTCCGATGGTAACTTTAAGGCTGCATTCACACGACCATAGGGGGCCCTAAATACTTCCCCCCCGTAGGCCAGCAATGGGCACGTGGAGCGATACGGTGAGGCACCGTCCGACATGTCCTATCTCTCCCTGTCTTGCCGTGCACTATGCATCGATGTGGAGAGGGGAGGTCACTATTCCTCCTCTCCATTGCAGCATATATGTACGTGTGAATACAGCCTAAGAGTGGATATCTCTGGTTCTGTGAAGCATCCATACACAATCCAGATATCATATTAAATATGTTTAATATGACACCAGAATTGTGTTTTTTGGCACCAGGGTTTAGGATATGTAAGCTTTTGAAGTGTGCCCCCTCCAGCCTGTCAGCTGAAGGCAGAATGTAGAAGAAGCTGCAGGAAAGAATTAGCGCACAGTTTGCAGAATTGTAGAAGTACATGCATCCTCTGCGTCTGTAGCTGAACTTGGGGAAAGAATGATGAGCTTGTATTTAGAAAATTGTAAGAGAAAATTTGTAATTAATAGAACTATCCTATCAAGTAAAAATCTCACATGTAATGAAATAATAATGCAAAAAATTAAAAAATGTTTTGATATGTAAAGCGTGTCCAAAGATATTGTCATTTAAAGGACACCTGTCATCAAGTCTTTGCAGCTAATTCTGTCCCAGCGTTTATCTAGTCAATTCATACATTAATCATTATAAAATCATCTTTTCTTTATTATGTAAATGAGGCTGGGCACATGGTTAGAGGCAGTGATGTCACTCCTGTTACCCCTCCCCTCTCCCCCCTGCTCATGTCTGTGTGTAATGAATAGTAAAGCATTTCTATTGTCTGTGCTTTATCTGATGACATGCTCTCCCTTCTTATACACATGTGTGAGATACACACATCAGCTACACAAGTACCTGACATGTTCTGCTATAACATGGTTGCCTGGAGCTGTTGTATCTCTCCTATACACACACAGGCTGTAGGGGGCGTGGGCACCAGCACCAGGAAGCACATGGAGGAGCCATTACACCATATATAGTTTAGGGGGTTAAAGAGAACTCGTCAGGCAAAGTAACCCCCTAAAATAAATATATTTTCATAAACTGCCATTAGAAAGCATTGCCCACCCTTCATTGTCCTTCTACATGCCTGTAAACCTAAGCAATGAGGTCCTAAAGCTATATGCAAATGTCCTGTGAAATGTCCAATGAGTCATTAGCATATTCAACCTGTCCAGCTTATTAATTAGTGGAAGGCACAGCAGCACCCCCCAGTGCTTGACTGAAAGTCTGTATAATGGTGTGAGGTATAAGCAGGTAAGCACAGACACTAGCAATGCTTTACTATACATTAAACACAGACCTGAGCAGGGGGAGGAGAGGGGAGGGGTAACAGGAGTGACATCACTGCCTCTGACCATGTGACCAGCCTCATGTACATAATAAAGAAAAGATGATTTTATAATGATTTATGTATGAATTGACTAGATAAAGGTTGGGATGGATCCTTGTGAGCTGCTACAACAGGTAGAGGTGACAGAAATAGTGACAGAGACCCTATGACAGGTGTCCTTTAAAGAGAACCTGTCATGCAAAATAACCCCCTAATCTAAATAGATTTTCATAAACTGCCATTAGAAAGCATTGCCTCTATCCCTTCATTGTCCCTCTACATGCCTGTAAACTTAAAGGACACCTGTCATCAGATCTGTGTCACTAGTCTTGTCACTACAACCTGTTGGAGCAGCTCACAAGGATCCATCCCAACCTTTATCTCCCCTCTCTTCCCCTGCTCATGTCTGTGTATAATGTATAGTAAAGCAGTGCTAGTGTGTGTGCTGCATCTGCTGACATGCTGCATCCTCCTAATACACATGTGAGACACAGACGTCAGCTACACAAGTGCCTGACATGTTCTGCTATAACATGGCTGCATCCTGGAGCTGTTCTATCTCTCCTATACACACATACACACACAGGCTGCAGGGATCGTGCCCACCAGCAAGCACATGGAGCAGCCATCACATCATTATACAGCCTCACATCATTACACAGGTTGTCAGTCATGCACTGGGGGTGTGGCTGTGCCTCCCACTCATGAATAAGCTGGACAGCTTGAATATGCTAATGAGTCATTGGACATTTCACAGGTCATTTGCCTACAGCTTTAGGACCTCATTGCTTAGGTTTACAGGCATGTAGCGGGACAATGAAGGGATAGAGGCAATGCTCTCTAATGGCAGTTTATGAAAATATATTTAGATTAGGGGGGTTATTTTGCATGACGGGTTCTCTTTAAGCAATGAGGTCCTAAAGCTGTATGCAAATGACGTGTGAAATGTCCAATGAGTCATTAGCATATTCAAGCTGTCCAGCTTATTCATCAATCGGAGGCTCAGCCACACCCCCAGTGTATGACTGACAGCCTGTATAATGGTTTGAGGCTGTATAATGATGTGCTTCCTGGTGCTGGCGCCCCCTGCAGCCTGTGTGTGTGTATAGGAGAGATATAACAGCTCCAGGCAGCCATGTTATAGCAGAACATGTCAGGTTCTAAATGCATTCCTCATCCAATCCCTACCCTTCTTTGGTTGAACTTGATGGACAAGTGTCTTTTTTCAATCGTATAAACTATGAAACTAGGTACTTGTGTAGCTGATGTCTGTGTCTCACATGTGTATGGGAGGATGCAGCATGTCAGCAGATGCAGCACACACACAAACTATGCTTTACTATACATTACACACAGACATGAGCAGGGGGAGGAGAAGGGAGGGGGAACAACGTGACATCACTGCCTCTGACCATGTGACCAGCCTCATTTACATAATAAAGAAAAGATGATTTTATAATGATTAATGTATGCACTGACAAGATGAAGGCTGGGATGGAATTCCTGTGAGCTGCTCCAACAGGTAGAGGTGACAGAACTAGTAACAGAGACCTGATGACAGGTGTCCTTTAAGGTATGGGCCTTGCTTGATTTGGTTGATATGAGTTATGTGAATTGGCTTTTTGAGACTTTTTTTGAAAAGTCACACAAAAGTCGCCTACACCTGTTTTAGACTGGAGTTTATTTGTGGCACAAATAGTATCATTTTACTGAGATTGTGCAAAATTTTTTTATACGTCCACACCTGTATTCTTAAGATAAATAAAGCACGACAGGGAAAAACTTGTAGCGGCAAACTTTGTAGGACAAGTGTAAAAGTTAAAAATATAAAAGAGAAAAAAATTAAAAAAGTGTGATAAATGCCCCCTTTGTGCCTTTGTTGCTTGTAAGGCTATATTCACACGAACGTATGGGGGACGTATATACGGCCGACGTATATACGGCCGATATACGTCCCCCATACACTCCTATGGGCGCACGGCACCCTACGGGAGCGGTACGGTGCCGCACACGTGCGGCACCGTACCGTTCCATACCCGGGAAAAAGATAGGACCTGTCCTATCTTTTCCTGTAATACGGGGCCGTGCGCCATAGGTTGCTATGGAGAGGGGCGGGGGTGAGCTGCGCTCACCTCCTCCTCCTCTCCCCGTACACTGCCGTTGCCCGCTACGGTACGGTACGGGCGGGCAACGGCAGTGTGAATATAGCCTAAGACAGAGTTCACTGACATTTTAGAGTGCAAAGTGGCAATAGTCCAAAGTGGAAAATTCAGCAAAAGGTAAAAAAAATACTCAAATCATTATTGACATACTATTTAAAATTCGTTTTACATTTTTAATGGAATGTCTATTAAGATTTGAATATTTTTTTAAAGGGAACCTGTCATCAGGAGCCCTTTTGTGGCTTCCCTATAGAGAATAGTGTACACATTTCCAAAGAGTTTTTATAATAAAACTGTCTTTTTTCAAATAAAAGTTAGATAAAAGTTTACAGAGCTGTGTCCCTAGTCCCATGGCAGTGGCCAGTGAGGAGTGGGGCAGACATGCATGATGTCCTGGAAGGGGGAACAACTGGGGAGGGGAAGAGATATCGGGCAAATGTGATATTTTTTACATTTTAAATAGACGCATGACAGAGTGGTTTCCCTAGGGTGGGGGGAAACCACTCCCCACTGGCCAACCCCATGGGACATGGGACACTGCTCTGTATACAAAAAACTTTAATCACTCTCCATTCATAAACAAAATTGTGATGTATAAATGCGGCAGGGAACTTGTTAATGGAATGGACAGCACAAAAAAATATGCTGCCGTTTATAATGCAATAGATACTATTATTCCTTTATTTTATTCTTACATTATGTTCAGTAATGGTTACTTTATATAACTATTAAGTACAGTAAGAAGTGTTCTTACAAGAAACTTCCGTATGTTGTGTCACAGAGAGTGTTTCTTGGGAAAACATACTTTCTATGATTAATAGCAGTACCTAGATTTACATATTGTGTTTCACATGCCTTTCTAGACTGGAATATCAACGATCAGTGCTTAGCCCCTTACACTGAAGATGGGGAGCTGCAGGAAGCCATAATAAAGTCCATTGAATATAAAGCGCTAGACCGACCATATGCAGTGGTTTCATTCTTGAATGGCATAGAAAAGAAGCTTCCTACTTCACAGCTTTGTAAAGTCTCAGGCTTCAGCAGTGCCTGGAACACATCCATGTTTGATGATGAAGATCTGGAAAAACCTAATTTCCCCAGTCGAAAACCTACAGCCCCGGCGAAGGCTTTCCCATTAACGGACACAGGAGTTTGTATTCCTCATACTATAAATCGGTATTTACGCAACTATCAAAGAGAAGGTGTCCAGTTTCTGTATGAACACTATGCTCGATCAAGGGGGTGCATCCTTGGTGACGACATGGGACTTGGAAAAACGATACAGGTGTGTATTACTCACCCCCAAAATGTTATTTTTCTACCTATTCTACATTTCCCAGTTTTGATATTTGTATGAAATAAACTGATGATGAAAAGGCTATTTACATACTTTGACAATGAGAGTACTGTATTAATAAACTGTATAGTCTGTACAAATCACCACTCTACTGACTACAGTGATGATGTGTAGACAGACTAAGCACTGTACATTTAGTATAAATATGCTCCTGTGCATACTACATACAGTAAAAGAACAATAAACAATATATATTTTGTCTATACATTATCACTGTACTTTTGGTCCAGTCCCCAGTTTCTGCTCTTCGTCTCACTTAGAGCATATAAAGCAGGATGGTAAAGGCATGCAAGGGAACCTATGCAGTGCAGGATGCCCAGGGCACACCATACTGGTAGAGCTGAGTAGAATTACTGATTCTAATGATTCTGAGCATCCTTAAAGGGAAACTGTCACCGGGACCTCATTTTCACTAGACAGTATGCAGAAGCCCATTACACCTGCATTCCAAAGATGCCTTTCACATTTTCTGACCATTTACATTACAATATAATATTTATGCATAAATATATGCAATGCAGGTGTAATGGACTTCTGCTACTTGTCTTTAATGAAAATGAGGTCCCTGGTAACAGTTTCACTTTAAAGAACTGTAAAGTATGCCATTTTTGCCTAGCTATGCAGTAAGCAAAAATTAGCAATTCTCTAATTTACTTTTTAGCCTTTATCTTGCCCCTCCATCTGCTCTCCATTGGCCATGCTTTCTGTTAACCATGGGAAACCGTATATATGACGAGAGGAGGCTTGTTGGGAGGTGCAGTTGTAGAGTAGTGTAAGAAAAGAGGACCTGCAGTGATGTCACAAGCATGTGACTCATCACATGCTTCAGGTCGGCTAATTCATATTCATATGAATGCCCTTAGCTGATGTCACAACCAGGAAGTGTCATCCAACTTCAGGAATAGCTGAATATGATTTATAAGAAGGGATTATGGATATACCAGGCTGTATATAAGGAAAAGGAGAAGCCAGCAGAATGACACGGGTATCGTTGGAATTGCTGATCCAGGGGCAACCAAATTGTGTACACCAGGACTGATAGAAAATTACAACTGTGAAATGCTGTATTTTTGTTATTAACATTGAATTAGAGATTGCATTATTTTGTTTTCCTGAGTATATTTAAGAATCTTGTCTTCTTGTCCCCTTTAACCCCTTATCACCGACACTAGTTTTCAGCTCATTGACCAGACTCGATTTTTCAAATCTGACATGTCTCACGATAATTGGTTATAACTTCGGAACGCTTTAACATATCCCGGTGATTTTGAGAATGTTTTCTCGTGACACATTGTACTTCATGTTAGTTATAAAATTTAAGTGATAAGTTTTGCGATTCGTTCTGAAAAAAAGTGAAAATTTGGCAAAAGTTTGTAAAAATTCTTCATTTTCCAAGTTTGAAATGTTCTGCTTTCCAGATAGGAAGTAAAACTACCCAAAAAGCTTGATAAATTACATTTACGGAATGTCTGCTTTATGTTGGGATGATATTTTATGCATCCTCTCACTTTTCTAGGATGTTATGAGGTGCAGAACATTAGGTGCGATTTTTCTCATTTTCATGAAAATTGCCAAAACTCACATTTTGAGGGAAAACTCAGCTTCCAAGGGACATTGTAAGGCCTAAATAATAGTAAAACCCCATAAATTACCCCACTATAGAAACTTCACCCCTCAACGTATGTAAAACAACTTCTATTAAGTCCATTAACCCTTTAAGTGTTTGACATGGGTTAAAACAATAAGGACCTGCAATTTAGAAACTATGGAATTTTTTTGGAAAATACATTCATTTAGGCCAAACTGACAGTTTCATAATAAATTAAATGATGAAACGCACTGCAACGTTTGATGCCCAATTCCTCCCGAGTGTACTGATACCACATATGTGGTGGTAAACTGCTGTACAGGCGCACGGCCGAGTATAGAATGAATGGAGGCGCCATTCACAGCACATTTGTATTGTCACATTGTACTACCTATACATTTTTATATTTTTTGGTAATGCAAACATATGAGGGCTTATTTTTTAGGGGATGAGATGCAATGTATAGATAATTCATTTAGGGGGGTCTATAGCTTATTCATGAGATTTTATTAACTATATCAAGGGGGACACAAACAAAATCATCAATTTTTATTTTGGATTTTTAGCATTTTTTTCCCCCCGCTCACCGTAATGTAAAAATAATATTTTATCTTTATTCTCTGGTTCACTACGATTGCGGTGTTACCTCATTTATATAGTTTTTCTTATCTTTGCTCAATTTTCCTGAGCAAAACCAATATTGGAGAATATCGCATTGTTTTTACTATTGACAACTTTTTATTGCCATAACTTCTGTATTTTTATGTTGTCAGACCTGGTTGAGGGCTTATTTTTTGCGAAAAGAGTTGTTCTTTTCAGTCGTATCATATTAGGGAAGGTAGCTTTTTTTGATCACTTTTTAGAACATTTTTTGTGATGGTGTTTGATGAAAAATTGTATATTACGGGAAGTTTTTCGTAGTTTTTTTTTTTCATCGTTCACCGAGCGGGTTCAATATTGATTTAGATTTATTGTACAGATTAATACGGACGCGGTGATACCAAATATGTATGTTTTTGTGTTTTATTTACTGTATTTGCATTTTATGTGTTACTGGGGAGATTATGGGACTTTTATTTTATTTATTTATTTAATTATATTATAAAAAGATTTAATTTTTTTTTTTTTTTAACTTTTTTACATTTTCTACTTCTTGGCTTGAATAAGCGATCATCCGATCGCTTATTCAAGCCTTTACACTGCAATACACTTGTATTGCAGTGTATAGTGTAAGTAACTGAGCATGCTGCGCATGCTCAGTTACTTACAGCCGGGTCCTGCCAGGAAGGCAGGACCCGGCGAGAAGAGGAGCCGACAGCCTCGGGTCACTGGTCGGGACCCGGGGCAGCGGCAGGAGGGATCGGATCCCCCGGTAAGCACACCGGGGGGGTCCGATCCACGGGGGACACACTTGCACGCCGCGGTCATGCTTGACCGCGGCGTGTAAGGGGTTAAACACCCGGGATCGGAGTTTTTCCGATCCTGGGTGTTAGTGCCGGGTCTGGGCTGTGATATCACAGCCCGACACCGGCACTATACTGACCCGATGTCCCGAAATCTTCTTCTGACGCGGCGCCGTAGAAAGGCGCCGCGTCAGAAGAAGTACCCTTAATGACCGACGTAGAATCCCGATAGGGCGGTCATTAAGGGGTTAAAGGTGCGGTCACATGGGGTGTTTACATTGTGTTTTGAAATGCAATTCAAACGTCTGGAGGTGTTTGAATTGCCCAATCGCATATGTATTTCCAATGAAACGTATGAGATCAGTAACGATCAACTAGCATTTTGCTAGGAGGGCTTTAGCTTTTTATGACAGTTTATTAGTTTATTATTTGTATATGTATTGTGAAGGTTGCACTGGTAATGTTAGTATGAATTTTTTTTTGTCTTATACATTTTTATTAATTCAGTTTAACTGTATTAATTATGTGGTTAAAAAAAGGATGTTGTAGTGGATAGAGAGATCTCTATGTAGTGTATAGAGGTGCTGTATCTCTATGGCAGGTACAGAATGCAGGTTGTGAGTTCAAATCGCAGCTGGGCAAAAAAATATTTAATTAAAGGAGTATTTCCGGAATATTAACATCTGATACAAAAACCCATAATGCTATACATAAATGAATACAACAAAACTCAGTGTCATTAAACACAAAATGGAAATTTAAATAGTTTGCCTTTGTGATTCAAAAAATGTTATGGGCTTTTTAAAGTAGGCGTAGTTATCTCTAAGATGGCTGCCATCTACAACTACAAGTCCCATAATCCCGCAGTTCTCAGTAACAGCTCCTCAATCGTATGCTCTGATGATCTAACAGATTGTCCTGATGTGTTACCATAGTATTGAGGTGTATCGGCCATCACTGCACATAGCATTGAGATAACATCTCACCGCTGGCCATACTGTATCCGTTGCAAGCAACCGAATGCAGACTCGCATGCTTGCCCAGCCGGGTGCAGGACATGTGAAGTGGACATGTAACCAGTGACCATCTTCTGTCCTGTGTCTCCTCCAATAGCATTTAATTCTTCGTTACAGTGTATGGCCATAACATATTTCTGCTAAGGCGAGCACAATTTTAAATAACTAATTACATATTAGCTTTTATTTTAATGACCCATTTGAACATAAATTATACTTATTTCTGGAATACCCCTTTAAATAACCTGCCTTTCAAGGTAGCAAAAGGAGGCATATTTCCCATTGTACTCTCTATGAATCTTAATATTACAGATTTTCTACCTTTGTGTGTGTATAATATGTGTGTGTGTGTGTGTGTGTGTGTGTATATATATATATATATATATATATATATATATATATATACATATATATATATATATATACAATGAAACAAAGTCTGCAAGACTAAAACTGTGACAAGTCAATCAAAAATACCTATATGTAGGTTCTTGCTAAATTGCAACTTTTATCTTTAGGTCATATCCTTCCTAGCTGCTGTGTTACACAAGAAGGGCACAAGAGAAGACATTGAAAATAATATGCCTGAGTTTCTGCTGAGAACAATGAGAAAGGAGCACTCTACATCATCTACTAAAAGGGTATGGATATTAAACATATGGTTTTCATTGTGGGGTCCTATTAGCTGTGGTTGTTCATTGCTTCTGCGAATAAGCTTGGTGATGCTTAATGCATGCACCCACATTTCTGTCTGGATTTTGGTGGCCACTGATACTCGCACTACAAATACTGAGTTATAGGAGGCACTAATAGGCCGAGCTCTGCTCATGTATACTGCCCAGCAGATAAATTCTCATTGTGTTTGGATTTAATGATGGACTATTGAGTAAAGTGCCACTTTAGCTACAGCTTTATGGGCAGATAATGTGGACTGCTAAGAAATCACACAGCCCATATAAACTCGGATCCTATTGCTGCTGGTCTCCACTGTACAAATAAAATCGTGGTAAATCATGGTAAATTTGATATCACTTTGGATGCTGTTTTGTGACAGTAGAATTCAACTATACAGGTTTCAATTTGCATCATTTCGTGAAAAAATACAGAAGCAACCTTGCATACAAAACTGAGATTTGGATTTCTGTGTTTTTTTGATAAGGGACATTCCCATCTTGCATATTTATGATATATCCATAGAATATAGATGCAAGTCCTACCTTTCAAGCACATCTATCTGGAGAGCAGGGATGCCTGAACGTTTTCTTGTAGCGTAGTTGATTAAATGGATATATATGTCTCTGTCCATCCACTTCTAAGGGAGTTCTGAGATTAGTTGAGCATTCCTTTTATTGAACACTTTTAATTTGTTTTTGGTTTAATTTAAATGCACAGATTTCTTTTGCCAAGATCTTGGAATATTTGTCATTAAAGGGAACCTACCACCACGAATCTACCTATAAAGGTAGATCGGGTGGTAGGTGGATGTAAGGGACGTGAGGATAGCTCTTTTTAGAGCTAATCCTCACGTCCCCGCTAACTTTTGGGAAACTTTATTGACCTAATATGTAAATTTTGTTATGCGGCTACTGGGGCGTGGAGTAGCCGGCACTAGGCTACACAGCGAGGCTACTCCACGCCCCAGTAGCCACATTACTCCTCCTACCCTGTTGCGTGCAGCCCTCGTCCGTCATGATGGCGGTCTGCGCATGCGCAGAACGCCGGCTGAGCAGTCCCAGCTCCGAGGCCGGAGCTACTGCGCATGCGCAGTAGCCAGCTTGTTGGACGAGGGCGCGCAGCTACGAGGAGCTGCGCGCCGCACACAACAGGGTAGGAGGAGTAATGTGGCTACTGGGGCGTGGAGTAGCCGCGCTGTGTAGCCTCGTGCCGGCTACTCCACGCCCCAGTAGCCGCATAACGAAATTTACATATTAGGTCAATAAAGTTTCCCAAAAGTTAGCGGGGACGTGAGGATTAGCTCTAAAAAGAGCTATCCTCACGTCCCTTACATCCACCTACCACCCGATCTACCTTTATAGGTAGATTCGTGGTGGTAGGTTCTCTTTAAGATCTTTGTGTTCTCCATTTGACAAGCTGTAGCAAGCAGTTCCTCAGTAAATCACACAGACAACCTTTATCGGTTGTAAAGGGCCGTATTGTCATACCGCCTAACTTCAGATGGCCGCACTAATAACCAGTACAACTAATACAGAGCAGACTACAAAAACAAGGGAAACCAAATAATAATATTGCAGACTCCAACCAGACCAGACCTATATTACTGGAGATCGCCCACACCAGATCTGTAAGACTGGAGACCACCCAGAGCAGACCTGTAATACCGGAGATTTTTTTTCCCCAAAATGACCAACATTCAGTTGGTGATTTCCAACATATTGCAGGATTAACCCCTTCTCGCACGCTGACATAATTCTACGTCATAGGATGTTGGTAGTTCCCGCACCTTGACGTAGAATTACATCATGACGATCGCCCGGGTACAGAAGTTGAGGCGGTGGGATCGTCAGGGGATTCTGGTGGTACGCAGTAACCAGAATCCTGCAGTAACAGCAAGAATTGCAATCCAGTCTGTCTAACCCTATAGACGATGCGATCTTAGTGATCGCGGCATCCCTAGTGCATCACCGCGATGATCGGCACCCTCCGTACAGGTCCCCAGGGCTGCCTTTAGTAGCAGACTGTTAGGATCGTGCTTACAGCACAATCTAACAGTGCAGCTGTCAGCCTACGCAGAAAACATAGGCTGACTATGTAATATGCTGCAATACACCTACAATTAAAGAATGCTACCATTTAGAAGATTCCGTTCTTACCCAGAACCCTAATGCACATTCGACCAGGTATCCACCTCCTGGGCGGCAAGATGGGGAGCTTCACTAGATGCAATTTCTAAAACCGCAACATGGTCAAGCAGCCTCACCTTTGCCCATCATTATAGACTGGATATCTCCTTCTCCTGAGACTTGGCTTTGGGGACAAAGCTCATTAAGGCCATAATCCCTCCCTAAATGAGATATCAATTGGTATGTCTCCAGGGGACCATCATAAGGGACAATGGAAACAAATGGAAACTTAGATTTAGACTAATCGAGAATTCCTTTTCTATAAGTCCACCATGACGCCCTGGTTTTCTCCCTTCCATTTGGTTCTTGTATGATTATTTTTGTTGTTGTATAGGAGTAAAATTTAAAGAAAAACTCCTTGATGCATTCCTTCTGGTGTAGTTATTTGGTTTAAACTGAGGGAGCTAGTGGGAGGAGTGTATTTAAACTCTGTCTCCTGTCCCTACAGAAGGTCAGATAGCATCCTCCAGGGGGCTGTCCAGGTGGACCTATGGAAAAGGGAATTACCGGCTAGTCAAATTCTGTGTTTTCGCATTGTCCTCTGAAGCATGGAATTCTGCTAATTAATACATTTATTCCTCACTACCGACAGTATGGTACAGTCAGTACACTATGGTACAAACCAACAGACGGTGTCCTCACAAGTTGTAACTCATTTAGTCATGGTGGTATAAAACTCCTCCTACTGCTATATAGTTACCCTGGGTTTCTCCGTTTCTCTTCAATGTTTGGGAGGGAGTGATTGTGTACCGTATGTTTTTCTTCTGTGATCTGTCATTATTATGTGGTTGCGACACCTATACCATGCTATTTGTGACTGTTAGCAATATTGTGGTTTATGGATACTATACTTTGTGTGGATTCCGCTACTTTTGTCACAACAATTCATGATACAGTCGTGTTTCAAGATTTTTTAAATTTATGTATACTTTTTAAAAAGTAATGCCCATTGTACATGTATGTAGATTGAATGCACTGAAGTACTGCTATTTTCTCTAAAGATTTTGTTCCATTGTGGAAGGTCTGAATTTTTATTTCCTTGGATTTATTTGGCTGCTCTGCTCTCTATTGACATATGTTTGTTACAATATTTTATGCCATGATGTAGGGGGTCTTATGATTTTGGGTTTACTTTTTTGGATTTACTGTATTAGTATTTCATTACTCTCCATGTGGTACTGCTATGACCTTGTGTGACCTAGGGTGGTCTCCATCATTGAACAATCGACATTTTTCTGGTGAATGAGATCTGTCCCATAGCAGATTGTGTGCCAGTTTCTGTGGCCTGTTTCTTCTGGTCATCCAGTGCTTCTCTGTGTGCTTTCTCTGAAGCTGTGCCAGTGTTTTCTTATGGTTCACTGCACATTGTGCCATTGTTGGAGCATTCTCTTTAGTTTACTTTTGCTGCATAACTCCGATAGCATCTATCTCAGCAGCTGAGGATTCAGATGAACCTGGAACAAATAATTACCCAGCATGTACCATGTTATTATTCACAAGCATGAAGACTTGGCAGTACAGTTAGGGGCCCCTTTTTAAGGCTTTAAATCAGCTGGACATACACTTTTTCATCTTCAGCCATGCTTGAGGTTTGCTTCCCGCTGATGCCAGGCTGATATGTGCCAGCTTTGCTAGGGAAGACAATAATGGGAGGATTGCCCTGATTGTTTACAGATTAATTTGACTGTATCCATTTTAATAAAAATTATTAATGTAAAAAGAATTGCTGTATGGCTGTTTCCTTATATTTGACTAATAAGTTTTTATAGTGCTTGTTAGATGTAAGTAAATTCATATTTAATTGATGAATATTATACACTTTGCAGTTCACCAACCTGATAAGATGGGTAAGGGCTTATTGCATTTCTTGAAATGAAATAGTAGTGAAATACTATTTAAAAAATTTAGAAAAAGGGTTGCATAAGTAGGAAATGGGATACTGAACAAAAACAATATATATTTGAAGTAATTATAATTAAATATAACATACCTTATATACTCGAGTATAAGTCGAGTTTTTCAGCACAAAAATTTGCTGAAAATAAACTAACTCAGCTTGTAATCAAATCTATAAAAAATGAACACTGTACTTACCTTTCCAATGCCACCTGTAGGTCCTCTTCTTGCTTCCGATGCTCCGGTGCCTCTTTAAGTCCTTCCGCTCCTCTTCGGCTCCTCTTCAGGTCCCCTCACAATGCCGGTGTCTCACAAACAATAACGTCGGCAAACGGCTGATGTGATTGTGTGTGCCAGCCGAGCGCGAATGACCCGAAGAGGAGCCGAAGAGGAAGGGCTGGCAGGCTATATACTACAGGGGGCTGGCAGGCTATATATTACAGGGGGCTGGCAGGCTATATACTACAGGGGGCTGGCAGGCTATATACTACAGGGGGCTGGCAGGCTATATACTACAGGGGGCTGGCAGGCTATATACTACATGGGGCTGGCAGGCTATATATATACTGGGGGGCTGGCAGGCTATATATACTGGGGGGCTGGCAGGCTATATATACTAGGGGGGCTGGCAGGCTATATACTGGGGGGCTAGCTGTATACTGCAGGGGCTGGTAGGCTATATATTAGGGAGGCAGGAGCTGGCATGCTATATACTGGGGGGCTGGCGGTCTATATACTGCAGGGGATAGCAGGCTATACTAGGGGGGCAGGGGCTGGCTATATACGGCAGGGGCTGGCAGGCTTTATACTGGGGGCAGGGGCTGGCTATATACTGCAGGGGCTGGCAGGCTATATACTGCTTTTCCCAGTTTTTTGTGTTAAAATTAGGTACCTCGGCTTATACTCGGGTTGGCTTATACTCGAGTATATACGGTAAATATAATATATTTGAAGTAATTTATAATAATGATGTAAATCCTTGCAGCCTTTGACATTTTTCAGATGCCCTGTAGAGGTAACATGCAAATTACAAATGTGAATGGATGGGGAAACAATGGGAGGAATGCAACAGATATAAAATATTATTGTGTTGGTGTTCGCACAGACACAATCCAGGGTATCCATTAATATAAATGTCACAGGTGCCTTATTTGACCCCTTCACAACTGCCATATAGCTATATGCATCCTAATTCCACATATCATGTGCAGCAAATGCATACATGTGATAAATGACGCCTAGAAACGCAGTTCTGGTTTATTTTTAAAAAGCGTATCTCCCCTTTTGATATCACATCAGGATCCGACCGTGAATCTTTTCACTATGGTCGGATTCTTCTCATCAATAGCTTTTCTTGTCTGTACACTGCATTGCTCTCTTCCTCCTGCCCCTCCCCCATACAAGACACAGCTCAGACACAGGCACTTCCTGGCAGCAAGCAGCAGTGTGCAGGGACTTGCTCTACAAGTTACAGACAAATAAGGTCTTTATCTGGGAGGGAGACGTATAGCAGAGCTGACTCTGTGTGTGTTATAGGTGAGATAGCAATGCTGAGAGTGTCATTGTGTTTTATATCCTTCTCTTGGATCTTATCATCTCTATGATCTCTGATTCGGAAGCTAAATAAAAGTGTATATAAACTTTTAACCTAATAATCTAAGCACATGGTCAGCACACTGTATCTCATAGCACAAAGGAATTAGGAAGTGTCTGCTTAGAGTCCCCGCCCATACTGTAATTTTATAATGACCAACACTGAGTGATAGCAGCTAAAACAGCAATAAAACTGAGGCTTGTCATAGAACAATTTGGATAAGACTCGGGTTATATTTCCAGTGCCCCAAATCACCATAAACTGCAATATAATTAAATTGGAGGAGCGATCAGACCCCATAGGCTTCAAGTACCCTAGTAGGACAACAACAGAAAAAAAAAAATATACAGGCAGTCCCCAGGTTATGTACAAGATGGGGTCTGGAGGTTTGTTCTTAAGTTGAATTTGTATGTAAGTCGAAACTGTATATTTTATAATTGTAGATCCAGACAAAAAAAATTTGGGCCCCAGTGACAATTGAGTTTAAACATTTTTTGCTGTAATGGGACCAAGGATTAACAATAAAGCTTCATTACAGATACCCTACAGCTGATTATTGCAATCTGGGATTATAGTAAAGCATTCAGAAAGCTTCACCAGAGATCAGAGGGGTCTGTCTGTAACTATGGGTTGTCTGTAAGTCGGGTGTCCTTAAGTAGGGGACCGCCTGTATATACCATATATACTCGTGTATACTCATGTATACAGCCAAGCCAGCCCCCAGTAGTATACAGCCAAGCCGGCCCCCAGTAGCATACAGCCAAGCCGGCCCCCAGTAGCGTACAGCCAAGCCGGCCCCCAGTAGCGTACGGCCAAGCCGGCCCCCAGTAGCGTACGGCCAAGCCGGCCCCCAGTAGCGTACGGCCAAGCCGGCCCCCAGTAGCGTACGGCCAAGCCGGCCCCCAGTAGCGTACGGCCAAGCCGGCCCCCAGTAGCGTACGGCCAAGCCGGCCCCCAGTAGCGTACGGCCAAGCCGGCCCCCAGTAGCGTACGGCCAAGCCGGCCCCCAGTAGCGTGCAGCCAAGCCGGCCCCCAGTAGCGTGCAGCCAAGCCGGCCCCCAGTAGCGTGCAGCCAAGCCGGCCCCCAGTAGCGTGCAGCCAAGCCGGCCCCCAGTAGCGTGCAGCCAAGCCGGCCCCCAGTAGCGTGCAGCCAAGCCGGCCCCCAGTAGCGTGCAGCCAAGCCGGCCCCCAGTAGCGTGCAGCCAAGCCGGCCCCCAGTAGCGTGCAGCCAAGCCGGCCCCCAGTAGCGTGCAGCCAAGCCGGCCCCCAGTAGCGTGCAGCCAAGCCGGCCCCCAGTAGCGTGCAGCCAAGCCGGCCCCCAGTAGCGTGCAGCCAAGCCGGCCCCCAGTAGCGTGCAGCCAAGCCGGCCCCCAGTAGCGTGCAGCCAAGCCGGCCCCCAGTAGCGTACAGCCAAGCCGGCCCCATGTAGTATATAGCCAGCCCGCAATTTGCCAAGCACATAAAAAAAAAAAATTACATGCTCACCTTTGGGCGGTCCCGATGCCCGGCGCAGCTCCCTGATGCTCTGGTCCCTGCGGCTCCTCTTCTTATTTCTCTTTTCTGTAACAGCCGGAAGAGAAGCGTCCACGCAATCTGCCAGCCGGCGCACACAATGACAACATCAGCGCCGCATCATAGTGTGCGCCGGCCGGCAGATCGCATGGGCGCATCTCTGCCGGCTAATACAGCATAGAGAAGATGGAAAAGGAGCCACGCCGAGCATCTGGGCGCGGAGGGTGAGTATGGAAGTTTATTAAATTTATTTTTTTTATTTACTCGTGTATGAGCCGAGTTTATAACGGTAAGAGTTATTGATTTCAGAATATGGTGAAATAAAGAATTTTCTTTATGTACAAAAGATAAACAGTTTTTAATAGTATAAATTCATAATAAACACTACATAAATTTAGTATTTTTGTGACCCAAAGAATAAAGCGGATGTGTCATATGACAGCATGCCATGAAAGCCTTACAAACAAAACCCACAAGAAAATGTCGCAATGGCATTTTTTTTTTTTTAACAATTTCACTGCATCTGTCATTTATTGTTTTCTAGCTGTGTAGTACATTGCTTGGGATATGAAATACTCACATTAGAAAGTAAAATTTCTTACGCAGAAAGCAAGCCCTCATACTGCTTAGTACATGAAATAATAAAAAAACTGTTGGTTTTTGAAAGAAGGGGAGCAAGAAACTAAAAAGAAAAATTGGCATTGTCGGGAAGGGGTTAAACCAACTTGTCAAACATATCCCTAGCTCCATAGGGATATAATTTATTATTCTCCCCAGCTTTTTAAGTTTCATGACATTTCATGAATTACAGGCAGTTCCCGACTTAAAGGGGTTTTCCCACAAAGTTTCTTATATGTACTTAGGATAACTAAATAAAACATTCTATAATTCACTGTTATTAACAAAAATGTAGCATTTCACATATATAAGTCCAACCTGTCTCTATCAGTCTTGCTGTACACAGTTTCAGTTGCCCCTAGACACGACCCTGTAACTTCTGACTTCGGTCAGGTGGCCGCCATCTTGGATTTCTGTGGGAAATTGTGAATATGAGATTTCTTTGCCTCTGTGCTCTGAGCCTGTAGCCACGCCCCCTGCATCACTCATCACTTCCTGCCAGGACATCGTGAGGATAGAGGCTACAAACTACAAGGAGATAAGTGATCCGGGGGAAGGGGGAGGCAGGCACATATCGGTGAGATGTAGCAGAGCTAAAAGTGTAACAGTGTAAAAGTCTGTCAGCCTCTTTCTGTTTATGTGCGATCTCATGTATCTCTCATTTGTCTCATCTCTACTTCTGTGTGTCAGTACAATGTCAGAAGCCAGATGAAAGTGTAAGTACACCTGTACCCTGATAATGTGACCACGTTGTTACCCCACAAAACTAGAAGAATGATAATGTTCTGCCTAGAGAGACCCCACCCACACCCTGGAATTTTGCACTGAGCAGCCTATAGAGTGATAGGAGCTAACACAGCAATAAAATTGTAAAATAAGGGGTTAAAAAGATCTTCTAAGTTATTGATTGCAAGATCCTGGAAGTCACCAAATTCCCTATAAATTCCAGAATTTTATGCCACTACAAACCTACATTGCTTACTGGAAAAAAACTTTTGCCCTGAGACAAGGTACTTTAAATACATTCCACAACATGTGGGACCCTTGGATTGAAGTCTCCAATATTAATAATTCATCTCGCAATGTAATAACGATAGACTGAAATTGGGATTAAAAAAAAAAATCATATCCCTGGTGAAACCAATTCCCTCCCCCTACCCTCCCTCCCCCCACCTTCCGTCTTTTATTCTTAAGTTCCCTCACCTGATTTAGTTCTTTATTGTTCTTGGCTTAACAAGATTTGCTGTTATAAGCTAATTTTAAGTGAAAAAAGAGACTGTACATAATGTATGGAGCTGTAAAATCTGTTTAATATAATTTGATGGTCTCAATAAAAAAGATTTAAACACAAAAAAGATCTTCCTTGTGTTAAAATCACTAGGGGATTGAAATGTGAGAATTTTCTGTCGTGGGAACACCCCTTTAAGCCCTATTCACAGGATAGGGCCTAACTTGCTGATCAGTGGGTGTCTCCATGATGAGAGCCCCTCAGATCACAAAGGGTCCGATGGGGTCCCACGAACCTCTGTTGGACCCCTTGTCGCTCCATCACAGTAATGGAGCAGACGGCCGCTCATGACCATTCTGCACCTTTAATCCCTATGGAGCTGACAACGATCGTTGAACGCCACGCTCGTTAACCTCCGCCTGCTTACTCGGCGATCTCCGTCAGCTCCATAGAGATTAATGGAGCAGAACGGTCATGCATAGCCGTCTTCTCCATTACTCTGGCGACCCCTTGTTTTTATGATCTGTGGGGGTCTCTTCACTGAGATCCCCACTGATCAGCAAGTTAGGTCTTATCATGTGGATAGGGCCTAACTTCTGCTCGTGGGGAAAACCCTATTAAGGACAACCAACTTACATATGACCCCTAGTTACAGACGGACCCCTCTGCCCTCTGTGACCTCTGGAGAAGTCTCTGGATGGTTTACTGTAGTCCCAGGCAGCCATGATCAGCTGTAAGGTGTCTGTAATGAAGCTTTATCAATAATCTCTGTTCCTGTGACAGCACAAAATTTTCAATTTGAAATTGTCACAGGGATCAAAAAATTTTTTGTCTGGAGTTACAATTATTAAATATACCCTTTCTGTATACTTGCTGTATAAAGCATCTTGAAGCACAACCGATAAAAAGTTTATGTTGTCACATGTCCAGTCCACAATGCACACTCTATCACCAAAAAGTATGTTTTATGTTAGACCTTTTCCAGCTTATCCAACATTCACTGAAGACCTATATACTGTATACTTAACTTGGACTTTTAATTTTAGATTATGCAAAATATTTTGGGATATATTTGTTGAATTGTACTTTTGTATTATTTTTCAAATTTATATAACTTTATTTAATAAGGTATACTTGCCAATTTATTAAAGTGGTTATGCTAGCTTCAGTCCCACAACTGAATGCTCCCACTTTTAAAGCAATAGCATTGTGCCATCACTTTTTCCTCCCGTCACATACACTTTAGATGATCCCGCTGAAATACTTGGTTCAGTCAATGCATCTTTATGATGCACAGCTTGTGCTTTGGGCAGTTGTTCATTATTTTTCCCCTTTAATGGAATTTCAAGGACAATGCTAATAATACATCGCCAATGACAAATATATACAGGCAGTCCCCGGGTTACATACAAGATAGGGTCTGTAGGTTTGTTCTTAAGTTGAGTTTGTATGTAAGTCGGAACTGTATATTTTATCATTGTAATCCCAGCCAGAACTTTTTTGGTCTCTGTGACAATTGGATTTTAAAAATGTTGGATTGTCATTAGAATCAGTATTAACAATAAAGCTTCATTACAGACACCTGTGATAACTGTTACAGCTGTTTATTGTAGCCTAGGACTAAAGTGCAATAAATTACCAATATCCAGAGGTCCGTTTGTAACTAGGGGTCATATGTAAGTCGAGTGTTCATAAGTAGGGGACCGCCTGTACATTTTTTTTCTTTTCTGTTACTTCTCAGAAAGGAACATGCTATTCACTTCAGTGACATGGTTTAAGCATTTTCCATTTGTAACCCAATTTGAGTACAAAAAAAGAGCTCTGATAAAAAATTATGTATCTAAAGGTAAAGTTTATACAGGAATGACAGCCTGTGCACAGAAGACGAAAAGGAAAAATATGTGTAAAAGCACAACAGATTGAACATTGTTCGGAAACTTTTGGAAACCCCTTTGCACCGCCAAGTCCATCTTCAAGTGTGGGCACATCCTTACTTGCTAAGTCACATATTTGAAGTGTTGTCATGGATTTTGAGTTTGTGCTTCGAGAAGTTTGTACTCTAATCCTAGAATTTCAGCAGAATTCATTTTCCTCTTAGCCACAGAATTAGCGTCTTAATGTTTGTGTAGACCTTGTCAATACATCCTCTCACAATCTATTTAGTTTGTTTTTTTCTTTAGGTTTTGTCTGTAGAGGATAAAAATGTCATCTTTTGTCACGTGTGATTTGCTACACACAGAGTATGTACTGTAGAGATTATAGGTGTTATTCAATGATGGATTCAGGAGGTTCAGGACAGGATTGAATTTGTCTGCCAAAGCCTTGCTTTGTTTGATGAAATCTCAGTATGAAAGCAGAGTTATGTGTTTTGCCTTCATTTTGTGCTTAAATCTGCCCTCGAATATTTGAGGTGCATGAAATGGAGATGAATGCTTTGCCACCCTTCCATTCTAAATGCATGGAAGCTTAAGGCAACCTAGTACAAGCACTTTCCATTTGTGAGGGGCTGGGGGGCCTCGTTCCTTTGTGTTTGCTTTGTGGTGTGTGAATGAAAGATTTGTAAAATGTCATGGTTTTCCATTTTGCTTCTTTCTGAATGAGGAGCTGAACACATAGTCTTAACCCTGCGTGATTATCTTTAATGTTTTACTGAGGTGCAGGACTCTACTCCATTTAAAGAGGAAGACTGAGATTATTTTCTTTTATCTTTGCTAGTGTTCAATGTCATTTACATTGTAATCCATTAGTAAAGAACTGTCAGTTTTCTGTGTGGGGTACTAAATTTGGATAACTTGAGGTGGGTGGTAAATGGTTCTTTTTATAGTGAATGTCAGCCATTCACAGCCATTTTCGGTTGATGAAGGACAAAATAATTACTGTATTTATACTCAAGAATAAGCCTAACCAAGTATAAGCCAAGGTTCCTAATTTTATCACAAATAACTAGGTATCTTAGTAAAGAAATGGCCAAGCATCAACAGCCTCCCACACTACTGTCTCTTGCAACAGCACCCCCTCTAGCAATGAAATGTCCTGCAGCCCTTCATTGTATATATAAAAAAAAAGTTGGTTATATTTATATATTTTTTTTAAAGGAAACCTGTCAGTTAAACTAACCCATACTAACTGGATATATCTTCAAAAAATATTATACAGCAGTACACCCTATTTTGTGGTGTAAAATTGAGTCACCATGTATACATTTATGCTCTTCCAGCTCAACCAAGCCTCCAGTTTCTTGATTGATAAGTCATTGGGCCAAATTTACTTACACGTTCCTGTCTCGATCCCCGATCCGGACGGTCTGACGAAGATGAAGTCTGGCACGATTCATGAAGCTCATGCGTCCGAGTTCCTGCATCCGTCGCTTCCCCGCCGAGTTCTGCTGGAGTTCACCTTCTTCTTCTCGGTGCTTGTAAATGCATGTCTTGCAACACAATTTGAAATGTTAAATCCTGCGCATAGTCGGAATTCGTCAGGTTGTCCACCGGGCCGCCCCCGATTTGTGTTGCGTGCAAGCTGGCGCCGATGCACCAAAATTCGATTGCTTGTGTCAAAATCCCCTGTTAAATGTGGCGCAAAATGGAAATTGTCGGGAAACCGCGGACCCTTAGTAAATGAGCCCCATTGTGTTACTAAGCTCAGTTCTCTTATTCCCCTTCCCTCAGGAAGTCCCTTCAGTAGGTCACACACGGCTAGTGTCTCTCTTTCCTGAGGAAGGGGTGATGAAGTAGCTGAGACCAGTTACTCGGTGGAAAAGAGAAGATGCCACTCGTCAATGAGGTAGCTGTGGGGTGGCTAAGCTGGAAGAACTTGAATGTGAATCGGACTCCGCAGAGTCGACTGAAAGACGAGGAATGGACATAGATAGTGAGTCAACTTTACTAATGGACTGTGGAACTTTACAGGCCTGGAGAGGAACAATATAGAAGCTGTAATGAAGGTCTGTTAGGAGGGCAGGGGAACTAGCATAGCAATACTCCACAGATTCAATTAAAACATCATCAAAAATTTAATCTTCATGTTTTAAAAACACATACCGGCAAGAAAAATACATGGACACAAAAAAAGACAAAAAATGTAAGACAAAAAACAGCAGCGGTAACGCGTTTCGGACTTCTACATCTTAGTCCTTAGTCATACCTGTCGGTGCTGTGGCTCGCATGAGAAATATATAGAAGGTTAGCCCTGAATCAAGTTGCAAGTTTCCGGTGTGAAACGGCAACGCCTTCTGACAGTGTCTGCAAAACCACAAAGCTTAAGTCCGGTGTGGACGTGTTAAGTGTAAAGAAAGAACAAGTTTGCGCAAAAACAGAGATTTTTCAAAGCAAAGCATGGCAAAAGAAAATTTGGATTGATCTTAATAAAAATACAATAGGTCCTGTTTATGGTTCAAACCTTTGGGGTGACGGGTCTCCAGATTTAAGATCCAATATGCCTCTCTGGAGAGCAGGGCTTTTTTCCAGTCCCCTCCTCTATTGGGACGCCTGATCTGTTCTATGGCAATCACTGTCATGCCATTTGTGGACCCACCATGATGCTCCCTGTAGTGTTTGGAAATACCGGATAGATTCCGGGTGCTGGTAATGGTAGCGGGATTGGCCCCTGTGATGTTTTCGCTTATACGGTCCTTCAGTTTGCGGACTGTACATCCTACGTACTGCAGGTGACATTTCGAACATTGTATTAAATAGACTATGTGGGTAGACTCACAATTAATGTAAGACTTGATGTGATGGACAGTATTTGAGTATATGGAGGTGAAAGAAGTGCTTTTTAGCATAAACTTGCAGATGTTACAACGGGCACCCCCACAGCAGTAGCTGTCCTTGGTTCGTAGCCACGTACCCTTGGAATTGTTATCTGAAAAGGTGTTGGGAGATAATATGTCCCCTAAAGTTCTGGCCTTGGTAGAAATAAAGGAAATGCCATCCGTTAGCAATCTCCTAAGAATTGGATCATGTTAAAGTACTGGTAAGTGTTTTTTGATAATACTGGTAATGGCATAGAATTGTGTGCTATATTGGGTACTGAATGTTAGATTGGGCTTTTGGTTACGAGTATTGTGAGTTTTGGGTTGTAAATATGTAGAACGTGATTTTTTATTAACTATACCCATGGGCTTTTGCATGATTTCCTGCTGTATCCTCTGCCCTGAAGTCGATGGGTAATAGTAGGACATTCCTGTTCATAACTACTGTTTAGTGTACATGATCTCCTGGCCTGTATAAACTCGCCAATGGGAAGATTCTTAACCGTGTGTGGAGCATGACAGCTGGAGGCATGTAATACTGTGTTTCCAGATGTACTCTTACGGTATAATGATGTGTGCACACTGTTGGTACTAACATCGCCAGTAAGCAAGATGTCAAGGAACAGAATCTCCCTTTTTTGGTAGTCATGGGTGAATTTCAGATTGAAAGAGTTCGAATTGATATAATGAATGAATTTGGTGACTGTTTCCTGGTCCGAATTCCAGACCAGGAGACAGTCATCTATGTATCTACCGTGATATGATACAGGTGATACAGGTGATGTGTTGGGAAAAGGGATTCTGAAAATAAAAGAGAAATTGTTCTTCCCAAAGAGCCATATAGAGGTTGGCCAGAGATGGGGAGAAACTGGCCCCCATAGGACACCCTGTTTTTTGTATGAAGAATTGAGAGCTGAACATGAAGAAATTATTTGTAAGTAGAAATGTGAGTACAGTGACCATGTAATCCTGTAGTGTTTGATCATAGTTGCTGTATTTGCTAAGGTGATGTCTTAGCCACCCTGATATGTCATTCCATGTAAGCCCTTGCATAGTATTGAGTACTGCCTTGGAATCTTGTCCAACCAAATACTAAGACCTTCGTTAAGTGAACCTATGCTGGACACTATGGGTCTCATGGGAGGAGGGAAGACAGCCTTATAGGATTTGGGAAGGGCATAGAAGGAAGGGGGTGACTGGGTCCTTGGGTAACAAAAATGTCGCTTTTTTTTAATCAAAAATTCCAAGATAAACCCCTTCATCTAGGAGTGACTGTAGGGCTCTAGTAATGTCCTTAGTGCGGTCAGCAGGGAGTTTTTGGTATACAATATAGAAGCTGTACTGCTTTATAAAAGCAGTTTTCGAAGATATGTTTTGTTAGTGTGGGTCAGTTTAACTGACAGTTCGTTTTAAATTTGCATGCCACTATATTTTATATTTTAAAAACACATCCTGACAATTTCTTTTAGCCATTTATAATGATAATAGACTAAAGCTAATTACACAAGCACATTTAATCAGTCAGATTCTCTGTGTGTTATATACATGCTATATGTTGTTTTTAGTGGATCTGGATCCATGTGCATTCATGTGACCTGTCCATTACAGGAGAATTAACCCCTTACCGACATTTGACGTAGTATGACGTCACATGCCGGCTCCCGCTGCATTGAGAGGACTCGCGGGCCGAGCCCTCTCCATAGCCGCTAAGTCTTTGCTGCATGTTGCAGCAAAGGCTTACCGATAACACCCACGATCAGTGCCAGCACCGAGCACGGGTGTTTTCCTGCTGATCGCCGCTGGCAAAGCTCCCAGGGGCTTCAAAAAGATGGCGGCACATGGGCGTCACCATCTTTCCGAGGATCGTCGCTCCCCGTGACGTCATCGGGGAGCAGCGATCCGTCGCCATGGTAGCCTCGGGTCAACCCATGCATTACAGATTGTAATGTATAAGGAGTAAAATCCCCATATACGGCTATACAGTAGTATACCAGTATATGATAGGATATTACAGACAACTTCGGGTTAAAATACCCTAGGGAATCTGAAAAATAGTAAAAATAAAAATAAAAAAATAATAAAAAACCTAAAAACTGAAATCACTCCCCTTTCCCTAGAACTGATATAAATATAAATTAACAGTAAAAATCATAAACACATTCGGTATTGCCGTGTCCGAAAATGCCCGATCTATCAAAATATGATAATGGTTTTTCACTGTGTTTGACCCCGCAACGGAAAATCGTGCCCAAAGTCGAAAATGGCACTTTTTTGCCATTTAAAAAAAATAAAAAAATTCTATAAAAAGTGATCAAAAGGTTGCACAGTCCTAAAAATGATAACATTGTAAACGTCATCAAAATCCGCAAAAAATGACACCACCCACAGCTCTATACAACAAAGTATAAAAAGTTATTAGCTTTGTACAGTAGGTTTTAATTTTTTTAAATGTATGAAAACATTATAAAACCTATATATGTTATCCCTGTAATCGCACCGACCCAAATAATAAAGTAGACGTGCCATTTGAGGCGTACAGTGAAATCCGTAAAAACCAAGCCCACAAGAATACGGCACAAATGCGTTTTTTTTACCAATTTCACTGCATTTGGAATTTTTTTCCCGCTTCCCAGTACATGCCATGGAATATTAAAACCAACATTTTGAAGTGTAATTTGTTACGCATAAAATAAGCCGTCACACAGCTCTGTACATGGCAAAATAAAAAAGTTACAGATTTTTGAAGGTGGGGAGTGAAAAATTAAAACACAAAAACGAAAAAGGGCTGCGGCGTTAAGGGGTTAAAATATCTTAAAGGAAACCCATCATCAGGAATCTACCTATTAGGATAGATCTGAGGGTAGGTGATTAGTAGCACCATAAATGCCTAATCCTACAACATTTTATAACCTAATCTACAATTAAAATGCTAATTTTGTCGAAGAGGATACTTAGACATTGAGAAGGCTTTCTGGGGAGCAGGCGTAAAGGCTACTCCATGCCCCAGTAGCCTCTGCAATCTATTCTACATGCGGGCCCTATTGGAGGCTTTGGTCGCATCGCCAGAGTCCCGGAGCTCTTTAGTGCTTCATGTGCACAATGTCGCTCCTGTGACAGAAGCTGTGACTAGGACACACAGGTAGGTAAGTAGGTAGGAAAATATGCTAATTTTCCGCAGAGGCTACTTACTCCCTCGCCCCAGTAGCCTTTACGGAAAATTGGCATATCAGGTAGATAAAGTGTAGATTATATTAAAGTATTATAGAATTAGGGAAGAATAGATTAGGGGGCCAGGTAACCATTGTGCATTGCCAGCAATGCAAGTGTTTTTATTTTTCCCCATCACCTCTTGGGAACAAGTATTGATTCTTTCAAAAACAATCCATTTGGAAAAGAAAAAAAATGGATTTAAATTGTCGAATATTTTTTTCCTTTCTGGACTGTTGATTCCCTATAGCAAATTATCTGACTACTGAAATTAGGCTTTTGACATTTTTCAAGAAAAGTGAGACTTTTCCACAGCCGTGTTAATCTTGATGTCTTTTTCCGCTGTCATTCTGTAACTCCTTGTAGAACACTTCCTATAAGTGACCCCTGTTCCCTCCACAGTATGAAGTGGAAAAACAAAACCTTCATTCACTGACCTACAGATTCGGAGCAGCACATACCAGATAAAACTTGTCTCCACGTCAGCTTACCTCCTAAAGCATGTAAAGGGCATATTTTGGAATCATTTCTTGGCCACAGAAAGTCTAGTGAAGGCTGCACACTGATGAATGAACTCTCCCTAGAGCGGACCTCTTATATTGTTGCTGTAGTGGAAACGGAAATGAATGTGTGTTTGTCCTTGATATGACAAGGTGATTGGATCAGGTTTAGCTGGATATTATGTATAATCAACGTTTATTAGACAAGACAGAGATGCAAACAGTACAATAAAATATGATGAGGAAATAACTGTACAAGGCTGATCGCGCAGGATCAGAAATATTGGAAACATTTGGTAATGATAAGTTGTAGATTAGGAGTTGGAGTTAATCCGTATTACAATGAATAAGAAGCTCCGCGGTGACAGCTTGTACAGAGTAATTATCGCAATACGACCAACATGGTCACATAAAAAGGGAATATAAACTTAACAAACATGTACAGATAATATAAGAACAAGGGAACGAAAAGGAGGGGGGGGAGGGAAGAAGGGGGAGGGAAAGGTGCGAGGATTTGTAAGACCGAGTTCCAGCGACTGGGGAAGGGCTATGGCATATGCCCGCCTATGATAGGAGATCATGAAGTTCCTGAGAGTTCAGGAATGTTTCCCATGGGATCCAGGCTGTATTTGCCTTGCCCGGGTCTGCTGAGTCATAAGCTACTAACTCCTCCATTCTACGAATAAACCCAAGCTCTTGAATCCATTCAACTATTGTAGGTGGGTGAGGGCTCTTCCAATGTCTAGGAATGACTGTGCGAGCTGCGGTTAAGAAGTGGCGAAGGAGACCTTTTTTGATGGTGGAGATGGTACCGGGTATAATCGACAATAGTGCTAACTGAGGAGAGGGAGTGGCATTTTTACCGGTAACCTGATGGTAGACGTCAAAGACCTTGTTCCAAAATGGCTGGAGAATCGGACAGCTCCACCATATATGGAGCAGAGTACCCACTTCCGCACCACATCGCCAACACACATCTGAAATCTCGGGAAAAATTCTATGAAGCCACGAAGGACATCTATACCACCTGGAGAGTATTTTATAGTTCTTTTCCTGAGCACTACATGGAAGTGGCATTTTGTGCGAGAATAGAAAGGCCTTATCTAGTTCCTCATCTGTTAGTTCCGTAGAGAGGGCTGTTTCCCAGGCTCCAATGTAGTTTGGCCTACCTGGAGTGGCATCCTCTAGCAACAGACCGTATATGGTTGAAAGAGCATGGGCTGGTGAGGAGGACAATCTGAACAATGCTTCTAGGGCCGTGGGAGACGACCCGAACGCGGTGCGATCAGGGTCGGCCGCTATGTACGATGCTAGTTGTCTATGCTCCAGCCATGATAGTGAAATATCAGGGTGGGAGGCCCTCAAAGACTCCATAGAGGGTAAGGTTCCATCAACCACAATCTGGCCCAGACGGGTGCCAGAAGAGGCCTCCCAACAGAGGAATCGTTGTCTACCCACGCCAGGAGGGAATGCAGGATTATGAAATAAAGGAGTCAAAGGGCCCCCCATCCTGAGTAATGTACTCTTGCTCATCAGTCCGTCCCACGTGGAAAAAAAGTATGGGGAGAATAGTGAGTGAACAAGGTCCGGTGGCCTAGAGTTAGCCGGAATCCAGGGAAGGTAGTGTAGAGTAGGAGATACTAAATCGCGTTCCAGCCGGACCCACTGTTTAGTCTCTGTATTGTAAGTCCAGTCTACCAACCGCTGAACGATGGCCGCTGTATGATATAGCCGTGGATCAGGGAGTCCCACCCCCCCCCTAGCTTTCGTTCGGGACAGCACGGAGAAGCTAATGCGACTAGAACCGCCTCCCCAGATAAACCTCCGAAAAGCGCTACGGAGTTTTGAGAAAAAAAAACTGGGGGGTCGGATCGGCAATGTCTGAAAAAGGTACAGAAAGCGGGGCATTATGTCCATCTTTAAAACATTAACTCGGCCGAACCAGGAAAGGTGGCGGCCACGGTACTGGCTGAGGTCGCTAAGGGTTCTCTCTAAGAGAGGTTTGTAGTTCAGGGCATACAGAGAGGAAAGGTCTGCTGAAATATCAATACCCAGGTAGCGTATGTGGGAGCTCTTCCATTTAAAGGGGAATTGAGAGGCCAAATGGAGCGCTTCAGCCCCAGGGAGGGAAACATTTAAGATCTCAGATTTCGAGAGGTTTACCTTAAAATTACTAAGGGAGCCGAATTTTGAGAATTCTTCCAGAATATTGGGGAGAGTAATTCTGGGTTGCGAGACAAATAAAAGGAGATCGTCCGCATAGAGGGCCATCTTATACTGGTGGGTTCCAATTTGAAGACCGTGTACACTGGGGTTCCGGCGGAGGGCAACAGCTAGGTGTTCCATAACTATAACATACAGGAGGGGCGATAGGGGGCAGCCCTGTCTGGTGCCATTCTTAATATGGAAGGGATCAGACAGGATACCATTAGTTCGGACCTGGGCCGTGGGGGCCGAGTATAACGCCTGTACCAAGCCCAGGAAGCGAGGGCCAATGCCCAGCTGTTTCAGTGAGGCCCAGAGGAAACCCCAGCGTACACGGTCAAAAGCCTTCTCTGCGTCCACCGAGAGCAAGCACATCTGCTGTCTAGTCGACTTAGCCCTGGAGATAAGAAGCAGAGTCTTATTAGTGTTATCGCGTGCTTCCCTCCCTTGGATAAAGCCCACCTGGTCGTTGTGGATAACAGCTGGAAGTAAAGGCCCCAAGCGGTTGGCCATTAATTTAGAGAGTATTTTTATATCCATGTTAATAATGGAAATTGGGCGGTAGCTAGCGCAGATGGAGTGATCCTTACCGGGTTTGGGGATCACGGAAATAGAAGCCTGTAACGATTGCGGTGGAAGGGGTGCCTGGGAGGAGATGCAATTGAACATACGCGTCAAGAATGGGACTAATTCAGTCTTCAATATCTTATAGAAACGGGGAGTAAAGCCGTCGGGGCCTGGGGACTTTCCGGCCGGCGTGGTTTTGATGACCTCCATTACCTCTGATTCAGAGAAGTCAGTCTCCAGGTCCTCACAACCCTCTTTAGTTAGTCTCGGGAGAGCAGTATCCTTGATGTACGCTTGTATTCTCTCCAGCTCTCTGGCCCCGGCCGAGTCAGATAATGGGCCCTGCAAGTTATATAAACTTTCGTAGTAGCTCTGAAAAATTTTATTAATCTCGTTGGGGTCGTGAGTCAGTCTGTCTGAGCGGTCCTTAACCTGTGGAATATATGTACCAGTTGTACGGGGGTGGAGGTACCTAGCCAGGGCTCTCCCACACTTGTTAGAATACTCATAGAAGAAACGTTTATTCCTGTCTACAGATCTTAAGTAGTTCTGGTTCAGTAATTCCTTCAGTTCCTCCCGGGTATTCAAGAGTTCATTCAATACCGCCTGGGACCCACCACTTTTGTGCTCCTGTTCCAGGGTACTAATCCTGGACAAGAGTGCTAGGGTTTTGGCCGATCTCTCCCGCTTCAGACGGGCCCCGTGCTTAATAAATACAAGTTGAAGCATACCCTTGAGGGCCTCCCACTGTATTGGAATTGAAGGTTGTTGTCCGGAGTGAGTAGTAAGGAACTCGGCAATTTGCTTACGAATGTCCGCAAGACAAACAGAGTCCTTGAGCAAATTATCATTAAGACGCCACCGCCATGGCGAGGCATATGGGCCTGGGATATCTAGAGCGAGAGAGATCGGGGCATGGTCCGACCACAAGGAAGGAGCCACTGACGCTGCGGGCCTCCACGTGAGGGCATGATGGCTCAAAAAGAACATGTCCAGTCGGCTGTGAGACCGATGAGCCGGGGAGTAATAAGTATAGTCTCTGGACTGCGGATGGAGGGTTCTCCAAACGTCTATTAGTTGTGATTCCCACAAGGCTTTACGTAGCTTCCGCATTTGGGCTGGAGCCAGAGAGGGTCGTGTCACGGAACAGTCAACAGTCGGGTCCATCGGGAAATTAAAGTCTCCCCCCATAATCACTATGCCTTCCGAGAAGTCCCGCAGCCTAGTCAGAAATCTGCGGCAGACTCTTATCTGATCTCTATTAGGGAGGTACACTGAAGCCAGCGTCAGCAGGTGACCCCATAGTTTTATTTTTACAAAAACATATCTACCCTCGGGGTCAGTCCGGGAGTCAATAACTTCGTGCTGTAGGTGCCTGTGGATAGCAATAGATGCCCCCCGGGATTTAGCCCCAGAGTGAGTGCTATGGAACCAAGTCGTATAGTATCTATCTCTGAGGTTGGGTATGTTATCGGTGCGGAAGTGGGTTTCCTGTAGGAATAGTAGGTCAGCCCTCAGTTTATGCATACGGAACAATATCTGGCTGCGTTTCTGAGGAATATTCAACCCCCTAGCATTGAGGGAGTAACAAGTGATCGGAGCCATAGTCGTGTCTAGTGTGAGGAAATGGGCTCAGTCCTAACGGATAGGTGTGCACTGGTGGGGGATAACACTGGGGTAGGGGGACAACAGTAGGGGAATTTCAAGGAAGGTCAAACGATGGGGAAGGGGATTCAAAAGCAACAAATAAAACAATAATAAGGCAGCTTCAAAGGCCGCCAAGGTTCTAGGGTCAAATTCTGGCGAAAACGACAGAAATGAGCCTATTGGGGTCAGGTTATACCACGAGTAGACCTGCTAGTCGTGGGGCCCACTGGGAAACGAGCTGTCTATGCAGGACGCCCCCGGGGGCCAGGGACCGCCAAGAGAAAAGAACATCAATGTACAATTATCCATGCCTTACTTTAAACAAAACACTGGCAGAGCGAACATGTATATAAGCAATCAATGTAACGGTGCAATGCTGTAATTATATAACAAGGCAGCCATCACTAGGCCAACATAAAGGATACGTTTGAGGACCAGAGGCACTGTTCCTGAGTAGGGGGGTATAGACCCAAGATGTCCTGGAGGATGAGTGCAAGTCCAATTAAAGGCAATGAGTCCTCATCTCGGTTGGGGGGGACCCTGGACGTCGTCTCCTACTCTGTCAGGAGAGCGTCTCCTGCCCCTCCGGCGAGGGAATCTCTGAGGCCTTGCTGGTTGGAAGGGTAGATTGGGTGGGAGAAAAGAGGGCCAGTCCGGTATAAGAACATCTGGTAAATTAAGAGCAGCAAGGAATGCAGGGAGGTCTCCAGGATGACGAAGTGCTGTTGTTACGCCGTCGCGCCTGACCTGGAGGCGAAATGGGAAGCCCCACGAGTAAGGTATATTCCTGTCCTGTAGAATGTTCAGGAGGGGCTTAAGGGCCCTACGCTTCTGGAGTGTCAAGCGAGACAGGTCAGGCAGCAGCTGAATTTCTGCATCCCGGTAGCGTACTCTGCCGGCCTCCCGTGCTCTATTCATAATTTGCTCCTTGAGCTGGTATCTATGGACTCTGCAGATGATGTCCCTAGGTCGCGACAGATCATTCGAACGAGGGCCCAAGGCTCGGTGGGCTCTGTCGAGCTCTAACGGAGAGTCCACAGGGACCCCAAGAATGTTGTTGAATATGGCTCTGAGGGTACTATCAATCTGCTGGTTGTCGATAGCTTCTGGTAGTCCCCGCACTCTGATATTATTCCTGCGGCCCCTATTCTCGGCATCATCCATCTGCTCAGAGAGGGCCAGGATTTGTTGTGAGTGAAGAGAGATCTGAGTATCATGAGCTGAGAGTCTTTCAGTAACGGTGCGGTAGGAGGACTCGTTGGTGGATACTCTTTGTTCAATCTGTTGGACCTCCTCACGCAGGCCGGCCATCTCCACTCTGTACGATTGTTCAAGGCGAGCCACATAACTCTCCATATCCTCTCTGGTTGGGATGGCTCTGATATGGTTACGGAGAGCCCGTATGTCTGCCAGCACACCTGCTTCAAGCGGGTTGCGTTGATAATTTGAAAAAGGCTGCGGAGAGATTGAAGCTGCCCTTGTGGGCGATTCACCAAGAGATTGATCAGGATCACTGTCCTGGGTGCTGTTGTAGTATAAACGCGGGCTCCTTGATAAGGAGGACTCTGGAGGGCCAGGAGACTGTGCCATCTGTGCACTTTGATGCCAGATACCCGGAGAATCTGGAGAGGCTCCTGGGGGACCCCTGATGGTGCCAGCAGGTAGGGGTGGGGGCGACGAGCCTCTCTCACCGCTCAGCGGAGGGGCCTTCAGGACCGTCACATTTGGGTATAACCCTGCATGGAGGGGAGATGTATCTGCTGCTGACCCACAAGCAGCGGCCCCCTCAGCTCCTGGGGGATAGAACTCAGGGGTCAAGGGACTTAGGGCTATGGCCTTCCCTGGGTGGGTTCCTGTGGCCTCCTGCACTTGTGAGACCCTTATCGGGTCAAAGTCCAGAACCTCAGGGGGGATTTGCCTCTCACCTGTCGCCTCTGGAGCTGTAGAAGGGCTGTGCTGTGGAGAGGTGTCCCCCCGGACTGGAGTGAGGCATGTGCCGTTCAGTCCTGACCGGAGGGCAACAAGGCCAGGAGATACGGCGTGGGACTTCTCAAGGGGCCGCGGTGGGACGTTCCCGCTCAGGGTCCTCAGCACCGGAGCGTCGGCGGCCTCTTTTATAGCACAGTGTGCGCGGAGTTTCGGAGGCCCGGCGGAAGTGCAGGCCCGCGCCTGAGTGGAAGAGGAGGCCGCGACATCCGCCATTATGGCGCGCTCACCTTGCCGCTCCGGACTCCCGGCATCGAGTCCCTCTGCTGGCTGCGGACCATTTCCCGGTGAGCAGGGGAGGGCTGTGAGGATGGACCCTTGATGTGGGTCGTCGGGGGGGGCCAGGTCAATCAGGTCCCTCGCATCTGCTGGCGGAGGCCGCGTGTCCTGGGAGGCCTGAGGGACCATGTACCGGTCGATTCCCTTCGGTACGGGCCTCGATGGGGTTGGGACGGCAGGCCCTGTTCCCCTCTTCTTTCTGGGACCCATGTGGGGAGGGATCAGGCAGGATGGATATGGATTCTGTGGCGGAATCCTGGCTAAACCCGGGAGCTAAGCAAGGTTGCTTCCTTACTCCTCCATAGCCAGGCCACGCCCCCAGGTTTAGCTGGATATTAGACCTTGGGACATATGTAATAAAATTCATAAAATGTGCTCTCAGTGAACTGGGAAAATACTTTTTCTTTTATGTCATTTTTTTGACCTATTAGGTTGATTTTTGTAATGAAAAATAACATCTGTGATTACATGGCCGGATGTAGTTAGTTATATATTGACTTGCATGTTACATTAATAATGATATGTGACAGGTTATGTGCAGTAATAATTCTGTCCTCTTATGGTACTTAATATTAGAGGTTGTATTCAGGTTATCGGTTTAACAGACAGTTTGTAAACCAAGCACACTTAGGTGCTGCTGTGCCCCCTCTGGCATGATCCTCTCTTATTTTAGCTCCTTATGGCCTCATTTATGCAAATAAGCCCAATGGACTCTGGGCGCAAGTAGCAGCTATGGAGCCTAAAGCCCCTCAGGCTAATTTGAATAATTTTTAAATTTTTATTAGAAACGAGCATAAGAAGCTAAACGAAGAACAGATGCCGACAGAGGGGTACACCTCAGCATGTTATTGTGCTTGGTCTACAACCCTTGATCCTGGTGGTAGATTTCCATTAGTAAATTACCAACTTGTATAGTATATTATATAAGTATATTCTTTTTACCTTAAATGGAATCTGCAATCAAAATCAATCATGATATATCAGAAACACCTACTCATACATCCAGGCACCATGAATGTGGTAATCTTCTTATATTTGTTATCCATGGGATCCTGTCTTCAAAAATCAACTTCAAAAATTATGCTAATGAGCCAGAAGGGCTGTGGAATTTGTGAGCTTACCCACCATTATTTGTGGGCCGTGAAAAACACACATATGTGTGTGTAACCTAAGTAAGTATACTCAATACACAGTTGACCCCTTTTAAGAGGCTGCTTTCATAGGCTTTATAGTCATGTATTTTCATTTCTGAATATTTCTCTGGCGGGCACTTGGAAGACAATGGGGCACATTTACTTACTTGGTCCTGCAGAGTTTACGAAAGTGCATTGTCCGATGATAATGCACTGTGCTGCGATTCACTAAGATCGTGCGCGTTTATGTAAGTGCATACATCACGTGCACAGTCCCAATCATTCAAATTGTCTGACGGCCTGCCCCCCGTTTTCTGACGCATGAAAGCCACACAGCTGTGCCAAAATTCGATCCGTGCAACACAATCCAAGCGCAAACCCCTGTTAAATACCTGTCAAAGCTGTGCAAATCCCGAAAACTGTAAACAGCCCGATGAACAGTGCGATCCGTGACCTTTAGTAAATAAGCCCCAAAGTCAGTTTGTTTGGTATTATACAAGGACTAAATCATATCTGTAGTTCTGTCTTTGCCAATTGTGTTTCATTTGTTAATAACGTGATCTATACTGATAATTATATAGTACCTTAAGTGGTTAGAACATCCTATTTCATTCTGTATGAAAAAGGCATCTGGTATGTACTGTATTGGAGCAGATGGCATATATTGCTGTCATTGCGTTGTATTGCTGCTAGTTTGTTAGAAATGTTATTTTATTGTTTCTTATGTCACTTATTTCCTGCAGATGAAAATTCTGCATTGGAAAGGCATTTCTACAACAGATTTTTTTTGGCATTGAGGTATTAGATTCTCCTTAAAGAACACCTGTCATCAGGTCTGTGTCACTTGTCCTGTCACTACTACCTGTTGGTGCAGCTCACAAGGATCCCATCCCAGCCTTTATCTAGTTATTTCATACATTATTCATTGTAAAATCATCATTTCTTTATTATGCAAATGAGGCGGGTCACAGGGTCAGAGGCAGTGATGTAACCCCTGTTCCCCTTCCCCTCTCCTCCCCTGCTCATGTCTGTGTGTAATGTATAGTAAAGCATAGTTAGTGTGTGTGCTGCTGTCATGCTGCATCCTCCTAATACACAGAGACACAGACATCAGCTACACATGTACCTGACATGGTCTGCTATAACATGGCTGCCTGGAGCTGTTGTATCTCTCCTATACACACACACACAGGCTACAGGGGGTGTGTCCGGCAGCACCAGGAAGCACATCATTATACAGCCTCACATCATTATACAGGCTATCAGTCAAGCACTGGGGGTGTGGCTGTACCTCCCACTCATGAATAAGCTGGAAAGCTTGAATATGCTAATGAATCATTGGACATTTGCATACACCTTTAGGACCTCATTGCTTAGGGTTACAGGCATGTAGAGGGACAATGAAGGGATAGAGGCAATGCTCTCTAATGGCAGTTTATGAAAATATATGTAATTTAGGGGGTTGTTTTGCATGACGGGTTCTCTTTAATCGAATACCCTACAATACTTCCTACACTGTGGACACAGCAAATACGCAGGTAATACAAAACACATGAGGTTACCGTATGGAAAAATAAATATACGTGTGTGTGTGTAGTTATATAGCTATATACACACACTCAGGGCAGGAATGGGTTAAAGGGAAGAGGGTAAGTGCCAATGTGATTTTACAGTAATAAAGTAATTTCATCCTGTATGAAAAGGGCATCTGGTAGTACTGTAATGGAGCAGATGCCATATTTCTTCCATGGGGCTGGGGTGCTGCCAGTTTTTAGTAAAATGTAATTTTTTTTGTCATTAATAGTGATATGATTATTCATATTGCTAAAAAGTGTGGAATTGAGCAGTTACATTGAGTGAATTATGTTAATATTCACGTCATCTGCTGCTGCTCTTTACTTCAAAAACAGAAAACTTTCTTAACAGTCCTTTTGGCTGGACATCTTCTTCTTTGGTTTCTTTTCATGTCTTTATACTACATTTTAAATAGGGAAAAATGAGAAAATAAAAAGTAAGACTAACCAGATTGCTTGTAAGTGCTTAAAGGGGTTTGTCCATGAAAGAAAATTCTCAAATTTCAATCCCTTGGTGATGTTTACACAATGAAGATAATTTTTAATCCCTTACTTTACAGTTTTATTGCTGTTTTAGCTCCTATAACTCGGTGATGGTCAGTGTAAATTACAGAGTTTGGACGGGGCCTCTCTATGCAGACACATTATAATCCCTCTAGTGCTGTGAGATACAGTGTGCTGAAAATGTGGTTAGATTATCAGGGTAAGACATATCAGAGATGATGAGATCCATGAGATTCATATAACCTTCTCAGCACTGCTACATCTCAGCCACAACATACTGTCAGATATAATGTGCCCCTACCCCTGGATAAAGACGTTATCTGCCTGTAGCTGTAGCTCGTGAGGAGATTTACTCTCCTCACGATGCTGTTTGCCGGCAGGAAGTCTCTGTGTGAGCTTGTCTTGGAATGCAAGGGTGGGGGCTGGAGCACCTCAGTGCTGCCTCAGACAGGATAACAATGGGGCAGATTTATCAAGCAGTCTGAAAGTCAGAATATTCTTAGTTGCCCATGGCAACCAATCACAACTCTCCTTTAAAATATTCATGAGCACTGGTAAAATGGAAGCTGAGCTGTAATTGGTTGCCATGGGCAACTAGGAATATTCTGCCTTTCAGACAGCTTGATAAATATGCCCCAATATGTCTTGCCGATCTTAAAGTCAGAAGATTAATGGCCAGAATCAGGGGTAACTGAAATTCTGTAGACCAGGACTGATAGAGACAGGTTGGAATTATATCTGTAAAATGCTGTATTTTTTTATTAGAGAATGTGTGTTTTTGTTATCCTGAGTATATTTAACCCCTTAATGACCGCCCTATCGGGTTTTTACGGCGGTCATTAAGGGTACTTCTTCTGATGCGACGCCTTTCTACGGCGGCGCATCAGAAGAACTTTTCGGGGCATCGGGTCTCGCTGGTGCCGGTGTCGGGCTGTGATACCACAGCCCAGACCCGGCACTAACACCCGGGATCGGAAAAACTCCGATCCCGGGTGTTTAACCCCTTGCACGCTGCGGTCCCCCGTGGATCGGACCCCCCCGGTGTGCTTACCGGGGGATCCGATCCCTCCTGCCGCTGCCCCGGGTTCCGACGAGTGACCCGGGGCTGTCGGCTCCTCCTTTCTGGCAGGACCAGGCTGTAAGTAACTGAGCATGCGCGGCATGCTCAGTTACTTTCACTATACACTGCAATACAAGTGTATTGCAGTCTAAAGGCTTGAATAAGCGATCGGATGATCGCTTATTCAAGCCAAGAAGTAGAAAATGTAAAAAAGTAAAAAAAAAAAATTAAATCTTTTTATAATATAATTAAATAAATAAATAAAATAAAAGTCCCATAATCTCCCCAGTAACACATAAAATGCAAATAAAGTAAATAAAACACAAAAACACGTACATATTTGGTATCACCGTGTCCGTATTAATCTGTACAATAAATCTAAATCAATATTGAACCCGCTCGGTGAACTACGTAAAAAAAAAACTCGAAAAACTTCCCATAATATACAATTTTTCATCAAACACCATCACAAAAAATGTTCTAAAAAGTGATCAAAAAAAGTTACGTTACCTAATATGATACGACTGAAAAGAACAACTGTTTTCGCAAAAAATAAGCCCTCAACCAGATCTGACAACAGAAAAATACAGAAGTTATGGCCCTGAAAAGTTGTCAAAAGTAAAAACAATGCGATTTTCTCCAATATCGGTTTTGCTCAGGAAAATTGAGCAAAAATAAGAAAAACTATATAAATGAGGTATCACCGCAATCGTAGTGAACCAGAGAATAAAGATAAAATATTATTTTTACGTTACGGTGAGCGGGGGGAAAAAAATGCTAAAAATCCAAAATAAAAATTGATGATTTTGTTTGTGTCCCCCTTGAAATAGTTAATAAAATCTCATGAATAAGCTTTAGACTCCCAAAATAAATTATTTATACATTGTATCTCATCCCATAAAAAATAAGCCCCCATATGATCGCATTACCAAAAAAAATAAAAATGTATAGGTCGTACAATGTGACAATACAAATCCGCAGTGAATGGTGCCTCCATTCATTCTATGCCCGGCCGTGCGCCCGTACAGCAGTTTACCACCACATATGGGGTATCAGTAAACTCAGGAGGAATTGGGCATCAAGCGTTGCAGTGCGTTTCATCATTTAATTTATTCTGAAAATGTCAGTTTTGGCCTAAATGAATGTATTTCCAAAAAAATTCTAGTTTCTAAATCGCAGGTCCATATTTTTTAACCCATGTGAAACACTTAAAGGGTTAATGGACTTAATAGAAGTTGTTTTACATATGTTGAGGGGTGAACTTTCTATAGTGGGGTAATTTATGGGGTGTTACTATTATTTAGGCCTCTCAAAGTCACTTGAAAGCTGAGTTGTCCCTCAAAATGTGAGTTTTGGCAATTTTCATGAAAATAAGAAAAATCGCACCTAAAGTTCTGCGCCTCATAACATACTAGAAAAGTGACCGGAAGCATAAAATATCATCCCAACATAAAGCAGATATTCTGTAAATGTTAATTATCAAACTTTTTGGGTAGTTTTACTTCCTGTCTGGAAACCAGAACATTTCAAACTTGGAAAATGAAGAATTTTTACAAACTTTTGCCAAATTTTCACTTTTTTTCAGAACGAAACGCAAAACTTAGCACTTAAATTTTATAACTAACATGAAGTACAATGTGTCACGAGAAAACATTCTCAAAATCATCAGGATATGTTAAAGCGTTCCGAAGTTATAACCAATTATCGCGAGACATGTCAGATTTGAAAAATCGAGTATGGTCATTGAGCTGAAAACTAGTGTCGGTGATAAGGGGTTAAGAATCTTGTCTTCGTGGGAATAACACTTTCACCATTTTATTACTGAAGTGTTTACCTCCCTTCCTTACAGGCCATTTTTTTTAGTTTTTGCAATGGCCCTATTTAACATCAAATACTGTATATACTTGCGTATAAGCCGACCTGAATATAAGCCAAGGTACCTAATTTTACCACAAATAACTGGGAAAACTTATTGACTCGAGTATAAGCCTTGGGTGGAAAATGCATTCATTGCTCACAGCCTCCACCTGGTATATAGCCAGCCCATGCCCCAGAATATAGCCAGCCAGCCCATGCCCCAGAATATAGCCAGCCAGCCCATGCCCCAGAATATAGCCAGCCAGCCCATGCCCCAGTATATAGCCAGCCAGCCCATGCCCCAGTATATAGCTAGCCAGCCCATGCCCCAGTATATAGCTAGCCAGCCCATGCCCCAGTATATAGCCAGCCAGCCCATGCCCCAGTATATAGCCAGCCAGCCCATGCCCCAGTATATAGCCAGCCAGCCCATGCCCCAGTATATAGCCAGCCAGCCCATGCCCCAGTATATAGCCAGCCCATGCACCAGTATATAGCCAGCCAGCCCATGCCCCAGTATATAGCCAGCCAGCCCATGCCCCAGTATATAGCCAGCCAGCCCATGCCCCAGTATATAGCCAGCCAGCCCATGCCCCAGTATATAGCCAGCCAGCCCATGCCCCAGTATATAGCCTGCCAGCCCATGCCCCAGTATATAGCCTGCCAGCCCCTAGTATATAGCCAGCCATCCAGACCTACTGCTGGAGGAAAGAAGACGACCCGCCCGGGGGCATCGATAAGGTGAGTATCGACTTTTTTTTACATTTTTTATAGACTCAATTTTATGAGCCTAGTTTGGTTTTTCAAACTTTTTTTTTATGAAAAACTTGGCTTATACTCAATATACAGTAACTATTTCATTTTTAATTCAACATACGTTGAATTATATGTTTTTCAGGATACATAAGAGTATTGTTTTATGCAATTAGATTTTGCAAATTATATATTTTTTGAACATTGATGGCAAAAAAAGTAAAAAACATATTTTCCCATTTTTCCCTATGCTCTGACAGGCTGTCATCAGTGATCATTTGCCTGGAGACCTCTGTAACCTGTCTGTGAGCGTTGCATATCTAGAGACAGCTCGATTTCACTGCACTACCTTCTTTACTAGATGATCACTTTTACAGGCGGTCACAGTGATCATTTACCTGGAGACCACTGTGAACTGTCTGAGATCTCAGCACTTTCAGCCATATAAGCCCTGATAAATCTTCCCCTATGTTTTTCACTTGCAATGTACAATCTCTCTGGTATTATGAGTAAGGACACGTGTAATGCTTGAATGCAGAGATGGGGGATTGTTTTTTTTTTTTTTTTTTTTTTTTTTTTTTTTTTTTTGCACCATACATTTTAATGGAATAAAATTAATTTTGGATTGTATTGATTCTTGCTGGAGTTTGCTTTATTTTTAAGCTGTTATTATAGATGCATCCCTATTGGTGGAATTATTTTAATCCCTTTGTAAATACAATGGAAATTGAAGATTTTCTGTGTGGCAGTTTTGGTTAGTATTTGTTGGCTGCAACAGGTTTTTTTATCCTTGTATTAGCTCAACAGATGCAAAAATGTTTAAATATGTAAATGCACCCTTAGCAGATGCCTTCTAGATTTCATTTTTTTTATTTGTTGGTTTATACCGTTTCAGGTATTTCTGATTGTTTCTCCCTTATCTGTGCTTTTCAACTGGAGAGATGAGCTGGAGACATGGGGATATTTCAAGCTCAGTGTCATTCATGGAAATCGCAAGGATTTTGAAATTGTACGACTAAAACAGGGGAAATATGAAATAGCTTTAACTACTTATGAGACGCTTCGTCTATGTTTAGATGATCTAAACAGGTAAGTGGAACACACTCTATTCTCAAATGTACAGCATTCTGGGGACCATTTTTTCTTCCCTTGGCAAAGAAAATAAGCACACATTGTATTTATGTGTTCACACACTTTATACATTTACAATGTTTAATTATGTATGGAATCATTGAAATACCTTTAATTATTGTTAATCTTCCGACAAGTTGGGGTCAGGATAGGGTTTTTATATTTAACCCCTTAACAAGTAACCATACTATTATATAACATTGTCATGTAGCTGAGCCCTCTTCTTATAGAATAGAATAACTTTATTAATTCCGTTGGGAAATTGATTTGTGCATCATTACTCCAGGCAAGGCATGAACAGTGTTTCACATAATAAACAACACAAATAACATTACAGTTACTACCTTAATTTTTGGGGGTTGGGGCGAGGGTTTGGGGGGGAAGGGGAATGAGGCAGTGACTTAGTCCTTTGCTTTAGCCACTGTATGATTAAATAGTTCCTCCTTTATCCTTTATCCTCCTTTGTCCTGAATAGCAATAATGTAAATGGCACCTTGTCACACAAAAGAAATTACAAAACTCCATACCTGTAAGTATAAAATAAACCTTACGAATTCTCTGACACAGAGAATAAAGGGGATGTGAAAACTATGGTGCATCCATTTTTTCTTGGCAATTCCCCTACATTCGGAATTACGTATCCATCTTTCCAGTACATTGCACTGAATATTAACTGGTGCTTGGAAGTACAATTTATACTGCATATAGCAAGCCCTCACATGGCTCTCAAATAAAAACAATGTTCATACTTTTAAGATGCAGTGGATAAAAAAACAGGAACGCAGAATTCTTTTCCTTTCTATTTTCTACTGCCCATCTGCCTGTAGAGTCACTGTGACAGAATGTCACCATCACTTCTGCCATGATAATTGGAAATTTGTACTGTAGATGTTTTTTATAATGGATTTACAATAAAAATGACATTTTAATGGAGATGCTGGATTTTTTTTCTCCTTCCTTTGATGCACAGACCTAGAGTGGGACTGGAGCTGCAGGAAGGAATTAGCTGTGGAAAAACTAATGTGTAAAAGTTATTAAACTGAATTTAGGGCTGAAAAATGGTGACCATTTTAATGCCTTGTTTGTCAGAGAATGTAGAAAAGCCTAGGCATGTGGAACTTGAATCCTATGACAGGGATAACGTTCTTTTTTTTCTGTCTGCAGTATAGAGTGGTCAGCCGTTATTGTGGATGAAGTACATAAAATAAAAAATCCAAAAGCGACAGTAACAGAAGTCATGAAATCTCTGAGGTGCAAAATTCGTTTTGGACTGACTGGAACTATACTACAAAACAATATGGAGGAGCTGTGGTGTGTTATGGACTGGTAAGTGTCTTTGTGATTTGGGACATTCTGCATTCTTTTTTCACTTACTCCATGTTTATAGCTATATCTTGGCACCCTGGAAGGCTGGCTAATGAAGTCATTTGATTGTTACACAGCAACCTGCCACAAATGTATTGCAACCATATGGCGTCTTGCCTCAGGGGCACTAGGCCCACACAAGGCTTAGGAATCCTTAGCTGTGTGTTAGAGCTAACAGAAAAACATGGGATGTGAACAAGCCACAAAAAGCACAGTTTGCTTACCGTGGTAAAACAGTATTGTGCAAGAGGATCAGCTCACCTGAGTTTCACTACAGACCACCACATATGGCTTTCGAGCAAAGACAACGTTGGAAAATGACTGAAAGATCCTATTGAAATAAGCAAATAATGTCCAGCTCCAAAGAAATACGCAATTAGAATACAATAAATCATATTTTTTGTGTGTTTAAAGCGTAACTCCAATGTTATAACGTTTTTACTAAATTGGCTCTCTCTTTTTAAACAAAAAAGAATTATGTTGTGGCGTTTTCAGTTCTGCATTTATAATGTAAAAATCTTTCTCAGCAGTAGTGAAGTGGGGGGAAACTAACCTCTTTCTGTATCTGCCCTGAAGCTGAGTCAAATTTAGGCTGTCCATAGTGCCCATGATATCTTTGGTTCTCTAAGTAATTAAGCTGTAAATCCAATGGCTACTTGGCTACACACAGAGAGCACTATCACATAACCTCCCCCTCCTTGCTCCATGGAGGAGCAGCCCCTCCTCTTTATGAAACCGTATCTCTAAACAATTCTATGGAATCACAGGTAAAATTGGTACACCCGGGAGATGCAACTACTGCATCGGATATTAATTTTTTAGCATTGATTTTTTTACATAAATTTTATTGTGAACTTGGATTTCCTTCAATGTAGACTCCATCCTGTTTATAGGAAATGTGTGGCAAACTTTTTTTGTCAAAAAGATTACTAGATATATGACTTCAGTCCATCTTGCCTGAAGTTTAGTAACAGCATTTTGTAATTTAAATCACTTTGCGATTATACTAATTCTCCAGCACTATGCCATACCCCATATTGTACTACTGTTCTTGTTATCAAATCCCTACCAGGTCTCATGACCCTTGATTCCTTTGTATCCTAAGAGCCGTACATTGCACCTATTGCTACGTTTCACCTTTTCCATATAGGCATTATCAAGCTTGATAACGCCTTTATGGAAAAGGTGAAACGTTGCTATTTGATGGTGGAATAAAACCCGTTTTTCTTCATCTTGGAGTGCTGCTTCATCGTTGTTACTAGTTAAGCGAGGTTTCTGTCAGAACCCCTACGAAGACCTGCACCCACCAAAACTTTAATCACGGTGCTGCTCTACACTGCTTTGTTTTCAATCAAATGAGTGATGTTACTTAAATCCCCACTAAGCTCTGGCATCCCACATCCGGAGCCCCTTAGTTATGTCTGCTCTCTCCTCTGCTCTCCATTACCGCACAAAGCGGCGACCACAGAGAGTAGCAGACGGCATTGCATTGAGGGGTTATAGTGTGCATGCGTGAGTATTCCCGAGACCTGGTTATGTCACCACCTCTTGAGAATATTCACTATGCCCTTCCAATGCACTGTTGTCTGCTAGTCTTTAAAGGACACCTGTCATCAGGTCTGTGTCACTTGTCCTGTCACCTCTACCTGTTGGAGCAGCTCACAAGGATCCCATCCCAGCCTTTATCTAGTTATTTCATACATTAATCATTGTAAAATCATCTATTCTTTATTATGTAAATGAGGCTGGTCACATGGTCAGAGGCAGTGATGTCACCCCTGTTCCCCCTCCCCTCTTCTCCCCCTGCTCATGTCTGTGTGTAATGTATAGTAAAGCATGGCTAGTGTGTGTGCTGCTAATATACAGGTGAGAGACACAGACATCAGCTACACATGAATCTGACAGGTTCTGCTGTAACATGGCTGCCTGGAGCTGCTGTATCCCTCCTAAACACACACATGCACACACAGGCTGCAGGGGGCGTGGCCACCAGCATCAGGAAGCACATCATTATACAGCCTCACATCATTATACAGGCTGTCAATCAAGCACTGGGGGTGTGGCTGTGCCTCCCACTCATGAATAGAGTGGACAGCTTGAATATGCTAATGCTTCATTGGACATTTCACAGGTCATTTGCATACAGCTTTAGGACCTCATTGCTCAGGTTTACAGGCATGTAGAGGGACAATAAAGGGATAGAGGCAATGCTCTCTAATGGCAGTTTATGAAAATATATTTAGTTTAGGGGGGTTATTTTGCATGACGGGTTCTCTTTAAGTAGCAGAAGGGGGGTGGCAGGAGCAGGCTTGGCTGAAGGACTTTGGGGGAGTGATGCCTGGTAACAACCCCCCGTTCAGCCGCATTTGTATAAGGATAGTCATTTTCATACAAAACAAACATGCTTATATCCCTAATATGGCTACTATAAAGATTTTAACCTCTACAAAGCGTTGGTGGTGCTTTGAAGAGAAAAGATTAATTTAATTTTAGATTTCTTTTAAATTCAGTAATTAAAAATACATAGAATACTAAGATGTAGTAAACACAATGTATTATGTAAATATACTCATAACCTTTGTACTACAGGCGGTTCCTTTCTTAAGAACACCCAACTTACACATGACCCCTAGTTACAAACTAGATGTTGGTAATTTACTGTACTTTAGCCCTAGGCTACAATAAACAGCTGTAACAGTTATCAAAGGTGTCTGTAATTAAACTTTATAGTGATTCCTAGTTCTGATAACAGCCCAACATTTTAAAAATCCAATTGTCAAAGAGAAAAAAAAGATTGGTTGTGGTTACAATTATAAACTTAACAGTTCCGACTTAAATACAAATTCAACTTAAGAACAAACCTACAGAACCTATCCTGTACGTAACCCGGGAATGCCTGTGTATATTTTAATAAAACCAGTTTAAAAAATAATTAATTAATTAAACATATTTAACAAAACTGTCAGCGTGACTATTATGTATATGTTTTTTATATTTCTTGCACTTCTTATACATGTTAAGACAAATCTTGTAATTCTGCACAGGTTAGCGGTGAAAGTATGTTATTTATGGACAAATTTATTTTTATTTTATTGTAGGGCAGTGCCTGGATGTTTAGGTGGCAAACACCAATTCATTGAAGAATATTCACATCCAATTGAACTTGGCCAAAGACATAATGCCACAAAGCGAGAACTAGCTACAGGAAGAAAAATGATGCAAAAGCTGGCTTTGAAAATGTCTTCATTGTTCCTCAGACGTACTAAGACACTGATAAGTGACCAGTTACCGAAAAAGGAAGATCGGGTTTGTAACCTTTTTGTTTTGTTGTTTAGTTATGATAGAAAAAGATTGCACGAACCATGTACAAATATTATGTACACTTTTTGCTTACATGTTTATTTAATAGGCTAAACCCATTTGAAGACGTCATCTAAACCAGTAACAATTTCAGCTGTGTCCAGATAAAGACTGAATGTTTTACAGTTTGTTTTTAATTTTAATTTTTATGTAAGTCGGAACCATATACTTTATAATTGTAACTCCAGACAAATGATTTTTGGTCTCTGTGACAATTGGATTTTAAAAATGTTAGGTTGTCGTAAGAACCAGGATCAACAATAAAGCTTCATTACAAACACCTTTTTAATAACTAAACCAAAAAAGAACTTATGAGTGCAACAACGGTTCATAAACAGTTCATCACAATGCAGTTTAAAAATATATAAATCATTTTATTGTTTAAATTGAATTTAAAAAGACCTCTACAATGTGGAAATACATAACAATATAAATTGTTTCCGCAGATCCATTTGATACACCCTCGCATCACAAAAAAACATTTAAAATATAAAAGTGCTAATGCCAGTGCATTTATGTACCAGTGTACTTATAAAGTGTCCGTACATCAGGATTATCAATAAATATGACTCATAAAAGCCTACATAAAGGTGAAGACTGAGGTTTCTATTAGTTTTCCCAGACAAAATTGCTTCTAGGTCCACTTAACCATATTATATGGATGTTTTAGTGACGAGGGTGCGCTGCCCCAAAGCGCGTTTCGCATATCCCCGCTTCGTCAGGGGGCCTGTGCACATACTAATAGAAACCGCAGTCTTTACCCTTATGTAGGCTTTTATGAGTCATATTTATTGATAATCCTGATGCACTGACACTTTATAAGTACACTGGTACATAAATGCACTGCATTAGCACTTTTATAGGACTCTGTTTACATTAGGATGTCGTGGGAAATTATTTTGAAAATTAAATGTTTTTTGTGAAGCGGGGGTATATCTAGTGCACAGTGAACAGGTATAGTAGATGATAAATCCATGCATGTGCAGGACCTATGTAAACCTTAATACAGTTGATTGTGCAGAAAGGTATAACAAACTCGTAGTTGTACATCCGATATGTAATTGCTTCCAATGTCTTCTCAACGTAATAGCTTTAAAATAAGACCTAGTACTTGTCGATTATGGATGCCTCCGTATCACAGTTTCCTTATGGAATAAAGTACTATTATGAATGGGCAGAATTGTCCCCTCAAAATCTTGCCTCCCCAATATTGCTTATATGAATTCCAAGTGGTGGATCAGGCAAAATTTAAATGTCACTTTTACTAGGTTTGCAATGATAAAAACAGCTTAATAAGTGGCAGTTATATAGAGTATATACCAGTGATGGCGAACCTATGGCAGGGGTGCCAGAGGTGGCACTTGGAGCCTTTTCTGTGGGCACCCACATGCTGCTCTCAATGCTCTTTTAAGATCTCACATCTTTGACAGATTAGAACTGCAGGAAGAGTGAGAAGTTGTGAACAGGGCTGGATTATCTTTGGAGGTCCCCTTGCCCTCCTGCTTTCAACTGTATTCGTGTCCTCAGGAGGCCAATTCACTTGAATGTTGTAGAAGAACAGGGAGCAAAATGTTGCTGTTTAAATTGTCATATTGGCACTTGATGGAAAATGAGTGGGTTTTGGTTCCAGTTTGGGCACCTAGTCTCTAAAAGGTTTGCCATCACTGGTATATACTATATCAGCATTTGTATAATTGTCAGGTACAGTGGGCATAGCAATAAAGATACAGATGTGTCCAAAAAAATGGGTGCTTACCCTCGTCTGACGCACAATGAATTAAAAGACAGAAGAAAGGGATCAGGTTCATTGAAATCCTTCGTTATAGGTATTCGGATTTGCTCCAAAAATCGTTCCTTTATCGTTAGTATTTAGTCAATATGAAAGGGATTGTGTAAAGGAAGGTGTTGGTAATGAGGTCAAAATAATCTATTACTGCAGGGATTGGGTATGGATCAGGGTACCTGTTCCCATTGTTAAACTTATCCGAAACAGGCCTGGAATGCTTTATAAGCTCAACTCAGTCACTGACTACCACCCCAACAGGAACCTGTCCCTGGAAGGCAAATAGGCCTAATACAACTAACTGGTGAATGGTCTTCCCAGTCTGATTGCTTAGGTGAAAATTAGTAGTAGGAATGTGAGAATACGTTCCCGACATAACCCCGTGGGCTTTTCAGGGGAAAAAGATTGTACACGCCTACCTAGATGATGTAAACAAATATGTCAGAACATGATATAAGACATTGAACATATGTGGAAGAGGCTTTAAGTATATTACTTACTTACTGAAGCATCCCTGATCGGCAGGAACCAGGTCATTCTTTAATACTATTACGTTGAGCATTACCACATTGGAGGCAATTAAATTTGTTATAGCTTCCTGCACCAGTGACTTATCTGTATTACGGTTTCTATAAGTCTTGCACATGCATGGATCAATCATCTACTATACCTGTTCACACTCTGTAATGCCGGAGGCCATGTAGAGTTAAATGCTATTACTGACGTTACAACTGGAATTACACTAGGCACTGCAACAAAACTGTAAGTGTTTATACTACAGCTGCAAGTATTACACTGACTTAGCGGATACTACTCATGTGTAACTTATGGCCATTTAGTCAAAAACTGAATGTTATCCACATGGTTTACAGTGGTTATTATTGAGTGATATTTGTGGTATTGCTAGCTATAGTTGCATTCATATTTTATAATAATATTATTATACTGTAAGTTAAGCTATTATTTGCATGAGATATTACGGTTATTAATTTGAGACTCATAACTTGAGCATCTATGGAATATTTTTTTTCTTTTGGATTGTATGTTACTATATGTTTTGTGGATGCACTACAACTTGTTGATGTATCTTAGTTTTTAATAGATAAGAACATTTAACTGTGCAAAATGGTACCGAAACATTATTGTTTACTATTGTTTAATTGTGTGTATTGACAGCAATTGAACATAGACCATTTGGTCACATAGCTGTTTACTCTGCAGCATTCCCCCATACATTTTAGTTTAGCTTTTTTTTTGGTGCTTTAAGTTATCAAATGCAAACATTATATGATGATACAATGCATCAATGCATATGATGATATACAAAATTACATAGTATATTATATAGAGATATAAGGTTCATTGTACACAAACGTAATCCCTTGGGAAAGCATACAGCCTCGTGCAGGAGAGAGGATGGGTGAGTGCAACCTTCCTCTCTCCATTGAAAACCAAGTGGCTGCGTCATGGTATGGTGAGACAGCATGCACTCACCGATCATGATTGGGTGCCATAGACTTCAATGGGGGCATTGATGCAAGGGGCCTTACTTGAATAAAGTATAGGTTGCCAAAGCTTGGCAGTCAATTATCAATTACAATGAAGTATATAATTTTGTATGTTATATACATTTATGCATTGTATTACCATATGATGTTTGCATTTAATACCTTGTCATTTGATATATCCATAATATTGTAAAATTATTTTCATTGTCTGATAAAGGACCCGTTGTGGCGCATTATTGAATTGCTGTTCTACTATCAATTAGAATTTCTATTAAGCATTTATTTCAAAATAAAATTACTCTAGTATTCTGGTGTGGACATATTGATACATCTCCCCTAGTGTGAGTAGGTAAGTTCACACATAGAAGAGCATAACAGAAACTATACACAGTCTTTCATCCACCTTCCGTTGCATAAATGGAAGGCTAACTTCTGTCAAGTATTCTCTACTTAGATCGTTGAAAATTATATGCACTGCAGCGTTGTTTTCTCTATTATAAACAACTGAACGGGATACAAGGAGGCCGACAAAGGTGTGAACTCGGTTTAAGAGGAGGATAAATAACAGTATAAGCCAAGTTTGGGTTTTTAGCACATTTTTTGTGCTGAAAAACTAGGCTTATACTCAAGTATATATGGTATCTCCATAATACAAATGAGTGTTTGTATCCAATCTATTGTACATTAAATGGATAGTAAGAATACCAAATATGTATAATATATCCACTTTATTGTTTTCATCTGCAGATAGTCTACTGTGCCTTGTCAGAGTTTCAAAAAGCAGTTTACCAAACCGTGCTGGAGACCTCCGATGTCAGCTTGGTTCTGAGGGGAAGTGAATTGTGTAGTTGTAATAGTTCTAAGAGAAGAAGGAATTGTTGTTACAGGGTGAGAAAACTATTGTGTTCGTTTCTTTGATCCCTCATTTGTGGATATATAATGTTTAACATTTTTACAGAGTTGACACTTTTTTGTCTTAAAAATGTGGTGGACCAAATACTAAAATATTCTATACAGGCAGTCCCCGGGTTACATACAAGATAGGGTCTGTAGGTTTGTTCTTAAGTTGAATTTGTATGTTAATCGGAACTGTATATTTTATCATTGTAATCCCAGCCAGAACTTTTTTGGTCTCTGCGACAATTGGATTTTAAAAATGTTGGGTTGTCATAAGAATCAGGATTAACAATAAAGCTTCATTACAGACACCTGTGATAACTGTTACAGCTGAGCATTGTAGCCTAGGACTAAAGCACAATAAATTACCAAATTTCCAGAGGTCCGTTTGTAACTTGGGGTTGTATGCAAGTCGAGTGTTCTTAAGTAGGGGACCGCTTGTACTCCCTTACATGTATGCATCTGGTATTCTATGCATATATCATAGTACCAAAGAAGGATTTATCATTATTCTGTAGGTTTATTCTTGCAAGTCATGACTATATATTTTACAGTTGTAGACCCAGCCGATTTTTTTTTTTTGGTCTCTGTGACAATTGGATTTTAAAAATGTACTACCATAAGAAAACAGGAGTTACAATGTTCTTAATATAAAAGAATACAAGCTTTATTATATATGGTTTTTAAAAAAATATACCGTATATACTTGAGTATAAGCCGACCCGAGTATAAGCCGAGACCCCTAATTTTACCACCAAAAACTGGGAAAACCTATTGACTCGAGTATAAGGAAAATGCATTGGTCACAGCCTCCCAGTATATAGCCAGCCTGCCCCCCGTAGTATACAGCCAGCCCAGCCTGCCCCCAGTAGTATACAGCCAGCCCAGCCTGCCCCCTTATGTATACAGCCAGCCCAGCCTGCCCCCAGTAGTATACAGCCTGCCCAGCCTGCCCCCTTAAGTATACAGTCAGCCCAGCCTGCCCCCTTAAGTATACAGCCTGCCCCCTTAAGTATACAGCCTGCCCAGCCGGCCCCCTTAAGTATACAGCCTGCCCAGCCGGCCCCCTTAAGTATACAGTCAGACCAGCCTGCCCCCTTAAGTATACAGTCAGACCAGCCTGCCCCCTTAAGTATACAGTCAGACCAGCCTGCCCCCTTAAGTATACAGCCTGCCCCCTTAAGTATATAGCCTGCCCAGCCTGCCCCCTTAAGTATACAGCCTGCCCAGCCTGCCCCCTTTATACAGCCTGCCCCCAGTAGTAAATAGCCTCCCCCCTTAGGTATACAGCCTGCCCAGCACTAACAAAAAAAAAAAAACTTATATACTCACCCTCCGGTGGCCCCGATGTCCGCGCTGCTCACCCAATGTCCGCGCGGGTACTCATCTGTCTTCTATCTTCTTCTGTCTTCTATCTTCTTCTGTCTTCCGCAGGGCGCCGCCATGTTTCCCGGGCCGCTGCTGACGTCATACTATGCGACGGCCGGAGAAGAACATGACGGCGCCATGCGGAAGACAGAAGACAGAGGAAGATAGAAGACAGAAGAGGACCCGCGCGGACATCGGGGCCACCGGAGGGTGAGTATATAAGTTTTTTTTTTTTTTTTTTTTTAAGTGCTGGGCTGCCTATTGACTCGTGTATAAGCCGAGTTGAGGATTTTCAGCACATTTTTTGTGCTGAAAAACTCGGCTTATACACGAGTATATACGGTACATTATATACAATTGAGTGAACCCAATAAACAAGTCCAACCGGGCTTAATCATTCAAGCTCAATAAGGGGTATATCTCCAAGCTATCAATGAACATGCCTACAAGATAGTGTCACCTCAATAATTCATCACAAAATGTAGTCGCCAATATGCACATTAGCAGTAGACCTATATATAAAGACCAGTGTCTTGCCCATTTATTGTGCAGTGGAAGTGCCCCACGGACTCATGGGGAATTGGGGATTTTAAAAATGTTAGATTGTCATAAGAACCAAAATTAACAATAAAGCTTCATTGCATGTTATTCACACACACAGTCGGTCAGAGAGAGACACACACACACAGACGGTCAGAGAGAGACACACACACACAGACAGTCAGAGAGAGACACACACACACAGACAGTCAGAGAGAGACACACACACAGACAGTCAGAGAGAGAGAGACACACACACACAGACAGAGAGACACACAGACAGTCAGAGAGAGAGACACACACAGAGACAGTGAGAGAGAGAGACGCACACAGAGACAGTGAGAGAGACGCACACAGAGACAGTGAGAGAGAGAGAGACGCACACAGAGACAGTGAGAGAGAGAGAGACGCACACAGAGACAGCGAGAGAGAGAGAGAGACGCACACAGAGACAGCGAGAGAGAGAGAGAGACGCACACAGAGACAGCGAGAGAGAGAGAGAGACGCACACAGAGACAGCTAGAGAGAGAGACGCACACAGAGACAGCTAGAGAGAGAGACGCACACAGAGACAGCTAGAGAGAAAGACGCACACAGAGACAGCGAGAGAGAGAGACACGCACACACATACACACACAGACTGTCTGAGAGAGAAATTGATACATATAAAATACTTTTTGCAAATAGTCCGATTGTGGAGGAGCACAGTGAGTATAACGGATCAAGTAGCTCTTAACATGGAAATAGCTACTTGATGCATGGTGCACGCTTCCAACAAACCCGATCCACCGGTTTGTAAGGTCAGATATCCAAAAAAAATGCAATGAGGCTCTATAATTATCAATGAGGCTTGATAATGGCTCTACGGATGAGCCGAAATGTTGCACCTTATTTTGCCATGGGTGAATAAATATCGCCTTTATACTTATTGGAGTGCTGCTTCATTAAATAAAAAAAAAAAAAGTTTTACAAAAATTTCCTAGTTGAGTGTTCTAGTGTAAAGATATTAACTGCCTGAAAATGTGAACACTTAAAATACAAATACTTTATTAAGACCTATTAAAATCGGGCCACTCAACAGCCAAAAGATTCAATCAGGCATTCAGTGTATGCACAGGCATCGGGAACCCGAGATTCAAGCAGTCCCGATCATACTTGTGTTCCTGGATACTACTGAGCAAGAACGTGTGTGGTAATAGTTCAGCCTATTTACTAAATTAATGATCACTGTACTCTGCCACGTAACACATAACCCAGTCAAGTGTTGTTCACATTGGTGTTCACACACTCAAACTAATCCTATAATTAACCTCCGCCTGACGCGTTTCTACATCTCCCATCCGGGAAATGTGTCATCAGAGGCCTAAGATTAAACCTATAGGAAAGGTATATTGGTACATGCGACCATTTCACATGCACCTGTCAAACATTGTCCGGCACTGTTGCGGCCGTGTACGAAGGGTGGAGCTAGACCGACCTCAGTTGAGGGCCTATCACGGCGCTACATTGAAAGAGGGCTCGTCCTGCGGTAAGCCAATTACAATGCACCGAGGATTCTGCCAGTCAAGCGACAAGATGCTCGTCACTCCGAGAAGGCAAGAATGGACAACAACCTCAGGTCTAAATATTTTGCGGTCGGTTGATGCCCAAACTTAATACATAAGCTGGTTACCGGGGATCGTATTGCGACCTCTTACCTGGAATTAGCCATTACCATGACAAGGTGAATAAAGAAAGAAGTGCCTATCTCAGGGGCAGACAAAGGTCCGGTATTGAAAATAGCGGTCCAATCGTAACTTAATGAGCGTATAAACAGACAGAGTGCTGCTTCATTGCATTTTCTTTAAATACTTTTTGTTAACCCATTCTATTTTGTTATAACTAAGAGCAGTTATTTACTATCCTGGGCAACATCGGGAGCTACAGCTAGTTAGCTTATATTTTAAGGACCCACTTGTATATGAATTATGCTGATTGCTGGAATACCTTTTTAATCAAAGGGTTTTAAAAAAGCAATACATCCTCTGCCCACAAAAGTCCACATGCAGAGGGCCCCTTTAGGATATGGGGCCCTGGGCAAATGCCTAGTTTGCCGCCCCCAACGCCGGCCCTGCATTTTGCAATCATATTAGAGAGCATTATAGGTAACGGTAATAGTTTTTATATTTTTGTATATTTTCAGTCAGTATAGCTAAATTATTGTGTTACTATTCTTTAATTTTCTTTAAATTAGTTCAGTACATTCCCTTGCTGAAAACATACTTCTGTGTACATTTTTCTTAGTAAATTTTTCTGCTATGTCTGCACTTGTCACTATGACATAAATAGATGTATCTTTTAGGCACTTTAAGTTAAGAAAAGTTTCAATCGATTTTCAGTATTTTGTTAAAAAGCTGATAGCTCCCCCACTCCCATTAATGGACTTGTCTATCTCATCAGTTATATACGTTTGACACAACTGTGACCTTCTGGTTTATGAGTCTGCCAGCTTTAGTAGAGAGACAAATAAAGCATACCCTCCAGTGCAGTGGAAAAATTATAAAGTCATGTCTTGGGAAATGCTGTTAAAGCGTCTGTTCCTATGATTTGTCTATTGAGCTAATGACTTTGTGATATATGGGGCCTGTTGTTTTTGGCAGGTTGGAATATTACACTCGTTCAGGCTTAACTAAGGAAACATACCATTATCTGATGTCATTATAACCATGTGTACAGCCTACAAGAGATGCAGTTTAAAACAGTGTGGCGCTGTATTGGGATAAAAAGGAATTCAAAACTGTAGTCCACATATACCAAAAAAAACAAAAAAATAAAGAAAAGAAATGTGGCAATTCTCACCCACAAATATCTTCATACCCCTCTCCCCCATCCCATCGATCATGCACTTGTGGAGGAACCAGTGTAGAGGAAAGAACCCAGAGCTGTGGTCTGCATATCTACATTGGTGCTCAGAGTCTGCAGCAGCACCGGCTAATGTACCAAGTGCAGCCTCTGATCTACCATCAGCCAATAAAAAAATGTCCATACGCTTTCTAACATTAATAATGTGTTAGGATTCGTGTTATTGGCTGTGTCCGCACTGCATCAGTTCTTCTGCTGAGGTTGGCCAAAACGTACTGTGATGCTGCTCTGGGAAGTATTAAGCATACTTATACTCTTGGTACTTTTTTTTTCAAGCAGTATAACCGTCTGGTCTGTATACTGGTTTATACCAGCCAGATCATTGAGAACAAAATAATACTCTTGAGCCTTTGTTTGGCTTTACCAACCCATTGGAACCATGTACTACCTATTAGGAGATTAGTGGATATACTTATAACATAGGCATCAAATTAATAACTGGATGGTTTGTGTTCCTTTTAACTCTGTAGGCCAGATCTAACAGCAGTTAATAAAATTAAGGAATATAACCGTCTGTTCAAGCATCTTTGATGCTTGTACAGGTGTTAATGCAACCTCTGATTGGCGGTATACTAGTTTATAACAGCCAGAACATTGAGAACAAAAAAGCCCTTGTTTGGCTTTTCTAACCCTTTGGAACCTTTTGGAAGCATGTACTACATATTAGGAGCTTTCTGGGTATACTTATAACAGGCATCAAGTGAATTCCTTTAACCTTTATAGGCTGGGTTCAACACCAATTAATAACATTTTAAAATGTAATCTGTGTGTGCTATATAAATTTAAAAAAAGGAACCGTTTATTACAATGAATATAAACATATGATGTACCAGAAATTCTAATTTTAAAGCATCTATATCTAGAACGATTATCCCATAGAAAATAATAAATAGTGACATAGAGCAGCAGCAGCATGCATGCTTAAAGGGTAAATGCTTAATGTAAATTAATAAAATAAAAATACATTTTAAAAAAATGCATGCTTAAAGGGAGTCTTCCCATCTCCACAAATGTTGTAATCTGTTGTCAAGCCTCAGTGGCTTACAAATTTAAAGTGGGAATCCCATTATTCAGACACCCAGCAATCAGACAGTAATGCCCTACAAAGTGATAAAATGACAATTACCACACTTCCACATGCTGCTGGCAGGGAGTCAGGTAATGTTTAAGAAACAACTAAAAAGCACTAGAATTATTCAGATGCACAACAAAGCCCTTTTTTTTAATCAACGTGCCAAAGGCTGTTGGAACCTGTCATGTAAAAAATAGTTTCTTGATGACTGGTTCATCTGTAAGCCGATAATAATCTTCGATAAAAGTATTCCTGCATCCTGATTTTTAACCTCTACAAAGCAAGGGTGATGCTTTGTAAAGGTTAAATGTTTGACAGATTTCATTTAAGATTAAAAGGAAGTTAGTTTTACCAGTTTGTACCTTTTATAAGTTTTTCATAAAAAAATCAAGATATGTTAATTAATATTGAGCTGTAATTCTTTCTATAGAAAAATCAGTATGGAGACAGTGTGAAGACCCTGTATTTTAGTTATCTAGCTATTCTTCGAAAGGTTGCAAACCATGCGGCTCTTCTAAGGTCAGATTCCAATACCAGCAAAAAGCAGGTAAGTTTGTGTTTAGGTACTGTGTATGTGCATCATGTCATAAAGCTTTGTCATAAATGGAATCCCATCAAATACCCGCTGTAATGGCGCCCAGAAATTTAACCAGTGCTCTGTATAGATTGTTACACTGAATTGCTTTTTATATTAGGAAGTAATTAAATACCGACACTTAAATATCGGCACTTTACGCTCGCCACCAATTGACCCTACCTCACCTTTTAACCTACTTTTTACCACCCAGTAGACCACTCTTAAAGAGAACCTGTTACCAGTGACCTAATTTTTACTAAAGACAGTTTACAGACGAGTTGTCTTTTACCTTTGAATTAAATGTTTTTATGGATACAATACTCTGACCAACTAACTGACTGTTGCAGCGCCTACCAGAACGGGACGACACCTTGTGTATCTTCACATTACAATATAATTGTATGTTATAACTTACCTTGCATCCTGACAGAATCTTCTGTGTAGACCCAGGGATTGGGCTTTGGTTTGGATGATTAATATGGCACAGTATAAGACTGTAGAGTTATATTCTGCACCTCTTTTTAGTTGGTCTACTTATTGAATTTTTTGGGTGCACAGACTGAATTTTCTGCTGTAGACAGATTGATAACTCTCCTCCATTGTTTTATATTTTGTAGAACAGGAATATTTGATGCTTTTAAAAACAATTTATGTGGAGCCAGCCAGTTTATATGAGCAATAGGGGAAGTTTTATCAATCTGTCTTCTCAAGAAAACTGAAGTAATTTGCATCTGTAATGCTTTGTGCCACATTTACAGAAGGTTTTTATACCAATTTTAGGCTGTTTTCCGACTACTGCGAAAAAGGGGCTTGTCCTCAGTAAAAGGGGTTTTGCCTTCGCCAGACCAACTAGACCAACTAATAGAAGGTACAAAGTATGACTGTAGCAGTTTAATCATGCAGCATCAGACACAGTGATTATTCTGGCAAAGCAGAGAACTTTGTAATTCTACTCTCCACTGGTCCAAAGGCTGATGCATTAATACACATTTCCCCATTGTGTTCACAGTGATATCTCGGGAAAGGTGTGTTGGCTTGGGCTAAATCAAGTTTTGTAGTCTCATGTATTGTGCAGTCATCATATTATAAGGTTTTGATCTTTGTGCAGTAAATTACATGTTCAGATCCCGATAATATTGTCAAGTAGAAACTGCCGACATTGAGTACATTGTATTTTGGAGTTAAGGGCAGTAGAGTCCTTTCATCACAAAATGATGAATCCAGGTCAGGACAGTAAGTGATCCAACTGTATTGGGGGCTTGACTTTGACTGCTGGTACATCTTCCTCTTCATGATGCCCACTGCCAGCAAGCGCAACCCCTTACAGAAGCATTGGCATCCACTGTAGAAATAAGGTGGAGAAAGATAAAAACGGTTTCACCAACAAGTACAGCCAGCTGTACAGCACTGTAAAAATAAAGATAATTTTCTCAAAATTTAGATCTCTGAAAAAAGGGAAAATTTCCTTAGAAAATACTGTTTTTGCTTCACTAACACTGGCAGCATCCACAGTTCACAATCCATCCACTCAGGTCACAAATGTGTAATACAGGCAGTCCCCTGGTTACATACAGGATAGGTTCTGTAGGTTTGTTCTTAAGTTGAGTTTGTATGTAAGTCAGAACCGTATACTTTATTATTGTAACCCCAGTCAAAAAATTTTTGGTCTCCATGACAATTGGATTTTAAAAATGTTGGATTCTCATAAGAACCAGGATTAACAATAAATCTTAATTGCCGGCGCCATTGATAACTGTTAAAGCTGTTTATTGTAGCCTAGGACTGAAGTACAGTAAATTACCAAAATCCAGAGGTCCGTTAGTAACTAGGGGTCGTATGTAAGTCAGGTGTTCTTAAGTAGGGGACCGCCTGTAATTGGTCAGTCTGCTTGGCTTTTGTCATTTAGGGCTAAGACTTTTTTTTCAGTAGTTTTCATGAAAAACAAGCATGTTTAGTAAACAGCTGTTCTTATTGTTTGTCATACTACTTTTATGCATAGTTAGATTATGACTGTTTTCACAGGAATTTCATATTGAAAGAATCTGCACTGAAGTATTTTCCAAGTTTCCAGAATTCATTCAGCAAAGTAAAGAAGCTGCATTTGAAACAATATCCGACCCAAAATATAGTGGAAAAATGAAGGTATAGTTGTCATGTTTTTTATTCTTGCAAACTTAAAGCGAACCGGTCACCAGGAATATGATTTTTAGCTGGTGACAGGTTCCAATAACCTATGCCAGTGATGGCAAACCTTTAAGACCGAGTGCCAAAACTGCAAACCAAAGCCAACGTTTCTATTGCAAGGTGCCAACACAGCAATTTAGCCCAATAGTGCCACAATACCACTATATAAGAGAAGTGTAACGCTTTGACATCTTTACACCACCATTACAACCACATAAATAGCACAATTCTGGTAATAAAGACCACTATAGAAAGGCCAACATTACCAATAATAACATTATACTAGAAGCAAATATAGTGATGAATACTGTATTACTGCCATTCAGTGTCGAATATTACCGTCATATAATGGTTAACATTACCCCCATACAGTGACAACAGTGACTGGGGGACTATGATAAGTTAACCTGCTTATGGACCAAATATTGCCATCTTAAACCCTTTTTTGTTTTTGCATTTCCATTTTTCACTCAGCACCTTTAAAAATCTAACTTTTATTTTTCCATGTAAAGAGCTATTTGAAGGTCTGTTTTCTGCTTAACCCCTTCCCGACATTTGACGTAATAATACTGCATGGCGGGAGGTGCGTTCCCGCAATTTGCAGTATTATTACGTCATGCTTCTGGTACCGGCTCCTAAACGGAGCCGGTACCAGAAACATGGGGGGCCAGCTGTATGTTACAGCTGGCACCCGTCTCTAGTACCCGCGATCAGAGTTTCCTCCGATCGTGGGCATTAACCCCTTTCACGCCGCGGTCTTGTGTGATCGCGGCGTGCAAGGGTCCCATGCGCCAAATCGGACCCCCCTGTGGGATTTACCGGGGGGGTCCGATCCTCCGCTGTCATCCCCGGGGTCTGCCACTGCCCCGGGGATACGCAGCTTCTTCCGGGAGCTGGGTCCTGCCTCCTGGCAGGACCCGTCTGTGACACACTGAGCATGCGCAGCATGCTTAGTGTGTTACATAATACAGTGTAATACATCTGTATTACACTGTATTATATGAAGAAGAGCTTGAACAAGCGATCAGAGGATCGCTTTTTCAAGCCAACCTGTTAAAGTAAAAAAAAAGTTAAAAACACTTCATACATACATTTATTAATAAAAAGAATTAATTAAATAAAGTTAAAGTCCCCTAAACACAAACATTCCCTATACATATCTAATAAAGTAATAAAACACAAAATCACCAGAAAAACCCCACATATTTGGTATCGCCGCGTCCGTAACAATCTGTACAATAACTTAGTAACATTACTGGACCCGCTCGGTGAACGCCGTAAAAACAAAACACGAAAAACTCGCCAAAAATGTCCATTTTTCATAGAATCTCTTCACAAAAATGTTCTAAAAAGTGATCAAAAAAAGTTATGTACGCCAAAATGGTATCACTGAAAAGAACAACTCAACACGCAAAAAATAAGCCCTAAACCAGCTCTGTCAACCGAAAAATATTTGCGTTATATCTCCGTAAAGATGGCGATGCAAAAACAAATGAGATTTCCTCTATATTAGTTTTTTTTCCAGTAAAATTGTAAAAATAAATGAAAAACTATATAAATGAGGTATCACCGTAATCGTAGTGATCTGTAGAATAAAGATATTATAGTATTTTTATTGTACGGTGTAAAACCCCCAAAAAATACAAAAAGAGAGGAAACCAAAATTGACAATTTTCTTTTCACCCATACATTCAAGAGTTAATAAAATCTCATCAATAAGCTAATGACCCATTAAAATGAAGTATTTGTAAAGTGCATCTCATGTCGCAAAAAATAAGCCCTTATATGTCCGAATTGCTAAAAAAATAAAGATTGTATAGCCAATAAAATGTGACAATGCATAATCTGCTCTGAATGGTGTAGCTTCCCCTCCATGCCCTGGCGTGCGCCCGTACAGCAGGTTACCACCACATATGGGGTATTGTTATACGCGGGAGGGATTGGGTATCAAATTTTGTGGAGCGTTTTGGTATTTTATCCACTGAGAATTTGTAAATTTTTTGAAAAACACATAAATTTAGCCCAAAAAAATGTACTTTCAAAATTGTATCCGATTTTGTTTTAACCCCTGTAAAACAATTAAAGGGTTAACAAACTTCATAAAAGTTGTTTTACATATGTTGAGGGGTATAATTTCTATAATGGGGTAATTTATGGGGTTTTACTTTTATTTAGGCCATTCAAGTGACTCGAAACCTGAGCAGGTCCCTCAATAGCAGGATTGTGCGTTTTTTATGAAAATGTGAAAAATCGTACCTAACGTTCAAAGCCCCTTAACATCCTACAAATATAAGAGTATGCATAAAAACCATGGACACATAAAGTAGACATTTGGTGAATGTTAGTTATTACGTTTTTTTGCTGTTATGACTATGTGTGGAAAAAGTAGAACATTTTGAAGTTCGAAAATCGAGAATTTTTCCTAATTTTCACCAAATATCTGATTTTCTCATAAATAAATGCAAAGCATACCACCAAAATTTTTCAACTAACATGAAGTATGATGTGTCACGAGAAAACAATTTTAAAATCACTTGGATATGTTAAAGCGTTTCAAAGTTATAACCACTTATAGAGACACAGGGCAGATTTGAAAAAATGGGCCGTGTCAGGAAGGTGAAAAGTGGCTTCGGCGTTAAGGGGTTAATACAGTGAAATTGGTGAAAAAGCGCTTTTTGTGTCATTTTCTTGTGGGCTTGGATTTTACAGCTATCAATGTGCGCCCCAAATTACATATCTCATTTATTCTTTGGGTCGGTACGGTGATACTAAACTTCTATAGGTTTTATAATATTTTCATAAATTAACATAAATTAAACCACCTGGGAAAAAAAATATTTTGCTATTTTTTTTTAGGCAAATTTTTTTTTGGCACTAACTTTTTCATACTTCAGTGTACGGAGCTGTGTGTAGTGTAATTATTTCCGAGATGACCTGATGTTTTTAATGCTACCATTTTGAGGACCATACAGACTTTTGATCACTTTTTATTACATGTTGCAAAATGGCTAAAAAGTGGTATTTTGATGTTTTGGAAGGTGTGGGCACAGGTGGATTTGGAATCACACGTATGACAGTTGTCTGTGGCCACATATATACTTGCCTCTGTTTGCAGCGCTCATCACATACGCCGCGCGGACAGTGATGCACCATAGCACCTGGTTACATTGTGCATGTGCTGCTTGCTGTGAAGCTATGCTGGCTTCGTGGGCAGCTTTATGCAGGTGATGAGCGTTTCAGACACAGACCAGTATACATGTGGCAACAGACAGCTGTCATACGGGGCGATTCGGGACACTAAATCACAGTTATCTATAGTTTGTCTAGTGTACCAAAGCCACCTGACAGAACCTCTTTAGGCATTCCCAGCACTTGACTGCTGATGTGAAAACCACACACAACAGCCCCAGCAGCTCCTGATCTCTTATCTTCTTCTGATGCTGTAGGCTTCGTTCTGTTTGTACTTGTCTTGTTTTTGTAATTGTCTGAAGAGGAGGAGGGGCGGGCACTGATCTGCTGCTACTGTCTTACTAAGGCAAAACTAGTGAGAGCAGAGCCGATCAGCTTCAGGCTGCAATGGACAGATCTTGGCCGGAGCTACAATGAGTAACTTTGATAAGACTGGGGAGATGGTATGCGTGCCTGCAAAGAGGGCTCTGCATGCCCTCTCTGGCACGCGTGCCATAGGTTCGCCACCACTGACCTGTGCTATGCTAATTTTAAAAATGCATTTGGTAGCCAGCTAAATCATTTCAGCATTTTCTTTCAAATAAAATGGCTTCCTGTCAGCAGTGTGTGGTGAGTCTGGGGGAAAAAAGCTACGGCCTGTGTCTCAGTCTCCTCTCTTCCTCACACATCCAGATCTCTCCCCCTTCCCCACCACCTGTCATGTGCATTGAACAAGCAGGGGGCAGAGGGGGATTGTGTGGAGTAAAATAAGTCACAGGCTGCAGCTGCACCCCCACAACATGGTGCTGGCAGGGAGCCTGATAATAGGCAATAAAGTTTTCTAAAGTACTGAAATGAATGATACCAAAGGTATTTTTAAAATCGGCACAGCATAAACTATTGGAACTTGTCAACAGTAAGAAATTACATTCCTGGTGACAGGTATTTTTAAATATAGTAGCAGGCATGTCATTGAATAGTTTGATTCTGGTAGTATTAATTATACATTATGCTAATGAGTCTGAAGGGCTGTGGGGAGCTTAACTAGAACCCCACCAGTGCTGCCGCTTCACAGACTGTCTCCCCTTACCTCTCTTTTCCCTCAGCACTTCACCACTCCCTCTGCCTGATGTAACCTCACTGCAGCACAAGAATTTTCAGCACACAGTGAGAGAGGGAAGTGCTCCTGTACAATGTAACATCCCCAGAAGCTGCAGCACGTAGGGGATCTTGTAACAAACCTGGCTCATTAGTATAATTATAAAAGTTGATTTTAGAAGGAAGGTCATGAATAACAAATATAACAAGATTACCACAGTCACAGCGCCTGTCTCTATGAGTAAGAGTCCCTGATTTATCCATGCTTGAATTTGATGGCAGATTTCCTTTGTAGGGTACCTGTCACCACATTTTCACAAATACAGCTAATGACAGGTTTCCAGAAAACCATATGAACTCACTTACACCCTTCTTTTTGCTAAAAATTGTTTCTCTTACATCCTCATAAATCAACTTTATCTTATATTACCTGGTATCAGAGGGGGCATGTCCTGCTTTGCCTACCCCTCCCATCTACTCCTCCCCATTTCCCATGTCATGAGACCAGATTGATGTAATTAAAGGTCCTGTTGTATTTGCAATATCTACTTCATGTATGTGTCTGATCACATAATGTTACAGCAGCCTCCATGGACTCGTCCTCCATGGAGGCATGCTGTGATTTCATGTGATCAGATACATACATGGCTGTAACAGGAACTTAGATGACATGACCCTGGTCAGATGACATGAATGCCACTCAGCAGCATGTCCCAGCAGTGAGGCCTGTCAATCAGGAACAAGGAGGCAGGGCAACGCAGTAGCCACTGAGTATGCAGGGGTTCATTGGACTCAGTGTCATTGGATTCAAATCAGGTGATTTGCATATACGTTTACAAACTGATTTTTTTAACATTGCAGTCATTAAAAGGAACCATTTAGCGATAAAGGCAATGTTTTTAAATCATAGTTTTTAATTATTTATTTTGGGTGGGTTAAGTTGCATGGCATTGTTCTCTTTAAGTTCGCTCACTGAAATTAAAATTGCCTGGTTATAAAAGGAAGAACGGTGGCTGTATTCAATTTTCCTTACATATATAGCTGTAGTTATAACAGAGCAGTTTAAGTATTTTCCTTCCCACCTGTAGCCATTATTTAAACTGCATTGCAGAAGTGCAAATTGTAGTTCTGCCACCGGGTAACTTTGATGTAAATATTTATAACAGAATAAATCTAATGGTTTAAACATTTATGACCCACTGGGAACAGCCAGCATTACTAGCATAGTAGAATTTCTCTTTCCCATAAAGCGTTGCGTCTACAAGTCACATGAAACTCTCATTGCCAGATGTGGACATGCTTTTCAAAAAAAATTACAGTATTCACATTGTATACTTCCCCACATCAACAAAGGAACATCTTGTGAGGGCTGGCAGTTGGCATCTTAAAGTATGACAAGTGTACAAGAAGTCAACATCATATATAAACACAGTACAGCGTTAGTCGAGAGTGTACATCTAATCTAATATTAATCAAGCCTTGCTCCTCGAAAACTATGTTTTACCATTGTAATGTGTGTGGTTATGTAATATATAGCCCAAAGCTTGTGAGGTATAAACACCCAACAATCATTGATTCTTGTAGGTAAAAAAAAAAATAACTTGTGTGTTTTTAATATCATTCAGAAGTAACATTTAGTGTAAGGCCAAATTCACATCTCTGTTATGTTTTCAGTTATTTGCATCAGTTATTGTGATCCAAAACCAGGTGTGGTCGAAAACACAACAGGAGCAGTCCGTTAATTAGAACGGGTCAAAAACACATGCCTTTTTTTTTTTAAGATAATTGGTAAAACCGATCAAAAACGGATATAGTTTAATGCTTTTTTACCGGACTGCTTAAAGACGGCCCAAAAACAGGTTCAAAACGCCACGTGTGGCCTTTTACTGAGCTGTCAGTGGAAAGACTTGCACCTGTCCTGTTCTGACAATTACTAATGCAAATAAGTTTAAGGGGTTTTCCCACGAAAGAGAATTTTCACATTTCAGGGTGCGGTCACACGTTGCGCTTAATGCATGAGTTTTAGAACGCGTTGCAACAGCTGAAGAGGGATTTGCTTAATTAGACAAGCAAACAGGATCAAGGGTGCGGTCACACGTCACGTTTAACGCATGCGTTTAAAATGCATTGCAACAGCTTAAGAGAAATTTGCCTAATTAAACAGCTGTTAAAACTTGCGTTTACAAAGCCTGACTGTTAATGCATTGTTAACACATGTATTTATATCACGTTAACACATGCATTTTTTTTAAAAGCAAGTGTTAACAGCTGTTTAATTAGGCAAATTTCTCTTAAGCTGTTGCAATGCGTTTTAACCGCATGCGTTAAACGCGCCGTGTGACTGCACCCTTGATCCCCTAGTGATGTTAACACAATAAATATCATTTTAACCCCTTAATTTACAATTTGACTCAGTTTTATTGCCGTTTTAGCTCCTCTCACTCTCTATGGTGCTCAGTGCAAAATCCCAGGGTGTGGGCGGGAACTCTCTAGCAGACACATTATAATCCATCTAGTTCTGTGCGGTGACAATGTGGTTAGATTATCAGGGTGCAAGGTGTATATGTACTTTCATCTGGCTCCTGACACTGTACTAACACACTGACACATAGCTAGAGGTGAGACAGATTAGAGATGAAGAGATCAATTAGATGCCTATTACAGAGTCAGCTGTGCTACATCTCTGTTCTCAGTCTCACAGCTATATGCCTGCCTGCATTCCCCTTTCCCCGGATCACTTATCTCCTTGTGGCGAACCTATGGCACAAGACGAAATCCACCGAATCTTCCTGCAGTCTCACGCAACTTAAGAGATCCTGCTCTCAGCACTGTTTTAAAGCGACATTTCATTGATTGTTTGTAACTGTGGGAAAAGTGAGAAGGTGTTGACATAACTGCACTTTATCTGGAGGCCATCCTGCTGGACCCTTCATTCGTCCTCTACGGAGAGATCCTGGAGAGAAGCTACAATGATAGTCTGAATTTGTCCGCTTTCTTTCAACTGTATTGATGGCCTATAAGTTACAGCTTAAATGCCATGTTGGTAATCACAGTAATTAGGTGGATTTTGGTTTGCAGTTTGGGCACTCTGTCTCTAAAAGGTTTGCCATCACTGTTCTATGCCTTACCCAAAATTCACAAGGGTGTAAACCCATTGGGAGGCAAGCCCATAGTGTCTGGGGTAAACTCATTATGCCAGAACATAGGGGTGTACATCGATAAGATTTTGAGACCGTTTGGTCTTGCACTACCCTCATACATCAGGGACACCACGGACCTGCTTAGGCAATTGGAGTGTATCCAGGTGGATAGTGAGGCATGCCTCGGGAGTATTGACGTTGAGGCCCTGTACTCCTTTATCCCTCACAACAAAGGGATAGAGGCTATCGAAAAAAAAAAAAAATTCGACCACCAGCTTAGGGGCACTGCAATGGGGAGCCCTTGTGCTACCACATATGCTAACCTGCTCCTGGGCTGGTGGGAGAAGACCATGTATTTTGGAGATTTGTTTTATGGAGGGGCGACATGGAATCTTTCTGGACCTTTGTCAAGAAATTGGATAAAAACTACATCGGGCTAAGATTCACCTGTGAAATTAATTCTGGACGTGATGATTAAAAAAGACATCACAGGCCTTCTACAGACTACAGTATATAGGAAACCATTTTCGACAAATGCCCTCCTACGTTGGGAGAGCAATCACCCAAAGTGCCTACGTGAAGGAATCCCTAAGGCATAATATCTAAGGATGAAACGGAACTGCAGTAATAACAAAGAGTTTAAAATGTGCAGATGATCTTGGGGATAGGTTTAGAGAGAGGGGATATCCTGATCACTGTTAACATACAGCCTGTCAGCATGCATCGGGGAAGGAGAGACAGGACCTACTAACCACAAAAACGGACAGACAGGGTGACCCCCAGAAATTGATAAGAATGATTGCCACTTTTGATAACAGGGCAGATCTAGCTAAGGAAGTCCTGACAAAACACTGGCTTATCCTCTGTATGGACCCCGATCTTGAAGATGTAGTAGGGGAGAGACCACTGGTGACTTTTAGATGGGGCAGGTCTATACGTTACAGAGTGGTGCATAGCCATTACAGGGCTCCAAATCCCTCCGGTATATGGCTGGATCGAAAAACAACCGTCTGTTTTAAATGCAGCGGATGTATAGCTTGTCTGTATATTAAAACAGGCAAAACATTTGTTGGAAAGAACACCAATAAAACCTATGTAATTAGGGACTTCATTAACTGTAAGTCGAAGGGGGTTATCTATAAAGCAACTTGTACTTGTGGACTGGAATATGTGGGTAAAACCATTCAAGAGTTCTGGAGAAGAATCAGGGCTCAACTTGGGGATATTGAGAATGATGGTGATACCCCAATTGCACGCCATATACATGCAATGCATAATGGACAAGCCTCCTCCCTGAAATTCACAGGGATGGAATTGGTATCGGTCCCACAAAGGGGAGGAGACTGAGATCGTAGGTTGCTACAGAGAGAGGCAAGGTGGATATACCTGCTGAACACTGTGGCACCTGGTGGTCTCAATGTACAGTTGCAATATGCCTGTTTTATCTAATAAATATGATTGTTATCATCATGGGGGGGGGCGATACCATCAGTACCCCATACATATGATAAGTGCATTCGGGCCTGGGTAGACTGGATTTGTCACAGATGGACCTGTAGATAACGTAGACTTCCAATATGGTCATTTGGTCCAATAATAATACTATATGCAAATTGGAACCTATCGTGCTTAGATCTGATTTGGTAAAAGTATCTCGTTTTCCATTCTACCATGCCTACGGGATACTTGGGATGTGGTTGGTGTCGCTTTGTGACATCACCATCTTCATGTCTTGATAAGTCCATGCACGGTAAACATGTTCTGGCTCGTAATTGGGGAGAAGTGTGGGCATATCGTGTATGGCTTGAGACTAAAAGAAAGTCTTTTTATGTTCATTACCTACAGGGCTACTTATGAATATTTCTACTCCCTCTGGTGAGACTACTGTCGAAATGCTTCAGGGAGGTCTGACGCATACTAAGTACAAGGGACAGAGTTTTGGGACTGCACTTGTAAGGGTGGGAGTCTGTATGGGGGTCGGGATAAGTTTTACATTTAGGGCAGGAATAGAGGGCTCCCTTCCAGCCCTACTGCATATACTGGCATTGGACAAGCACATTGGTAAGAGGGATCCTTCTTGGATTTGATATATATCACTTCTGGGGTAGGTACACCCTCTTATATATGTATATCACCTTAGCGCTCCGCGCCGTAGCTGTACTGCGCAGCTTCCGACGATTAGCGCTCAGCGCAGTACAGCTACGGCGCGAGCGCATAGGATTTTAGAATTGTCACCACGTCTCGCGACGTGGTGACATCGGGACGAGAATTGGGTGACAGAGGCAGGAGGAGTTCCTGTCTCCGTCACCCGACCAATCAAATCGGTCCCGCCCGCCGATCGCCGTGATTGGCCAGTCAAACCTGACTGGCCAATTACAGCGATTTTGGGCTGAAAAACGTGGTTTTAGCCCCTTCCTCTTCCTCCAGCGGCACCATTTTGGTTTGGTATCGCTGGAGAGAGGAAAGAGCGTTACTGTGTGCACCAAAATACACTTTTACACTATAAATAGTGTTCTGATCCTTATCTGATCCCTATTGTTCCCTACAAATTCCCATCCTATCTGTTTTTTCCTGTGTCCTGTGTGTTCCCTGTGTGATCGCCTTGTGTGATCCCACGTGTCTTCCGTTTTTCCCTGTCTTGTCCTTCTGAACCCAAACGCACTTTTCAGTGCGCTGTGTTAGCGTTGTTCTGCACTGGACGCACTTTTCAGTGCGCCGTGTGAATAGCGCTGCACAGAATCTTTAGCAGTCTTAGCGGTAGTTAGTTTGTCTTAGGGCAAGCTAGGTGCATTTGTAGCGCCTTTTTGCGCGGTGCACATAGGTTTTTTTTCGGTGCCTGGTAATATTTTTTTTCAGAGCGCCGTAGGTGTACCCGTACGTAGCTACTTTTTGTGTGTGCCATCTGTGCGGCTTGTCCGTGTGGTTTGGTGTGCATTCTCTTTTTTTGTGTGTGCTATCTGTGCGGCTTGTCCGTGTAGTTTAGTGCGCATTATTTTTTTTGTGTGCTATCTGTGCGGCTTGTCCGTGTAGTTTAGTGCGCATTATTTTTTGTGTGCCATCTGTGCGGCTTGTCCGTGTAGTTTAGTGCGCATTATTTTTTGTGTGCCATCTGTGCGGCTGGTCCGTGTGGTTTGGTGTGCATTCTCTTTTTTTTTTTGTGTGCTATCTGTGCGGCTTGTCCGTGTAGTTTAGTGCACATTATTTTTTTTGTGTGCTATCTGTGCGGCTTGTCCGTGTAGTTTAGTGCGCATTATTTTTTGTGTGCCATCTGTGCGGCTTGTCCGTGTGGTTTGGTGTGCATTCTCTTTTTTTTTTTGTGTGCTATCTGTGCGGCTTGTCCGTGTAGTTTAGTGCACATTATTTTTTGTGTGCCATCTGTGCGGCTTGTCCGTGTGGTTTGGTGTGCATTCTCTTTTTTTTTTTGTGTGCTATCTGTGCGGCTTGTCCGTGTAGTTTAGTGCACATTATTTTTTTTGTGTGCTATCTGTGCGGCTTGTCCGTGTAGTTTAGTGCGCATTATTTTTTGTGTGCCATCTGTGCGGCTTGTCCGTGTGGTTTGGTGTGCATTCTCTTTTTTTTTTTGTGTGCTATCTGTGCGGCTTGTCCGTGTAGTTTAGTGCACATTATTTTTTTTGTGTGCTATCTGTGCGGCTTGTCCGTGTAGTTTAGTGCGCATTATTTTTTGTGTGCCATCTGTGCGGCTTGTCCGTGTGGTTTGGTGTGCATTCTCTTTTTTTTTTTGTGTGCTATCTGTGCGGCTTGTCCGTGTAGTTTAGTGCACATTATTTTTTTTGTGTGCTATCTGTGCGGCTTGTCCGTGTAGTTTAGTGCGCATTATTTTTTGTGTGCCATCTGTGCGGCTTGTCCGTGTGGTTTGGTGTGCATTCTCTTTTTTTTTTTGTGTGCTATCTGTGCGGCTTGTCCGTGTAGTTTAGTGCACATTATTTTTTTTGTGTGCTATCTGTGCGGCTTGTCCGTGTAGTTTGGTGTGCATTATATTTTTTTTTTTTTGTGTGCCTGCTAGACGGTTTATCCGTGTAGTTTGGTGCACATTATCTAATTTTTCTAGTTCTCTATTTTTTTTGTGTGCAATGTCTCAGAAGACGTACACCGTGTTGGAGGCATATAACATGCTTGCCTCTGACACCGAGTCAGCTAGTGGGGATGATGGTCCCTTTTACTTATCATCATCCTCCTGCTCATCTTCTAGTGACCTGGAAGGACCCCCAAGAAGGCGCCGTAGGGTTCCAGGGACTTCTGCAGGAGAAGTGCCTGGGACTTCTGCAGGAGAAGTGCCTGGGACTTCTGCAGGAGAAGTGCCTGGGACTTCTGCAGGAGAGGTGCCTGGGACTTCTGCAGGAGAAGTTTCTGGGACTTCTGCAGGAGAAGCGTCTGGGGCTTCCACTGACCCCACATGGGTAGCCCCAGATAATTATACCCCTCAGGTCCCTGACTTTACGGGCCATCCTGGAATTAACTTTGACACGACAGGGCTCAGAGCTGTGGACTTTTTTAAGTTTTTTTTTGATGAGGCGCTGCTGAATATTATTATATTTCAGACAAATCTCTACGCTGCACAACATATTGCCCAAAACCCCACGTCCTTTTATGCACAACCCTACAGGTGGACCCCTGTCACTGCAGCAGAGATGCACAAGTATTGGGGCATAATACTCCTTATGGGGATAGTAAAGAAGCCTTCAATCAGGGACTACTGGAGCACAGACATACTGTACCACACCCCCATGTTCCGCATGGCAATGAGCAGGATGCGCTTTGAAGCCATCCATAAGTTTTTGCACTACACTGACAACACACAGTGCCCACCCAGAGGTGACCCCAGTTATGATCGGTTATTTAAGGTCAGGCCCATATTAGATCATTTTAGTGCCAAGTTTGCCCAGGCATATACTCCCGCCAAACATGTGAGCATAGACGAGTCCCTGGTACAATTCAAAGGGAGACTTCAATTCCGCCAGTACCTGCCCAATAAGAGGGCAAGGTATGGTGTGAAGATGTATAAGCTGTGCGAAAGTTCATCAGGGTACACATACAAGTTCAGGGTATATGAAGGGAAGGACTCCACTATAGTGCCCCCAGAATGCCCCCCCTTCCTGGGTGTTACAGGGAAGATAGTGTGGGATTTAGTGCACCCACTGCTGGACCAGGGATACCACATCTACCTGGACAATTTCTACACCAGCACCACCCTGTTCAAGTGCCTCACTTCCAGAAATACTGCGGCATGCGGCACTGTACGCAGAAATCAGAGAGGTCTCCCTAAGTCGCTGCTTGGGCAAAAACTTAAAAGGCACGAAAGCAGGGCACTATGCAGCGACTCTGTACTGTGTGTTAAGTACAAGGACAAGAGAGAGGTCCTTGTATTAACCACAATACATGAGCACACCACCACCCCTGTCCCAGTACGAGGTGCCAGTGCAGAAGCCCCCAAGCCAGACTGTATTTTAGATTATAATAAATACATGGGAGGGGTGGACTTGTCTGACCAGGTGCTTCAGCCGTACAATGCCATGCGGAAGTCGAGGGTGTGGTACAAGAAGCTGGCCGTGCACATCATGCAGATGGCATTGTATAATGCTTATGTGCTGCATCGATATGCCGGCCAGAGGGGAACTTTCCTGGAATTTCAAGAGGTGGTAATAAAGTACTTTCTTTTTGGAGACCAGGAAGGGGAGAGTGCTAGCACATCTGGAAGTGAGGCCACATCACGTATTGTACCAGGGCAGCACTTTCCAGGAGTAGTTCCCCAATCAGCCAGCAAGGGAAGGTCACAAAAGAGGTGCAGGGTGTGCTCCAAAAATGGCATTAGGAAGGACACCATTCATCACTGTGAGACATGCCCAGAAAAACCAGGGTTATGTATGAAAGATTGCTTCCGAATTTATCATACATCCCTGGATTTTTAGAGTACCCTGTTGTTACCCTGACGCACAGCTTATACATCATGCCGCATGCCGCATCTTCCCTTCTAAGCCCTGCCATGTGCCCAGCCTGTAGATTACTGTCCCGTATGCTTTACCCGGGAAAACATGCATCATGATTTTTAGGGTGTTTGTCTCCCGTGGCAGCAGCTGGGCACAAAATGACATAATGGATATTTTTTACTATGCACTATCCATTATGCACTTTTTCAGGGGTCCACCTGTGGGGTTAAAATGCTAACTATACCCCTAGATTAATTCATGGAGGGGTGTAGTTTCCAAAATAGGGTCAGTTCTTAGGGGTTTCTACTGTACTGGCCCCTATTGCCATCTACAAATCTTTCATGATGCCAAAAAGAAAAAAAAAAGTACAATGTCTGTGCTCCAACAAGTTATTCCCTTTTGAGCCCTGTCGTGTCTCCATCCTACAGATTATTGCCTCCTATGGGGTATTGCCCTAACCGGGGTAACCCGCAGAATGATTTTTGGGGTGTTTGTCTAAAGTGGCATGAGTTGGGCAAAATACTTTTGTCACTTCAATGGCATATTTGATAAATTGCAATACAATTGTTTCTCTGCACTACTCACTTTGTATTACATTTGAGCCAGCACCTTAGTGGTTAAAATGCTCATACAAACCTACATACATTCTTTGAGGGGTGCCCTTTCCAAAATGGGTTCACTACTTGGGGGTTTCTATTGTACTGGTACCTCGGGGGTACCCCCCATTACCAATCTAGTGAAAACGAAGCTTGAAAACCTAAATTGTGCTTCTTTATTCCTGACCCCTGCCGTGTGCCCAGCCTGTAAATTATTGGCACATGTGTGGTATTGCTGTACTCGGGACAACCCGCAGAATGATTTTTGGGGTGTTTGTCTAAAGTGGCATGGGTTGGGCACAGTACATGAGGCACTAAAATGACATTTTTGAGATAAAAACACAATTTTTACTCTGCACCATTTACTTTGCACTCAATTTTGGCCAGCGTGTTGGGGGTTAAAATGCTCATACAAGCCTACATACATTCTTTGAGGGGTGCCCTTTCCAAAATAGGTTCACTACTTGGGGGTTTCTATTGTACTGGTACCTCGGGGGTACCCCCCATTACCAATCTAGTGAAAACGAAGCTTGAAAACCTAAATTGTGCTTCTTTATTCCTGACCCCTGCCGTGTGCCCAGCCTGTAAATTATTGGCACATGTGTGGTATTGCTGTACTCGGGACAACCCGCAGAATGATTTTTGGGGTGTTTGTCTAAAGTGGCATGGGTTGGGCACAGTACATGAGGCACTAAAATGACATTTTTGAGATAAAAACACAATTTTTACTCTGCACCATTTACTTTGCACTCAATTTTGGCCAGCGTGTTGGGGGTTAAAATGCTCATACAAGCCTACATACATTCTTTGAGGGGTGCCCTTTCCAAAATAGGTTCACTACTTGGGGGTTTCTATTGTACTGGTACCTCGGGGGTACCCCCCATTACCAATCTAGTGAAAACGAAGCTTGAAAACCTAAATTGTGCTTCTTTATTCCTGACCCCTGCCGTGTGCCCAGCCTGTAAATTATTGGCACATGTGTGGTATTGCTGTACTCGGGACAACCCGCAGAATGATTTTTGGGGTGTTTGTCTAAAGTGGCATGGGTTGGGCACAGTACATGAGGCACTAAAATGACATTTTTGAGATAAAAACGCAATTTTTACTCTGCACCATTTACTTTGCATTTAATTTTGACCAGCATGTCGGGGGTTAAAATGCTCACCACAACCACCGATAAATTCTTTGAGGGGTCTAGTTTCCGTAATGGTATCATTTATTGGGGGTTACTATTGCACTGGCACCTCACGGGCCCTGCCAACATGACATGGCACTCCAAATCCAAACATGTGAAAACGGAGCTGGAAAATCTAAATTTCACTCCTTCCGTTTTCATCCCTTCTGTGTGCCCAGTCTGTAAATTATTGGCACATGTGTGGTATTGCTGTACTCAGGACAACCCGCAGAATGATTTTTGGGGTGTTTGTCTAAAGTGGCATGGGTTGGGCACAGTATATGAGGCACTAAAATGACATTTTTGAGATAAAAACGCAATTTTTACTCTGCACCATTTACTTTGCATTTAATTTTGACCAGCGTGTCGGGGGTTAAAATGCTCACCACAACCACCGATAAATTCTTTGAGGGGTCTAGTTTCCGTAATGGTATCATTTATTGGGGGTTTCTATTGCACTGGCACCTCACGGGCCCTGCCAACATGACATGGCACTCCAAATCCAAACATGTGAAAACGGAGCTGGAAAATCAAAATTTCATTCCTTCCGTTCTCATCCCTTTTGTGTGCCCAGTCTGTGAATTATTGGCACATGTGTGGTATTGCTGTACTCAGGACAACCCGCAGAATGATTTTTGCGGTGTTTGTCTAAAGTGGCACGGGTTGGGCACAGTATATGAGGCACTAAAATGACATTTTTGAGATAAAAACGCAATTTTTACTCTGCACCATTTACTTTGCATTTAATTTTGACCAGCGTGTCGGGGGTTAAAATGCTCACCACAACCACCGATAAATTCTTTGAGGGGTCTAGTTTCCGTAATGGTATCATTTATTGGGGTTTCTATTGCACTGGCACCTCACGGGCCCTGCCAACATGACATGGCACTCCAAATCCAAACATGTGAAAACGGAGCTGGAAAATCAAAATTTCACTCCTTCCGTTTTCATCCCTTCTGTGTGCCCAGTCTGTAAATTATTGGCACATGTGTGGTATTGCTGTACTCAGGACAACCCGCAGAATGATTTTTGGGGTGTTTGTCTAAAGTGGCATGGGTTGGGCACAGTATATGAGGCACTAAAATGACATTTTTGAGATAAAAACGCAATTTTTACTCTGCACCATTTACTTTGCATTTAATTTTGACCAGCGTGTCGGGGGTTAAAATGCTCACCACAACCACCGATAAATTCTTTGAGGGGTCTAGTTTCCGTAATGGTATCATTTATTGGGGTTTCTATTGCACTGGCACCTCACGGGCCCTGCCAACATGACATGGCACTCCAAATCCAAACATGTGAAAACGGAGCTGGAAAATCAAAATTTCACTCCTTCCGTTTTCATCCCTTCTGTGTGCCCAGTCTGTAAATTATTGGCACATGTGTGGTATTGCTGTACTCAGGACAACCCGCAGAATGATTTTTGGGGTGTTTGTCTAAAGTGGCATGGGTTGGGCACAGTATATGAGGCACTAAAATGACATTTTTGAGATAAAAACGCAATTTTTACTCTGCACCATTTACTTTGCATTTAATTTTGACCAGCGTGTCGGGGGTTAAAATGCTCACCACAACCACCGATAAATTCTTTGAGGGGTCTAGTTTCCGTAATGGTATCATTTATTGGGGTTTCTATTGCACTGGCACCTCACGGGCCCTGCCAACATGACATGGCACTCCAAATCCAAACATGTGAAAACGGAGCTGGAAAATCTAAATTTCACTCCTTCTGTTTTCATCCCTTCTGTGTGCCCAGTCTGTAAATTATTGGCACATGTGTGGTATTGCTGTACTCGGGACAACCTGCAGAATGATTTTTGGGGTGTTTGTCTAAAGTGGCACGGGTTGGGCACAGTATATGAGGCACTAAAATGACATTTTTGAGATAAAAACGCAATTTTTACTCTGCACCATTTACTTTGCATTTAATTTTGACCAGCGTGTCGGGGGTTAAAATGCTCAGCACAACCACCGATAAATTCTTTGAGGGGTCTAGTTTCCGTAATGGTATCATTTATTGGGGTTTCTATTGCACTGGCACCTCACGGGCCCTGCCAACATGACATGGCACTCCAAATCCAAACATGTGAAAACGGAGCTGGAAAATCAAAATTTCACTCCTTCCGTTTTCATCCCTTCTGTGTGCCCAGTCTGTGAATTATTGGCACATGTGTGGTATTGCTGTACTCGGGACAACCTGCAGAATGATTTTTGGGGTGTTTGTCTAAAGTGGCATGGGTTGGGCACAGTATATGAGGCACTAAAATGACATTTTTGAGATAAAAACGCAATTTTTACTCTGCACCATTTACTTTGCATTTAATTTTGACCAGCGTGTCGGGGGTTAAAATGCTCACCACAACCACCGATATATTCTTTGAGGGGTCTAGTTTCCGTAATGGTATCATTTATTGGGGGTTTCTATTGCACTGGCACCTCACGGGCCCTGCCAACATGACATGGCACTCCAAATCCAAACATGTGAAAACGGAGCTGGAAAATCAAAATTTCACTCCTTCCGTTCTCATCCCTTCTGTGCGCCCAGTCTGTAAATTATTGGCACATGTGTGGTATTGCTGTACTCGGGACAACCCGCAGAATGATTTTTGGGGTGTTTGTCTAAAGTGGCATGGGTTGGGCACAGTATATGAGGCACTAAAATGACATTTTTGAGATAAAAACACAATTTTTACTCTGCACCATTTACTTTGCATTCAATTTTGACCAGCGTGTCGGGGGTTAAAATGCTCACCACAACCACCGATAAATTCTTTGAGGGGTCTAGTTTCCGAAATGGTGACATTTTGGGGGGTTTTCTATTGTACTTTTACTTCAGGGGCTCTTCAATTACACTGTGGCACCACAAAATATTTGCAGCCAAATTGGCCTTCCAAATTCCCGGTATCGCTAACTCTGTTCTGGACATCGATGTGCGGGGAAACAGCAGCTGACATCCACATGTCTGGTATTGCCGTACTCGGAAGAAGCAGGGCAAGAAATTAGGAATATATATTTACCTCAAATTCCTTCTGAATGTATCCGTTTTAGGGCTAAATTGGAAAGATTGAAATCAAAAATTGAAATTTCAAAATTTCCACTCCATTTTCATATGCTTCCGGAAAAATAATTAAAGGGTTAACAGACTTCTTAAATGCTGATTTGAATAGGTTGAGATGTTAGGTTCATAAATTGGTGTTACTTGTGGGGGTATATAGTACATAAGCCTTTATAGAGCACTTCCAAACTGAATTGATCACCAAAAAGTTCGCATTTTTCAAATTTCAAGAAAATCTGAGAAGTTGCTACTAAAACTTCAAACCTTCTCACATCCATAAAAATAATGGAAACGTAAAACAAATTATGGATATAAAAAGAAGACCAATGGCAAAAGGTTTCTATCAAAAAAAATTTGTGGTATCACTTTTTGTCTAAAAATTATAACATTTGAAACTTTGAAAATAGTCATTTTTTTCAAATTTTTCCTAAATTTTTGAATTTTTACCCCCCAAAAAAGGAACGGATCACTGAAATGACACTACTAACATAAACTACAATGTCTCACGAGAAAACAATCTCAAAATCACAGAGATATCTTAAAGCGTTGAAAAGTTATTACCACAGGAAGAGACACTGGTCAAATTTCCAAAAAAAGTTGCGAGCCTTAACCTGCAAACAGGCTGCGTCCTTAAGGGGATATACACCTCTTTCCAGTTGATAGTAGATAAATTTTTTTCAAAAATACTGTCTATAAGTGAGCCTAGATCCTATTGTGTATGTATGCACTAGGATGGTTGGGGACGTGTCTTTTCCCAAGTGTGAGCAATCACTTTGATATATATATTTTAGAATATTTTTCAATAAAGTTTGTATTTTTTAACTGATTACCTACCTACTTAACTAATTGATCTGGTAATAGTATTATTTTGTGAGAAATTGCACAGTTTAGTTACTCTTTTCAGGACCCTATGTAGCTTTTTACACAAACATACGGTAAATAAATGTGTTATAATTTGGCACCTGGCGGATAAAAGTGCAAAAGCATAGTAAGATGTTACTTGGCTGTTATGATGCGTTTGAGAACGCATGTGTTAATGCCACATGTGAACACAGCACTAATCTTTTTCTTTGTGATGCAGAGATCCTGTGCTCTGTGTCTTCCCTGCCTTGCTCTAGATCTCTGTACAAGCTGTAACACTGATTCTGTGTCCTGGAGCTTTTTGTGCATGTTCACGTGAATGTCCTGTTGGTATCAATGTCCATAGCTGATGTCACAACCAGGAGGTCCCGCCCACTTCAGGAAAAGCTGAGAGGATATTACAGATAGCCTCACATATAGCCTCTCAGGATAGGAAGAAGCCAGCAGCATGATAAAGTTATTGTTAGAATTGTTGTCAAAGGCTCTCTCTAGTTGTGCTAAAACTATTTTTGTCAAGTAACTTTACAGTTACTTTTAAATTATTCACCAGAAACAAGTTATCCCTTCTCTATAACATACTACACTGCCTTCACTTCACATTGCATATTTCTTTAAAACATTGCTTTCCAAAAAACCCTCTTAATGAGTTGTTCAGTACTTTAGAGTTAGAAATGAACCTACATTTTGCACTTAGACCCTATTAGTGATGCTTTATTGAAGCATCCTGAAAGTAGCATTTTCTTTAGAACGCAATTTTATATCATCAATATTCCAGTAAAATGTTTTCAAGAATTCACAGTAACTTTCGGATTATTTGGTTCATTGCTGTCCTGTGGTTCATTTACAGGTCCTTCAGCAGCTCCTAAATCATTGCAGGAAAAACATGGACAAAGTTCTTCTTTTCTCCTTCTCCACAAAGGTGAGCACCATATGATGCCTGCCATGGATGGTTTCCTGGGCCATAACTTCTGATTGATAAAGCAAATGATCTTCCTGCAACAGCTGTACAGCACATTTTGTGAAGGCGCATTAAAAAACATAATGATCCTTGCCTGGATTTTGTTATTTATCTAAGTCATAATGAATTAAAGTACCGTTTATTCCGGTGTATAAGACGATCTGGTGTATAAGACGACCCCCCTACTTTCCTGTTTAAAATATAGAGTTTAAGATATATTCGCCGTATAAGACTACCCCTTTTCCAACGCATACAAAACACCGGTAAAAATTTAAAAAAAAACTGATTTGAATTTAACATGGTCCTTTTTTTAATTTAAATTCTTATGACATGCAGGTATATAGCAGGAAAACTGTCGCTCATACACATAAGGCATACAACAACAACATTACCATCGGTATGCATAAAAACATTCAACACCTCCTCACCAGTAGCCATAATTAATGTCCCCCCATCTACCAGTAGCCATAATTAATGTCCCCCCCCCACCAGTAACCATAACCAATGTCCCCACCCCCAGCAGTAGCCGTGATTAATGTCCCCCCTAGCAGTAGCTATAATCAATGTCCCCACCCCCAGCAGTAGCCGTGATTAATGTCCCCCCTAGCAGTAGCCATAATCAATGTCCCCCCCACCAGTAGCCGTGATTAATGTCCCCCATAGGTAATATCCCCCCCCAAATAGCCATTTCCTAACTTTCACCTATGCCTCCCCCCCCCAAATAGAAACAGGGCCCCATAGATTTAAGCAAAATGAAAAATAACACTTACCTAGTTATTCCGCTCCTCTTCGCGCCCTCTCTCTCTTCTAAAGATCGGCGCAGGCGACGGCTGATGATGCGTCTGCCAGGTGCCGGGTCATAGACCTCAGCAGACCCGGCGCAGGCAGGCGCGTCATTAAGCCTGTGCCGGCGTCGATGGATGAGGTGGGTGGGAAGGTGGGTGGGACGGGGGCGGATCAGGGGCCGTTCAAATTTTAAATTGTGACAGCTCCGGGCCCTCCTGATCCAGCGCACGGACCAGATGCAGAAAAGTCCGTGCGCTGTAAGGGAAAGGCCCGCGGCTGTCACAATTCAAAACATCTGCCCGCTGTGCTGGCCGAGTTATCAGCGCAGCACAGGGGTCAGGTGCGGGCCTCGGTACGCCACTGTTTGAGGCTGCCGGCAGCTTTGCCGGCAGCCAATGCTGTGAAAACACCCGCGATCGGTGCTAGCACCGATCGCGGGTGTTACCGGTAAGTCTTTGCTGCAATATGCAGCAAAGACTTACCGGCTATGGAGAGGGCTCAGCCCGTGAGCCCTCTCCATGCAGTGCGACCCGACCGCCGCCGTATAAGACGATTACCGGCGTATAAGACGACCCCAGATAAGACAGAAGATTTTTCTGTCTTCAAAAGTCGTCTTATAGGCCGGAATATACGGTATATCCGCCATTTCAGATTTTTGATATTGTGTGCGTGGTGGTGGTGGGTTGTTGACCATTTTTCTGATATTCTACTTCATTAGGAAATTCTGATTATTTTGTACAGAAACAGACTGCTTAATGCCCCTTAGTTACAGTGTTACTTCTGCATTGCTGTGGAAAATCTGTCTACAGGATAGAGACCTGTTACACAGCAGTGAGTGTTCACCTTTCTGGCTCTCTCCCTGGCTGTTTTATGCTAGGAGCATTATTTTTAAAGATCAAGCTGAAAGTGAAAGGGTTACTCCTTCCAACTCAGAGCTGCTTCACCAGATTAGTTGTGAGATCACGAAGCCTCTATAGACATATACTGTACAGGCTGAAATACGGATCTCTATGGGAGGGGGTAGCATTGTTTGTTTTTGTTTTTTTTTTAAAACACATTTTTTTGGGTTATTATCACACAACAATAATACATTATAACATAAATGTAATGAATACCAGTATGCATTTTCAAGAGACATTTTTGAAAATTCCACTTGCCATGAGTCACCGTATTAACATTTTCGGACCAGTTAACATCATGTACTTAAAAGATGATGCCGCAGGCGGAGACGACCCTATCACATATGGTAGGACCCGCTGTTTATTTTTGTTTTTTTTAAATCTAAGCAAAATAATTGAAGTATATTAGAAAAATGTTCACCACATCCCGCCACACACAGCATTAAAAATGACAGTTACACATGTGCTTTGTGCTTAATCGGTTAATCCTCAGGCTGTATAAAGTGAGTATTACTAGGATTTTTCTCTTATTGACCAGAAGAAAATAACAAGTCTTGCAAATAGTGATATTTCCATTTCTTTAAGCTCTTTTGTAGCAATTTGGTATATATGTATTTGGACTCATAACTGATTGGGATTGTCTAACTAAAAGCTGCTATTATCAGCATTGTGTTTAAAGCACACTGACATACTGTTATGGGCCCCCTTCAGGCTTCATAGGAGTTAATGGAGCCTGGAGCCCCTCAGGCTCATTTGCATAGTTTTTAAAGCCCCTTTTTCTTAAAAAACAAGGGCATAAGAAGCTAAAAGAACAGCAGATCCTGCCAGAGGGGGAACATACCAATATGTCTATATGTTTGGTTTACAATCCTCGATCAAAATCATACTGCTGCAGCTTCTATTCCGCAGTTGTCTTGTGAAATGCCATACAAGGTCTGATCGCCACTGTTAATTTTCCTATTTAATAATATTTTTTTATATTTAATATAATTAGAGAAAAAACATGATTCTAAATGGTTTGGGTTGTTTCAACCAAGTGTTTGTCAATTGCAAATGATCTGATTGCAGATGTTCCCCCTTGTAACTAACTTGCTGTCTACTCCCAATTGTCAATTGAGGTCTGTCTCCAGTAACTGAAATGGTAAGACAAATGATGTTAATTTATATTATTATGTCTATTGTGTTTTAATTTTCCTGCCAGTAATTCTATGAGTCAGTGAAAATCATTTGTGTGGCGTTTATGATATTCACAGATACTCCATAGGAAGTCAAGGGATTTATGTGACTACAGTATTGTTGTTCACTTAGAGAACACAACTTTGAATTACACGCATGTAAAAAGGGACAAAATAATGTTACGATTTCTACATTGAACCCAATAAGTGCTGTATAGGCTGAGCTTATTTTCCAGTCTTACATGTTTTTCAGCTGCTTGATATTTTAGAGCGATACTGCATGGCCTCAGGGCTTGAATATCGAAGGCTTGATGGTGGCACTAAGGCAGAGGATCGAGTAAAAATAGTGAAGGAATTTAATGATATGCAAGATGTGAATATCTGCTTAGTTTCTACTATGTGAGTACATTTATTTCTCCAGAATGTAAATTTTAGTGCATATCTGTCGATTGGTCTACAACCAGGCCTAGTTTTTTTTTACCAAGCATTTTTTGTAATTTTTTTTCTTGTATTTCAAGAGCCATATCTATTTATTTCTTTTTGATTAGTTTATTGAGTTTCTTTTTTAGGCAATCCTATGTATTTGTTTCTCCGTATTCTGAGGTCTATAACTTAACTTTTCCTTTTACTCCGCTGTCCAGCTCCTGTAAATCACATTGATGTATAGGAGCCAGTCATCTGCCAGAGGGAAACTTTTTCCTCTCTACAACTGATTACTACAGGATTAAACTGCTATCTCTCATCACAGGAATGGGGACACAAACCTGTTCTCCTGCCACAGATGTTGTGTGATCACTGCCAATGTTCAATTAGTTTGATCTACGCTATTTATCATTCTTAAAGCACAATGTTGCCCTTGCTCATGACAGATGTACATATCTTGGAGCAGTGTTGAATGAAATAATGCTTAAATTTCCATTAATTTTTATTTTGGTTTTTCATAAAGGGCTGGTGGACTAGGTCTTAATTTTGTTGGAGCCAATGTAGTTGTAATCTTTGATCCAACATGGAATCCAGCCAATGATCTTCAGGCGATTGACAGGTAATATTACTTATTTTAAACCGTTTCATTTCCTTTTTATGGAGGGGGTTTGCTTTCTTATAATCTGTAGCATAGATTTTAATATTGTTTATTTATCTTACAGAGCTTATCGAATTGGACAGTGTAGAGATGTCAAAGTTTTAAGGCTAATATCTCTGGGCACAGTGGAGGAAATTATATATTTAAGACAGGTTTACAAACAGGTAAATTTGTTAGTGAACAATTTATAATACTACCAGAACTGCCATAAAACTACGTTGCTTCTACAGCCATACAGTAACATTTGTCACCCTTCAGCTCTGATTTGAACAGTAAATAATTAACTTACACCAGTCTCATGTCTAAAACATGAGTCTTGAATTTTATATTTAAAGTACAACTGTAAGGTATAAAAACTTTTGCCTAACTCTGCACTAAGCAAAATAAGCAGTTCTCAAACTTCGCTATCTGCTGGCGTTTGGCTGCTAGCAGGGGCTGCTAAAATTATGCAAATAAGTCTGAGGGGCTCCAGGCTCCATTAACATCTATGGAGCCTGGACGTTATAGTACCTCCCGGTGGCTAGATGCTTAGCGCACCAGGACGCAATATAACGTCCTGCTTCTGGCACCGGCTCACGAATGGAGCCGGCACCAGAAGCAGCGGCTGTCAGCTGTCGATCACAGATGACACCGCGCTGTAACAGGAGTTGGCTCCGATCGCGGGTGTTAAACCCTTACACGCCGCGGTCATGCATGACCGCTTCGTGTAAGGATGTTTCTGCAATGGACCGGATCCCCCGTGTCGCTTACCGGGGGATCCGATCCTCTTCTGGGCAGCCCCGAAGACTGCCATGTGCTCTGGGGCTGCACGATGTCCGAGTCTGCATGCTCAGACAGTTTACACTACTCTACAATAAAATAGTATTGTAGAGCAGTGTATTGGACTTGAACCAGCGATCAGAGCATCGCTGGTTCAAGTTCAACTATGTATAAGTAAAAAAAAGGGAAAAACACAAAAGTAAACACATTAGAATAAATAAAAAATAAATACATTAAAATATAAGCCCCTAAAATGTCACTTTCCCATAAAAACACTTAATAAACTATAAAAACACAAACACAAAAAAACGCCACATATTTGGTATTGCCGCATCCGTAACAATCTATATAATAAAACGGAATCGTTACTGACCTGCACGGTAAACACCAGGGAAAAAAATGCAAAAAACGTTTCGAAAAAAGATAATTTTTCATTAATACCTTTAAAAAATGCTCTAAAAAGTGATTAAAAAAATGTTACGCACTCTAATATGAGACCACTAAAAAGACCAACTCTTCTGTTATGCATATGAAAGTCGGTGATCCTAAAATTAGCTTTTTTGCCAAATTACTTTCTATTCAGTAAAAATGGGAAAAAAATTTAAAAAATATATAAATTAGGTCTTTTTAATCGTAGAGACCCATAGAATAAAAATAATATACTAGTTTTACAGTATGGTGAACACAAAAAATGTTCCTAAAAATTGATGATTTTCATTTCCTCCACCAACAAAGAGTTAATAAAATCTCACTAATTAGCTATAGATGCCCCAAAATTATGTACCATAAAAGTGCATCTCATGTGGCAAAAAAATAAACCCCTATAGGTCCACAATAAAAAGACAAAAAAAAATACAGCCTGTACAATGTGACATAGCAAATCTGCTCTGCATGGCGCCTCCTTCCCTTCTATGCCTGGCCGTGTGCCAATACAGCAGGATACCACCACATATGGGATATCAGTGTACTTGGGCGGAATTGGGTATCAAACTTTGTGGAGGCTTTTTTCATTTAATCCATTACAAATGTTTAATTTTCCACCCAAAATAAGTGTATTGTCAAAAAATATTACAATTTGTAGACCACACCTCCATTTTGTTTTAACCCCTATAAAACACCTAAAGGGTTAACAAACTTCTTAAAAGTGCTTTTTCATATGGTGAGGGGTGTAGTTTCCATAATGGGGTAAATTATGAGTCTCGCTATTATTTAGGCCTCTCACAGTCAATTAGAAGTTGAGCAGGTCCATCTAAATTTAAAAAATGGCACCCAAATTCTGAGCCTCATAACATTCTAGTAAAATATGTGGAATCTTAAAAAGCCATGCCAACATAAAGCAGACATTTAGGAAATGCAAGTTATGGATTTATTTGGGAGCTATGACTATCTGCATCAAAAGTAGAGAATTTAGAACTTTTTCATTTTTTTTAACTAAACAATTTTTCATAACTAAACACAAAAGATATCATTCAAATTTTTAAACTAATTTGAAATACAATGTGTCACGAGAAAACAATCTCAAAATCCCCTGGATATCTTATATTGTTCCAAAGCTATAACCACTTATAGTGACACAGGGCAGATCTGAAAAATGGGACCGCGTCCTTAAGGTTAAAGGGGCTGAGTCCTGTAGGGTTTTAATAGATGCCACTTATTAGTTACTTTTTAATAAACGCAACTTGCTAGTTGCAGCTTATGGTACTGTATTATACCATTTTAAATTTTACTGTTTGTCCCAAAGTTCTTCTTTAAAGGACACCTGTCATCAGGTCTGTGTCACTAGTCTTGTCACTACTACCTGTTGGAGCAGCTCACAAGGATCCCATCCCAGCCTTTATCTAGTTATTTCATACATTATTCATTGTAAAATCATCTATTTTTTATCATGTAAATGAGGCTGGTCACATGGTCAGAGGCAGTGATGTCACCCCTGTTACCCCTCCCCTCTCCTCCCCCTGCTCATGTCTGTGTGTAATGTATAGTAAAGCATTGCTAGTGTGTGCTGCATCTGCTGACATGCTGCATCCTCCTAATATACAGGTGAGAGACACAGACATGAGCTACACATGAATCTGACATGTTCTGCTGTAACATGGCTGCCTGGAGCTGCTGTAGCTCTCCTAAACACACACACACAGGCTGCAGGGGGCGTGGCCACCAGCACCAGGAAGCACATCATTATACAGCCTCACATCATTATACAGGCTGTCAGTCATGCACTGGGGTTGTGGCTGTGCCTCCCACTCATGAATAGAGTGGACAGCTTGAATATGCTAATGCTTCATTGGACATTTCACAGGTCATTTGCATACAGCTTTAGGACCTCATTGCTTAGGTTTACAGGCATGTAGAGGGACAATGAAGGGATAGAGGCAATGCTCTCTAATGGCAGTTTATGAAAATATATTTAGTTTAGGGGGGTTATTCTGCATGACGGGTTCTCTTTAAAGTTATTAGACTATTATTATCATTAATAATTCTTATGTACCGTATATTCCGGCGTATAAGACGACCTGGTGTATAAGACGACCCCCCTACTTTCCTGTTTAAAATATAGAGTTTAAGAGATATTCGCCGTATAAGACTACCCCTTTTCCAACGCATACAAAACACCGGTAAAAATTTTATAAAAAACTGATTTGAATTTAACATGGTCCTTTTTTTAATGTAAATTCTTATGACATGCAGGTATATAGCAGGAAAACTGTCGCTCATAAACATAAGGCATACAACAACAACATTACCATTACAGCACAGCCCCCAGTAGTATACAGCACAGCCCCCAGTAGTATACAGCACAGCCCCCAGTAGTATACAGCACTGCCCCCAGTAGTATACAGCACTGCCCCCAGTAGTATACAGCACAGCCCCCAGTAGTATACAGCACAGCCCCCAGTAGTATACAGCACAGCCCCCAGTAGTATACAGCACTGCCCCCAGTAGTATACAGCCCCCAGTAGTATACAGCACAGCCCAGCATTAAAAAAAAAAAAAAACTTATATACTCACCCTCCGGTGGCCCCGATGTGCTGCGCTGCTCCCCCGATGTCCGCGCCGTCTTCTTTCTTCTGCCGGGCGCCGCCATTGATCTTCCCCGGTTGGCGCCTAGTATGACACGCCGCTGCTGACGTCATACTAGGCGCCGCCCCAGGGAAAAGCTTGGCGGCGCCCAGCAGAAGATGGCGCGGAAGACGAGCCATGCGGACATCGGGGCCAACGGAGGGTGAGTATGCGCCCGATGTCTTTTTGAGGCTGCCGGCAGCTTTTTGAGGCTGCCGGCAGCCATCGCTGTGCAAACACCCGCGATCGGTGCTAGCACCGATCGCGGGTGTTACCGGTAAGCCTTTGCTGTAATATGCAGCAAAGACTTACCGGCTATGGAGAGGGCTCAGCCCGTGAGCCCTCTCCATGCACCAGGACCCGACCGCCGCCGTATAAGACGATTACCGGCGTATAAGACGACCCCAGAGAAGACAGAAGATTTTTCTGTCTTCAAAAGTCGTCTTATACGCCGGTGTATACGGTATATTTATATATTATGCACAAGATGTACATTTTGGGAAATATCAGTATATTGTGAAACCCATGTTTCATGATCTCCTGTATACCAGTTTGGATGGTGCTGATAGATAGATGAATTCTCCTATCATACTACTATCACCATCCTGACGCACATCCCAAATTGAGAATAAGTACTAACATAAAAGACATCACTCATGCATTGTTTGTCATTCACTGCTTTTACTTTACCAACCTGACGAAGGCGCTTGTCTATTGCCGAAACGTGTGGTTTATGTTGTTATGTTTTAACTTCAAATAAAAAGACATGATGAGTATGAAGATGTGCTATTAGTGTGGAATACCTCTACTTGCATGAATTGGATGTTTGCATTTTATCACTGTTTGCTGCAAAGTTGCATGTAGGTGCTATTGTGTATGAATTATTGTGTATGAATCAAGTTATTTTTATATACCTGGTAGGCAGTGATTTCTGAAAAAAATATGATTTTCACATAATAGCAGCTTTTTTATTTTGTGTGTTGTATATTTTTTAAACACATTTGTAGATTGCAACCAAATATTGCATTGTTTTTGTTTTAGCATTCTTGGGAGTGTAAATATTAAAATTTTTCAAATCTTTAAATCTGCTTACTTGTTATTGTACTTGTTTTCATTCCTTTTTTGTGCATAGACCTCTGCTTTGATGTCAGTTTTATGTTAAAAAATATATAGGTTTTCATTGAATTTTCAATGCATTTTTAAAAAATAATTTTTGTGTGTCACAAAGATTGTCCCCTTTCAAACAGTAGTTAGGTTTTATGGGTGCCTTTACTTTTTAATCTGTTTTATTGCTATAGTTTGCAGGTTGTGACTTTCTTAAATTGGTTTGCCCTTGAAAGAAAATTCTCAAATTTTAATCCACTAGTGATGGTTACAATTCATCATGTTTACAAGATCATTTTTAACCCATTACCTTACAATTTTAATCAGTTTTAGTGTTGTTTTAGCGGTTATCACTTAGTGGTGGTCAGTGTGGGCAGGCACCTCATGATTCCTCAAGTCCTGTGTTGTGACATTGTGGTTAGATTATCAGGGTACAGGTTTATACTAGAGTTGCACGATGCATCAAAATCTTCTACAATACTTTCAAAGTCAGAATGGTTCAGTACCAGGTTTCTGTTACTAACGGTACTGAAAGACATCCACAGACATCGGGCCGAGAATCCTTTTAAGCGATGTGTCGGATTATCGGCAGAGCAGGGACCGCATCATCAAGGAAACATCACCATCTGTCCATATATGGTGTCTCTACATCTCCCAGGACTTCCCCAGACACCAAGTCTCTATTTAATTAAATTAAATAATTTTAAGCTGTAAATTATTGCTCCTTGCTCTGTTACAGTTTTCAATCCTATCAGCATCCCAAGGACATGAATACAGTAGAAAGAAGGATTGTTACTGTATGGTCCATCCATGGTCTCCTGAACATGAAGAATAGTAGGGTCTGGAGCAGGATCTGTAATGATAATACAGCCCTTTCCACACACCCAATCCACACCTGTGGTCCAATGGTGCTAAAGATGTGTTGCTTTAAAATGGTGCAGCGTGTGGCATGTCCTGGGACTGCAGGAGGAGGTAGTGAATTCTGCCTGGTGAACTCCACCACTGCACTAGGCTGTCAATGTGCTTACTGGCTGTCAATGGGAAGAGTTTATGTAACTAAGAGCTTCACTGTTACACTATGACACAAGTTAATTATTGAGATTTGTTATTATTATGGAGATTATTATTATTATTATGTAGATTATCAATAATAATCATCATAGTAATAATAATCTTCTAATATTATTATTATCACGGAGATTATTATGATGATTATTATTATGGAGATGATTATTATTACTATATTGTAAGCAAATAATATGGTCAAAATAATAAAAATGTATAAGACAAAAAATAGGGGCTCATTCAGAGAGGCGTGCGCTGCTGCTCATCTGCATACAATGTGGACATGATGTCTGTGATCAGTCCATATTGGTTGCCCAGCAACATTTGAAGAAATAACACTCTGCATACGGATGTCATGCATGTGCCGTCAATTTTTTGGCAGATCCGTTGACTTCTATGGATGTACATGGTCCACATGCAAGACAAAATAATGCATGCTGCAAATTTTTCTCACTGTCTGCACATCTAGGAAAAAAATGGACATGTGAACAAACTCATAGGAAACAGTGGGTTCGCCATCCACAAAAAAAGGATAGCATGCAGACACCAAAAACATCCATCTACATGAGCCCTAAATGATATTATTTGGTATACTATTTTATATTAACCAGGATACATTTACTACACTGTCATAAAACACTAAAGCTTCTCCTGGCAACTCACTGGTTGACCGTTACTGATTGCATGGGGCACATTTACTAAGGGTCCGCACACTGCATTTCCGTCGGTTTTTCTGACTATTTCCTATTTCGACGCATTTAACAGGGGCACGACTTTCGTGCGACACAAATAGGGGGCTTGGCCGTCGGACAACTAACTAATTCGGACTAAGTGCAGGATTTAAAATTCAAATTGTGTCGCAAGACATGCACTCAAATACACCGGGAAGAAGAAGGTGAACTCCAGCGGACCTGCGACACATGCAGGATATCGGGCACACGATCTTAGTGAATTGCGCCGGACAACGCACGTCGGGGATCGCGACAGAACCGGTTAAGTAAATGTGCCCCCATGTGTTTCGATGAAAATGCAAATGCAATCAGTCTGAGCAATTTCACTTGTTCAATCAAAATTGCATGAAGGTGCCTATGTCTATAAAATTTTTACTGCAATTTTGAAAATGGGGCACACATCTGTTTTCAGAAAATAGTTTGGTTTGGGGTTTAGTATAATGTTTATGTTGTAATTTTTTTTTTATTTGTATTCATCAAAATTGTAAAAATTGCACTGGCCAGTAATGCGCCAAAAATGTCCAAAAACGCCTGGCAGGCAATGGGTAAGTATTTACAGTTATTTCCCATAGTCTAGAATAATTTCAGATGTTTTTGTTTGTCGGTTAATCCTTCCTGTGATAAGCACCTGGCAGATACACAGCACTGAATACTGGAAGACTAGTAGAAGACGGTTTGTTAGTTCCTATGTTTTGCAGCTGTGTGTTACAACATAAAATACATTGAAGTCACATAGAGTTTTGTGTTTCACAGCAACTTCACTGTGCTGCGATTGGAACTGAAAATGCTAAGCGCTATTTCAAAGCTGTGCAAGGATCAAAGGAGCATAAAGGAGAATTATTTGGTGTGCACAATCTGTTCAAACTAAGATTCCAAGGAACTTGCCTAACAAGAGAAATATTAGAGGTAATTTTAAGTTTGTTTCTTTTTGTAATATTTTAAGGTTAGGTCCAGGTAACTGCACAGGAGCTTCAGCAGCAGATTCTGTTTAAAATGCCAGACAAAAAAGTACTACTAGCCCTGTATAGTAACACACTTTTACTTAGGGATGGGGGTTATGTAATTGTGGGAGGCGTAACACCTGGCAATCCCGACAATTAGCTATTTACCACTGGGTACAGTGTGAACACTTTATTGGTGTAAGTCATTTACATTAATACTTATTGAGTGAAATGTATTTTATTATAAAATCATTTTGCAGACCTCACTGCTGCATTGTCTGTACATTTTGTTATCAGCTTAGAGGTACAGTTGAAACCAGAAGTTTGCACACACTATATAAAAAGACACATTTGCATATTTTTCTCACTATCTGACATGAAATCAGAATAAACCTTTCCAGTTTTAGGTCCGTTAGAATTACCAAAATTATTTATAATTACCAAATGCTACAAAAATCAGAGAGAGAATTTTAATGCATTTTTATGTCATAAAAGTCAAAAGATTATATACATTTCACTAGTATTTGGTACCATTCTATGTAAACTGTATTACTTGTGTCAAACAGTTTGGATATCCTTCCACAAGCTTCTGACAATAGTTGGTAGGAATTTGGGCCCATTCTTCCTGACAGAATTGGTATAACTAAGCCATGTTTGTAGGCCACCTTGCTCTCACCTGCCTTTTCTGCTTTGCCTATACATTTAAATAGGATTGAGCTCAGGCAACATTGACTTGACATTGACTACCACCAGTATAAAGGATTAATAAACCAAGCATACTGACACCCTGTTGTGTGCCACCTCTGGCAGGATCTGCTCTTCTTTTAGCTTCTTACTCCATGGATTTTACAAAAAAAAGGATTTTAGAATTATGCAAATGAGCCTGAGGGGCTCTGAGCTCCATAGGTTTTAATGGAGCCTGCAGTCCCTCAGGCTCATTTGCATTATTTGTATAGCCTTTTATTTTAAAAAACAAGGGCATGAGAAGCTTAAAGCAGAGTGAACCCGGCCAGAGGGCGAACATACCAGTATGTCAGTGTACTTGGTTTACAATCCTTCATCCTGGTGGTTAATGTCCTTTAAGCCATTTTGTAACTACTTGTAACTACCTCATTATTCCATCTATTTTGTGAAGTGCACCAGTCCGTCCTGCAGCAAAACAACCCCACAACTTGATGCTGCTTCCCCTTTTTCCTACAAAAGTTACTATTGGTTATTATGGTCAAACATTTAAATTTTCGTTTTGTCAGACCTCACATATTACCTCATATCACCCCACATATTACTACACATATAACTCCACATATAACCTCACATGTTATTTCAAACATTACCTCACATATTACCTTACCTCACATATTACTTGACATATAACCTCACATATGGCCTCACATACCTGACACATAAACTGTCTTATACTCATTGCATATAGAAACTATTCACAGAGCTGTGGTAAAATAAACTGAGCTGTAAATGGTTGCTAGAAAATTTCAACTCAAAACCTAGTCTATGACATTCCTTGAGTCACAAGGAGCAGCTGTACAAAATTTGGTGAGTGTAAAAGTGATAGTGCGACAGTGATACAGAAAGTATATTGTAAAACTGTATAATGAAAAGATATACAAAAAGTAGCCTTTATTTGCTAAAATGGAAAAAAACTTTCCTTGCCAAGGACTCATAGGTCCTCACAGGGTGGCATATGTATAGCCAAGTAAGTATCTGATACGTCCTCACTAAAGAGGGCTATAACATAGGTCCTTGGCAGGGAAAGGTGCCACAGAGCCAATCTCGTATGTCCTCAGGGTGGCATAAGTATAGCCAAGGAAGTATGTGATACGTCCTCACTTCAGAGGGCTATAATATTGGCTCTATGGTACCTAGTAACTCACTTTTTACCTATGAAAGACCTATTCACCTTTAAAGTGAGAATTTCGGGAGCGATTTTTATATGTGAATCCCTCCCAATGGCACTCTGACAGTTGGTATCCCCGGTTTGCTGAAACTTAGAAACACAACAATGATTCATATAAATGAGAATATTCTCATCTTTCTTAGGAAAAAAGAAGTGAGTTTCTAGGTGCCACAGAGCCAAAGATATAGCCCTCTGAAGTGTGACCCCCTTCCAGATTTTTAGTTATGGGAAAAGTAATTCACAAGTGCATTATGTGAAAAAGAAATAGTCACAGGAAACAGCCAAAGCCTAAATTGTCATTTAGGCCATTAGGTTTCAAACTCCCCATCCTGTAAATGCAATGACTCTCAGTTTTGGAGAAGTAAAGTGACCAAATCTCCACCTCCATCTAATCCCTAAGGTTATTTGGGTGATAGCCCATCCTTTGAGGCCTCTGGGGTTACAGTTGCGGAGTTTCTTAAAATGCTCCGTCAGTATGCTGCATTGTAAGCTCTTTTAATCAAGTGATCTGAATAATGTCTTTGACTGAGATGATCTTTCATGGCAATTGCCCCACCTTGAACTTTTCGAGAGTGGAGCATTTTCTATGTAACCTTAACCCCTTAAGGACACAGCCAATTTATAGCTTAAGGCTCAGCTCCATTTTTTGTATTCTGACTTGTGTCGCTTTATATGGTTATAACTTTTGAACACTGTTACTTGTCTAAAACGATTCCGAGATTGTTTTTTGCCCACATTGTACTTACTTTTTAGTGGTAAATTTTGGCTGATAAGGTTTGAGTTTTATTTACAAAAAAAAAGAAAAAATCATGAATTGTTTTGTAAAATTTGCCATTTTCGAAATTCAAAATCATTGCGTTTTCAGGCAGTTAAATTTACCACCTAAATAACTTGCTGAATAACATTTCCCATATCTCTACTTTACATTTTCATAATTTTTGAAATGTCTGGATAATTCTTTTGATGTCACGCAGCTTACAAATCGAATAGCGATTTTACGTATTTTCAGAATTCACTATTTGGGGAATAAATACGGTTTTGAATAAAATTTTACAAATTTAACTAAAAAAACCCCTATATAATCAACAAATTTTGTCGATTCATTCATTTAGCCCTAAAATTTACACATTTCCAAAATATTAAAAGAGAAAACCCTCCTTTTATATTTGTTATTCAATTTCTCCCCACATGTGGCCGTTAATTGTTTTATGGGTGCACAGCGTGGTTTAGAAGGGAAGAAGTGCCCTGCAGCTGCTAGGATGTTATTTTTCTCATTGGCGCATTTTTCAGGTTATAAAATTTTCTCTTTTTCGTTATTGTTTTCGTTATTTTTTTTGCGGGATGAGATGCTTTTTCTAGTGTTATCATTTTGGGGTTGGCATCCCCTATTGTTGAAAATTTAGGAACTTTTTTTTGAGGGAACGAATAGTCTGTACTGGTTTTTTTACTTTTTTTCGTGTTCACTGTATAGCCTAATAATCATGATATCTTTATACCGTACTTGAATATTCTTACGTTTTACTAAATTTGACAAATAAAACCCTAATGTAGGGAAAAATCTATAATTTTTGCATTGCCATCTTCCAAGTGGCAAAACATTTTTACTTTTTTTTTTTTATCTCAGAGGTGGTTGATGGCTTGTTTTTGCGGGACATGTTGTACTTTGCAACGGTATCAGTCTGGAGTACATATGTTTTTTTTAATCACTTTTTATTGCATTTTTTGTGGGATTCAACAGGTAAAAATCTAAATTTTCAGTTTTTTTACAGTTTATTTTACGGCGTTCATCGTGCAGGTTCAAAAATGATTTACTTTTATTCTACATGTTGTTACGGACACGTTAATACTATACACGTGGGGTTTGTGTTACGATTTAGACTTTTTTTTGTTTTATATGTCTCTTTACATGTTATGGGGCTTATGGGCATTTTTATTGATTTATTGCTTTATCTTTTATTGAATAAGATACTTTTTCACAGTTTCCACCATGGGACATGAACAAGCAATCATCTGATGTACTGATGTATTTCAGGGTATTAGCAGTGTCAGCCTATACACATGTATATGTGGGAAATACTGTTTTCTCCAATGGCCTGCTGCCCTTCTAATGGTCTGTTATTGGAGGGAATAGTGCCATACAGCCTGTCTCCTCATTGCCCCAAATTATTCACATTCAGGGGGACTTTATATTGTAATAGGAAGGTTAAACAACTAATAAGGGGACTCTTTCCTGCAGAGGTATCACAGGTTGTGACTATAATAAAGTATGGCAATACTAATAATGCCATACTAGTTTTTCACAGATTAGTGTGAGATTTTCTTATAATTTTACATGATTTAATAAAGGTTATATTTTAATTACATACACTCGCAACTTTCCCTTTCCATTAATCTCTTTCTTAATCCTATAATAAGTCTTTTCAGGTGGTGTACATCATGAGTGTTCTCCCCCCCGATTTTGAACACCTTTTCTTTAGTATATATGGTTTGTTGGGGTTTGGTGTAATTCTTTTTGCTGTAACTTTGCTTTTATTTGTAAACATTAAAATTGTAAAAATTGCTCTGACCAAAGTTGGCCTAAATGCCTGGAAGTAAAAGGGTTAACTGTACACGGTCCAAAGTATAGAAGTTATTTGGATGCTGAAAAGACATTGTAAGAAACTAATTTATACTTTGAAACCTTTCCTTTTTTCTTTTTAAATAAAAAAAACATGCTGACCCAGCGTGAAGGTCAAGTAGAAGCTGGAATTAGAAGTACCACTATGCATCTAAGTCAGCAGTCAAGTTCAGGTGACACCAACACGGTAAGCTGTAAAAGAAAAAAAGGAAATAAATGTATTGTGTGTGTGTATATAAATATATATCACTTGTAGAAGCCTATTAATGCTCCCGCACTGCAGTGCAGTACGTTATGCTTAATAAGCTCTGAGGTGTATACATGCTGTCATGCAGTTGATGAGTAATCCAATGTATTTGCAAAGTTCAAAGGTATTATCACCTAACACATTCATGAAACATTCTGTACCCTTCTTTCCATATATGCTTCGGTGGATGGTATTATTGGTTTTTAATATGGTTTTTTTAACTTTGTATTTATGGTTTTTCTCATCTCCTTTTCACAGCATGTCTCCCATTTAACCACCTGCTGGTCATTACGATGTGTCTGTGCCACAAGCTAAATACACACATTTATATAGCACACTAGACATATAAATAGATGACAGTATTGCCTTCTAAAAATGTACTTTCTGCCAGATTTGCAGATGTGTAACGATATTCTGTCTAGCTTTGATATATGGACATACCAAGTTTTAACACCTCACCCTAGTGAGTCACTGGTATAGAATAAATACTGTAAGCCACGAGCAATCATCATGTAGCTGTAGTAAAGGACAAATTGAAATGAAACTACAAGTTTGTCATCTTCCATATATATATAATGGCTATATATATATATATATCTGTAGCTCCCGGTGTTGCCCGGGATAATAAATAACTGCTCTTAGCTATTACAAAATAGAATTTAGCAAAGAATATTTTATATCTATCTATATCCTTCTATCTCTATATAGGAGCGATGGTCGAGACAGGGATCAGGTGAACCCTGTCCTTGAGATAGGAATACACTTTGAAAGGAGATTCCAATCTGAAGCCCTTTGAGTAACTTATCAATAACCAAAGCTTTATTTAACCACTTAACGCTCTGCGCCGTAGCACTACGGCGCAGAGGTACAGGGAATGTATGAAGAGGGCTCACGGGCTGAATCCTCTTCATACAAGGGTGGGAGTTGTTGCATATTGCAGCAAATCCCCACCGCTAATAACCGCGGTCGGTGCTTGCACCGATCGCGGCTATTAACCCTTTCATTGCTGCTGGCAAAGTCGCCGGCGGCATTTAAAAGATGGCGGCGCCCGCCCGCCGCCGTCTTTAAATGCCGCCGGCGACTTTGCCAGCGGCAATGAAAGGGTTAATAGCCGCGATCGGTGATCGCCGTTATTCTGATCGCCGCGCCCCCGAAAGTCATCAGGGGGGGAGGGGGGAATCGGTTGCCATGGTAGCCTCGGGTCTTCGTTTGACCCGAGGCTATCTGGCTTCTGCAGATTCGTTACAATGAGCCAGTGGCTCATTGTAATGAATGAGCTGCAATAATGCCATATATTGCAATTCAAAAGTATTGCAGTATATGGTAGGAGCGATCTGACCATCTAGGGTTAATGTACCCTAGATGGTCTAAGAAATAGTGAAAAAATAAATAAATAAATAAAATAAACAAAATGAATAAAATATTAAAAATTCAAATTACCCCCCTTTCGCTAGAACTGATATAAAACTTAATAAACAGTAAAAATCACAGACACATTAGGTATCACCGCGGCCGAAAATGCCCGATCTATCAAAATATAAACCCGGTTACGGCCAGCGGTGACCTCCGAGACGGGAAATGGCGCCCAAATGTCCGAAATGCGACTTTTACACCTTTTTACATCACGTAAAAAATGGAATAAAAAATTATCAAAATGTCGCACAGACCTCAAAATGGTAGCAATGCAAACGTCGGCGCATTTTGCCAAAAAATTACACCTCATACAGCTCCGTGCGCCAAAGTATGAAAAAGTTATTAGCTTCAGAAGATGGCAAAAAATTTTTTTTCTCTTTTGTACACATTCGTCTAATTTTTGAAAATGTATTAAAACACAATAAACCTATATAAATTTGGTATCACCGCGATCGCACCGAACCAAAGAATAAAGTAGAGGTGTTTTTTTGAGTGCACAGTCAAAGTCGTAAAAACTGAGCCCACAAGAACGTGACGTTTTTAAAAAAAATGTTTTCCACATTTGGAATTTTTTTTCAGCTTCGCAGTACATGGCATGTTAAAATAAATAACATTACGGGAAAGTAACATTTGTTACGCACAAAATAAGCCCTCATACAGGTCTGTACACGTGAAAATGAAAAAGTTATGGATTTTTGAAGGTGGAGAGCGAGAAATGAGTGATAAAACCCTGCGTCCTTAAGGGGTTAAAGAGAACCCGTCATGCAAAATAACCCCCCTAAACTAAATATATTTTCATAAACTGCCATTAGAGAGCATTGCCTCTATCCCTTCATTGTCCCTCTACATGCCTGTAAACCTAAGCAATGAGGTCCTAAAGCTGTATGCAAATGACCTGTGAAATGTCCACTGAAGCATTAGCATATTCAAGCTGTCCACCTTATTCATGAGTGGGAGGTACAGCCACACCCCCAGTGCATGACTGACAGCCTGTATAATGATGTGAGGCTGTATAATGATGTGCTTCCTGGTGCTGGAGGCCACGCCCCCTGCAGCCTGTGTGTGAATGTGTGTGTATAAGAGAGATACAACTGCTCCAGGATGCAGCCATGTTACAGCAGAACATGTCAGATTAATGTGTAGCTGATGTCTGTGTCTCTCACCTGTATATTGGATGCAGCATGTCAGCAGATGCAGCACACACACTAGCCATGCTTTACTATACATTACACACAGACATGAGCAGGGGGAGGAGAGGGGAGGGGGAACAGGGGTGACATCACTCCCTCTGATCATGTGACCAGGCTCATTTACATGATAAAAAATAGATGATTTTACAATGAATAATGTATGAAATAACTAGATAATGGCTGGGATGGGATCCTTGTTAGCTGCTCCAACAGGTAGTAGTGACAGGACAAGTGACAGAGACCTGGTGACAGGTGTCCTTTAAAATACAAGTAATAAGTAAAAGTTAGCATGTGCCATTAGATTATAATAATATTTAGTGTTAGTGAACATAACATAGTGCATTACTTGCCATTATAATAGGATTGGGAATAAGCGTCTGATTGTGGTGTCCGACTGCTGGGACCTTAGTGATGAACAAAGGGGCAAGGTCCCGTAAAGTGTGACATGTGAAAGGGAAGTTGATCAGGTGTCCCTGCTCTCCATTGACATGAAACACTTTTGGGGACTTTCAGACCCTCCATTCTTGTCACCCCAGTTTTCTAACCCCTAGTAATCATATAATTACTCCATATCATGTATCGCAATTCTTTAATATAATGCAAAAAATAAATTGGATACTCTAGTGCAAAATAACCCATAATGGTAATTGAAGTTTGTAGTTAGATCAACATTTTACATGTATAAAGCAAAGCTGTATCAGGAAAACTCATTTTACAGAAAGAGTGGTAGATCCAGTAGAGGCTTGAAAATCAACACTATGTCCTTTTTGCAATTTACAGTTGCCCAAACATGTTCATATATTTTAAGTGACACCAGGCAAAGGGCAAACAATTGTGAAGGGAACATTCTTTCAAAGTAACATTAATTGTGGATAATCTCAGAAAATCTCTCATTTTATTTTTTTTATTTGTCTAAAAGGGTTTGTCCCAAGTTTATAAGTCATAAACAATATCCACATAGCTCAGCTATCTCGGACACACCAATAGAATAGAATAGAGTGGCAGGGAACAGGCTTGGCCTTCCCTCCGGTCCCATTTTGCATCATGAGGGTCTTGTTTTCTTGATCGGTTGGAGCATTGCAGTCAGAGCCACTCTGACACCTTGTAATCCCTATCTTGTGGATAAGGGATAGCTTCAAACTTAAAGTGGAGGCAGATAACTGGATCTGACCAAAGACTCAATTGGGGCATGTAACAATTGTTGATATTATACAACTTCATAGGTCCTGACTAGAGACATATTGCTGAATTGATGGTCGAACAGCCAATCTGGCAAATTGACGCCTCTAGCCATGGCTAGTTGTCCCCAGGCCAATCATAGCCTTTGCAATCTGGCGTCAATTTGACGGATTGGGTCAGATGGCCAAAGCCAACAGTTAGGTTCGCTCATCTCTAGTCCTCACTGTGATACCGGATTCTTGTGCTTGAGTTAAAATTTACTTTTTTTTTAGGAAAAGAGAATTGATACATTTGTTTTAGGTAAAATTATTATCTTTAGGTGTGTGTATTATGTTTTAAGCACAAAGACCTACTAACAGAAAAATTGGAGCTTAACATACAAGACCCTTTTAACAAACCATTGTTTTTATATTGTGAAGTATAAAATAGTTTAAGTGATGTAATGCCTCAAAGGACATTACACACTGTGTTAAAATCCTATTAACTCAGGTTGTTACATTATTGTTTGGGGAATATATTTCATATATCTGTCTGGCATTTTATAATACTTCAATAACCAAGTAACCTGCAATATGTTGGTGAAATGTTCTGCCCTTTGCCACAATTGTTTTACTTATATGTGGTTGTTTTCACTGTTTAAAGCACGTTATGTTTAGCTTCTACTTTGCTGTCGCTCTGGCCCACCCCTGCTGTATGTTTTTCTTGCAAATGACTTGATTATGTAGTGTTTTGGCTTTGAAACATTATTTAGTTGTATAACCTAAAATGTTGTAACAGTGCATTTAAAATGAATGATTCTATTCTTTAAATCATCTTATTAGCCAGAGATCATGACGGGGTGAAAAGAACTTCGTTCTCAGATGTTTGAGCTTTCTGAAACTCGGTGTTGACACTGCTTCAGTATTGGTCTAAGTTTAGGTGTTTTAAAAATTATTCTTCTTGTTCACTGTGTTGAACAGTATATATATATATATATATATATATATATATATATATATATCAAATTAAAAACAAGCAATTTGAATGCAACATTTTTTTTCTTATTTAGTATAGTGAAGCTTCTTTAAGCAGACTTCCCAATTTTACATAGAAAATTGGTATTTTAATCCCTTCACGACTGCTATGCGGCTATATACGTCCTATTAGCACATTCCCCGTGCAGAAAGGACATTTAAAACCCCGACACCTAGAAACACAACTTTGGTGTCATATTAAATAGGAGAATCCCCCCCTTTAATATGATATCAGAATTGTGTATGAATGCTTCACAGAACCAGAGATATTGGAACACTCGGAAATAGAAAGCTGTATATAAAATCAAAAAATTTTACTACAACTTTAAGAGTGTATATTTCTGTTTGAATGAAGCAGTATCATATTAAAGGGGAGATTCTCCTGTTAAATATGACACCCAAATTGTGGTTCAGAGTTCAGAAGATATTAAATTGTTACCCCCTCCAGCTTGTTAGGCGAAGGCAGAATTTAGAAGGAACTTGAAGGGATATTAAAATATAACTTTTATTTACAATTAAAAAAATGTATAGGGCACCTGTACACATAGCAGCATGTTAGGTGTAGATAAGCAGTTAGCTTGCTATATGTTTAAATACACAAATAAATGAGGGGTGAAATGGCCGATAATCTCACTGAGGTATGCTTGAGCCTACTAGGTGAATCCCACAATCAATAGTGGGGGTACAATGGTATTGCGTGCCACAGCAATCAAACTCGGTTACTTAGTGTATTGCTCTTCTGGGACGTCTAGTTTACACCCCTACATTTGTTGGTAGAGGAGCCACTCTTCGCTTAGACACATGACGCGTTTCTCCTGGTCCGAGAGTATTTAATGACAGACCAGTGTCACCAGAAGTGGGACCATCAGACCTAGTCACTCCTAACTCGCATTTCCCCTGTAGACTGTCAACATACAGCTAACTAGGTCTGTGTTTAAAGGCCTGAGCTAACTAAGTCTTGAGTCTATAGTATATATAGTATATATGTTAGGGATATATACTAGATACATCCACAGTGGTTCTCACATGCACAAAATGTAGAAGGAGCTGCAGGAAAGAATTGGCTTAATGTTTGCAGAATTACAGAAATGCACCCTCTGCATATATAGCTGAACTTGGAGAAAGGTTGATGGAATTATGGCGAAACAAAGATCTGGGGAGGTGGTCTTTTTGAAGAGGTTTCACAGTATTTTAAAAATCTGGTTTTCATTGCAATTTTTTTACTGTTGATGAAAAGTTTTTTTGCAGCTAACAAAATCTTTTACTACTATATTTCCCTACATCTAAAGTTGCTTGTTAATTGGAAATAATTAAGTTGTGATTGTGATGAAAATATATTTTATTTCCATACATTTTGCCATTTGTGATGACTTAGATTGCTTACACATTATGATTTATTTTACAGGAAGCAAATAGTGATGAAAGAGAGAAAAGCATGAACATGAAATTAAATTTACCTTTTCAGAAAGAGGCTTTTGATTTTAGTAGTGACAGTGATGATCCTAGGGAAACAAAGAACAAAAATAACAGAATCTCTGTAAATGCTGAACATGGTAAACAACTTACGCTACAGCAATGTGGACTTTCAGTATTTCTACAGAAAGCCCCCAAGATTCCACATGAAAATTCTGAAACCTCCACCAGTAAACTGAGTGATAGTAGAAGGACAAAGACTTTGACTATTCAGAGCTGTGTAAAGAGCCCTGAGCAAGACCTTGGAGTCAACATGTTTGGCTGGAACATTTCATCTGACTCGGGTGAAGAATCAGACTCAATTAAGAGTGAGGGAAAGTTTCCTAGAGTTAAGCACATAGTAAGGGAAACTGGGTGTACCTCAGATGAAAGTGATGACATTGTCTTTCCTACGCAAGACCTTAAAAGCAGAAGAATAACGCTTCCAAAGCCTGAAAAATCGAAATCTCCATTTTTAAAGAAAAATATTGAAGTAGAAACAGACTCTAGTAATGCCTGGATTAGTGACGAGTCTGATGACTTTCCAATACCAAGTAAATCTTCTACAGATAAAGCAAAATTTACAAACCCTAGTCGTAAACATGGTCATGGCCATATAGATAAAGACAAAAATTCTCAAACAATAGAAGCATTTTCCTCCTCTGATGATAATGATCTGCTTGAGAGAAAGAAGATGCGTTTTGATAATGACAAACAGACACTAAAAACCAGAAAGAGTAGAGAAAAGAATAAGGTTTTGAAATTGAAATCATTTAGGAAAAAACATGAACATTATGTTAGCGAAGATAAAGTTCAAAGGAATTTGGGGACTTTGGACCAAATTTTAGGTAAATATTAAAAAATATTAATAAAGTTGTGTGCCATGTTTGCTTTAGTGTTGTGCTATTTCTTTGTTATTCCTCCTACATATTGACAATCAGGCAACTTTATCAGGACACATGCCTATAGATTGAGAACCAATAGTGGCCAAATTTATTTAGGAGAAATTATAGGAATAACAACACAGCCTTCTTAAAAAAAGATCAGATCAGTCGCTATGGGTTAGAACCATCTACAAATAATCCACAAATCTTGAAAGAATTTACATTTCCTACAGTTTTTACAGTTGTCCCTTTAGAATGTATATGGAAGGGATGCTGCCATTTTGAATAATGTAAGACAAATAGCACTTCTCCCACTCCTCTGTTATGCATTCAGTCAGCACACACAGGAATTGTATAAGCAAGCGGAAATCGCTGTAGCTTTGTCAATATTTTTTGTTTCTCAAGGTTCAATGTTAAGTACAAACACATTGGTGGGAATTCATTAATGTGTCTCAGGTTCCGGCAATACAGAGCTGGTCACCACTTGTGTTGTGCTGCACCAACTTAATCATTGTGATAACGAATCTGTTCTACTTGTTTTGGCACACTCTCCTTCATTTTTTAGCATACAGACTAATTTCAATATGACCACACCCACTTTCACAAGGCCATGCTCCCTTTGTCGGACAAATCGTAAAACTGGCAAAAAAATGGTCTACTAACCTTTAGAAATGGCATTTTAGACTATTTTTTGGGCACAAAATCTGTCATTTTCACACACGGAGCAATTATGAATTTCCACCAAAAAAGTAATTTGCCTTGTGGCATGTTGCAATGTAGTGATGACCTTAATACATGAAGGTTGAAAAGATCTGAAGATTTTCTAGTTAGAAAACAAAGGAACATGACACATGACACAGAAGGGGAACATCAAACATGTAATAAGATGATTTACTATAAGATGAACTTCCCTTAAATTTAAGAGCATTTTCCTCATTGCATTGAAAACGTTTTTTCTAAAACTTTTTTATTATTCTTTCATTTTATTATTTAGATGGGGTTGCTGAAGTTGCCTTTATTCACTCAAATCAAAATGTGGTTGGATCAAGCAAAGCAGAGAATCACATGAGCCATCGGGCAGTGCAGGATGTTTTTGAATTAAATCAGTTTTCCCAGCTACCTGCAAATATAACAGCACAAAAGGTTGAGGTGAGTGAATCGTATATATAAAATTTTTTCATTTTGCATAATTATATTATTAAAGCTTGGCAATTAAACAGTTATACTGCGTGCCTATTCTACACCTGCGGCTACAGTTTTTGTAGCATATTCCAAAAGGCTTCTTCACATAACGGGATTCCAAGTTTATTTCACAGACGGAAAGCTGCCCCAGGGGCTCCTGCATAGATATCTATCCATGCTTCCCTGTGGGACTTTAGTATTATATCATTGCTGTAGTACATCTGCTTGCAGGAACTCATAGCCTCATAGATAAATATGTGGGCATTAAGTGACATCATTGCCATTAAGTGACATCATTGCCAAGAAGTGACAATGCACAGGAAGTGACATCATTATGTTAATCATGTGATCAAAGTAAACATTCATGTTACAAAATATATAAGAGCTTAGTTGCATCGTTGGATCAAAGCTATAAAGTGCATAAGTGCTTATAGATTAATAACGATCTCTCGCTTACCTAAGGATCAGTTCTGACCGGAGCGAGTGCCATCAGCATCCTGCCTTGGTCACTGTATCCCGGTCATGTGACTAACTAACAAGAAAAAGGACGATCACGACGATCACGCGCTCGTGCCCGTTAGGGTGCTGAAGCTCGCGTCGCCATATTGTAGATGGGAAGACTGCAATGTGTCAGGTAAGTGTAAAAAATCCACTTCCGACCAAAATTAATGAATGAATAAGGTGCTGAGTCTCGAGGGACCAGGGAGTAAGTGCTGTAACACCAGCAGCTCTGTTACGGCTGGGTTTTCTTTGTCTCAGCCCTAAAAGAGTTGCTAAGGATTGGGTTTGAGCCAAAAAAACCCAGCCGTAACAGAGTTGCCTCGAGACTCAGACAATATGGCGACGCGAGCTTCAGCACCCTAACGGGCACGAGCGCGTGATCGTCGTGATCGTCCTTTCTCTTGTTAGTTAGTCACATGACCGGGATACAGTGACCAAGGCAGGATGCTGATGGCACTCGCTTACCTGACACATTGCAGTCTTCCCATCTACAATATGGCGATGCGAGCTTCAGCACCCTAACGCGTGCGTGCTGTAGTGATCACGTGATCGTCCTTTTTCTTGTTAGTTAGTCACATGACCGGGATACATGCGCAGTGACCAAGGCAGGATGCCGATGGCACTCTCTCCGGTCAGAACTGATCCTTAGGTAAGCGAGAGATCGTTTTAATCTATAAGCACTTTATAGCTTTGATCCAACGATGTAACTAAGCTCTTGTATATTTTGTAACATGAATGTTTACTTTGATCACATTATTAACATAATGATGTCACTTCCTGTGCATTGTCACTTTCTGGCAATGATGTCACTTCCTGTGCATTGTCACTTTCTGGCAATGATGTCACTTCCTGTGCATTGTCACTTTCTGGCAATGATGTCACTTCCTGTGCATTGACACTTTCTGGCAATGATGTCACTTCCTGTGCATTGACACTTCCTGGCAATGATGTCACTTCCTGTGCATTGACACTTCCTGGCAATGATGTCACTTCCTGTGTATTGTATTTAAATTGCCACATTGTTGTATGCACCTTTGCTTGAGAAAGGCTCCAGGTGTAAGGAGGTCCCCTACTTAAGAACACCTGACTTACATGCGACAAACGGACCTCTGGATGTTGGCAATTTACTGTACTTTAGCCTTAGACTACAATAAACAGCTATAACAGTTATCACTGGTGTCTACAATGAAGCTCTATTGTTAATCCTGGTTCTAATGACAATCCAACATTTTTAAAATCCAATTGTCACAGAGACCAAAACAAATTTGGCTGGGGGTTACAATGATAAAGTATACAGTTCCGACTCACATACAAATTCAACTTAAGAACAAACCTACAAACCGTATCTTGTCTATAACCCAGGGACTGCCTATAAAAAAAAATCTACAATCTACATTTTCACTTTTGTTTTTACAACACAGAAAAGATCAGACTATCTTTGGAATGTCTTGCAAAGTTCTTCTATAATAATCAGTTATAAGCCACGGGCGCATTATGGAAAAAGAGTTTATCCTGAGTTAGCATCACATTACTACTTAAATATACAAAGTCTATTGGTCACAACCTCACAACTGTACCCGACTGTTAAATACAAGCTTTTTCAATCAGTTGCATGATTTTCGTTTAAGTTTACATAAAGTTTTGCTGAAAAAAATGTACAAAGACAACCATTCAATTTTGGATTAATCACTATAGCAACTGAAGTGTGGTGAGTGAAATGGGGGAAGGTTGCAGTCCTCTCTGTTTCCTACCAGCTGTCACATGTGACCTCTGTGGTAAGCGCTTCAGCCAAAGTACAGAGGGAACAGAGGACTAAGAAACCATATCTATATATTTTTATAAATTGCTACAAGTATCACTATAAAAAAAGACCTAATCCTTCATACTGGACGACAGACACTTGGCTCACTTTCTGTGTATGACAAACGTATAGCAGGATACTTTGTAGTAAAAGCTGGATTATTAGTAAACCTCTCTTTATGTTACTGCAGTGTGGTGTAATGAAAGCTCTAAGCCTGCTGTCATCAATTTATATACGGACCACTGCAGATAACTGTATATACAGAGTTTATGTGTTTGCCTATAAGTAATTGTTTTAATCTCTCCAGTGGAATATTCCTAAATGTATCCAGTCTAAACATGAATGAAAGAGTTTGAAAGACTGAAACTATTATGTATAATGCTACTTATAAGGATGTGCTGTTTTAGGATAAAGGAAATAAACATATGCTTATTACTCCCTGGACACCAAAAATATATTCTCTGAGTGATCCCAAGATTATACCCTTTTTCTTGATATGAGCTTTTAAGGGCCTCACTTCTGTAGAGTTACATGGTGCATTTACTATAGCCCAGAGCTTAATTCAGAATTCTGCTGTTGCTGGTTTGTATGTTTTAAAACCCTTGTGAGAATGCTGCTTTAGGAATCTTAGCTGAGCTTTGCATTTTGTGAATCTACATAGAGTTACTGTGTAGTGCATACGTGTACAGTCATGGCCAAAAGTTTTGAGAATGATACAAATGTTAATTTTTACAATGTGTACTGCATCAGGTTTTATAATGGCAATTTGCATATATTCCAGAATGTTATAAACAGTGATCAGCTTAACAGCAATTAATTGCAAAGTCAATATTTGCCTAGAAAATTAACTTTTTCCCCGAAAACACATTTCAACTTCAATGCAGGCCTGCCTTAAAAGGAGCCGCTAACATAGTTTCAGTTAGCGCTCCATTAACACAGGTGTGGGTGTTGATGAGGACAGGGCTGGAGATCAATCTGTCATGATTAAGTAAGAATCGCACAAATGGACACTTTAAAAGGAGGCTGTTGCTTGGCATCATTGTTTCTCTTCTGTTAACCATGGTTATCTCTAAAGAAGCAAGTACAGTCATCATTGCACTGCACAAAACTGGCCTAACAGGGAAGAGTTTTGCAGCTACAAAGATTGCACCACAGTCAACAATCTATCGCATCATCATGGAATTCAAGGAGAGAGGTTCCATTGTTGCAAAAAAGGCTCCAAGGCACCCAAGATGGACCAGCAAGTGCGAGGACCGTCTCTTAAAAGTGTTTCAGCTTTGGGATCGGGCTACCAGCAGTGTAGAGTTTGCTCAGGAATGGCAGCAGGCAGGTGTGAGTGCATCTGCATGCACTGTGAGGCGGAGACTCTGGGAGCAAGGCCTGGTGTCAAGGAGGGCAGCAAAGAAGCCACTTCTCTCCAGAAAAAACATCAGGGACAGACTAATATTCTGCAAAAGGTACAGGGAGAGGACTGGGGTAAAGTCATTTTCTCTGATGAATCCCCTTTCCGATTGTTTGGAACATCTGGAAAACAGCTTGTTCGGAGAAGACAAGGTGAGCGATACCACCAGTATTGTCTCATGCCAACTGCATAGCATCCTGCAACCATCCATGTGAGGGGTTGCTTCTCAGCCAAGGGAATCGGCTCTCTCACAGTCTTTCCTAAAAACACATACATGAATAAAGAAAGGTACCAGAATGTCCTCCAAGAGCAACTTCTCCCAACCGTCCAAGAGCGGTTTGGTGTTCAACAATGCCTTTTCGTGCATGATGGAGCACCTTGCCATAAAGCAAAGGTGATAACTAAATGGCTCAGGGAACAAAACATAGAGATTTTGGGTCCATGGCCTCCCGTCAAGAGACAGGTGGACAAACAAAAATCAACAAATTGTGACAAAATGCAAGCATTGATTGTGCCAGAGTGGACTGCTATCAGTCAGGATTTCGTCCAGAAGTTTAGCTGCCATGGAGAATTGCAGAGGTCATGAAGAAGGGTCAGCACTGCAAATATTGACTTGCTGCATTAACTCATTCTAATTGTCAATAAAAGCTTTTGTTACTCATAATATGTTTGCACTTGTATTTCTGTATGTGATAAAAACACCTGACAAACACACATAAAAACCAGAGGGCAACAGATCATGTGAAAATATAATATTTGTGTCATTCTCAAAACTTTTGGCCATGACTGTAGCAACATGAGAACCCAGGTGAAAAACAGAAATCAGTCTGTATGGATATGTTTGTTTTAAAACTCTCTGCTGCTATCAGGTTAGTAGGGGAATCATGCTTTCTCGGTTCAAACAACTCAGATGGCTTCCAGAGTAATATTGCAGCAGGTTCTAGCGCTATGGTTTTCGCACATAAACTGACAAAAATTGACAGTTGGTATCACTGAGGGCCAAAAGGCAATATTATGGCACATGTCCACCATATGTGGTAAATGTCTCCTTCTGCTACCCCGCATTCCCCAGCACTCCACAGGAATAGCGTTATCAATAGTGTGTAGCAACTTTGGAGTTTTATACCATCTAGTGAGTAACTTATACAAGTTTTCTTGGACTTTGATACATCTAGAGAACCCATGGGCATTTTGGAGAATCTGATTAATCTCCTTAAATGTGAAGGTGATATTTAAATCCCTTTGCATCTATCTAAATAAGTAAGGGGCCCTGTCTGTTTGTAATTCCACAAGTTTAGAAATAATCTTGGCATATACCCACTTGCGCCTGGTGGGTTAAGAGGTAAAATTTAGTAACCACATGGTTTCAAATTGTGGAAGTATCAATTAAGGTATATTATTGCAAATAAATTCCACTCTATGGGGGATATTTATCATACGCTGGCTTGTGTGCCAGCGTATGATAACCCCGCCGCTGCATTTTCGCAGCTACCGCCTCTTACTGTATTAGGCAGGGTGCCGCACAGCGTTTATCCTACACCAGCAGGGCCTGCCGCAGAAATAAAAACACCCCACAACTTTTCAGTAGTAACATCCCATGCCGGCCCACTCCCGGTCAGCCGCGGCCTCCGCTTGGCCGGCCCCACTGGCGTGAAGGTGGCAGATTGGGGCAAATAATCTCAAGTGCTAGCTAGTCTCTAAAACCTTCTTAAGTTTTTCCTCTGTGAATGGAAGTAGGAGAGAAGCTTTTTCTGAAACCGTCAAAGAGGGTAGCATGAGGTTAAGAATTTAGTAATGGAATGATTGGTTTGTGCACGGTTTGGTGCAAGGTTGAACAGGTCGGAGTAAAATGACCAAAAAGCATCTGCTATCTTGCATCCATCTGCTGTTGTTTCACCTTTCTGAGTTGCGATAGAGTGGACATAGGCTTTCTCCCTCTGCTTCTTGACCAGTAGATCATTAACTTATTTCCCCTGTCACCATGCATGTAAAACTTGTATTTAGATAATTGGCTGACTTTACATTGAGCAAGTTTAGAGTAGCTAGTTCCCTGGAGGAGTGATGCTTAGCTTTCATAGTGTCTAGAAGGGGGTCTAATAACAAGTTTAGATCTCCGCCTATGATGTCAATGCCTTCCTTGAAGTCTGTCAGGGTCTTGATGGCCTGAATAAGCCATAGAAGCCATATTTGGGGCATATAAATTTGCCACCGTGATTGATTGGCTATTCTACCTTTCAAAAAAATATAGCAACTTCTGGATCATTTAGTTCTACCACCAGGTTAGAGGGGACATGTTGGTTTATAACTCCTCTGGCCGCAGAGGTAAAAGAGCTGTGAAACCATTGGGAAACACCCTTTTGTGCTGAGTGGTTTTGCTGATAAAACAGATATAACATGATAACTAAGCTCTGTCCCTTAAGAGCTTCTACTAGAATGTAAGTTTTTCTCTGCAGGAGAGGATTATGTAATCCCTGGCTTGTGGCTGAAGGCAGAATAATCAATTGCTGCACCATCCCCCAGCTGCTGTGTATGAGTGATCCAGCTTAGTTTGGTTACTCATGCTTGACTAACCTCCATTTGTAATTACAAGCTCAGTTTCTAATGTGTTGATCTAGGCAGCCAGCCAGACTCCGCTTTCCCAAGGTCCTTAATGTTATAATTGTTTTTTCAGCAAAACCACTCAGCTCAGGGTTTAACCAAGATATGATCCTACATCAGTGTAGCTACCGCATTCTCAAGGTATGTTTGCTTCATAATGCATCAAATCAAATAGTAGGGGACCACCTGTACTTTCTCCTGGACCCAGCTGCCTTTAAGAATCCTTAATAATAATAATATCTGCACTACGTTCTCCCATGCAAAAGGGATAAAACAAACTGTCTAGTGGAGACTAGAACTCCTCTCCCATTCCATTACGAAGCAAAACCTCTAGTAGAGGAATTTTTCAAGTGTCCATTTCAACCAGTGGCCCAAAGGCCTGAGAGGTAGCAACTCAGGTAGGAATGTTCTTCCTTTTGCTGGACCTCGGAGTGCCCACCGTAGTCACTGGAAGCTCAGGGAGGGTTTCTTCTTCTGGAATCGGCAACCAAGAGGGAATCTCCTTTGGGGAAATCTCTAGTAGCTCCACGCCGTCTCCAGGTCACCTGTTGTTCTTATAATGATCTGCTTTCTATTTTTAGTAATGGAGAGTCCAAAAGGAAACAGCCAGTGAAACAGTAGTTGCTTCGCCCTTAGGTCATCTATCAGGGGCTTCATTATCCTTCGCTTCCCCAGAGTTGTCAGGGCCGGATCTTGATATGTTGCAATGGGCTGGGAGTTATAGATAAGGTCTTTATGCTCATTGGCTTTCTTAAGTGTGTCTGCTGCATCTGTGTATTTCAACAGCCCACAAATAATAGCATAATAGCATAATGTTCTCATGGACCCCTCTTAGTCTCATGTACTTCCGCCTATTGCAGTTCTCTTGGTCTTCGACCCACAAGAGTGCTGTGTTAAGCTGCACTTTGTGCTGTAAAATGATGGTACGCACCGCCTCATTAAATTGTATGAACGTGGTTTGGGCGCTTTCCCGCTCCTTGGCAATGGGGTTGAGTGCCTGGAAAAGTGTTCTTTTTATAAAATTTCTTGAGACACGGCTGACACAATTTTCTTCCTGCATGTCAGAGCACTCACCCATGCTTTTGTCTTCCTGCAGCATGAGTGTTAGCCCCATCTTGGGTGATTTGACCAACGGCGTTCGCAGCTTCCTTTTTAGGAATTTATGTAGCTCCTGCTGTTGTCGGCAGGTTTATTGTGCCCCGTCAGGTGCGGATGTTCGGGTTCCTGTACTTCACCGCCTGTGTGGCTTAAATTGCTTTTCTAGCTGAGGTTTGGGTGAGAGGCACTCGGAGCTTTAAAATCAAGCCATTACACTCTGTGGCATGGCTCCGCCCCAATTTTTATGGATATGATCATTTCATTTCAGCTAGTTCTGTTTTTCTCAACTTTTTTGTACTATGCTAGGGAACGTAGACTGGACAAAATGTTTCTTGAAAACATTTCAGTCTTAAGGTACATTGGATTTACAAGGTAATTCACAATAATGGCGAATTTTGTTGTATAAAATATATACCAAATGATGTATAAGTTCCAAAAATGTATAATGAAATGTAACGATTTACCAAAATAAAAAAAATATTTATACGCTATTGAATGGTGGAAAAGAACTATTGATTCAGTAACACCTGTGTAATACGCCATTAACAATGATCAGTAGGCACTTTATGTAAAGATATGTGGTGGGCGCCAGCAAGTGCAGCCTGCTACTAGAAAAGTCCCATTGTGCAACTGCAGTCTTGCTCTGATATTGCCTAATAACCCTTCAGTTGTTTTTCACAGGATTTTATCTGAAGTGCTGCACCTTTTTACATTGATATTGAGTCATTACATTAAATATGTTTGTACAACAGAACAGGTTTGCTGGTTAACACCCATAGTGAAATTCATTTTTTAATTAAATGCAATTATGGGATTACAAATAATCGGTGAAGTAATTTAAAGGAAATCTAGGAATCAATCTTGATAAACCAGGCTCACTTACTCATAGATCCAGGCACCATGACTGTGACAAAATCCTTATATTTGTTAACCATGAACTCCTTACTTGAAAGTTAATAAACTTTTAAAATGATGCTAATAAACCTGAAGGGCTTCCTCAGCACTTCCCTCCTTCCTCTGTCTGATGTAATCTCACCGCAACTGAGTTAGTTCCAGCACAGTTGGGGGGGGGGGGGGGAGTCCTCCTTCCACACGCTAACAGCCTGTGAATCTGCAGCACAAAGGGGCTTTGATAACACCCCCCAGAGCCCTTCTGACTCCTAGGCATAAATGTAAAAGTTTTTTTTTAGAAGGATGGGCCTTTGATAAAAATATTAGAAGATTACCACAGTCACAGTGTCCCTAGTTTATCATGCGTGGGGTATTCCTATTTTGTCAAATTAATGTTATTGTTTGTATGATGAAAACTTATACAATTTTCCAATATACTTTTTGTATCAATTCTTCACTGTTTTCTAGATCTCAGCTTGCTGTCCTTTCATAGAAAGCTTCTATGGTTACATACTTTTAGACCCTCGATAGAAGGTAGAAGCGGATTATTACCACTTTTGCCTTTTCCTTTTTTCAATACATAGCACCGATTGAGCACTATCCAGTGAATAAACCCAGCGATCACATGATTGCTGTGTGTGAAACAGTTAAGCAGAGCTGTTGGGTCTTAGCAGACCAAGTATAGTTTTCCCCTGTAACTGAAGCTCTTGGAAATGCTCAGTTACAGTGGAATACTTGTAAAAAAAAAAAGGGAAAATGCCTTCCAGGGGTCTTTTATGATGTCATCTGGACATTATAAAGTTAAAAAAAGAGATACACAGAATATAAAGATTTTTTAAATCCTGATAATATTTACTAACCCTCTGTGTCGCAAAAAAACGTGACACAAATTTTTAAGGTAGTACAACAAAAAATGCAGTTATGGCCCTTAAACCACAAAATGCCTGGTTATTAAAGTATATTTAGGCCTCGTCATTAAGGAGATTATGCTAATAACATGCTTTTTGACTGTTTTAAATTAGCAACTAGAATTTTATTTTACCTGGCTATAAAAATTGGAAAACAAATTAACTGATTAACACAGCAGTAAAAGATTTTCCTAAAGATGTACTTATAAAGGGTTGTATCTTACACAGATATCAATAATAAATTATATACTATAAATGTACAAATCTTTATTTTTAAGAAGAACCATGTCTTGATAGAGAACTTTATTGAAAACAAAGGAATAAATTATAATCTTTCTGTTTTGCTACAAGAAGCTAATAATAAAAGGGTCATGAATGATACCGGTTTAGCATGATCAGCCTTGTCCATGAGCCATTTATACCCTGAAATAATGTGCTTAGATTTCTCTAGCAAGCCACAGATTGTCAAATGGGTTGCTGAAAATGAAGATATTAGAAAGATCTCCTTTCACTGGGAACACAACAGACAGTTAAATGAACTCTCTTTCAGTGTGAGTTTGCGGTAGGTCTTGTAACTGATTGGCATGGATCCCAGAATGCTGATTTAAGACAATTCAAGGATAATTCATGGTTGCCTGAGGCTTACACCAGCATTAAACCTTACAATATTATGTTTACTGTTACATTTTGTATCCCCAGGCAAAAATCCTTGACCAGTTAAATTGTAAAGAGCAAGAGTTTCTTAACATGTTTTCACAAATGTAATTAAAAGTTTTTTTATATTCTTTTGAGTTCTGAATGCCATCTGTGTTGACTTATTTACAATGCATGTTTTTACAGTCATCAGGTTTTCTTTTTTCTTTGCAGAGACAAGTGAGTGAGTGACTTTTATTTTATTGGATTTGGATGTTATTCTAATAAGTATGTTTTCATCTCCTTTATTTGAACAGATGTGTAAATAAACTGCATTGTTGCTTCATGTACTATAGCTTTTTTTTTAAGGAGTAAAGTTTAAGCCTAATAAAAACAACATTTTTTGGCAAGACTAGACCGGCAATGAATCAAGCATTACAATTCCTAATACTTAAAGGTAACTATTCAATTGAATATTTACCACTGTATATCTGTACCGAGCAGTAGTTACCAGGAATTGCTGACAGAACTCAATTATGATTCTGATGTTTAAAACAATGTAATCACTTCATTCAAATTTCAGATTCATATTTTGTTACATGACAGAACAAATTTTTCTGGTTTCAATCAGTATCACATTGCACCTTTTGTACCCTGTGAAATTTCACACTAGTATTATACCAAATGGGCTCAGTTTGCTAATTTTGATGCCAGTTCATGTAATTGACACACCAGTAAATTCTGAACCATTCCAGGCTGTTGAATTGCTTGATGTTGATCAATGTATTAAGTTGCGGGAATATTCAATCAACATGTAGAGAAAATATTGAGGAAGGCTTAATATGTGTTCTTGTATATGAGAGAAAAACATCCTTATGTTTTATCATTTTATTTTTCTATTTTAGATGACTTTATATGAAATGGCATAGGAATATGTATGCCAGATAATGCTGTGTTGAATAAAGGCAGAATGGATTTAGTGAATCTATAAAACTATACTTTATGTTTTAGCCATTGGTTACCATTGTTACTGATGATGTTTTACTTCCTATCCCCCTATACCAGTGGTGGTGAACCACTGGTGCCCTTTCTGTGGGCACTCAGGCCATTGTCCAAATGTCACCAAACAAGACCATATCCCCCAAATCTTCCTGCAGTCCCAAGCAACTTAAAAGATACGGCTCTCAGAGCTATTTTAAAGCGACATTTCATTGTCTGTTTGAACTGCGGGAAAAGTGAGAAGGTGTGGACAAAACTGCATTGTCTTTGGAGGTCCTCCTGCTCGACCCACCATTCTTCCTGGAGAGAAGCTACAATGATGGTCTGAATTTGCCCACTTTCTTTCAACTGCATTGGTGGCCTTAGGAGAGCCAATACAATTGAATGATGTTGAAGAACAGGTAGCAATAAGTTACTGCTTGAAATGCTATGTTGGCACTTCATGGTAAATAAGTGGATTTTGGTTGTAGTTTGGGCACTCTGTCTCTAAAGGGTTCACCATCACTGCGCTATACTATGCCCCCTCTTATTTTGTTATTTTGTACTTCTTCCCCTAAGCCCCACCCTTTTTCCCCAGGTTTTAACCTTGAACCACAATTTCATTTAAACTTGCCTGTATTTGCCTTAGTCGACCTTACAAGTTCTCTTTATACAAAAATGATTTTTCTTTTTGAACTTATCACTGCATCTAAATTAGTTTTCCTTCTATACTTACACATACCAGGTGGATATAGAGATTTTGTTAACGTTTCTTATTATTTAACTTATTACTAACATGGTAGACTGCCACTTACAGAGTCAACAGAAATATTGGGGACAATTTATCAATCTGTTGACAGAATTGTGTCATAATTTGCACCAAAAAAGTGTCCGTATCACATTTATCAAGGGCTATATACAGTTTTCATGCACCTTTACAAAGATCACGACAAAGGGGGCATGACCTTTGAAAAGAGGATGTGATGTCACACGAAAAGAAAGTGTGCCAAAAATTGTGCTAACGTGACAGAATTTTGTTGCAGCTTTCTGCATAAACTAAGGAAACTAGTAGGAGGGCAAAGTCTTATACAGGCAGTCCCCGGGTTACGTACAAGATAGGTTCTGCAGGTTTGTTCTTAAGTTGAATTTGTATGTAAGTCGGAACTGTATACTTTATAATTATAAACTCCAGGCAAAATTTTTTTTGGTCTCGATGACCATTGGGTTTTAAAAATGTAGAGTTGTCATAAGAACCAGGATTATCTTTATTGATTGCTTAATTACAGATACATTTGAGAACTGTTATAGCTGTTTATTTTAACCTGGGACTAAAGTAGAGTAAATTACCAAAATCCAGAGGTCAGTTTTTAACTAGGGGTAGTCTGTAAGTCAGGTATTCTTAAGTAGGGGACCGCCTGTACTGTGCCACGTTTATCATCCAGAATTAGACACATGGATAAACCTGGTGCAGCATAAGACTAACTCAGTGATGGGCAACCTTTTGAACTTGGTGTGTCAAAATTCGCCAAAAAACCATCCATAACTTGGGTGGTGTGTCACCTTTAGAAAAAAAAGCCTTATTTTGTGATATTTAGAGTTTAAATAACAAATATGTATAGTTATTTAACTTACCTGCTTAGTGACTTCTTTGTTAATTGGTCAGTTGGTTTCTTTTGTTGGTCTTGCTGTTATTTAACTTGTGTGGGGTGCCATGAACTAAGATAAGTGATGGGGAATTATTCCAGTGATGGCGAACCTGTGGCAGTCCAGCAACAGCTAGTTTTAAGGACATTTGTGTCCTGAGAAGTGCCCCCCAAAGCAGTGTACATCACAGCCCAGCCCAGCAGAGATCAACTCAATAAATCAACTTACCTAACTGGCACAGGCTCCAATGACACCACGGACCTCTGTTACTCCTCTTCAGGCCGCTTCAGCTCCTGTGTAGATGTTCCCGGGGAGGCAGAGCATAGGTTTCCTCTTTGCAAACTGGGACTGCTTCACTCTGGAGTCATTGCGCGGCCTCCGCAGAGCAGGACTGGAGGACGGGAGCAGCAGCTGCGATCTCTCTGAATGAGATGCAGCCGCTCGGTGCGGACCACATCACCGACCGACGGCCTCACCGGCCCCAGGAAACTGCACTACAGCAATTTTTCTCCAGCAGCCGTGTGTCACTGAAAATGGCTACGTGTGTCAGTGCTGACACGCGTGTCATAGGTTGGCCATCACTGCACTAACTAGTCAAGCTCTGTACTTTCTTATGCTACATTTTTGTGTAAATCTTTCTCATTGTCTGCACTTATATTATATACTTCTGTAGGAAGATTAACTTTGTTCTCCTAGTCCTTATCTATCTGCTATGAATGGACTTCACACCTGTTTTCAGCTTATTCCCTGCAAGGAGGGAGCAGAGGTAAAATATGACACAGAAACCGTGTCCTTTTGTATAGTACGCAGTTTACTATTATCACCTGCCTTATTAACCTCTTCTCACCGACACTTGTTTTCAGCTTAATGACCAGACTCTATTTTTATAATCTGACATGTGTCACGGTAATTGTTTATTACTTCAGAATGTTTTAACATATCCAGTTGATTTTGAGATAGTTCTATCATGATACATTCTACTTCATGTTAGTTGTAAAATTTTAGTTTTGCGTTTCATTCTGAATACAAAAAAGTTGGAAAAAGTTTGAAATGTTCTACTTTCCAGGCAGGAAGACTACCCAAATAGCTTGATAACTAACATTTCTGGAATGTCTCCTTCATGATGACATGGAATTTATGTGTCCTCTAATTTTTCTAGGATGTTATGAGACTTAGAATATTAGGTGTGATTTTTCATTGTCAGGGACCATTCAGCTTTCAAGTGCCTTTGAGAAACCTAAATAATAGTAAAACCTCATAAATTACCCCTATAGAAACTACACATCTCTACGTATGTAAAAAAAACTTCTATTAAGTCTATTAACCCTCTAAGTATTTCACAGGGGTTTAACCCCTTAACGCTGAAGCCACTTTTCACCTTCCTGACACGGCCCATTTTTTCAAATCTGCCCTGTGTCACTGTAAGTGGTTATAACTTTGAAACGCTATATATCCAAGTGATTTTAAATTTGTTTTCTCGTGATACATCGTACTTCATGTTAGATGAAACATTTTGGTGGTATGTTTTGCATTTATTTGTGAGAAAATCAGATATTTGGTGAAAATTTGGAAAAATTCTCGATTTTTGAACTTCAAAATGTTCTACTTTTTCCACACATAGTCATAACAGCAAAAAAACTTAATAACTAACATTCACCAAATGTCTACTTTATGTGTCCATGGTTTTTATGCATACTCTTATATTTGTAGGATGTTATGGGCCTTTGAACGTTGGGTGCAATTTTTCACATTTTCATAAAAAAACCAAAATCCTGCTATTCAGGGACCTGCTCAGGTTTCAAGTCACTTGAAAGGCCTAAATAAAAGTAAAACCCCATAAATTACCCCATTATAGAAATTACACCCCTCAACATATGTAAAACAACTTTTATGAAGTTTGTTTACCCTTTAATTGTTTTACAGGGGTTAAAACAAAATCGGATACAATTTTGAAAGTAATTTTTTTTGGTCTAAATCTATGTGTTTTTCAAAAAATGTACAAATTCTCAGTGGATAAAATACCAAACGCTCCACAAAATTTGATACCCAATCCTTCCCGTGTATAATAATACCCCATATGTGGTGGTAACCTGCTGTACGGGCGCACGCCAGGGCATGGAGTGGAAGCTGCACCATTCAGAGCAGATTATGCATTGTCACATTTTATTAGCTATACAATGTTTATTTTTTTGGCAATTTGGACATATAAGGGCTTATTTTTTGAGACATCAGATGCACTTTACAAATACTTCATTTTAGTGTGTCATTAGCTTATTGATGAGATTTTATTAACTCTTGAATGTATGGGTGAAAAGAAAATTGTCAATTTTCTTTTTGTATTTTTTTGGGGTTTTACATCGTACACTAAAAATACTATAATATCTTTATTCTACAGATCACTACGATTACGGTGATACCTCATTTATATAGTTTTTCATTTATTCTTACAATTTTACTGGAAAAAAACTAATATAGAGGAAATCTCATTTGTTTTTGCATCGCCATCTTTACGGAGATATAACGCTAATATTTTTCGGTTGACAGAGCTGGTTTAGGGCTTATTTTTTTGCGTGTTGAGTTGTTCTTTTCAGTGATACCATTTTGGCGTACATAACTTTTTTTGATCACTTTTTAGAACATTTTTGTGAAGAGATTTTATGAAAAACAGACATTTTTCGCGTTTTGTTTTTACGGCGTTCACCATGCGGGTCCAGTAATGTTACTGAGTTACAGATGGATACGGACACGGCGATACCAAATATGTGGGGTTTTTCTGGTGATTTTGTGTTTTATTACTTTATTAGATATGTATAGGGAATGTTTGTGTTTAGGGGACTTTAACTTTATTTAATTAATTCTTTTTATTAATAAATGTATATATCAAGTGTTTTTACTTTAACAGGTTGGCTTGAAAAAGCGATCCTCTGATCGCTTGTTCAAGCTCTTCTTCATATAATACAGTGTAATACAGATGTATTACGATGTATTACACTGTATTATGTGACAAACTAAGCATGCTGCGCATGCTCAGTGTGTCACAGCCGGGTCCCCGGGGCACTGCGTATCCCCGGGGCACTGGCAGACCCCGGGGATGACAGCGGAGGATCTAAACGCCGCGGACAGGAGCCGGTACCAGAAGCATGACGTAATAATACTGCAAATTGCGGGAACACACCTCCCGCCATGCAGTATTATTACGTCAAATGTTGGGAAGGGGTTAAACAAAATGGAAGTGCGATGTAGAACCTTTAAATTTTGGGGGGGAAAATACATTCTTTTACACTTTCACAATGAATGAAATAATGAAATGCTTTGCGTACCCAATTTCTCCCGGGTGTATCGATACCCCATATGTGGTGGTAAACTAATATATGGGCACATGGCCATGGAATGTTACATTGTACAGGCTATAAAATGTTTTTTTTTTTTTGGTAATGAGGGCTTGCGGGATGAGATACAATGGGGCAAATTTACTTACCCGGCCCATTCGCGATCCAGCGGCGCGTTCTCTGCTCTGGATTCGGGTCCGGCCGGGATTCATGAAGGCAGTTCCTCCGCCGTCCAGGTGGCGCTGCTGCGCTGAAAATCATCTCCACGCGCCGGAATGCACCACCTCGGACCAGGTGAAGGTAAGCGGTCCCCAAGCGACACTTTTTCGGTTTTTAAATGCGGCGGTTTTTCCGAATACGTCGGGTTTTCGTTCGGCCACGCCCCCCGATTTCCGTCGCGCGCATGCCGGCGCCGATGCGCCACAATCCGATCACGTGCGACACAATCCCGGGGCAATTCAGGTACAATCGGCGCAAATCGGAAATATTCGGGTAACACGTCGGGAAAACGCGATTCGGGCCCTTAGTAAATGACCCCCAATGTGTATAAATAATTCATTTTTGGGGTCTAGAGCTTATTCATGAGATTTTATTAACTATTTTAAGGGGGACACAAACAAAATCATCAATTTTTATTTTGGGTTTTTAGCATTCCTTTTGTCTGCTCACCGTAACATAAAAATAATATATTATCTTTATTCTCTGGTTCACTATGATTATGTTGATACCTCATTTATATAGTTTTTCTTATCTTCTCTCAATTTTACTGAGCAAAACCAATATTGGAGAAAATGGCATTTTTTAACTTCTGTATTTTTCTGTTGACAGATCTGATTAAGGGCCTATTTTTTGCGCCAAGAGGTGTTTTGTTTCAGTAGTATCATTTTAACATAACTTTTTTTATCACTTTTTACAACATTTGTTGTGAGGGTATTTGATGAAAAATTATATATTAAGGGAATTTTTTGTGTTTTCTTTTTACGCCATTCACCGTGCACATTCAATATTGCTTTAGATTTATTGTACACATTAATACGGACACGGCGATACCAAATATACACTTTTTTCTGTTTTTCATACTTTATTTGGTTTCTATATGTAACTGTGGAGATTAGGGGACTTATATTTATTTAATTTTTTATTGTACAGAGAAAACTTGAACAGAACATCAGGCAGCCTTGGGACGCTTGCCAGACCCCGGGGCTGCCGTAGGATTACCCGGTAGGATCACTGAGGGGGTCCAATACAGGGGGAAAGCGCTTACACACCACAGTCTTGCCAAGACAGCGGTGTGTAAGAGGTTAAAAACACTGGAGTTTTACTGATCCCGGGTGTTAGTCCCAGGTCTGGGATTGGATGACACATCCTGGCACTTGCGTGACCCGATTTCCTGCCATCTTCTAACGTAGAAAGGTGGTGCATCAGAATAAGTACCCTTAATGGCCGTTGTAAAGTTGTCAATAAAGTTGTAAAGTTGTAAATATGGCGGTCATTAAGGGGTTAATTTATGTAACATATATCTTTGCTTGTTTTTTTTTTTTAATAATTTATCTTCACCCTTGATTTCTAATTTAATGCATCTGTATTGTTGTATACGGTCTGGACAGAAAAATAGATTGATAACACTACACTGTTAAGAGTCTTATTACAGATAGGGGTCTCTTATGATACGTATATTGAAGATTGTAAATAATTGGCATGGTTTATTAGTAGGGAAGTAACCTACACATAACTCTTGCTAAACAGGCAGTCCCCGGGTTACGTACAAGATAGGTTCTGTAGGTTTGTTCTTAAGTTGAGTTTGTATGTAAGTCGGAACTGTATACTTTATTATTGTTAACCCAGTCAAAATTTTTTTGGTCTCTGTGACAATTGGATTTTAAAAATGTTGGGTTGTCATTAGAACTGGGATAAACAATAAATCTTAATTACAGACACCTCTGATAGCTGTTACAGCTGATTATTGTAGCTTAGGACCAAAGAACAGCAAATTACAAAAATCCAGAGGTCCGTTTGTAACTAGGGGTCGTATGTAAGTCAGGTGTTCTTAAGTAGGGGGCCGCCTGTATATAAATACATTCACCCTCATCTATAATTGAAATCATTAAATACATTTTCATCCAAAAAAGGAAATGAAACCCCCTAACACTATCTTACCATACCTAAGTTTTGGTAACTATAGAAGGATATTTTTTCTTTCTTTTAAGGTAAGTAAATTCTTCTCACCTACTTCTTTATGTAAGCTCTAGTCATACATCTTCATAATCAATATAACATATTCAATTTCTCCATACTTCTCACTTTATACTCTATTGAGAAAATTACCTTTATAGGTAGTTGGTTTCATATTCATAAAATTAATTTCCTGCTCTTGTCTAGCAGTCTGCATTATTGGTTCATTGGAAAATGAAATGTCAATGTCGGATATTAACACACAGTAAAACTTTGCTTTCTTAGTACTTGAAGAAAACTTGACATATAATATATATGACGCTGGAGTTGATGGTGTGTTCTTCCTGCCATCATTGTCGCAAAATGTGAAATACAGCAGCTTAATATGAAATCCAAAGATAATTTTGAGGACTGTTTTTAACATTAAGACCTCCTAGCTCAAGCAAGCTGCTCAGTGGTGTTTTGTTAGGTGACACTGACTCGCTTTTAACAAGCTGTATAAAGAATTGTTAAATAGTCTTTGTATGTTACTTGAAGAGTGTAACTGATCTGTTAAAGTGATGTAAAAGCAAACTGACATAATAGAGGACTAATGACGTTAAAGGACATCCACCATCAGATTACCTGATGGCAAATGACTAGTATGTACCTTCCTGTCCCATCCCCGTGTGTACCCAGCTTCATTTCTTATATCTTTGCATGGCCGCGTTCATGTAAAAAGTCTGTTTATAAGATATGCAAATTAGCCTATGGTACTTTGCAGAGCACCATCAGGCTCCACTGTAATCTAATTTATTCTCTCACCAGGGCTGTGCCAGCGCATTCTGATATTACCATCTCTCAGAACATGGCTGGGATTATATTACGGTGGAACCTGATGGTGCTCTGCACAGCACTACAGGCTAATTTGCATATCTTATGAACTTATTTTTTTACAGAAATGCGGCCTTGCAATGATATAACAAATGAAGCTTGGGACACACTGGGACGGGAGGTGGGAGATATGTAATAGTCATCTACCATCGGGTAATCTGATGGTAGATGTCCTTTAACCATTGCTTTTCTACCACCAGTGCATATGTACAGTACTTGCTGCTTCTACTATTTTTCATAAAATTTTCCTCTACACCAAGCACTCTGACATACTGATGTGTGCTCCCTCTGGCAGGATCCGCTCTTCTTTTAGCTTCTAATACTCGTTTTTTTTTAATAAAAATTATTTAAATGAGCCTGAGGGTCTCCGGGCTTTATAGGTGTTAATGGTGCCTGGATCCTCTTAGACTCATTTGCATAATTGTTAACGTTTTTTTTTCTTAAAAACAAAGGTATAAGAAGCTAAAAGAAGAGCAGATCCTGCCAGAGAGGGCGCTCACCTTTATCTCAGGGTGCTTGGTGTACTGTCCTTCATTATGGTGGTAGATGTCCTTTAAGATTGTATTACAGGAAGAACACAGGTCTGTTAGTATAACTTATATATGTTTATTCTTAATTATAGAAATGTAACTTGGCCAACAAAGATGAATTTTTGCAGCAAAGTGGAGCTACAGCATCAGAAGGCTTTACAATGTGTCCAGTGGTACACAAAGGGAAAAAAGTTCTTCATGTTGGGGATACTATGTTTTTGGTTGGTGACACACCCAAAGTAATAAGAAAGTAAGTAATATATCTATTCATAACCACAATATGTAAAGTTCATACATAGAAAAGAAAAAAATTATTTTAAAGAAAATTTGATGATCTGCCCATCAAGCCCTTAGAGGACTCAGCCCTTTTTCATTTACAGAGATGTGTAAGGGCTTGTTACCTGCAGGAGAAATTTAATACCGTACTAGAAAGCTGGAAAAAAATTCCATGTGCAGTGAAATTGACAACCCCGAAACGCCCCTAGTACCCCTCCGCATTCGTGGCATATTCTAGTGGGTAGTGGGCTCTGATTTTATGGCTTTCATCCTGCAAAATTCTGAGGCCAATAACTTTTTCACACTTTGGTGTACAGACTTATGTAAGGTGTCAATTTTTAGTTTTTTTTCTCTTCGCATTTATTTTATACTAGTATTTCTATTATTTTACTGATGATTATTGACTGGCTATTGGAGGTCATTATACATGTCAAGCCTATTAGTCTCTATGAGACTGTAGGCTGCCATGGAAACTGATCACCCCCCTCCAATGACATCACAGGGGCGGAGATTAGCCATCCAAAATGGCAGTGTCCATAGGCCGCAATGTTAGGTGCTGTGGTCAGGTTCAACTGTGTCATTTCACAGGTTAACTGCCGGTGTCAGCACCGATCGCGGGAATAGTAGGTGGGTGTTGGCTGTATTATAGAGCTGACACACGTTGTGCATAGTTATAGTATGTTCTAGTGCGCAAAGGAGTTAATACGTAAGATCCGTTTTTGTGTAAACCCTCATACACGCCATGGATCCGTTGTTTGCAACCTTATGACTGCCAATCACCTGCCATTGAACGCATTGAAGACTACCTGTGCCACAAACATGGGCAGGTTTAGGACCTACTCTGTGTTTTGTGTCTCAAGCAGTCAAATCGCACACAGAGCGGTAGAAACCAGACTTCTATGTATGAACACATATAAATGAATTTGACTGTATGCTATCAGATGAAACTACAGATAGCTTACGGACAAAAACAACTTTCAGGTACATGAGGACTAATCCCGAATTTGTGTTGAATTTATTCATAAGGCATTCTTTATCAATATGGAATTAAATTTCAGAGAATTTTCAATGAACAGATGAAAGGCAGACTTTGCTTTTCAACCACACTTCAACAGAATTAAAAAATAAAATAAAACTCACAAAACAGCCTTTTGATGCAATCAAACAATTTCTGTAACTGTCAATGAGACTTCTGCACCTTTCAACAGGTATTTTGGCCTATTCCTCATGATTAAACTGCTCCAGTTGTCTGGGGTTTAAAGGCTGCCTTTTCCAGACGGCATAATTCAACTCCTTTCAAAGATGCTTAGTAGTATTTGTGTCAGGGCTCATAAAAGGCCACTTCGGAATAGTCGAAGGTTTTCCTCTTGGCCATTCTTGGGTGTTTTTAGCTATATGTTTTGGGTCATTATCCTATTGCAAGACCCATGGCCTGCGACTGAGACTAACATTTGTGACACTGGGCAGCGTATTTGTCTTTAGAATCCCTTGATAGTCTTGAGATTTCATTGTACTCTGCACAGATTAAAGACATCCAGTGCCAGATGCAGCATGGCAGCCCCAGAACATAACGGAGCCGCCTCCATGTTTCACAGTATTGTTCTTTTCAATATATGCTTCATTTTTCTGTTTATGAACATAGAGCTGATGTGCCTTGCCAAAAAGTTTCATCTGTCCATAGGACATTCTCCTGGGTCGTCTCCAATTAACCTCTTCACGCTCTGCGCCGTTCGCAAGTTTTATCCCCCTGATATCTGTCGGCAGCTTTGTTGAGATCGCCGCTCCCCGTGATGCCATCAGGGAGTAAACCGAAAAAAATCACAGGCATTTAAGGTATCGCCGCGTTCCAAAATGCAAAAACAAATCAAAATTTGTCACGCAGAAATTAAGCCCTCACACACCTCTGTACCTGGAAAAATGGAAGGTGGAGAAATTGAATGAAAAAAACACGGCAATGCGAAGGGTTTAAGTTCACTTTGGCTCAAACAATGATTGATGGTGCTCTCTGACACTGATGTTCCTTGAGCTTGAAGTTCACCTTTAATCTCTTTAAAAGATTTTCTGGGCTTTTGTTACCATTCGATTTATTTGTCTCTTCTATTTGTCATCAATTTTCCCCCTGCAGCCAAGTACAGGAAGATTGCACTTGGCACAGTCCCATAGATACATTTCTGTATAATATCTGCAACTGCAGTCCCATTAACATCAAGCTGCTTGGAGATGGTCTTGTAACCTTAAAATAATCTTTTAACTGAAAAAAAAAGTTATAAGTGTCAGTATATGGGGATGCAAGGAGTTTCTTTTTTTAATGCAAGGTTTTTGAATTTTAGATTTTGTAAAGGTATTAAGACATAACTCAATTTTTGATATTCTCTGCAATCGTAATGATCCAGAGAATAGAAGAGGTGTCCTCTCCATAAAAATAGTGCCCTTCATAATATGGCACAACTTTGCTTTTTTGGCAACACCACCTCATTTGGAATTTTTTCCAGATTCCTAGTACATGGCACAGAAAAAAGGTCTTGCAGGGGTTAAAAATACAAGTTATATTTCCTTAATAATTCATCTCTGAGATGATTAGACTGTACAGTGATTGTCTGTAAAGATTTAAGTCATGTATGTGGAGTATGGGAACAGAAAGCTTTAATAAGCAAGAAAGACTAGAGGAGAAGAAGGAGGACACATGAACATATTTCTTTAATAAATTATACAGGCAGTCCCCCAGTTTATGTAAAAGTTAGGTTCTTTAGCTTTGTACTTACCGTATATAGTCGAGTATAAACCGAGTTTTTCAGCACAAATAATGTGCTGAAAAACGTGTGGTGGCAGTGGCTGACGCCAAAGCTGTGCACCACATGGACGTGCCGCTGACTGACGGATCGCATAGAAGACCTGCAGGGAAGCCAGAAAGGTGAGTTTTGATTTTTTTTTTTTAATCAACTGTCTGTATACTCAAGTATATATGGTAAGTTGAACTCGTATGTCAGAACTGGTATATTTTTTAACTCCAGGCAAAAAAAATTTTTAGTCCCTCTGACAATTGGATTTTTAATATTTTGTGCTGTCATGGGAACAAGCATTATCAATAGTTTCATCACAGACTCCTTACAGCTGATGCGACTAAGGTACAGCATCCAGAGAGCTTCCCCAGAGGTCATAGTGGAAAGAGTGGTCCGTCCGTAAATAGGGGTTGTCTGTAAGTCGGGTGTCCTCAAATCGGGGATTGCCTGTATTATACATTTTTTATAATTATTGACAGTGGTGATTTATGCAATTTTGTTGAAAGTTTTCTTATGCTCTAATAGGCTCTGCTATAAAATAGGAAAATGGTCGTGTCTCTGAAAAATCTTAGCTTTACTCTAACTTTTGTTTTACAATTATATGTTGAATGGTTTCATTTGATATTTATGTTATTGCATATTAAAGAATGTAAAATTAAAATAGAAGTATCTAGAAAGTCTTTAAAATGTTAATAATGACCAACTTTAATGAACAGAAATACAAAATGTGTTACCAAACCTCACATTAACAACAACATACTCAACTTTGCATTTATATAGTGATAATAAAGCATTTGCACATTTTAGAGATGGTTACACTGTAAGGGTAAGACTGATGGCTTAGTAAGGGTACTTCATTTGTAAGATTCCTTAAGCTCCAGAAAAACCCTAAATATTTATTTGATATTCATTTACAATGTGCAGCAGCTTGGAAAATATTTATTAGTGCTTAACCATGATATGAACCATAAAAGTACACAAAATGATGTGTTAAATATGCTTATTGGAAATCTGCCCTTCTAATGAAATAGGAAATGATCATTTTCCTTTCAAAAAGCAAAACAAGGAATAAACCATCTATCCGGGTCTCCTGAAAGTCATAACGTCATTATCAGTGACCAATAAATCATAAATTGATAAAAAATAACATTTAAATATTAATATTTTAAACCAGCTCATAAGTGAAAAATTTATATTTTCAATATAACTGTGTAAAGCGCACATACAAGGGTAGTCTATTACGGCACCTCTTAGGTCTACTGTAGCAATATTCACATGTAAGAAATAATGGATCTTACCATAGACTTGGAGTCATGTTGCTTGAAGGAGTACAATGGGGCAGATTTACTTACCCGGTCCATTCGCGATCCAGCGGCGCGTTCTTTGCAGTGGATTCGGGTCTTCCGGCGATTCACTAAGGCAGTTCCTCCGACGTCCACCAGGTGTCGCTGCTGTGCTGAAGTCTGCCGAGGTCCGCCAGAGTTCACGATCCATTGCTGGGTCAAGGTAAGCGACACTTTTTTTTTAAAATGCAGCGGTTTCTAAGAATCCGTCGGGTTTTCGTTCAGCTACGCCCCCCCCCCATTTCCGTCGCATGCACGCTGGCGCCGATGCGCCACAATCCGATCGTGTGCGCCAAAAAACCCGGGGCAATTCAGGGAAAATCTGTGCAAATCAGAAATATTCGGGTAACACTTCGGGGAAACGCGAGTCAGGCCCTTAGTAAATGAACCCCAATGTGTTTGGTTCGAAAGTTGGCAAAGGACTATACGTTTGCAACTGAGTTTTATCTCAGACGTTCCTCATATGCCAGCCTACACGTTTCGTCTGGTAATGTGGCCAGATTATTCAGGGGTGCAGTCATTGTCAGGAATAGACAGGGTTAAGTACCCAGCTGACTTTGAGAGAAAGCTGACTTTGGCCCATCTACAGCTGAAAAGTCTAACTCATGCCGTGGCACGACTAACTGTATTGGCACCTGAATGAATCATAATTGTACTCCCTCAAGCAACATGACTGCAAGACTTTGGTAAGATTAACCCAATTTTCCTTACATATCAGTATTGCTTTACTAGGCTTGAGAGGTGCCTTATATAACATCCCTTGTATATGAGTTTTTCACAGTTTTTGGTTGAAAATAATGTTTTTTGGCTTATAACCTGGATTTAAATATGTTATCAAACTTTACACTTTATCAATTTATGGTTTATTGGTCACTTTGCTCTTCTATGCCTGAGAGGTGCTGTAAATATTGTAACTACCCTTGTATGTGCGTTTCTCAAAGTTTTTATAGAAAATATTGTTTTTTTTCTTATGAGCTTGTTTTAAAAATACCGTAAGTTATTAAATTTTACGTTTAATCAATTTATAATTTATTAGTCACTTTGCTGATATTGTTCATTTTGTGTACTACAAAGCTATTACAGTAGTTTATACTATTTTGAAATGTAAAGCTTTTTTATTAACCATTATTCTACAAAATGGTGCACACAATAGAGTGCTTCCTTTGTTAGTGGCTCTGTCCAACAAATGTATATGAATATAAATCAATGTTTGGAAAGTTTTGAGCTGCTGCTGTGGACTTTTCATTGAATGTGAAGGAACATGGAGAAAAGCAAGGATATTTATGTGCCCTTGTTGGCACTGGTTGTTCTTACTCTAAACATAATCAAAACTTTGCTTATATGTGATCAGAAAACTGTTTGCATGTCACAAGAAAAATGTGCTTTTGATTAACATTGAGAGGCATTTTGTGTAATTACCGCTTTGAGAAAAGTAAGGCGTCGCAACAAAGTATATCTAAACGTTTGCAAATTTAAAAAAAACCTGGGTTATACGTCAGTTTACACATCTATTGATAACATATTTTCTTTTGTTCTTCTGTTTTACTATATATGGTTACCACACATTTAAGATTAATGTTGTTTCAAAGATCTGCCAGCGCCCAGACAAAGACATATTGATCTGCAGTATGTATGAAAGTCCTGTACCAGTTGGAATCATTTTCTGTATGTATAATGAAAACAGGGCAGTTCATAAACGGTTAACTATGCTGTCTAAATATATGTCCCAAGTGTAGAGAGGTTAATTAGGGTCAAACAAAAGCAGAAGTCCAAAAATACCATGCATTCATAAACCAACATCTCATACAGTATGTAAAAGTTCGTGACATGGTTAAAAATGGATGTATAAACCAAAATGAAAGTATATCTTGGCCAATACCATTTTGTATGGCCAATTTCTCACAGTTGTAACACATTTCACCTGCTGGACTTTGGTTACACCACTGGTTAAATCATTTGAAAACATTATTGCTGGACTATTACAGTGAGGAGCCAACCAGTGCAAACGGTTTATGGATCACAAGTTAATTTTACAATACAAACTGTTTATATTTTCATATACTGGAATTGAAATCTTTTTTTTTTTTCATTTATTTTATAGGAGACATTTTGAGCAAATGGTAGCATATTTCAAAATGGCTTCTGCAGAGGAGCTTTCTCGCCATCTTGTCAGCATGAAGGCACATGAAAGACAAGCTATGCTCAGAGAGTTTTATACTCAAAAACATTGTGAAGTGGAAGATCTTTTCCCTAGTCAAATTTCTTTAAATACAAATGAGATGAAAGAAAAGAAATCTAAGACCAAAAATAATGAGATCAAAACGAAAAGAAGCAAGAAATGTGTGGTTACGTTTCCTAAGTTGAAGAATCAGAAACCTGAATCTGGTGATTTAAATAATAGGGATAAATGTGAATGGAGAAATGAAGCTATTGTAACCAAAAAAGATCATCTCAAGGACCCAAGAAATACTGAACCATCTTTAAGTATGTCCATGGAAAAAAACAGTAACTACCATGATAGTAAAAAGCCTCAATGGGAAAACATAGAACAGCCAAAGCCTGGTACAAGTTTTTCCAATGAAGTCCAACTTGTAACAGCAGATCCCTTGTCAAAACATAGAAATCCACCAGAGATCTTGAAGAGAGACTCTGTTGCAGACTTACTTGGTGACACATCTATACTGGATGACCTTTTTACCTCTCAGAGAAATCAACAGCCAGTACCTTCTCAGTGTGAACCTACAACAACCAAACCAAAGCACCGTTCTAAAGACTTCTGGGATATTCTTGGTGAACAGAATGATGAAAGTATCAACAGACTCACTGACCTTTCTGTTATTAAGAAAGCTTGTGAGACTTCAATTTTGCCTTCAGTGTCTAAAACAGACAGCTGGAATGACTCACTTTGGGTAAAGAATGACAAGTTCTTGTGGAAGAAAAAGGAAAACGCACCAGACTGACCTCGTATTTCTCTAGTTAACTGCTAGCTTGCTGTGGTTTAATTATTTTGTCTTACAAATTAAATTATGCTGTATTTCATATTACACAGAGAAAAGGATGTTTTTCTTTCTCTGAAATAGTGATACTTTTGTCTATAAGCCATTTCTGGCATGTGGTGCATTTAACTTAAAGGGACCATGTCAACAGAGTGCTATTTTTATCAATGGACAGTTTGCTATAGACAAAGTACTGTATATGTCAATTATATTTTTAAAAAATGTCTGTTATATGATGTGTAAAATAAATTTTGTTAAAGTTTACCTGGCTCCCTGCCAGATGCCTCAGCCAAGTTCCAGAGAGGAGGATTTCAAATGACAACATCTGTCTGCTCTGTAATATGTTCACTGCACTCCTTGTCACTCGGAGCTCCTGCCCCTCCCTCCCCTGATGAATTTTCAGCTCACTGCTCACCCTCTCCCTCCAGCATCCCAGTGTAAGGAGAGAAGTGGACCTGGTAGGGGGAGGAAGGGGCATGATCCATGAGTGACCTGGAGAGCATTGAATATATTATAGAGCCGACGGAACTTGTCATTTTAAATTTTCCTCTCTGGGAAGCTGAGGCATCTGTCAGAGAGTCTGATAAAGTTTCACTTTATTTCAAACACCATATAACACAGACAGTTTTTTAAAAAATATTTGGCATATGCAGTACTTTGTATATAGCAACCTGTCTGGTGACAGGTTCCCTTTAAATAGGACTGAGCTACAGTGCCTGATCGAGGGATAACAGTGGTACTCTAGAAATAACTTTGCTTTCTAAATTAGTATTTCGAGTTTTCAAAGTTTGCCTAGGTTTATTTTATGCAAAAGCATAATTTTTCACAAGAGTAGCCAACAAATGTTTTTATTTGTATTTTAGTAAAGTATTTAACCTTTTTATTAATATAAGAGCAAACTTCTTTAAAGGACTGAAAGCATGTTCAAGCTGTTTTACTGTTTTTGTTTGTTTTTTTGTTTTTTTTTATAAAAAAAGAAAAAAAATGTATATACATTCCTGAGACATTGTTATTTAGACAAGGCCTTTGTACAGCTGCAGTTTTGAACTTGTCTGTTGACCAGACATACATATGCAGCTCCAAAATAAAATGTTAACTCACAAGTTTTATATTATTTTAAACAGTCTGCTTCAATGTTCTTCTGTGACCACATATGTTCTTGGAATTATAAGGCATTAAGGGATCAATTAGTTTTATATTTTAATTTGAAAAATATTTGTTGTATATACAAAGTGACACCCTAGAATCTTTTAATAAAGAACATTCAGTTTATGTGTGTGACAACATGGGAAATTATGCAGCCTCAAGAATTTTATTACTTTGTTATTCTAATAAACAATTAGTTGCAGTAAAGATCAATGGTGCAATTACACGTACAGATATCTGTCCAATCAGATCAATATCTAAATAAATTGATTTGTTTAACTGGGCAACTGATGTGACTGACATCTGTCACATCCAGCAATTAACCTTTGGCAGTAGCATGTAAACAACCTATATAAAGTATAAATCTGAAAAATTATATGTTTTTTTTTTTTTTTTTAAAGAAAACAAAAGACAAGGAATATGAAAAATGGCTTACATCTGTGGGGTTCAGAGACTTCATAATCTATGAGATTGCTTTGATTGAACAAAAATCGCCTTCACTTTGTTCTAAAAGACCTAACAAGTGTAGTTCTCATAGTAGCACTATTCAAGCCACGTTGGATTCATACACAACTTTATTTAGTTTGGATTAGGAATATCACACCACACATAAATCAGAAGATACGTCAGTGGTATATACCAAATTATATAGGCTTCACCAAATACAGCCTTCAGTCAGGCTTCAAGTGTAACTTTAACCCTTTAACGACCTTGTCCCTATATACACATCCCTGGATATGCATCCAGATGAGGACCCGAGAGCTGCCTTCAGCAGCAGAATGATAGGTCCTTTTAGAGACCGAATCTGGGAGTGTGTATATCAACCTATGCATATGCAAAGGCTGACTGCTGTAATACACTGTCATACATTAGTATGACAGTGTACTGTATTACTTTCAAATACCAAGCAAATGATTGCTTGTTGAAGTCCCAAAGTGGGACAGTAAAAAAAATGTAAATAAAAGTTACAATACAAAAATTAAATAAAAAGTAATAAAAGTCCCCTAAATGCCCCAAAACGGACCGAACTCCTACGTTTAAAAAAGTGAAACTCACAACACAAACAGAATATGTAATATATCACAGCATCTGTAATCCGTACAATAAAATCATTACTGAACCTGTGCTGTGAATACAGTAACAAAAATACTGTATTCTGGACGTTCACAGTACCATAAAAATAATGTGTCATCTTTATACTATGGATCATCACGATTACAGCAATACTGCATTTATATAGGTTTTTTTATGGTTAACCTGTTTTGCAGAATATAGAACGAATTTTTTGCCAAATTTTCTTGTTTTTGCATCTCCATGTAACAATTGGCATAACATTTATATTTTTTTGTTTACAGAGCTGTTTTAGAGCTTATTTTTTGCGGGACAAGCTGTACTTTTTCTTGGTATCATGTCGAAGTAAATGGTACTTTTTGATCACTTTTTATGCACTTTTTATGTGGTCATATCTGAAAATTTCTGCATTTTTGTGCTTTTTTTTTACACCGTATGGGTTGTTACGGACTTTGTGATACCCAATATGTTGTGTTTTTTTTGGGTGATTTCACTTTTTTATGTTTTTGATTATTGCATGGGATGGGACTTCAGGGGACTTTTATTCTTTTTTAATAATTTTTTTATTTGCATTTTTTACTTTTTTTCACAGTTTTATTTTGTCCCAGGGTAGGACATGAACAAGTGATCATTTGATCACATGTTCATTGTAATATGCTGCAATACTATTCTGCTTTGCAGAATAAGCACAATCCTAACATGTTGCTACTTAAGGCAGCCCTGTGGTCCCTATCAGACCTCAGGGTTGTTATGGCAACTATCGCGGCATCTATAGGGTTAAACAGCCGCGTATTGCCGGGATCCTGCAGTGATCGCACATAACTGCTTTAAGGTGACCTTAAGGTGGAATAGCAATATAAATGGATCTGGGCTGACTGCCTGATCCATAGTCCTATTTATATTGCAGTTCCATAAGGTCACCTTAATGCAGTGATGTGCTTGAACCGTTCCGAAATATGTAGACGCGTGTGCGTGTCTGCTGATGTGCACACCAGCTTGCATATTTATATGTGGTGGATATTTGTAATTTGCCTACGATTAGTATCCAACACATTTGGTTAATTCATACCTGTTTCTTCCTTAAGTAAGTTTTCCAGTCTGTCTATATCTCTCCATAATGATATACCGCTATAAGATCCTCCTGAAAGTATATTCACATGTTGTGATGACGCCTAGGGGTGCTCCGATAGGTGGATGAGAGACAAGCCCATTGATGAGTCACTGGGGATAGTGACTATAATGATTGGAGGATTCGTAATGGCAATACCCCTAATAGGTGTGGCTTAGTGGAGAAATAGCCGGCATGGGTGCGCGGTGTACGGTCGCAACATTGCCGGATGTGTATGAGGGTAGCTTTGACTGTGATACCAATATATTATGTGATGGCCAGGGCACTCGCTAAAATTTGTTGTATGTCTAAATATACTCCAGTGTGTATATTTGATGACGCATGGCAAGTGCATACAAGGAAGTGTCTGAGCAGATAACTGTACAATGTCTGTCTCACCAGAGCTTTACTAGTGCTATACTACTGCTGGAATTCTAATAAACACTATTTATACTCTGTTGCAACATTTCTGTGTGTGTGTTTCTCCTCTACTTCATTTGTCTTTAGAAGTTGTAAGTAAAGTCTGCTCACTTAAAAAAGATCTGATCACTGAACAAAGCAGTCAAGCAAGCAAGCAAGAGAAGACTGAAAACAGGGGATGGTGGCATTTTTCTATAAAAATAAATATTACATAAGTTTTTTAAATTCACCTGAACTTTCCTTTACAAAGAAAATTAACCAGTTATAGTTTAAATGTCCAACCATATTTCTATATAAATACATGTAAATCACAGTTAACTGTATGTCATTGTTTTCCAAAAAGGCAAGGGGTTAATGGTATATTGGTAGGTCCATCTTTGTGCCATCGGTCATGTAATAGAGTTTTACCAGGCATGTACCAGTCATTAGGGAATCTCTGTAGATTTTAAACTGCAATAACAGAACTGAGTTCTTTAAGAACTCTAGTTCAGGAGCCTTGTACATAACTAATTTATTGATCTTAGATTGAATTCAGCCAGTCTAGTATATTACAGGATGCATGACCCGCACTGGCACCACCCACGTCAGAGGTTCTCTTGGTCTCAGTCAGCTCTGATCTGTTTTTATTCGCATTGATATACTTAAAGAATTTCTTGGGATCTGCTTTGCTAACTTTGGTCACCTGTCTCTCATTTTGTATTTTGGATGATTTTATTTCCTTACAGATTTTGGTAAGTATTTTGTAATGTTTGAAAACTTCAGATGACCCGTCAGATTTATATTTTTTGAATGCCCTCTCTATATCATTTATTGCCCTTTTAACTGTAGCTGTAAACCACACGTGGTGTAATCTAGCCCGTCTGTACTTGTTAAATTGATAAATTTAGATTAAGACCCAGGATAGATTTGAATGTCTCCCATTTAACATTAATATAATCATGAGACAGTATCTTAATCCCAGGTTATATTCTGCAGTGCCGCCCTAAATCTCAAGAAATTAGGCATCTAAAAATTCAATGTTTTTGATTTTCCTGCATGTTTTTTTTTACAGTTTAAGAGAAAAATAATTATGTTATGATCATTGTTGGTTTTAAGGCCTACTACAATAGCAGACCTTGCCAGCTATTGACTATGCCATAAAGAATAATTTTTCAGTGTCAGTGGGCTGGGTACAGGATATTTAACTATGGGGTTAACTTCATTCAAGTAGAAATCATAATTTACTGTTGAAAGTGTTCTGTAAAAACACACCAGTCTTTCCGATGTTCTGACATGTTTGAACTTTGGACAGAGGAGACCTACAGCATTTGTCTATATGAAGTGGTGCTAGATCTTGTGGTCTGGAATGAAGCCCAGAATAAAATCATCTCAAATCTGATATGTACATTTTAAATTAAGGATAGCAAGTTTACTCAAGCTTCACTCAAGCTATCTGGAAAAATGACATAAATTTATTGCAACACAAAATTTTTACTTAAATGTTTCCATGAAAAAGTAATTTATCACATTGTACCTGCACCTAGAAGTACTTATTAAGTAGAATATATCAATGTGCCATACTTTGATTTGAGTATTTACAAGACATTAACAAATGGCTAATGTCTAAAAGAAAACCTGCCATGAGTAATCTGCCATCAGAAGTAGATCTGATGGTAGATTCCTCCTAACTACATCTGCCCTAGTCTTTATTTTACTAATCTTAAAACCTAATGTAGATTTAAAAAAAACTTTATAAAAGTAATGTAACTTTAAAAAAAAATTATAAAAGTAATACGTGGAGAGGCTACGTCCACTTGCACGTGTGAGCTACTGCACACAAACCGTAGCTTTAACTCCTGTCCTGGTCTATGCCACTGCTACCAACAACTTACACTCACCAGCCACTTTATTAGGTACACAATGCTAGTAATGGGTTGGACCCCCTTTTGCCTTCAGAACTGCTTCAATTCTTCGTGGCATAGATTCAACAAGGTGCTGGAAGCATTCCTCAGAGATTTTGGTCCATATTGACATGATGGCATCACACAGTTGCCGCAGATTTGTCGGCTGCACATCCATGATGCGAATTTCCCATTCCACCACATCCCAAAGATGCTCTATTGGATTGAGATCTGGTGACTGTGGAGGCCATTTGAGTACAGTGAACTCATTGTCATGTTCAAGAAACCAGTCTGAGATGATTCCAGCTTTATGACATGGCGCATTATCCTGCTGAAAGTAGCCATCAGATGTTGGGTAGATTGTGGTCATAAAGGGATGGACATGGTCAGCAACAATCGGTAGGCTGTGGCATTGCAACGATGCTCAATTGGTACCAAGGGGCCCAAAGAGTGCCAAGAAAATATTCCCCACACCATGACACCACCACCACCAGCCTGAACCGTTGATACAAGGCAGGATGGATCCATGCTTTCATGTTGTTGATGCCAAATTCTGACCCTACCATCCGAATGTCGCAGCAGAAATCGAGACTCATCAGACCAGGCAACGTTTTTCCAATCTTCTACTGTCCCATTTCGATGAGCTTGTGCAAATTGTAGCCTCAGTTTCCTGTTCTTAGCTGAAAGGAGTGGCACCTGGTGTGGTCTTCTGCTGCTGTAGCCCATCTGCCTCAAAGTTTGACGTACTGTGCGTTCAGAGATGCTCTTCTGCCTACCTTGGTTGTAACTGTTGCCTTTCTATCAACTCGAACCAGTCTGCCCATTATCCTCTGACCTCTGGCATCAACAAGGCATTTCTGCCCACAGAACTGCCGCTCACTGGATGTTTTTTCTTTCTCGGACCATTCTCTGTAAACCCTAGAGATGGTTGTGAGTGAAAATCCCCGTAGATCAGCAGTTTCTGAAATACTCAGACCAGCCCTTCTGGCACCAACAACCATGCCACTTTCAAAGGCACTCAAATCACCTTTCTTCCCCATACTGATGCTCGGTTTGAACTGCAGGAGATTGTCTTTACCATGCCTACATGCCTAAATGCACTGAGTTGGACAGGTGTACCTAATATAGTGGCCGGTGAGTGTATATAGGAATGTGTGAGGCCATGGGATGTGGAGTAGCCTCTACCCCCGGCCAGGTTACTCCACGCCCTAGTAGTACCCCCCATGCCAATAGAAAATGACTCCCATGACCAAGTCCAACAGAGTCCAATGAGGCTGCGAGCTGCAAAAACCTGCTAGCCAAAATACACGGTCATGTGCATCTGACCTAACTTGTTGGCATTGAAGTGGTTTAAAGAGAGCCTGTCGACACATTTTCACATATACAGCTAGTGACAGGTTCCTATAGAGCTCTATTAACTGACACCCTACTTTTAGCTAAAAATTGTTTCCCTTACATCCACATAAATCAATTTTATATTATATTCCCTGGCATCAGCATGTCCTGCTCAGCCAGCCCCTCGCATCTACACCTTGCCTCTTCCCTGCATTTCATGTGACCAGAGCGATATCACCACAGATCCTTTAGCCTCTCAAAATTAGCAAACTGTACACCATGGATATATCTGATCACATGAAATCACAAAAGCCTCCATGGATTTCTACTTATCCCATTCTTCCATTGAGGTATGCTGTGATGTCATGTGATCAGATACATACATGCGGTAGATGTTGCAGATGTAACAGGACCTTTGATGATGTCATCATGGTCACATGACTTTAAGTGCCCAATGATGTAACAGAGCTTTCCATAAAGCAGAATATCATAGCCTGTCAATCAGAAACAAGGAGGCAGACTCAATTAGTGTGACTCACAGCCGGTGAGTTCCATATAAATTTATATATTCAACCGTATAAACTATGAATATATGAAACTAATACATCAAGTGGGACATACCTGGTCATAAGATGTGAACATTAGACACACATTGAAGCCTAAAGGTCGCATAGTTTTCAGTTTCCAAATTTATCTTGTTTCGAGTTGGAGTAATCCTTTCATAAATGATCCACCCCTCAAATCCACATTAATGTGGTCAATTCCTCATCTAAATAAACAAAATGGATACAGGAGATTGGGTAATGGGGAGGTTAGATACCATACCCCCAAATTAAACCGGAGCCTGAATGTATGGCTCAATGTTCGGTCACCCTAAATGTACCACACTTAGTCAATATTGATCCACAATAATCATATTGAATACAAAAGCTACCTCTCACAGGAGAGGAAAGAAAAGGATCGACTAAAAGGATGCATATTGAACAACAAAATCTTTATTAGTAACAACAATGCTCAGAATTAAAAATGCATTAAAATTATAGGTGGTGGAGTACATAAAGAAAGAACGGGCCGACCCGGACAAGGCAAGATTATAGAGAAGATAACTTATATCGTGGTAAGAGACTGAACCAATACGCCAAACACATTGGCAGTTTGCTGCAAGGATTTTGGGTTTGTATCAGCCGAGTGGTGGTAATAAAAACCGACCACTCTGGCGCATATGATATGTGATGAGTAAGTTGCCCTTTGCCTAGGTATCACAATCTGTGACTTTGGGGGAATAATAGTCAGCTCTTACCCGATAGTAGAGGTGTGGAGTTTCTGCCACTGTCCGGGAGGGTCCGCGTGTTTATAAGGATTTATTATATTAAATCGGCCTGACAGGTTTTAATTCCTAATCTGTAGCAATCAAATGTCTATCATAAGAAAAGCTGGACACATAATGTGAATGAAAACTGCCCAGCCTAGTTGCGTACATGAACAAAAATAATATTTGGTGAATGGATGGCTTTCTTGATGATTAGTAATGGCATAAAAACAAAGGGTGGGTTTATCAGAAGTGTCTGAGAGCAAAACTGTTCTAGTTTCCGAGGGCAGCTTTGATTTTCTCAAAGCTGTTTATAAAATTAAAACTTAGCTCCGATTGTTTTCCAATGGTAACTAGAATAGTTTTACCTCAGCCCCGTTTGATAAATCTCCCCCTCTGCCATGTACTTTACTTAGCGCTATAGACATACCATTGTAACGTCTGCTGAGAATGTCACCAGCTGCACATGTCTAGACCATGGTTACAATAACAAGGTAAGATTGTAATCAATTTTGGTAAAGGTAAAAATACATATGCTTTATCTTAACTAGATGGTAATGAATGTTTAACTTTTTATTTAGTACAGTCTTCTCCTAAAGTTTTCATTAAAACTGAAAAGATTTGTGATGTCTGTTAGATATCTGTTTTACCTAAAAGGTAGAAATGTCTTTAGCTTTGGTAGGAGAATCCAAGAGTATTTTATCAATAACATAGGTTGGATAAAGACCGGAATTCTTTGAATGTTCACAAAAGCTCTTTTAAATCCTGCCATGGCAACAGGTATAAATCAGTTTGTTTCTGTCTTGAATATTCATTGACATATACTGTTTTATCAGCATGTCTTGGTTTAATGCAGAATAAATATATATTTTCTTTGGGTGACTGGCGAAGTATAATTACTGCATTCATTCCCAGCCAGCAACCTTGGGAGTAAACCATACTTTAAACCGCCACAGACAGATCCAAACCACAGAGAGGCTGGAATTTTTGGGGGCTTAGTGGTGGATGGGAGACAGGGTCACAGCTAATTGTGTCAGGAATTATATTATGGTTACATTATGAGCAGAACACACAAATCACAAGTATATTATCATAACAAATTAAGCTGCAGATAGAGGCTCTAATCCACGTTCATTTATTACTTTGGGTTGAACTTTCTCTTTGTTTGACAGTCATAATCGTAAAGCAGGTAAATCATTACTCAATTCTGTACATTTTTCCAACACTTTATATATCATCCATATTATATTTTACTCTTGCTCAGCATAAGTAATGGTCATTTATTATGGGGATGAAGGTAAGGAAATGACCAATTATGGTGAGTGACTGATTTATAGGGGTTGCTTCCTACCACTTTGCTCACTCCCTATATTATAAGGTAATGTCAAGAGCAGTTGTTGATTATCTATATTTGTTACAATGCTAATCCTATATAATTAAATAAGGGATCCTGTCGCCAGAAGGCATGATTTTATATCTTTCTGGAACCACTAAGATTGATTATAAAACATTTATAAGTCTGCATTACAATATCTGTGGTAACCGACCCTCAGCTAAAAAAGGCCTTCTGGTTCCCTTTAAAGGAAACCTGTCACCAGGGACCTCATTTTCACTAAAGACAGGTTGCAGAAGCCCTTCACACCAGCAGTGCAAATCTTCCTTTCTGCCTTTTCTAAGCATCTGCATTACAATATAATTGTGAGCTATAACTTACCTTGCTCCCTGACAAAGTCCTGGGGTAGTCATAGGGGCTGGACTTTGGTTTGGATGCATTTCAAAAAACAACATGTGGCTTGTCTGTTACCCACTCATCAGAGCTTGGCCCCCACGTTTGTGCTCCTGTCTAGCTCCACCTACTGCTTCTTCTCAGAGGTCACAGCCTGGTCAACCTGAAATCAGTGGGGGAGGGACAAGTTGTACAGGAGCACAAAGATGGAGGACAGCCTGCAGCTCAAACAGGTCACTTGTTGTTTTTTTGAAATGCATGCAAACCAAAGTCCAGCCCCTGTGACTAATCTAAGGAATTTGTCAGGATGCAAGAGTAAGTTATAACACACAATTATATTGTAATGCAAATGCTTAGAAAAGGCATTTGCACTGCAGGTGTCATGGGCTTTGACAATCTGTCTTTAGTGAAAAATGAGGTCCCTGGTGACAGGTTCCCTTTAAGTCTTAATAACTAAGACAGTACAAAATTTATGTGAAAGCAGAGTCCCTAAAGTCAGATAAAGTATTGAATGTATAATATGGGAGATGTATCAATCTGTCTATTCTAGACAACTGGAGTAATTTGCACCTGAAATGCTGTGCGCCACATTTACTAAAGGTTTTAGATGAATTTTAGGCTGTTTTCCGACTGTCTGTGTGCCAAAAAATTCAATATTGTGGCGCAACAAACTAGACCAACTAAAAGGAGGTGCAAAGTACGACTCACCATTCTTATACTGCACCTGATTGGTGCTGTCTGGTTCTGCTCTGCACTGGTCTAAATATTAAAACATTAATGTATTTTATGTCTGCTAACATGGATTGAAGTTAAATTTAAAAAATTCCCATTTTTATGGTTTATCCACTTTAAACGACACAGCATTTGTTGTGATTGCATATATGTGTCTGACCCACAGGAACCACAAAACCACAAAAAGAGGGGTCTGCAACTGTTCCACTATGATGGGACTACCAAAGAAAGCTAACCCTAAAGTCCCATGGAAGTGAATGGCATGCTTTATGAGTATGGACATTTATAGGCCCATACTATCATGATTGCTTGGGGTTCTAGTAATTTGACCCTTAGTAATAGACACATGTCCCCCGTAGAAAGATAATAATTGTACACCCGTTAAAAGGGTTCTCCACTGTAAAATAGTTACAAAAAGCAGACATCCAGCAATCAGCTTTGGGGAAACCTAATAGTAAATGTTAAAATTTCCTGCAGTCTCACCACAGGGGAAAATAAGCAAATGTGGTAGGAAAGTGAGACAACTATTTTCCTATTACTGGGAGCATAATGTATTTTATGGTTTTTTAAAAAAAAAATTTAAGCAAAAGTTCATTTAAATATTTTTATTAAACCAATACAGTTTTTTGCAGCATATTGTATTTTTTACCAACCTTTCTTTTAAAACAAAATTGTTTTAGGACCGGTTTTCATCTTAGGTTTTCATAAATTTCAATTAAATATTACATAGTACCAAAGTGCCCAAGTACCTGATGCTGCGCAGATAATTGAAAGATATGTAACCACTGTACACTTGAAATAAGCAATAAGAATCTTGAACAAATACACACCTTTTGCTACCATACATCTTAGGATATTGTGCACCACATGTCACCTAAATTATTAAATATAACTGAAATCATAGTAACTCCCAATAAATACAATACAGTTGAAAGAAGAAGGGAAAATTCAGACTCTCGTTGTAGCGTCTCTCCAGGGTCTCTCTGTAGAGGAAGAATGGTGGGTCCAGCGGATGGATTCCAAAGATAATGCAGTTTTGTCAACACCTTCTCACTTTTCCAAACAGTTGATGAAGTGTCGCTTAAGTTGCCTGGGACTGCAGGAAGATTTGGTCCTATTTGGTGAACTCTGTCCTGGGGCAATGGCCTGAGTGCCCACAGAAATGGCTCTGAGTGCCACCTCTGGCACCCGTGCCATAGGTTCGCCACCACTGATCTAGGGTGACAATTCACTGATACCAGAAATATCCCTCCCCCTTCCTTTTTTTTTTTATCAAAGTACACCTAATAAATATTAAGTTTTATCTGTCCTTTCCGTTTATATCAGTGATATGTATTTGAGTTTTTGACGGAATCCCTATCATGTATAAGTAGTCAGTGAATTATTCCCATTGGTTCCTGAGTAATAATGTAAAAATGTTCTTATGTTCTGATCTACTATCAGATGGACACAGCTAGGTTGTATGCTCCAGCCCAGGACCACTTATCTGACAATAGAGAAACAAATTAGTAATGTTTTAGTACCTAATTTGTTAAGGTAAGTTACTACTGTTAAATGGGTGGTCAAAGGCTAGGAGATTGTGTCATTCCTCCTTAAAACGTTTTATTAAACCCTGTATTTAACTTTTCGAGTTCATACATTGCAGACATATTACATATACATACCGTATATACTCGAGTATAAGCCGAGGCCCCTAATTTTTCCAGAAAAAAAATGGGAAAATCTATTGACTCGAGTATAAGCCGGGGGTGGGAAATGCATTGGTCACAGCCTCCCCAGTATATAGCCTGCCAGCCCCTGCCCCAGTGTATATAACCCACCCCCTCTGTTGTGCAGCACAACAATACCATTGCAGCGGATGGATAGCACAGAAGATCTACGGGGGCCGCCGGAAAGGTGAGTTTTGATTTATTTTTGACTCGAGTATAAGTCGAGTTTGGGTTTTTCAGCACATTTTTTGTGCTGAAAAACTAGGCATATACTCGAGTATATAAGGTACATATTTTCTTAAAATTCCCAGAAATTGATAAAGGAAATGTCTAAAAAGTTGTAAAATATATTGATTACCATACTTGAAAAAATGGATGCCTAAATCACGGAAACTTCCTGAAAACAGAAATCCTGATGATTGATTTGATGAGCTGTTGTCTATAATTTTCACCTTAATGCCACTTTTTGAAAAACAGGAATCTAAACTTAATGGCTTAAAAACATTAAGACTGCATAAAGCATCAAGCTACTGATTAGCCACTGCAAATTTGCTGTCAGCCAACTTATAGTGATTTACTGTTGCAGCATAGGGGATGACATCTACATGCTCCATTAAAAAAACTCCAGCACAAATTGACTGCAAATTCTTATGAATGCAACGGTTGAAATATGTGAGCATGCAAAGGATTTCTGCAGCAAAAACTAGCCGACTTTTGGTGCAGGCTGGGCAAGCGATAGCCAACTCACCCTCACCCTATCAGGAACCTGCAAACAGACCCTGAGAGACCCTGCAAGGTGATAGGGAAAATATACTTCATCTGGCAGCTGCTGGATGGTGGAGCAGATGGGTAAGATGAAGCCAGCTATAATCCAGTATGCATACAAGGACACAGAGAAACAAACAACAGGAACATCAAAATGGTGATGAATCAAAGAGTCGAATTACTAGAGAGAGGTCCAGTAAACACAGCAGAGGTTGGATACACACCACAGCAAAGTAAAAACATGCTGTGGTCAGGAAAAGGTATGAGAAGACTACTAGAACCAGGAAGGTGTAATCAAACTGGGCATGTATTTTTAAGGAGTTCCTGGACGTCGCTTAGAGCAGCTGACTGGACTGGTTTTGCACAATTTTAGTAACCCTTGCTGGACAGGGCTGGGCTGCATAGACGCTGGATCTAGTTCAATCTGTCCCAAACAGCAGCAATCTAGTCACAGTTCATGCACACAAAAAATACTGAGGAGAATCATATTTTCTGCTATAGAACTGGCATCAATAAATGACCCATCTAGTGACTTGTATTGTGGTTGTTGAACCTACAGCACTCCCATCAGCTAAATTCTTTGGTGCACCCACTGCTGGACCAGGGTTACCACCTCCACCTGGACACTTACTACACCAGCACTACACTATTCAAGTGCCTCGCTTCCAGAAATACTGCGGCATGCGGCAATGTACGCAGAAATCAGAGAGGTCTCCCTAAGTCACTGCTTGGGCAAAAAATTAGAAGGCACAAGATGGGTACAAGAGCTCATCTTCCCACTCTTCAGAAACTAGTTGCTCCCCCACATGTGACAAACAGTGACAATATACCATGCTGTCTGATTAATGGGGGAGTGATGCCATGAACACAGACACGTAATCAAATATGTAACGGTACATACCCGTGTCTGAATTGTTCCCAGTGTTCAAATATCATTCAGGGGGACACATTCTACCATTCCTACTCTGGATGCCCCTTTAAAGTGACTGTTTTTTTCACTTGTGAATCAACCAATGTAATATATTTGATTAAGTGTCCATGTGGTCTATTTTACATTGGGGAAATGATACAGCAGGTCCGTGAAAGGATCGGGATACACAAGTCTGCTATTAGAAGCAAAGAGTTATTCCAACCAATACCTCAACACTTTTATAAACATGGCCATATCATAGCCCAAATAAAATTTATGGTTACTTAAAAAGTCAAGTTACCGAGATGAGGAGGTAACACCAAACAACTTCTTCTACGCTGTGAGGCGTTCTGGATCCATACTCTCAATACTTTGGAACTTGGGGTTAAACGGTGAATATAACATTACGCATTTATAATGAATTTGACATAACAAAAATGACTTCATATACTAGATAATTTATGTGTTTTGACTCAGTATGTAATCCATGTATGAGATAGGATGTAATTCATTGAAGGCATAATTAATTGCTTTTTGTTACATGTAACTAATTTTCCTACCTTTCCCTTAATTCTAGAAAAGTCAGAAATGAATTATGCTTTCGTCAGTCGTTAACTCCGTGATGGCATCACACCTCGACTGCAAGGTGCCGGTGGTGTGACGTCAATAGTAGGAGACACGATTTTTTGTCTATTTTGTTTGCATCATTGTTAGTTCACTATTCAGTTGACAAAGGCTTAGGTGTAAGCCAAAATGCGTTCTGATACATTGTATATGGCTTTGTGCTAATGGATCTTTATTTGAGCAAGAAGATCCTGTTGTGTGCCGGGACAATTTCTTTGTGGATTGCTTTAGCGTTTAGTCGCTCGTCCACGTGCTCCACACCAACTGAGTGCCGTCCGCCCGACTTATTGCCATATACTGCAATACTCGCACCCAAGGGTTCAAGGTCTAAAAAATAGTAAATAATAATAACAAAAAGTGAAAAGAAATTGGAAAAAATAATTTATTAATAATAATTAATAAAACCTAAAAGTTCAAATCACCCCCATTTCCCTAGAACGTATATAAAATAAACAAAAAATCATCAACATGGTTGGTATCCCTAAATGCCAAACTACCAAAATATAAAAACTGTCATTCTCAGTGTTGAACCCTGTAACATAAAATAGCGCTCAAATGTCCAAATCACCACTTTTTCTCCATTTCACATCTCATAGAAAATGTAATAAAAAGTGATTTAAAGGTTGGGCAGTCCCCCAAACAGTACCAATGAAAACATCATCTCATCCTGCAAAAAATAAGACCATCCGCATATCTTTATGCTGTAGTATGAAAAAGTTATTAGCATCAGAAGATGGCAAATTTTTTTTATACTAAAGGTTTTCATTTTGTAAAATCCATTAAACTATATTAAAAGTTATATAAATTTGGTATTCACTTGATCGTACAAACCCAAGGAATAAATTTAACAAAAAGTGAAAGCCATAAATGCAGAGTCTACAAGAAAGTGGCGCAAACATGTTTTTTTTTCAATTATACCACATTAGAAAATTTTTTCCAGTACACAGCATGGAATATTAAATTTAAGGCGGGGAGCAAAAAATGAAAACAAAAAGTGAGAAAGAGCCAAGTTCTAAAGGGGTTAAAAGGTTCATGGTTATCTGTAGCAAAAATTATATCCAATGTTTGCTTCCTTCACTCAATCATGTTCAACCCATGCACAAGGGCCTGTGTCTGAGGCCCATGGACTGCATACCTTGTACAGAAGGGGAGTCTTTGCATTATAACAAAATATGATGCAACGACTTACCATCTGCTGGCTGGACTGCAGCACCGCCACTGTACACTATTTATGTGATGTAAAGAAAGGAATCAAGTGGAGGTGGGTAGGAGAATATTCATTTGATTTTTATGTGAATTCTTGGTGTAATACACTTGCACACTTTAAAGGACACCTGTCATCAGGTCTCTGTCACTATTTCTGTCACCACTACCTGTTGGAGCAGCTCACAAGGATCCATCACAGCCTTTATCTAGTCAATTCATACATTAATCATTGTAAAATCATCATTTCTTTATTATGTAAATGAGGCTGGTCACATGGTCAGAGGCAGTGATGTCACCCCTCTTACCCCTCCCCTCTCCTCCCCCTGCTCATGTCTGTGTGTAATGTATAGTAAAGCATTGCTAGTGTGTGTGCTGTATCTGCTGTCATGCTGCATCCTCCCAATACACAGAGACATGTTATGCTATAGCATGGCTGCCTGGAGCTGTTGTATCTCTCCTATACACACACAGGCTGCAGGGGCCACCAGCACCAGGAAGCACATCATTATACAGCCTCACATCATTATACATGCTGTCAGTCATGCACTGTGGGTGTGGCTGTGCCTCCCACTCATGAATAAGCTGAACAGCTTGAATGTGCTAATGACTCATTGTACATCTCACAGGTCATTTGCATACAGCTTTAGGACCTCATTGCTTAGGTTTACAGGCATGTAGCAGGACAATGAAGGGATAGAGACAATGCTCTCTAATGGCAGTTTATGAATATATATTTAGTTTAGGTGGGTTATTTTGCCTGACGGGTTCTCTTTAAAATGGCAATGTTTTCAATCAGTACTTTTTACTCTAGGCTTAAATAGTTTAACAATGTCTGTCATCATGTGCATGTTTCGGGAGGTGACCATACTATGTCGGTGTGAGAAAAAGAGGAAGCTGCAATCATGATGCAGCACTGTGTGTGGTCTGAGGTTCTAATCTTAAGGAGAGAATGAGTTTTTTCATCATTGAAAGATCTCCTTATCCACTGTCTATAGCAGCATAAGATCCAGCTTTCTGTGGGCAGACTTCTACTATCAGCAGAAAACTGCTTATTTAGTTAGGCTGTTTTAATAGTTAAACAAAATAATCGAAGTGGAAAACTTGAGCAGTTTTGGCTGACAAGGAAAGATAAATATGCAATATTCATATCCTGTGTCTAACTTCTGAAGAAGAATTGTATTGCAGGGTGTCTTTAAGTGGAGCTCGAGGTAGCAATTAGTAATGTAGAACATCTATTTATAAATGTTAATATCATGGAAACAGGTTTACTTTTCATATTGATATTTATCAATGTGAAAATTTATTTTAAGCAGCTTTTCTGGAATATTATTCCTGACCTTAAGACATGACCTTGGACTGATTAGCTGTCAGTTCCCTTGACACTAGGATCACCTAGTGTCATTCCGCTTTTTCACAGTGACATAAAGGCTGAGGCTAAAAGTGAACTTGCCTCTACCTATTAAAAACAGAATTACATATCTCATAGACTGTAAGCATATCGTTCGATATACAATATATACTCATGTATAAACCGAGTGTTTCAGCACAAAAAATGTGCTGAAAAACCTCGCCTTGGCTTATAAACGAGTCAGTAAAATTAAATAAACTTACATACTCACCCTCTGGTGTACCCGATGCTCGCCACGGCTCGCAATGCTCTGCGGGGCTCCTCTGCGGGGCTCCTCTTCTATATGCTGTTATGATGATTAGACATCATCATGGGCGACACCAGCGCATCATAGTGTGCGCCGGCTGGCAGATCACATGGACATGTCTCTGCCGGCTGGGACAAAGAAAAAAAAAAGAGAAGGCGCGGGGATCGGAACTTCGGGGAGCTTTGCCGGGCATCGGGACTGGTAAGTATGTAAGTTAAATTTTTTTATGTGCTCATCTGGCTGGCTGTATACCACTGGGGGCTGGCTGGCTGTATACTACATGGGGCTGGCAGGCTGTATACTACTGGGGGCTGGCTGGCTGTATACTACTGAGGGCTGGCTGTATACTACTGAGGGCTGGATGTATACTACTGGGGGCTGGCTGGCTAGATACTACTGGGGCTGGCTGGCTGTATACTACATGTGGCTGGCTGTATACTACATGTGGCTGGCTGTATACTCCATGGGGCTGGCTGTATACTACATGGGGCTGGCTGGATGTATACTACTGGGGGCTGTCTGTAAACTACTGGGGGCTTGCTGGTTGTATATTACATGGGGCTGGCTGTATACTACTGGGGGCTGGCTGGGTGTATACTACTGGGGGCTGTCTGTTTGTATATTACATGGGGCTGGCTGATTGTATAACACTGGGGGCTGGCAGCCTATATACTACAGGGCTGGCTAGCTATATACTGGGGGTGCTGTGACCAATGCATTTCCCACCCTAGGCTTATACTCGAGTCGAGTTTTACCAATCGTTTTTGGTGGTAAAATTTGGGGTCTCCATCTAATGTAGTATTTTATTGGTATATGTCCCCTATGATTAGTAAAGCGCTACGGAAAATGTTGGCGCTATATAAATAAAGATTATTATTCTTATGGTGCGCTATATAAAGATCTGTTTTATATTTATTCCTTATTGGATTTCCAATGTCCTCCTAATCAAGTTGGTGTTGTTTTTTTTATAACTCCTAGGAACTGTTCAAATATTATATCGTAAATATGAATTATGAATTAGAATTAATAGCCCAATAGGTGGTAACCTTTACTTTTCTCTGGAGGGTGTGTATGTGTGCTAAGCTGAATAAAAATTACAAATTGAAAAAATGTAACTCTGAATTAAACCAGGGCATAGGAGAAGTTAACATAGACGTGCTTTTTACCATGTTGTACTTGGGGACAGGTCCTCTGTCTGTACAATTAATCAAATTGATCGGCACGCTAGACTACCCATTATGTCCAACCAATTGCTGTATTTTGACATGGCTGACCTAAACAGGAGTGGTGAGTACAGGTGTAAGCAAAAAATTTTGCTGCCTGAAGTGAGCTATACAATGGCACACCCTTTTTCCCATCCAGTAGTAATATATGAGGTGGGTTTTTTTAGTAAGTGGGTTCTACATGCAGCGTCTCACATCTTTGCTGACATTGGATGTGAAGAAACGCTATTTTAAAGTGTCAGGTCCTGCTGTGTAGAAGGTGACTGTGCCCTTGATATTGTCCCCAGCCTTGCTGCAGGTGGTGCGACCTGAACTAAGAGGCTTAACTCGCCAAATGGCTGGTGCACCCCTGGATGAGTGGTTATGTGGTAAGTCAGAATAAGTTTACTTGACTATTTTTTTAATTTACTATTAAGAGACCTATTTTTTAATTCTTAATCCAGTTCACTCTCCCAGTAATTACAGAACACGTCAAATAACATACAAAGTACAGGTTTCACTGGACTATAAAGTACAAAAAAAAGGAAGCTAATATTTAAGATCTTGCCGTCTTGATTCATACATTTTTGTTAAATATTTAGTTATGCTTCAAAAGGCGCCACTAGGAAAGTTGTCCTTTAGTATACAAGTTTTCATACATCTCTTTAAACTGGAAAATAAATAAAAGATATGTCCTGTTAAAATGCTGAATCGCAAAAACTGGAAATGTCTACTGTGTTAAATCATTACAGGTTATCACTAGAAAAAAAACTAATGAAACAGAGTAGGTAAGGCTGTAAAAAAAACAATAATTATGGGGAAGAAATGGTGAATTACAGGAAGTGAACAACGGAAACGCTAAAACAGAATATTTCTACAACCTGTTAGGGTAAAGGAGTCCACCTGACTTTGATATTGCAGCTGAGCTGAGCAGATTGATGTAAAATTTTGTGGAAACATATTTTGTATAACTTGCATTTTATTAAATTAAATCCAATCTCCTTCTGTCCTAAGAAATTTATTGAATCATATAAGTCAGCAGTTCAGAAATATTTATTTCCAAATGCTAATATAGACGTCATCTGTCTCTAAGGTAAATAGTGTGTATATAAATATTTATGTGTGTTAATGAACCGTTAAAGTAAACAGCGAGTCATTATATCTGTAAATTTCCCTAAAAATCAACACAAATGTTTTCTGCAATTTGGCCAAAACCTAAATGTACCTTAAAAATGAGATCTTTGTGTGAATTGCAGCTCATAATGCAGTCCTAGTAGGCTGTCAAATGCAATTTGCAAATAACATTGTAGCTTGCTTCCTTAAACATATGCTATCATAAAGCAAACATTTTCGAGTTGAGGGTAAGTTAAGAAAATGCACATTCTTTTCAACAGATACTCTAAGTGATGGAGTTCATATTAATAAAATATTTTCTTAGTCTGCCTTGGGAAAAATGCATTCGTTTACATTCTATAAGACTCTATTCATCACTCAGTCATATTACAACACCTAAATATGTCATTGCTTGTTTTAGTCCTACAAGAAATTGCAGCATTATTGCACAAAACATTTAGCTCTACTTTGCAACAGTTGTTTTTCAATAGCTTTACAGCAACACATTATAGGAGGTTTCTGGGCTTGTCATTCAGTGTTGATGTCACCATTCTTTCTCATGTGACCACCGAGCCTAGTAATTGGCTACAGAGGTCATGAGAGCCTTAGAACTTCATCTCAGGTGGGATTTTAGACAGAGTAAATAGCCGGAATTAGGAAAGTAACTTGATTTTTTTTATTCTACCCCTGCCCTGGCAAACATAGCAAAGAGGTGCAAAATTTCTTTTTGTCCTTAGGCATTGTATAAAAAGATCCTGTAAACATTTCTGTGCAGGAAAAACTATTGTTCTTGCACTCAACCATAATGTATCAAATGTATCAAAGCTTTTCAATGGGAAACCATTTTATAACTTATGTCTATGTTAACCACTTGCTTTTAGAATTATCGCCTAGTGTGATTGAAACCACAAATATCTCCTGTGACCAAACTCCCACTCTCGAGTGCTGTCACAGGGTGCACCTACACTAGATAGTCTCAACTTTAGTACATAAAGCTCTTCCTACCTGTGAAAAATTAATAATTAATATTTATAAGGCAAATAGGCACCTGACTACTTGCCACAACAATTTAGAAACCTAAATTACAGATTAGAAATAACACAATTCTATATACAATCACTAAAAATTAATCCTGATAACACTACCTATTCAGAAATGTAGGTTCTTATTAAGTTTTGAAATTTAGGATACAAAAAGTACAGTGCATACATAAAAAGCATACAATTGTAATGTAAAAAAGGTTAATAGGAATATACATATGACACATACACAAACAGTTGCAAAATAAAAAGGAAAATCAATTATTGGCCTTACTAATTAAATTAGTTAAAAGTTATTGTAATAGTACATTTTATTTGAGCCATTTGTGCCATTTGACAATAAATATTTAATATATATATTGCAGCTTTATTGTACCTAACATTGAGTTCCACTTTGAAGCTAAAATAAAAACTATTCTAGGATGTTATATGCTTTTGTGTAAAAAATACAAAACTGCTTAAAAGAAATCTACCATCAAAATAAAGCATGATAAACCAATTCACTTATTCATAAATCCAGGAAGTGTGGCTGTAGTCATAGTTAGCACTTCCCCTCCCTCTGGTAACAATCTACCAAGCCCGTCCGGATCACAGCATAATTTTAAACATTGATTTTAGAAGGAAAGTGCCCATGGATAACAAATATAAGAAGATTACCACAGTCATGGTGCCTGGATCTATGTGCCTCTGGTTTATCATGCTTGATTTGATGGTAGATATCCATTAAGAAATTATACTTTTATTGACTAACCAGAAAATTTATATTTGTACTGTATATTTTCAGGGCATATAGGGCCCTTAAGCAGGCGAGGTTACAAAAGAAGAACTGAGAGAAAAATACAACATTTAAGAGATGTTACACTTATGGAAGAAGCAGTAAACAAGGGCAAAACCAGGATCGGGCAAGGACTTGAAAGCAAACATGCAAGACATTGATTTTAAGATTTTTTTTCAACCTACTTGTAGGTAGTAAATATAAAAGTGTGTGAATTGTTATCTAACAGTATTGGGTTTTTAACGTTCTTGATAGCAATTACCCGATGAAGGGAGAACTTGATGGGAAAGGCTGCCTTGGAGTGGAATAACACAGCATAACTGTGAAATCTGCATGGATGTTTATCAACTCCTACAATAGAAAACTTGTGGAACTGATTTGGACAATATATTTGGGAATTTGGGAAATTTTATCTCCTGTGGTTGAAGCCTTCGATATATGTGGACTTTTACAATTATTGTTTGAGATTCATCAACATCTGTAGGGCCATGATGAGATTCCTTGCAAAGAAAAATAAAAGGTCTTGCTAAAAAGTGCCTGCATCTTGTAGCCCAAAGTCATGACGATTCAGTTATGGGCAGCACGGTGGCTCAGTGGTTGCAGCACTGGGGTCCTGGGTTCAAGTTCCATCCAGGTCAACATCTGAAAAGAGTTTGTATGCTCTCTTTGCGTTCATTTTTTCTGGTTTCCTCCCACACTCCAAAACATACTGGTAGGTTGATTAGATTGGGAGGGGCAGAGACTGATTTGGCAAACTCAGTGTAGCGCTGCGTAATCTGTGTTCGCTATATAAGTAAAGAAATTATTATTAATCTAGTAGTATTTGACCATTCCAACCAATGTTCTGAAGATCGGGTGAAGCCCTGACAGTGTTTTACCTGATCACCAACAGAGCAGTACCTCTGCACCACTCTCTCCATACCTGTCCCAACATGACACAAAGTTTTAGTTTTGGGCTTTTACCTCGTATAGGAACAGTTGCTAAATTCCATGGAGAAGGACCTAATGATATAATCTGGCAACATGGCAGGCTCTGGTTACACAGAATGAGTTGTCTGTTCTCTTCAACTACATGGAGAGTGTGGGGAGCAGTGTGGCTGCAGGCTAGAGAGCTGGAGGGTGCTGGAGGAGACTGGGAGACTGGTCATACAGAGGGGATAAGGAGCTGGGAAAGATATTATACAGATGGGATGAGGAAGGATTAGAAATTATTAGGGGTTGAGGGTTTATGGTGTGTGGGTAGTGCATGTACCAGTGCTGTCTGTGTGTACCTGTCTATGTGGACATGTAGCAGAGCTGTCTATGTGTGCATGTATATGTAGCAGAGTTACGCATGTGTACTCATGCAGCAGTACTGTTTATATTGCACAGGTGTGTGTGTGACCACAAGGAAATTTTTAATTGGCGGCAAATATATTTTCCTTTTTATGTCACAATCTTATAGTTAAAAAAATACAGTAAATAATGGAGCTCAATATTAACAACACATCTTAGAGACACTTTTTTGCAGACCATTTGCTAAAACAGAATGTCATACACAATTGTTGTGTTTATATTGAATTACAATTAATTCTACTTTACAATTATCATGTTCAATACATGTTGAGTAACTTTCATAAAATATTTGTCCATATTTCTAAGAAACAAATAGTTAAAAAAGAAAAATTACAGATTTTATGTGAAGTTCATTAAATCAAATTATTCAGTAAATTTTTCGAAGCATCTGATCAAATCTTTAATTTTCCTTTTAAGTTAAAGTAATGTTTAAGAATTGCATTTTTGTCTGGACTTTTATTATAATAACACGATTTTTTTTCACAAAGATTCCCTTTAAAATGAGGCTTACTCTGCTGATCCTCTGCTGGCCTCTGCAGGACTTTATGCAAAAAACTACATTGATTAGTAAGACAGTTTTTGTCAGCTTCAATTACTCTTATTTGTGAAATTCCTCATACCATTATAACTAAACAATAATCTGAGCAGTTTCCCTTTGGTAGAGAACAAAACCCAATGCAATGAGCATAGTTAGGTTGAAATAATCTGAAATTTCAACAATAAAATAAAAAGGGAATTTTAAGATTTAAATCTACTGCAGTTAAATTGCACTTTTTAGCCTTTTCCCATGTCTTTGCAGTTCTTTTTCTGTGCGATACTGAACCTCCAATAGGATAGAAGGACTTCTTTCTTTAAGAACTCATCATATAATATACTGAAATTAGTGTTGGCGGATTTGTCGAAATTTTGGGTCGACGAGTACGGTCAAACGTAGGGAAAAAGAATCAGTTTGACCCCAAACTTGACCCAGAACACAAGCCCCATACATGGCACTTAATCAATCAATGAACTGAATTATAAAACCCAAAAATGGCTGTTAAACGGAGGTAGTAAGTGGGAGAGGACTGAGAAATGGGGGTAGGAACAGAGCAGTAATTAAAATAATAACATAACACAAAAAAAGAAACATTTTTAAAAATTATGAAAAATAAATGTTGTTAATGTCATTGAGGTAAAAGGTCCTTTGGATTTGGAGTTATTGTGATAGCATTAAAAGAGGCAATGGAAACCACAAACCCTTCCATTCACTCCTGCTGCTGTTTCCCCATGGTTTTGCTAAAACTGCTAGCACTGGCGCCCAGCCACCACTACATTAACCCAGTGGGCACTTAAGGAGATGTAATGTCCTTGCTCATGTTTATTCATGATGTCACTGGTGGGAGATGTCCTCCACCACTATGTTGTAAGTATATTTTGTGTTGTGATATGTTGCTACTATAGTTGTAGCAGATGTATTTATTAAATGAAAGTGCTATGTGTGCTGGACCCATTGGTAACTGGAAAAAAAACAAAGAAATGGTGTAGGTAAGACCATTTTAATCTGTTATTTGCATGCAGAAAACATATAATGTGTACTGAGGCCAATATGTGAACTTAGGCCTCACACTTAGCTGTTATACCCACACAAAAAAACATGTCGCTAAATTAGCTGTTTTATGCTGCTGTTTAAGAGCTGCAGCCCACCGGCAATCCTCCCAGCAAAATCTATGGCCCATCCACCCCTGGAGGTCACAGTGATACTCCTTGTAGCCAGTAAACACAGAGCCTGCCCCCAATATCCAGCTTATCCCCAGTATCACCAGTGCCTGTTCACAGTAGTTACAGTGTTGCCTCCAACTGTCACAATGATGCCCACAATGAGCCATTTTTAACAATCAGCTATTATTCAGTAGTATAAAAGTGTCACATGTCTTGCTTGGCTTGCTCAAATCAGGCATGGTTGTGACTGCTATAGAGCTGAAAGCTGGTTGCAGTGGTAATAAGCCCTTCTAAGGACCATACCAATTTTGAAATTACAGAGGTATTCCTATAATAGCCTAGTATGGGTTGTTGAGTGTTTCTATAACAAAAAATTCACCCAGGTAGAGGTGCTCTGGTTGCACAGGAACCCACATTAGTAGCTTTGAAAGAATTGTAAGATTACAGCTGTGCCTTCAATACAAATTCTGAACAGAGGGGTCCATTTCAGCATTTCATGCCTACATTGTCAAGATAGGACTATGGTTTCAAGTGCTAGAAGGAGGACTAAGTAAAAAAGGAATGAACATTATTGATTAAATGATAGTCAAGAATTTTGACCACAAGTATAAAGGTTACATTAAGCTCAGAATTATTGTAATGTCACCAGAATGTTCTCTTAAACTACCTTAAAAGACAATACAAAAATAGTCTGACAGAGAAACATTGAGGTTACCTTTTTAAAAATGTGGCAGCAGCCTGGGAAAGATGCCTCTTCCCTATAGTATCCAGGAAAAGAATTATAAAATATTGTCCAGATGGTATAGATGGCCCTCTCAACTTCATAGGATCATCTCTGATGTGTCTCATTTGGTGGAGCTGTACACTACTCCAGCCCTTTTGGAATATAGTCTTTGATATTTACCATCAGGTTATCGGTAAAGGGGTAATCTTATCCCCTCACATAGCTTTACTGTCAATTCTACCTGGCTCCATCTCCTCTATCAAAAATGGCCTCATCCGCCCCTTCCTAGCTGCGCAACATACTGTGATCCCAAGACATTGGAAGGGCCTGCAGCCCCCTACGGTAGTAGAGTGGCTTCAAAAATTAAGTTTCATCTGTAGAATGGAGGAGATGATGCTTGATGATTCTGCTGACCCGGGTAAAATGATTACCACATGGGACACATATCAATGTCCCCAGGAATTCCAAGACCTCTTCCTTTTATAATTAGTGGTCACCGCTCCACAAGTCTCTCTCCCCTCTGTCTTTTTCTATCTTAGATGCTTTCGTTAATCCATTGACATGCTGTTACGGTCATTTTTAAGGCCTATTAAGTCTATACTTCATGTTGTGTATTAATGCACCTTCTTCCAAGATGTTTGCCTACTTGATAAGTTCCTTGATGCTGCATGATCAGCTGTATTGTGCCTTTGGATAGATTTCTTTTTGCTATTTTTTCTTTCTAATAAACGTTGATTACACATAAAAATGTTGCAGCAGTATAGCCATAAAAGTAGGGAATTTTTTGACAATTTTTATGTCAGTTTTCTAGTGTATAAAACATGAAAATGTCACAATTCCTGATATATAGCCAGGCAATTGCAACTTTGTCATGTCTTCCGACCCTCATGCCACTTATACCTGTAACAATTGCATCCTCTTTGTATAAAGGAAACATGTTTTCACTATTTCATATAAAATGATTCTTCACAGATAGAGCAGTAAGACTATGACACCTAATAGAGCTTCATACACTGAAGAATAAAGAGGTTATGGAACGTGGCACCACAAATACATTTTTATTAAAAAGATTACATTTTTTTAGAGGTAATAAAATAATGTCAATTGAATCTCTGTGCTCATGCCAACTCAATGAATAAATGGGATATTTAAATTGGACATAACAGTGAAAGCCATAAAAATAAAGCCTGTAATAATATGGCACAGCTGAATGTGTTTATCAGTCTCACTAGATTTTAATATGTCTCAGTTTCCCAGTGCATTGCATGTATTCAATATATGCTTTTGATAGGTCAAATGAAATAACGTTCTTAAAACTTGTGATAGCTTTAAAAGGCTAATTGAAAGCGAAGATATTACAACCAAGGCTTTGGGTGTGCCAAGGTCACTTCATCAGGCCCTTTATCATGCCTTAGTCCCAAAGCCTAGGTTGCAATATCTTCTATTTTAGTTAGCCATTTAAAGGTATAACAATTTGAAGAACATTATTATTTGACCTATCAAAAGCAAAAGGAATTTCTTCAGCTGGCTAACTGGCACGGAATATTAAATGGTGGTAATATGCTTAGACTTAGACTTCATTCCACTAAAAAATAAAAAGGTTATTCCTTTTGGAATGCAGGGAGTAAAAAAATGGAAACACAAATATGTTAAATGGCTGGAGTGTTAGAAGGGTAAAGTATTGCTAGATTCCGGATATTGCTGGGGTACCAGTAGAAGAGCATTGTCTGGGCCTGAAAGTCCTTATCACAAAAGCCTTTTTAATTTAACTGAACCTTCTTCCTCAGCAGTACTTGAGCTCCTGGCATTAGTCCCAATTACTTTTTACTGGTTGCCTTGGTCTAGAGAGGGGACTTTGGAAGTTAGTTACCAGGTTTTGCTATTCTTGCTTAGGATTTGTGGCAACTAATAAGTTGCAGTCCATAATTAAGGCAACAGCTGCAAAACATCCTTACTGCTTATGTTAGTGTAGATTCCTTTCTGCTGTTTGCAAGCTTATATGTTTTTGTGTATATTTATAGTATGTATCATGGTTTCTGTTGTCATTGAATTCTGTATGATAAGTTTAAATCATGTGTTTACACTACGGGAATATATATCGTCATGATCGGAATGCAATGAGACACTATTAGCAGATGTATTCTCCATCATTGTACATTATATGTTCACAACTGGTTTAAACATGCAGTGTTACATTTATAAACAGGAAGGTGGACACCAGCCTAATATTTTTCACATTTTCCCTATATTTTCCATATACTTAAGAATTCCACAGTTGAGTTTACTAATTAAGCCAATAAAAGTTTGCTCTGTCAAAACATTTCATACTGTCTAAATATTTATTTCTGTTGCCCCAAATATATGCATATTGTAAACAAGTACCGTATATGCACTTCAATTCACAATCTCATGCTACATATATGGAAAAAAAATTTTTTGCAGCCATGAGCAGAAGAGGACAAAGCATATGTGGGGCTGATTAATGTGGGTTGTGGGCTCCAGTTTTTTGTTGTACTTTTCAGTGTCACTATTTCTGGTTACTTACAATTTCAAAATTAGCCAATTTTCAGGTGAAAAAGCTCTGAGAAATGTATCCCAAGGTGTATCCTGACATTCCAAAAGGCTTGGAATTCCAAAGTATTTAGCCCATATTGTAAGAAAAAATGCTTGAATGTCATTTCACCACACTTAAAAAAATTAATAAATCAAGTCATTAGGTTTTCCCTAAAGGGTATCAATGAATGACAGGTACACCTGCAAAAAATTAGACACACTACCCTACACAACAGAGAACTGCGAGGAGTTGTGCTTCGCTTTTTTGTTCTATTTCAAAGCTTAAACCTATCACAATCATATTGCAAGCATGAAAACAAGGAGGAGAAATTCTACATGAAAGTACAGTAGAAACAACATATCAACGGGATTTAAATATTCATATCTCTTGAACCTAGTTTTTAAATGCTGCCGCCGCAAACTGGGTTGTGGTTCTTTTATTTCATATGTGTTAGCAGAACTCAAAGTACCAAGAATTTGTGCTGGGTAAAGAAAACGATTTTGCTAACTAAAAAAAATGTAAAAGTTTGTTGAGCATATGTATTCAGTCCCGCTACATTGTACATCCAGCGATAGCTGCAATAACAGATGCAGGTCCATTGGACTATGTCACTTCCAGCTTTGCACATATAGGCATTGGCATTTTTACCAGCCAAGTAGTTCTAGTTTGGTCTGATTGGTTGGTGAATGTTTTTGACAGGGTCATTTTAACACATGAATATGCATTACACCACTCCATTATGGCTTTGTCTCTTTGTTTAGGGTTTTATACTGTGCAATGTGAAGACTTGTGCCGCCTCTAGCAGGTTATCCTGCGTCGATGTAAGCAGCTTGCTCTATGGTGTATTCAGGGTTGGCTTTTCTCCACACATTGCACCACATGGCTGAAAGCTGAATTATATGGTGGGGAAGCAGTGATGCTTCCTGATATATAGCTCACCATGTAGAGATTACTGATGCAAATGTTGGAGTCTGTAATTGAACCCTCTAAAACCATTTACTGTAAGATGTGCACAGTCTCCCTTTTGTTTTTCCTTTGAAGTGCATAAATGTTTCTTGCTTATGAAATGTGATGATTTCAAATTAATCCATGTGTACTTTAAAAGTATGTTTTTTTTTAAATTTATCAATAAAGCAAGTTAAAAAAAAATGCACTGTGTAGCTAAAGTTTGCTCTATTCTGCAATTAATGAACGTGTTCCTACTATAACTACTAGAGAAATGAAGAACTAGCAGGAAAAGAATGGTCCCAATTATTTTTCATCTATTTTTTCTCTACTGCACTTCAGTGTGAATCTGAAAGTCAGCCTGCTATTAGCAAATATTTGGTGAGTAGTAATACATGGGATCTGTTGTATAGAATGGGGATGTATTATTGCAGTTATAAACTTCAGAACAAATTAGGTCGGCACTTTTTGATTCACTGGAAATCTTGAATCCTTTATTCATACATGGTGACACAGCAGGTTACAGGTATTAACACATAAGTGGAGGGAAAAACAACCTTCTTACGCATTTTTGACCGTTAGGGTCCTTAGTCATAGAAACCCTATCGATCAGAAATGCGTAAGATGATGCTTTTTCATGCACTTATGTGTTAATACCTTTAACTTGCTGTGTCACCATGTATGAATAAAGGATTCAAGATTTCCGATAATTCAAAAAGTTCCGACCTCATTTGTTCCAAAGTTTATGTTTGCTTGTGAGAAGAGAAGTTCTCTCAGAGGATCGTGCACCTGGAGTTTTGAGCAGGTTCGTTTGGTGTGTATTCACACACAGCACTGACTTATTATTGCAGTTACATCAGTTTTCTGTCTTCAAAATGTCTCCAAATCGTCTCATCAGCCAATGTGTGCCAAACAAATCCATGACAAACATTAACACCTCATGTGACACCCCAATAAACTGGTATAGGAGACCTGCCCAATGATAAATCTGCCCCATTTGCTTTATAATAAATATTCTGTGCAATACGTAATGCAACTTATGGTAGAGGCTTTGATGGCATTTTTCAGATTTAACAGGGAAGTGCTGTTGCTGAGTGCCGGCATCAGACAAGTCCAAATACATAGGAACAAATTGTAACAAAATGTATCTAACGTGATTTTTTTGTTTATCAATTTAGCTCAAAATATAGTAAAAAGGAGTTTAAAATTGCTTCTAATGGTACACGTGAATCTCCTGAATATTATTTTGTTGTTTTATAGGTTAGTTCAAACTAATCATTATATGTAATGAGTTAGTCTTGCTTTCTGATGACTAGCATATTAGCAATGTCATAGAGTCTGAGTTATGCAGTTGGCAAGAAAGCAATGGGGCTTTTTTTAGGATTTGCTGTGTTGATTGCATTAAGAGCAAATTCAGGTCTATTGCCTTTCTGCTCTAAAGGTTATCAAACCAGGAAAGGCTACAGTATACATTATATGTAGGGGAGATATCTCTTACTAAGTGTTTCTACTTAGTCGCTTAATTTTATGTTCTTGCTGGAAATATCCAAATAAGTTTTCGAGGATGGGGAAAAGGAAACATTACCTATTTTGCTACCTTGTAAGGCAGCCTAATAACATGATGTAAGATTAAAGCAAAACCAGTATATCTATTACAGAAGGAACAGATTCCCACCTGCAGACAGCACTGTTTTGACAAAGCTGCATCTCATCTTCAGTACAGTGTAGGGAACCGGTTTAGCTGAGTGAGAGGTTTTTGACTAGGTTTGGGAAGTAAGAGCTCTCATTTGCCAATTTAGGCCACCTTGCATGCTTGTGCAGACTTATAGCCATTTATACTCTACTAGGGGATTGTCGGAAATATGCAAATACGTTTTCCAGGCTGGGACAAGGAAAAAAATGCCTCTTTTGCTACCTTGTAAGGGAACCCCCTTACCATCAAACATGACTTTCAGGAAGTCTAATGACATGATGTGGGGTTAAAGTTCTTCTTGGAAAGGATATAACTTGCCATATAAGTGATTTGATTGATTTCATATTTTTTATTTGTGACTTTGAATTTTACTCTCCCAAGTAAAATATGTGTATTTTTGTCCTGGTGATAACAGGAAGTTTATGCCCCTGAAAAGCCCTGGGTAATAGAGTAAAACACATGATGGTGATTCAAAGAAAAATATTGATAATGATATAGAGAGAGAGGTGTTTTCAAATATATTTATTTAAATCATTTTAATGGATATTATTCTGTGCTATTATTGTTGGTTCTGTGTAGTAACACCCTAAAAATTAGGAAGATAGAACAGTCAAAATCTGAATACTCAGTGTTTGTGATTTGTGCTGTAAGCGGTTAGTCAGTAATTTTGATGGATAACAGGCTTAATAGCTGCTTTTACTTGTTCTGTTTAATCTTTTTTTTTATCTTTTTATGTTCCTTTGATTTCTCCATTTCTTTTAGGCATAGAACATAGATTTATTAAGAGCTAACAAGAGTTCGGACATAACCTTGTAAAATGAAATCACATACTATCTATCATGCAAATCCTTCTTGTATGTTACGACAGCAACATGCTTTTCAACATGCCCCTGGGCACAAAATCTGTTGGGGACCCCCATTGAATGTAGTCCAGACAGGGACCAGCAATCGCTATATACTTGTATACTAACCACCAGCAATAACTATATATAGCCCCCAACATTACCTATATACAGTCCCACAGCATTAACTATATACAGCCCCCTATAATAACTATCTATAGCCTCCCTACAATGATATATAGACCCCTAAAATAACTGTATACACCCCCTATGACTATATACGGACACTTATAACTTACAGCCTCCCTATAATAACTATATACAGTCCCCATATAATAACTATATACAGTCCCCCTATAACAACTATATACACCTCCTATAATAACTATATACAGTCCCTTATAACTACATACAGTCCCCCTATAATAACTATATACAGCCCCCTATAACAACTATATACACCCACTATAACTATATACAGCCTCCCTATAAGTATATACAGTCCCCTTATAGTGAATATATACAGTCCCAGTATAATACCTATATACACCACCCTATAATAACTATATACAGCCCCCCTATAATAACTATATACACCCCTCTATAATAACTACATACAGCCCTCCTGTCAGGTTCGGTGGTAGTGGATCCTCTGGACCACCGCGGATGATGACGTAAGCCGATACCTGGGACTGTAGTCTAAGTGGTCAGGGGCAGGCAGGAGGTCAAGACAGGCAGAACAGGATCAGAGTTGGGATGTAGTGGTAGGTCAGGACAGGCGGAACGGAATCGAGCTCACAATGGGAAATTAGGATAATCGCAAAGGGCATGGAACAAAGCTTTCTCGCAGGCATAGAGCACAAAGATCCAGCAGGGGACACAGGAAGGGGCTGGGAATTTATCAGGGAAGACAGCTGGCCAGTGCCAATTATCGGCATGCTGGCCCTTTAAATTTTACAGAGCCAGTCCTAGGAGAGGGGAGCTGCGTGATGAGCTGCAGGAGACGCCGCTGGAACCCTGCAAGATGAGTGAGGCAGAGGGAACAGTGGGCCACACGGTGGTACACAGGTGCGCCTGTGACCCGAGACATGGATCACAAGGGCATCCATGACATCTCCTATAATAACTATATACAGTCCCCTAAATTAACATATACAGTCCTCCTATAATAACTATATGCACCCCCTATAATAACTATATACAGCCTCCCTATAAGAATTAGCTTCATACAGTCCCCCTATAATAAATAAGTATATGCAGACTCCTATTATAGCTATATACACTCTCCCTTAATAAATGTATACAATCCCTCTATAATAACTATACACAGTCCTAAATAAAAGAATAAAATTATACGCACTTTCCATCGTTCCCCCGATGCGCGCTGACCTCCTTCCCTTCCATTGCGGTGTCAGGACACTAGTGGATATCGGAGGTAAACAAAGATGTATAAGAATTGGGCGCTGGTGTTTCTACTCAGGGTACTGAAGCTGTAAATTCAGAAGAAAAACGCCACTACAAATCACTGTATTCCAATAGTGAATCCCAATATCACAAATATGTACCTCAAACCATCAAAAAAAGATCAAACACAATAGGCTCACAAGTACCCACCAGACACCATGTTGGCCCAACCAGTGCACACTATCCGACACCCCAAACAACAGCCCAACAACAGACATTGGGTTCTTAACGGTTGAGAGCAGGTTTACATACCACACATATGACAGTGGTTTTACCCAGTGGAGAAGAGATCCCTTAGGACAACATCTGCCGCCTGTAGAGAGGTCATACAAACATGTAGAGGCCACACACACTTTTGAGTATCTTTTGCTTTTCTTGAGCCATTTCCAATGATGTTGGATGAGTCTAAAATATAATTTTCCACTTTGATTTTCAGTCATTCAGCGATTTTTAGATTTAGATTTTCAAACCTCAATGATATATTCATTTTGATTTTTATATCTAATGAATAATAAATTACAAGTGGAATATTTTGTTTACTGAGCTCTAAGATGTGGTATTTTAGTGTTCACTTTATTTTTTGAGGAGTGTATTGTATTGTATACTGTCAAATATACTGCATCAGATGTATCAAAGTGTCTAATATTGAAAGATAAATTTGTGTTAGTTTACGACTGTCTAGTATAACCTTACCTAGTTAAATGTACCGTAGTTCATGGCAGACTGTCTAGTCTTAATATTCCTGCCCACTGAAGCTCTGTATGTCTGATAGACTAAGAGCCTGGCCTATTAGTATATCCAGAAGCCATCTCTGCAGGGTCAGAATAGTTTAGACCAGGTCTGGTCACACCCCAAAGAGGTATGCGGGTTAATTCCAACAAAATAGTAAAAAATGGGGCTTTTTACATGCCGCGTCTTCCTCAAAATATGTATACAAGTCATTACAGGCATTCCCCCCTATATGTCATACTTTAGTCCACTGTGACACATTTTGCTTTGTTTATATCCCCCAATTAATTTTTAGGAGGTTGCCAAGGATAAAGTTCACCTCTAATTTTTAATTTATATACTTTTATTATACCATATTAGTATTAGCAATATATAAATTTATTTGAAGTCTAAAAGCAATATTGTTCTTGACATCATGATTAAACTGATTGTTGCTGGTTAGGTTTTTCCTTTTTATTTTTATGTTTAACTTGCTGTGAATGTATATTTTAGATGTTTAAGCTTCTCCGCTCATGATGTCGGCATATGGGACATAGGAAACCAGTATGTAAACAAGGAAGGAGGGAAAATGACATATGCTCTGAAAGTTGCATCAACAGAATCAAACTTTATTTATTGTTTTAACTTCAGTCTTTAGGTCTTTTGGAAAATGTAATCAATGAATCATTGAACTCGGGGCGTTTGTTAAACACGTTTAAATAAAAAAAGATGTGAGCCCTGATTACATTTCACAAGTATGTGATCAAGAACACTGCAAGAAGACAGACAAAGAGAGTCCACTAGCACTGAGAAGAACTGTAATGATTTCCACAGGATTTCAGTCTGATGTAGTATAGTTAGTTCATTTCAATACATAACAAATATTGTGGTATCCCAGTTATCTTTATCCCCACAAACTGTTGTGGGCAGGGCCCTCACTCCTATTGTTCCATATGACTGTTTGTACCCTGTAATGTAGTATTTTATTTGTATATGTTCTCTATGATTTTTTTGTAAAGTGCTACGGAACATGATGGTGCTATATAAATAAAGATTATTATTATTAAAAAGTACCAAAAATCACTGGAAACCTCTGTATTTTAATCCCATAAGAAATGATTTTCTAAATATATTTTATTAAAAATCTGTAAAGAAAATAAAAACAGGCTTCCTGTTGCAACATCCCCCACTGGGGCCTAGCCTTTTCTTCATTGGCTGTAGACAGCCCGGGCCCAAAATATTGGAGTGGCTGGCTTATGCGGCCGTGGGCACGCTACGGTCACGGTGCTTGGTATTGGGACCGGAGGACGGGCATACAGCCTGGCAAATCTCCAGCAGGAGGTGTGTGCAATAAATATGGTGGGAGAGGCTGATGCAATGGTTTCTCCCTGGGGCAACCCCTGAGGTGTATATAGGATGAATCCCTGGAGGATGGACCCATGAAGGTGATAGAGCCTGATCCAGGAATTAGACGGAGGCAACATTGTGAAAATCAACTTACAGTTCTTTATTCAACTTTAAGCAGCAGGCAATGGCTAAACGGTAGCAGCAGATTCACCAGGCTGGTGAGCTGGTGGGAGATAGCTGGTCCACAGGAAGGTTGTTCATAGCCTGGTAGTAGCTTCAGGCTGGGCTGATAGAGATGGAGCTGAGTTCAGATGGGGAACCTCTGCTCTGGGGCTTAGGTCTCCTGACTTGCCCTAAGGTATCAGGCAGCGGGTCTGGATGGCAGCTCGGCAGGAGCTGCACACTGGACCTGCTTCTCTATCTACTGACTACAATCCAAGACCATGTGCTCACGCCTACCAGGGGTTTTAATGCTCCCTTGTTCCGGTGGTAGCAATCTCCAGTTATCTTCCAGTTTGCTTAACAGTATCACAGGACATATCATTGGACAAAAACATTTCACTGTGTCAAATCTTGCCTTACCAGGCAGTGGCTACAGCTGCAATTACTAAGTTTACCTAGCAATAGCTTCTGGATAAGTTTTGCAGGCTCAACAGATAGATTCTGACAAGGAGAGGGCCCTATTCACAACAACCACCCTGCCTATGAATTGGCAGGGGTGTTGCACAGGCCTTGATACAGCATTTTCAATATTTACACCCCAAAGGAATTTCCTAGTTTTGTCAATACGGACATGCTCAACACTAGTATACAGATCACAATCTAGTTGGTAAATATGCCCCCTTACAAAGTGACCACTCTACAGTGCAATTGCAACAGGTATTAATCTGTTAAATCACAGCAGTGTCTGATCAATGCTTAAAGGGATTTGGCCTTGAAACAAAGTTCTCAAATTTTAATCCCCTAGTGATGTTTACACAATAATGATCCTTTTTAACCCCCTTACTATACAATATTAGTCAGTTTTATTGCTGTTTTAGCTCTTATCACTCAGTAATGGTCAGTGTAAGATCCCAGAGTGTGGGCAGGGACTCTAATCATTCATCTAGTGATTGAGATGCTGTGTGCTGACAAAGTGCTTAGATTAGCAGGGCACATGGTTTATCTACAGCTTCTGAACATTTTACTAGTAAGTGACACATAGAAAAAGAGAGATGGTGAGATCAATGAGATGGTTATAATACACTCCAGCTCACCAGGAAGTTCACCAGCAAAGTTCCCTTGCTTTGCCGAGCCATTACATATTGAATGTAGGCATGCCAGGCACTATTTTTGCATATTTCACAAAAAATATAATGCTTCATACAGTACTGTACAAAAGTTTAGGGAGGTATGTAAATGCATTCAGAAATTGAAGTGTTTTGTAATTGGTAATAATGAAATCAAATACTATTTTAATAAAGCAAAGAGGTGTAAGGTGTTGCAAATATAACCATGGACCGATAATACGCTCAATACATGTAGTAGTAATGCAGCAGAAGGAGCAGTATTGTAATAGAATCACATTACAGTATACCATACGATTCTTCAATTTACATTAGTTTGATGTATGAAAAGTAAAGTATGTAGTTGACATGGGGAATTTACCTCTAGATCTACTAAGGTAAGTAGATTCCACTCTTCATTTTCATTAGTTTGAGGTATAAAAAGTAAAGTATGTTGTTGACTTAGTGAATCTAACTCTGGATGTAATAAGGTAAGTAAAGGCCAGACATACTCAAGTTTTATAGTTGTCTTGACCAGGGTCATAACTAGGACAGGCAGGGCCCCAAAACAGACTTATGAACGGGGCCCCCAACTCCCTCAGAAAATATACATATTTGTATACTCACACATTTATGCATCGATATATACATTTATACAAATAAACAGATTTGTCCTAGTAGCTGCTGACCAGATGGGGGAAGTATACTGTCAGAATTAGAGATGAGAGAACCCTAGTCCTGTCATTCTGTCCCCCATTTCTTATCTGAGCTTCTGATTCATCCTGTGTACTGTGGAAGATGTGCCCTTATATATACATATTATGGTGTAAAACGTGCAGCATACTGGGGGTCCTTTACTAAGGACCTGAATCGCGTTTTCCGACGGGTTGTTAGAAAATTCCTGATTTGCGCCGATTTTCCCTGAATTGCCCCGGGATTTTGGGCCACGTGATCAGATTGTGGCGCATCGGCGCAGGCATGCACGTGACGGAAATTGGGGGGCGTGGCCGTACGAAAACCCGACGGATTCGGAAAAACCGCCGCATTTAAAAAAAAAAAGTGTTGCTTGACTTACCTGCACCCGGCCTGGCTTGGTAAAGTTCAGTGAATTCGGATGAACTTCAGCGCAGCAGCGACACCTAGTGGATGTCGGAGGAACTACCTTAGTGAATCCCGGCAGAATCCGAATCCTCTGCAGAGAACGCGCCGCTGGATCGCGAATGGACCAGGTAAGTAAATCTGCCCCAATATGTATCTAATGGTGCACATTCTCCATTCTTTAGTGTGTCAGGCCAAAAGGTTGGGGCCCCCTGACACTGCGGGCCCCATAGCAGTTGCTATGGCTGCTACCGCTGTAGTTATGCCCCTGGTCTTGACATAGCAGTAACTAAGCAATGCAGGGTAAAATATGTATAAATAGCTAGAAATAAGATGATGTCCATTCGAGGAGAAAATAAAGTAGCAAATGACATAAAATACATAGGTACATAGAAGGTTGGCTAGTATCATAAATGAAATATGGTAAATTAGTGGGCCTGTCACAGAATTTGCACTGAGACTCAGCAACTTCTGTCTAATATTTAATCTTTTTCTAAGGTTAGACATTAAACTTCATATTATTCATTTTCCAGAGACAATGAAAGCTCCATTCTAATGACAGTAAACAGAAGTTCACATTTCACAAGACTAGACATATACTGTAAAACACAGTATTAAAACCTGGCAGATTTCTTTTTATGGTAATAAAAATGTTACAATAAAGCAAGATCCATCTGTATAAAAGTTATCTAGTGTAAAACATATATATACACAAATTCGTCAATGAGACGAGTTTGGGCCAGCAAAGTAGGTTAAGGGTCCTGTGTCTCTGGCAAGTCATTTCTTGATTTCTTGCTTTATATTGCTGTTATGTACAGCCTTGAGTAAACTAAACTTTTGACTTCAGTTTGGAATGCATCAATTACCTTAAATGGCTTACATCGTTCTGTTTTAAAGGGCAAATGGTATGGCTCTATTTGGCAACCTAACAATAAATTCTAATAATGATATAAGATCTCTATTCTAAATGTATCTCAGCTTTATATTTACTTAACAGTTTAGTGGAGGATACACACATTCTAGAAATTGGGATATTTATGAAAACAGAATAATTATCAAATGTATTTAAACTCTAAGCGCACCAGAGTGTACTATTACCTCTTGATGCTGTGGGGGTGTATGGGGAGAGCTCACAAGCTGAGCTCTCTCCATACAGGGCAAGTGTCAGCTGTATATTACTGCTGACACCCGTCTGTTACTGCCGTGGTCAGTGCTGGCACCGATCGTGGCAGTTAACCTGTTAAGTGCTGCGGTCAATCACGGCACCTAATTTACCTTCCGGTGGGCGCTGCCTCCCGTGACATCATCAGAGGGTGGAGATCAGTTGCCATGGCAGCCTACAGTCTCACAGAGACTTGTAGGCTTTTCATGTGCAATGATATCCAATAGACTGCAGATAGAAAGCTATTAGGTATGATCATCATAATTGCTGTATACTGCAATACAGTAGTAATGCAGTATATAGCATGAGCAATCAGATCCTGTAGGATTAAAGTACCCTAGAGGGTCTGAAATAATAGTAAAAAAAAAAAATTCAAAAACTTTAAAAGTTTAAATTACCCCACTTTCCCTAGAAAACATATAAAAAAATAAACAGTAAAAATCATGCACATGTTAGGTATCATCACCTTCCAAAATGCCCATTCTATCAAAATATTAAAAAAAGATCATACCTGGCCGTAAACACAGTAGAGAAAAATAGCGCCCAAATACCTGAATTGACACTTTTTCGCCATTTTTCCATCCATAAATATTTGAATAAAAATGATTGAACAATCATGTAGTTCCCAAATTGATATACGTTAAAACGCCAGTTCATACAGCAAAAAATTAAACCCTTATATAGGTCTCTTCACCAAAGTGTGAAAAAGTTATTGGCCTCAGAATTTGGTAAAATGGCAAATATATTTTTTTGTACAAAAGGTTTTAATTATTCTAAATCTAGTAAAACCTAATATAACCTATTAAAATTTGGTATCCCTGTAATTGTATCTACCCATAAAATAAAAACAAGGTCTCATTTAGAGCACAGAATAAAAGTCGTAAAAACAGAACCCACAAAAAAATGCTGCAAATGTGTTTTTTTTTTGTTGATTTCAAGGCACTTGGAATTTTTTTTACAGCTTTCCAGTACATTGCATGGAATATTTAATGACACCACTAAAAAATACAACGGCACGGTACATCCAACATGTGCACTACCAATTTATTAACTTCCTTGTATAGTTAGCTGAATACATAATTGAGCTATCTCAATGTCCCATAGAATATGAAAGGAGCAGTGTTGGAGTGCATGTTCGATTTCCTCTCTATTCAGATAGGGGTATTGAACCCCTATCCTTGTGTTTAGTGGGGTCTCAGTGACTGTGGCTAGCAATAGGTTAAAGAAATGGATTAGGCCTTACATAAGCATATTGGTGAGGTTGAAGATTTGGTGCAATGGGATTGGGTCAGGTGCACAAGTGGTGAAACGTGAGTTTAATAAAATAATAGAGAAAGCTATTTTGTCAATAAGGCTAGAGATGTTGGTTATGTGAATAGGGCCAAATAAAGTTTAATAAATGGAATTTTTTTTTTGTTTGTACAGTGAACTGCTTAAATGTTTCTATTAACCCCTTAACTATGGGGAGTGAGAATCAAAGCCACCGGTGGCAGTCAAAGGGCTAACACCCGCAATCTATGCCAGTACTGATTGTGGGTAATATCCCCAGTTTATATGGAGAGGACTCAGCCAGTGAAGTACTAATATGTCACTAGTCACTAATATGTCACTATTAAAGATTTAAAAAACAAGGGTCTTTTATTCTATTTTATTAATTAATATTAATCATTATGTTATTCTTACCCTAAAATTAAAGGAAACCTGCCATTAACAATCTATTTTCAGAAGTAGTAGATCTGAGGTAGATTCCTCCTGCCTGCCTTTGACCTAATCTGTAATTTAATAATCCTGAAACCCAACCTAACTTGTTAAAACTTTATTTTAGTAATATCTAAATGAACTGCTAAAGTCTACTTAGCTCCCAGTGCTCGACTAGGCTAATACATGCCCCAGCTGCCTCTGCAGTTAATTTACATATTACTGAAATAAAGTTTTTTAACAAGGTAGGTTATGTTCCAGGATTATTAAATTACAAATTAGAGCAGAGGCAAGTAGATATATCAGATTTACTTCTGGTAGTAGATTCCTTTAAGCCTGTGTCAGATAAAAAAACAAAATGTTTTGTCTTTTGGAAGGTCAGGATGAAAAAAAACCCAAGCACTTTGTACTGAAACTCCAGACATGCCTTGTCCTCAAGGTGTTAAGCAACCTGCAGGATTTACAGGCCTAGCGTCTACATTTTCTGCTACAATTCCCAACTACAGTCATGGCCATAAGTTTTGAGAATAATACAAATGTAAATTTTTTACAAAGTCTGCTGCATCAGGTTTTATAATGGCAATTTGCATATATCCCATAATGTTATGAACAGTGATCAACTTAACAGCAATTCATTGCAAAGTCAATATTTGCCTAGAAAATTAACTTTTTCCCCCAAAACACATTTCATCTTCATTGCAGGCCTGCCTTAAAAGGAGCAGCTAACATCGTTTCAGTTAGCGCTCCATTAACACAGGTGTGGGTGTTGATGAGGACAGGACAGGAGATCAATCTGTCATTATTAAGTAAGAATCACACCACTGGACACTTTAAAAGGAGGCTAGTGCTTGGCATCATTGTTTCTCTTCTGTTAACCATGGTTATCTCTAAAGAGACATGTGCAGGCATAATTGCACTGCACAAAACTGGCTTAACAGGGAAGAGTATTGCAGCTAGAAAGATTGCACCTCAGTCAACAATCTATCGCATCATCAAGGAATTCCAGGAGAGAGGTTCCATTGTTGCCCAAAAGGCACAGCAAGCACCAAGACCATCTCTTAAAACTGTTTCATCTTTGGGGTTGGGCTGCCAGCAGTGCAGAGCTTGCTCAGGAATGGCAGCAGGTAGGTGTTTGGAACATCTGGAAAATGGCTTGTTCGGAGAAGACAAGGTGAGCGATACCACCAGTCTTGTCTCATGCCAACTGTAAAGCATCCTGCAACCTGCATTCATGTGTGGGGTTGCTTCTCAGCCAAGGGAATCGGCTCTCTCACAGTCTTGCCTAAAAACACATCCATGAATAAAGAATGGTACCAGAATGTTCTCCAAGAGCAACTTCTCCCAACTGTCCAAGAGCATTATGGTGATCAACAATGCCTTTTCCAGCATGATGGAGCACCTTGCCATAAAGCAAATGTGATAACTAAATGCCTCGGGGAACAAAACACAGAGATTTTGGGGCATATTTATCAGTGGCCCAGAGGGCCTGAAATAATCGCAAATGCTAGCTTATTGCTAGCTGTTGCGATTATTTGCCCTGATCCACGGGCGGGCGGCCAAGCAGAGGGCGCAGCCTGCCTGGCGTGGGATAAACGCTCCGCAGCCGGCTGCCCCGATACATCAAGAGGTGGAAGCCTCTTGATGTATCGGGCTGCGAACATGCAGCGGCGGGGCTATCATACACTGGCGCTCGTGCGGCAGCGTATGATAAATATGCCCCTTTGGGTCCATGACCTGGAAACTTGCCAGATCTTAATCCCATTGAGAACTTGTGGTTAATCATCAAGAGACGGGTGGACAAACAAAAACAAACAAATTGATACAAAATGCAAGCATGGATTGTGCAAGAATGGACTGCTATCAGTCAGGATTTGGTCTAGAAGTTGATTGAGAGCTGCCAGGGAGAATTGCAGAGGTCCTGAAGAAGAAGGGTCAACACTGCAAATATTGACTTGCTGCATTAACTCATTCTAACTGTCAATAAAAGCTTTTGTTACACATAATATGATTGCACTTGTATTTCTGTATGTGATAAAAACATCTGACAAACACACATAAAAACCAGAGGGCAACAGATCATGTGAAAATATAATATTTGTGTCATTCTCAAAACTTATGGCCATGACTGTAGAGATGAATAACCAGGAGACCAGAGTCTCCTGTATAGTTTTCTCCAATAAATATAACATCATTTACATGAACTTTCATCACATTCCCACATTGAAATTTTCATATGATTACAACTCCTTGTTGCTTTATTTTTTTGTCAATGAGTATATAAAAACTTGTGCTTTCAGATAGAAAGATGGATTTATTCATAAAGGTCTGTAACTCATATGCAAAAGCATAGTTTAAAGGGAGAAGTGAAGCTGCTGTTGCATGTCTTTGGAATCTCTTCATTCATTGATCTCCTTTAACTGGAAAAAAATATTGTCTGGTTTCTACTAAAGCCACAAATTATGTTTGCTCTTCGTTACAGCAAATTTTTAGTGGTTCTGATTTTCCTCTTTGCCATGACTTTTTTGAATGGTATATTCACTGAACAGAGAGATAAATCTAGGCTTGGTACACTCATAGATCGCCTAGAGACATGGGCAAGTTTGTTGACTTAAATAACAAACATGTTACTTTTCAATGCAGTCTAACAGAGCGCTGTTATTAGAAGGGATGACACGATGTCCTGACAGCAGGCCACCCAGGCAGCCAGTATTGCATCAATCTGGGTTCATTACACAAAGAATGACAAGATATATTCACAAACGTCATGCCAGAAGTAATTAAAATAGACTAATAAGCCCACACACTGTGGAAAAGCCTTTAGAAATAATTATTTGCCATTACAAGCTAACCCTTAAGCTGACTATAAAAATATGAAAATTCGCTAAAAAAATAACATTTATGTTTTGCAAAACTGTAAATAATAAGTAAAACATCATGTGATGTGAGACTGCTGTTCTTATGATATGCTTGTGAAATGTTTTCTTGGGAAACAGTCAAACACTGGCAGTTACTTTATTAACAAAAGACGGATCATAAAAATCTTTATGCATAGACAGATTTTTTAACTGGTCAGTGTTCCATGGTAGCATTTTCATTATAAAATGGAAAGTGCTATCCCTACTAATTTACCCCTTCACTACTAAGCATTTGGGCTTTAAGTAACAAGCTTTTTTCTTGTCTTTTCATCCTTTCTTCCATATAACATAACTTATAACATATTGGTACACATGTGTCAAACTTTTTGCTTGGCTTTTTCTTTCTTTTTTGAAACCCTGCATAGCGCATGTGCACTTTTTGCATTTTAACCGGTATCCCTCGTCTCTCTAGGTCAGTGATGGTGAACCTTTTAGAGCCTGAGTGCCAGAACTTCAACCAAAAGTCACGTATTTATTGCAAAGTGCCAGCGCAGCAATTTAAGCAGTAATTTATTTTTCCTTGTTCATTGACAACTTTCAATCGTTCAGCCTCCTAAGGACACCAACGCAGTTGAAAGGAGGAGGGCAAATGCATCTATCATTGTAGGAAGATTCTGCAGGAAGATTCTTTGAGTCCTGTCTGGTGAACTTCATTCTGGGGTGATGGCCTGGGTGCCCACAGAAATGGCTCAGAGTGCCACCTCTGGCACCCGTGCCATAGGTTCGCCACCACTGCTCTAGGTAGTCCAGTGGTCTGCAGTGTTCTCTGAGTTATCACCTGAATCCACATATGAAAGTTTCGACATTTAAAAAGTTGCAAATTTTGGTTCCAATCCATGGTTACCAGGTGTAGAAAATAGCTGATTGCGACTTATGGAGACTTTTTACAACTTTTGTTTTAAAACATTGCTAATTCACTACAGAACATCTGAAGAGAGGGAGGTATAACTTGAAATGCAATTGAAATGCGTTTCAAAATGCAATTCAAGTGCATCATGTGAATGCAGCCTTAAGGTCTAGCATTAGGCGGTTTTAACACTTTTTAAACTTTATAGCAGAAACTGCTTCGGCGCTGCGTGCGCACGATCGTGCGCGCGCCTACATAGGAAATGCCGCAGGGTCGCGTGCAGCGCCGAAGCAGCTTCTGCTATACAGTTTAAAAAGTGTTAAAACCGTGATACCGCGGTTTTAACACTAACGAAACTAAGCACCGGCACCGGTCCTCGGTGTTTACAGCTTACACCTACCATTTGAAATGGTAGGTTTCCTTTAAAAGGTGTTCACAACTAGAGCTTTTCTCTCCTATGGTATTACACACCGGACCACCTTAGCCATATGGCCTTACTCTTTTTGGTCAAATATTTTCAAACTCATATAACAAAGTCAGCATTAACTAAATCTACTAGAATTTCACTGTTCTTACTAGACATCATCTGTACTCACGTCAGATTCAGAATAGTCAAACTTCTTGCTCGGTTCTGGAAAACAAGCACAATACCTATGATATCCCATGTCATCTCAGAAATTAACCTAATATTCTCATACAAATTGGCTGTCTCTTAAAACTTTTTAAAATCCCAAAACCCATCACAAGTGTGGCTACCTTGGTCATCCTCTAAATGTGCAACAGAACTGTGATGAATTCTCAGGCCCGGATTAAGGGCACAATATATGGTGGAGGCCACTCTTCTATAGAATATATAAATAACCTCCATGACCCCCAGTAATACATCTATATATGGCCCACAACCCCCAGTAAAACATCTATATACAGTCTCCCCCACCTCCAGTAATACATCTATATATGGCCTCCCCAATAATACATCTATATATACAGCCTTCACCCCCAGTACTACAACTATACACAGCCTCCACACCCACCAGTAATACATCTATATACCCTATTAATACGTCTATGTATAGTCTCACCCACCCCCAGTAATACATCTACATACAGTGTCCCCTACCCTATTAATATGTCTATGTAGAGTCTCACCCACCTCCAGTAATACATCTATATAAAGCCTTCAAGCCCTCCCAGTAATACCTCTATAAACAGCCACCTCTACCCCCCATAATACATCTATATACAAAGCCTCCACCCCCTCATAATGCATATATAGATATAGCCTCCCCCACCCCACAGTAATACATCTATATATAAACATGCATATATTATATTATCGATAATTGATTTGTAAAGCGCTACAGAATTTAATGGCACTATATAAATAAATATTATTATTATTATATAATTTGTGTGGTTTGTGTCCTGTATCAATTGATAATAACATAACTCAGGAATATTCAACAGTGCTGTGTGATAAATAAAAAAAACAATAATATAAAAAAGACTAAAAAAAACCCCAAAGGTCTCCTGCATGTACAACAAATAGGTTGGACCTAGACCATCCCCCATTTGGATCTTCACAGGCACTAGTATAGGTCAGAAACAGAAAAGCCTTTTTATAAAGCAGAATAACAGTAGTCGCAAGCTTATAATATATCACATATGATATGCCCTGCATACAGGGTAAATACCAAATGACTAACCATGACATTAATATAAAATTAGCAAATAGCAATATCCATTTATATTACACTCCCTTGCAGTGGTACATAGAGGAGGTTGGGTTAAATCTTCCAAGCTGCACTTTTTTGTTTGTGGTTAATAAGAGACAGATCTGATTCTTTCAATTTACGGACAATTCTCAGATTACTGCCATTAAAGTCTGCAGCCTCTTCAGCGTTGATTGCCTCTTCACAAGGTTCAGTGTACTTCCTTCCTCCACTTGAACTGCATTTTTCCCCTAAGTTTCCCACCATAGACTGTTCCTTTACTCATCTCCTGAGTTTCATTCAGTCAGCATTCTGTATTTTCCATGCAGGACCACCCATATAGTTCTACATTCTTTGGTAAAACACAACTAGCAACACACAGAACAAACAAACATGCCATCCATGGTATGTAGCATGTAAAACAAGAACTGTCAGATTTTATAAACATTATGGGAAATGAACAACATGGATGTCACCATTATATTAATGCTCGTCTAGACTTCAGTATTAGAGTTTAAAAAATGAGGTATGAGGACTATATTTTGCTGAGTTTGTCAACAAGTGGTTTGTATTACCCAATATACATTGAAAATGAACATGGTACATTTCAGATAAAGAGATTAATCAGATAGCACACAGCTAAGTTAAATGTGTGGACCTTAGCACGTGCGTTAGGCCACGTGAGTTAGGCCAATAAATATGCCTGAGTTTTATGGTGTTTAGTCCGTTAATCCACCCGAAACATAGACCAAGGTTCATACTGTGAAACAAAGGATCATGACTGGGAGACATGTTTTTTAAATTTGCTCAGTTATCCATTGTACACAGCATGCACATGACTGTATAGAACAGTGGTGCACAACCTTTATCGGCCTGAGGGCAGAATTTTCATGCTGTTCAACTTCAGGGAACCACACTAGTAACAACCCCCTAGATCTACCAACAACCAGTACAAAATGCCACCCCATAACCAAATTGCATTTATACAATAACTAGTAGACCCCAGAGCAGACTACAAATACAGTGCACAAACCAGACAATAATAATAATAATGGAAATTGTCCAAAGCAGATAATAATAATAATTGAGACCCCTCACCCCAAAGCAGGCAGTTATAATACTGGAGACCCCATAGCAGATGTATATAATAATGGAGACACCCAGAGTTGACTATAATACAGGAGACCAGAGCAGACATTTAATACAGGAGACCCCTCTCAGAGTGGACGCATAGCTGACTATACCAAAGGCCCCCTAAAGCTGACATACAGGAGATGCCCCAGAGCTGACCACAATACAGGAGGATGGAGAAAGGGGGGCAGCACAGAAGACAATAAAGCAGCCAGGGACATATGGAGCCATAATTTGGGGTACAGAAGTCACGATGCTCTCTCTCCCTCCACAAGCCTATGGCAACATTTCACAGGAGGGAGGGGAGGTTCTCACACTGCAGGCCCCACACACAGATGGCTGTACAGGAAGTTTGGGCGGGGATGTCATTGTAGTTAAGTCTCAGTGTACTCAGTGAAGGAAGCAGGTTCCCTGAAGAACACGTGCAGCAGGGTCTCTAATAGACAGGAGTGCAAATTAGGTACAAAGCACCATAAAAGGCAAAAATGAAAAGATAAATTACCACAAAGTTTAAAAGAATATACATTTATCCTCTCATTAAAGCAGTAAACTGGTTAATAATCTAGATTTATTTATTGTTCTATTGCCGGTCTAAAGCTTTTCTATTTTTTCTGTTTACCCATTTACCCATGGGGTGAAAATTTTTTTTTTTTCACTTTTTCCACAGTATTTTAAAATAAGTTTTAAGCTTTAGCATAGGTAAAGAATTTGACAATGACAAAGATATAACATTGCATGTGGATGCGTTTACGGTGCCGCATCATATACTACACTTTATTCTTCACTCAGCCTGAGTGCAGATCAATCCCGTTAAAATGAATGGGGCTGAGATGCAAAACTAAGCACAGTCTCCTTATCTAGTTGTACAATGCACTAAGTAAAAAGTTAAGAGATTGCAATGTGGTCCATTGAATGCACTAAGTCTCCTCTGCACATGTAAGGGCCAGTTCACATATTTGTTAGGTCGTCAGTTGCATTCATCAGTTATTGTGAGCTAATCAGTTATTCGGGCAGATATATCAAGTGTCTGAAAGTCTAGTTGCCCATGGCAACCAATCACAGCTCATCTTTCATTTTACCAGTGCTCATTAATATTTTAAAGGCGAGCTATGAATGGTTGCCATTCAGACACTTGATAAATCTTGGCTTGATATTTTGGCTCACAATAACTGATGCAAATGGAGATGAGAACTAGGCCTTAGAATTTAGTTGTTGTGGGGTTAAACTTGTTTCTGACACTGTAGCATTTTATAGAGCAGGCAAAGATGAGCTGATTTATACTTTGATTTCAATTTCGTATTGTAAAAAAATTATCATAAAGCACTGATTTAAAATACAAATATAAATCATATCCCACATTTAACATTTATTGATCCAAATGTACTAAAAACACTTTGCAGTTTGCCTGTGTAGTGTGCAGAGGGTGCCAGATTCATGAATTGTGGCTCCCGTTCTGCATGAATCTGGAGCTCCCTGCACTGCCCCGACAGAGTGCACTTTTTTGGTGTACCTTTAACATGGGCCATGTGACACATTTCTGTTGGACTTTGCATGATAAATGGGGCATACAGTCCGACTGCGCACCAAAACATTTCAGTGATGAGATGTGAATAGTCCACCCGCCGCAAAAAAGGGTTGTGAAACATGTGGAGTGGGCACTTCTTAGCCCCTTAACAATGTGTGACATATTAGTACTGGCAATATTTGGAGAAGGCTCGAGGGCTGAGCCCTCTCCATACCTGGAAAGTCTTTGATGCATATTGCTAGCACCGATTGCAGGTGTTTACAATCTCCGCCAGCATCAAAAAGAACCATCTTGGTGAAGATCGACGCTCCCCGTGACATCATCGGGGAGCGGCGATCTAGTCACAAGGCGGCCGTGGGTCACACAAAGACCAGAGGCTGTCTGAAATTAACTATTTCAGTTCAATGTGCCATACTGCCAGATAAAGTATCCTAGGGAGTTGGAAAAATAGTAAAATAAAATTTAAAAAGTTAAAAATATACAAAAAAAACCCCTAAAAATTCTAATCACCCTCCTTTCCTTAGAACTGATATAAATATAAATAAAAGGTAAAAATCTTAAACATTTTAGGTATCACCAAATCCCAAAATGAAAATAGCACCCAAAGTGGAAAATGACACTTTTTCGCCATTTTGCAAAATATAAAACATTTACTAAAAAGTGATCAAAAGGCTGTACAGTTCAATTTGTTACACAGAAAACAAACCCTCACATGGAAAAATAAGTTATGGATTTTTGAAGGTGGGGAGTGAAAAATGAAAACTCAAAAAAACGAAAAAGGGGCAGGTTGTTAAGGGGTAAAATACATGTGCAAGCAGAATACTGTCGCACAGGCTTTAGTAAATCTGTGCCTACAATTCTCTACTTATATTTAAAAAGTTAAAGACTTTTAGTTTGAGTATATTAAAGTTATAGGCTAATCTTTGGCTTCATTTCTCGAATACTTCATGTTCACAAGCAGAAGTCATAGGAAACCACAAACTTTAAGAACTCATTTTCTAAAGGAGTTAACACTGATCTATGTCATTTTTATAGGATTGTAAATAACTTGTCAGTTTTCCTTCTCTTGTTGCCTAGATCTTTCACAAAATAAATGACAATTTCTTCTTACTTAAACCTTTACTTATTGGAATAACCCCCACAGAGGACACAAAAGGAGCTCAAAGAATTATTTTAAAAGACGTGCAAGTGCATTCTATTTTAGTAATAAAAAGAATGGCAAACATGATAATTAGGAAGCATGAAGTGGGGCGTCATGAAAGAAAGGAAAAGAACCCCAACAGAACATACTTAACAGATGCTAAGCCTGTACAATTTGTGCAGCTCTTAAATGTCTGCAGAGTACATCTTACTTAAGACCTTTGTCTCATTTGACCCAGCTTGCAGAATCTGTTGACTAGAGAAGCCTTTTGTAAAGATCCTATTGTTTGATAAACACTTTAAGACCTCACAGTTTTACAAGGAATTTTAACAAGGTTTTTTTCTGTATAAATTTGGACAAATTCATCCTGAGGAAAGCCAACTAGTTAAGCAGACGTTGTGCTGCAAGAATAATACAAAAATCTTATATTTTCTCATAGTTTTCTACGGCCACCGATGTTTTGCACAGTATGATTCTATAACCTGTTTCTTCTTCTTTATCAGACTATTTTGAACATGAACATCAATTTATAAAAAAAAGCAGGACCAGCACATCTACCCATAATAGATGAATAAAGATTTATTAAATATCAAAATCAATGTTGCTATCATGGTTTATTAAAAATGAATTATAATTGTTCTCTTGTAATTCATTATTGCAGGTGACCTAGAGAATGGCGAGTTCACACGACAATGACCTATTGATCTCCTGGTAAAGTGCCCACCCTAATTTTCCATTCAGGCCATCCATATTTCCCTTAAGACATTTTATTCTGAATTAACTTTATGACTAGGATTGTTTTCTAATTAATTTGCTAAGCCAACTTTGTTCTTAGTTAAAGCGAACCTTACACCAGGAATATCATTTTTAGCTGGTGATTGGTTCTAATATTTTATGCTATGCTGATTTAAAAAAATTCCTTTGTCAGCATTCTGAATCATTTGCAATTCGAGTCCAGGATTTTTATTGAACAACCAGAGATTTTGGTGGGTAAGGTCACTCTTATATTCCAGATTGGCTTTCACCAGCCATTTAAAAGGCTACTGTGATAGCTCATGGTGGAACCAGTCCTAGCCGACACATGGGACCGGTGTCTCCCAAAGCGGGATGGTCTTGCTGCGGCAGGGTACACCAGGTCATTCTACAGGTGCGACTAGCCCGCGGTTGCAGTCGAGGTCGAGCTACCTTAGCAGGAGACAGTCTCGTGGTCAGGTTCAGGCACAGGGTCAGGGCAGGCGGCGAAGATGCAAGGTCAAGTCCAATCCGGGGTCAGCAACGGGAGGTCCCGGCAGATGGGAACGGGAACACATATACACGGGACACAGGAACGCAAGGACACAGGACTCAGGAGCAGGAACACACAGGAGCCGGACCACAGGACTCAGGAACACACAGGAGCGGAAACACAGGACTCAGGAACACACAGGAGCGGAAACACAGGACTCAGGAGCAGGAACACACAGGAACGCAGGAATACTCAGAAATGTCGCAGGGAAGCTTTCTCTAAGGCGTAGGCACAAAGATCCCGCAGGGTGTGATGTGAGAGGTAGGTTTAGATAGGGAAAATGGCCAGCGCCAATTAATGGTGTGCTGGCCCCTTAAATTTCCTGAATCAGGCGCGTGTGCCCTAGGTTACATGGTTACTTGATTTGGATTTAGAGACTTCCTTTCCCAGGATACTTAGTATAGTACATTTCATTCACTGAGTTTCTTTTCTCCTAGCAAATGAAAATAGATAATATGAGATGATGTACTCCATAATGTGAAACTATGGAGAAGTCAAACAATCCCATGATGGGGACCACTTTCTTTGTTACCATATTTTACATAACCAAAATGTTGATCTCCAATTTGCCAACAGGCTGGGTTTTGGTTAAGTATGTTGCACACTTTTCCTCTCTCATTTTAACATCACCCATTGTCATACAAATATAATCTGAGATCTGATTCCCTTTTCAGAACATTTGACTCATAACTCTTCCTCTAAACCCCCTTTCCTAGTGCATAGAACCTGTTCAGCTTTCTTCTATTTCAAATCCTTTTCCACTGCAGGAAGAACCTTTTTCTCCCCAGGTGGGCTGTCATACAATGCTGATGTAACCTTTTGCTGAACAGGCGCAGGCACACATTACCTAGTTAGGAATATCCAACACCAGACACAGCCCCCTTCAGGCCCAAACCTCAAAAGGTGGAAAATATTTGCAATACCTGGTGGTGCACTAGGAATTTGAGATTATTTGAGGGCTTCCACACTAGAAAACTGGGGTACAAGCAGGGTCACACTGGCCCATTGGTGTATCTGTGAAACCAGCGGCACTCTCTGTCCAGGGAGAGTTGAATAAGAACAAGATGATTGCACAGAAAGCAGTCAGCTCACCACACATCACTGTATGTCTGCTGCTGCCATGTACAAACAGAGGCCAGCAGGTGTGATAGGATGGTGTCATCCCGCCTGCCAGCACCACAGCAGCACATAGCAGCAGCAGAGGATAAAGAAAAGGAGTCTGTGGTGCAGACTATGAACACCCTAATTTGCTCCTTTAGGTGCACAGTTTTAAAAAGTTGTGGCACACAAGCATAATAAATACATGTGCAACCTCCAAAGATGCGTTTTTTCACACAAACATGGTCAAAAAACTATTGCAGACACAATAATATATTTGGACCACTCAAAATTTGAGGGGGCTGGAGGCAGGGAGAAAGAGCGGTGGGAGATTGCATAGAGAGCAATAAAACTCATTAAAGGCATCTGTAACTCAGTTTTATGGACTTGGACAACAGACTGCTTTTTAAAGGGGTATTCCCACAAAGACAAGTTTCTTATATGTACTCAGAATAAGGAAATAACACATTCTCTAATTCACTGTTATTAACAAAAATGCTGCATTTCACTGATATAAGTCCAACCTGTCTCTATCAGTCCTGCTGTACACAATTTCAGTTCACCCCTAGACATGACTCAGTAACTTCTCGGGAGCCATCTTGGATTTCTGTGTGAGATCGTGCTGCTGAGATTACAGCTAGTAGCCATGCCCCATGCATGGAGCTCACACAGAGACACAGACATTTGCTGCCAGGAGATCATGAGGAGAGAGAGAGAGAGGATGCAAACTACAAGGAGATAAGTGACCCGAGGGAAGGGGAGAAAGTCACATATCTGTGAGATGTAGCAGGGCTCACATTGTAACACTGTAATTGTCTGTCAACCTGTGTCTATCAGCCTCTGTGTAATCTAATACATCTCTCATCTGTCTCATCACACCTATGTGTTAGTACAATGTCAGAAGCCAGATGAAAGTGTATATACACCTTGTACTCTGATAATGTAACTACATTGTCACTGCACAGAACTAGATGGATTATACAGTAATGTGTCTGTTAGACACCCTGGGATTTTACACTGAGCAGCATAGAGTGATTGGAGCTTAAACAGCAAGAACACTGAGTATATTATAAAGTAAGGGGTTAAAATGATCTTTACTGTGTTAACATCACTAGGGGATTGAGATTTGAGACATTTCTTTAGTGGGAAAACCCCTTTAATGGATGCTATATAGGTTGAGGCTCTTATGTCTCGCAGTGTTCTAGTAAGTAATCTACCACGATTGTTGCCTCATTCATAGAAAGATTGGGAGAATAGATATTTAAGTTGGTTACGTAGAAGAGTCTCATTTAGTTTCCAGTTATCCCTCACACGCACTAGGACAGTGGTGGCGAACCTATGGCGTAGGTGCCCGAGGTGGCACTCGGAGCCCTTTCTGTGGGCACCCAGGCCATCACCAGAGAGGACTACAGGTATCTTCCTGAATTCCCAGACAGCCCAGGACATGCTGTGCACAGAGCTATTTTAGAGTGACAGTGCTACCTGGGACTACTGGAGGAGTGGGAAGGTGCGGACAGCTTTGTATTTATCATTGTAGCTTCTGTTCCGGCCCTGACAATTCTTCCTGTTTATGGGACCCTGGAGGGAAGCTACAATGATCATCCAAATTTCTTCTATTTTCTGCTTTGTTGGTGTCCTCAGGGTGCTGATATGAATTAAAACTGTGACGGAGCAGGGAGTATTAATCTCAAATTATCACTTTGCGATAAATTAGTGGGTCTTGGTTGAGTATGGGCACTCAGTCTCTAAAAGGTTCGCCACCACTGCACTAGGACGTTATAGTACGTCCCTGCGGGAAGATACTTCCCGCACGGAGATGTTCTATAACGTTTCGCTTCTGGCACCGGCTCACGAACGGAGCCTACACCAGAAGCAGTGACTGTCAGCTGTATATCACAGCTGACACCATGTTCTAACACCCACGATTAGAGCCAACTCCGATGGCAGAGAGTCTCCCATGGCTGTCACTTAAACATAACTATTGCAGCCTGCTGGCTATATAAATTTGAGATCATACCCAAAGAATAAGTTTGGAATTTGTTACAGTTTCACAGTACATTGAAAGGAATATTAAATGGTGCAACTAGGAATTACAATGTGCTCCACAGATAATAAGCCCTTGTATGTCTCGTACATAGCCCTGGTAATAAATATAAATAAAGCTAATAATAATATAAATAAATATAGCTTTTGGAAGGTTAGTAAAAATGGAAACACAAAAACTGAAAAGGGCTTCACTCCTTTCTTGTCATTCTGGGTTGATGAATTGGTACCTTTTTAACCAATTACTCCTGTTTGCCATTGCAGAAGTGGATGTGGCTTGGTTGTCTTGCTTCTGACTACATAGGTACAGTTGTATACAAAGTCTTATTATCATTTACCTTCATGTGATTTTGTTACCCAAGACATTTACAATAAATATATATCTTTAAACTAAATAATGTAGCTAATCCTGAATAAATTCTATCAAATTGTGTGTATAGTATCTATTTAATAGACCAGTATATGAATAGTGTTTTTGAATGCCCACTCAATAGACATTTTTCTTACAATAATTTGTTCAAACTTGCTCCTTTCAAAATATAACTCTTGTCTGATGTGAGTCCCAGTCAAGAGTAAAAAGATACAGATAACAATAGAAACAATAAAATACAGGAATTGACTGCCAATTTTGTAACTACATACTATACTAACAACAGCACAAAATCTAGGACATTAGTCTTAACTTTTTCCATCAGCTCTCTAAGCAGCTACTGGAAAATTGCCATATCCATGCAAGTACATTGGATATTTAGATAAGTGAATATTGGCACACATGCAGTAGCCTGGATAAGAAGCAAAACAATTCAACACGTAAATCCAGGTATTAAATTCAATGCCTGCTCTCCGGTGCCCATGTCTATTTCTTTGGAAGCCTATACATTTTTTTATCTTGATTAATGCAGAAAACATTCCAACTTAAATATGAAGTAGCTATACAGGAGATACTTCATCTTGGGAGTTCCATGAATTTTACTTGGCCTTGAAGGATTTAACTACAGTGATACTATACGTTGAATGTGTTGGTATCAACAGTAGAGTGAATTGAGTGCATCTAAGCTTAAAGGCCTGTATTACATTATGAATCCAGAATTATTTCAGAAGCAACTGGATTTAATTAGAAATTGTGCAGAGCTTTGTCATATGATAAGTGCAATCGAGACACTGGACTCAGGGACAATAAACAGGACAGTGAACCCTAAAACTCCAGCCCCCTAACAGCCCTTCCTGCTTGCCTCTGCTTATCCTAGGCAATATTGGACAACCATAAAGACAGTCCCTTGTTGTGCTAAAGTGTAGACAGGTAAGAAGACTGACAAACAAACAACACAAAGGGGTGGTCCACAATCTGGGTCACATAGACATATACTGTATATAGGAAATATACTGTAAAGTACAGAATCATATAAACAGAAGAATAGCCAGGAATGTAATCCAAATATTGTAAACCCAGAAGTACAGATGAATAGCAAGTGATTGCAGAAGAACGTTTTAACCAGCAATGGAGCATAGAACACACAGGTTTTTTTGTCAGAGACTGATGTATGCTCCAGGTTAGTCAGAGCAAAGACTGGAGAGAGAGCAGTCTAGCCAATAGAGCATTGTTGAGACTGCTGACTGAAAAGCACTAGTTAATTCAGTGTCTTCTTAGCCTCACAGTACAAATTGCAAAAGACCTAGACACAGATTTAAAAAAAGGTCTAGTATTGGACGTTTGTTATTCACCGCCACAATGGTAAGAATAATATAATAATAATAATAAATATATTTATATTATTATATGTATGCCCCAATGGACAACTTTTGTTTTGGACAGATACTGTACCTTATCCACATTTATTTTAGTTTCAACAAAATTTTATTGAAGGAAAACAGAATGGTGCCTTACAATAGGTCACGGCAAAACACATACCCCTTGCAGGGGAAATTCACAGAGTTTGGTATAATGCATAGCCAGCTACTGTATCAATATCCTCACTTACTCACTAACTAAGCCTAATAGTAAACTTGACGTAAAGCAGCTTCATTTGTCATTTTTTCTGCTTCTTTCTCTCAATATGAGCACTGTGCCTTAAAATCATATGCAGCATAGATAAGAAAAGTTGAACACTGTGAAAGAATAGGAGTCAATATTACCAAAAATATAAAACAAAGCACTTTCTTTCATCAATTTCAAAAATATACACTGAGCCATTAGTTTAGGGTCAGTTTAGGGTTCATATAAAGTATTTGGATAATAATAGACATATATAAACAATATAAGTAGGGTCAGGACTAACCTGTGCTATTAAGCCTACTGACACTATATTTCCCAAAAGTAACTATATTTACTGTATATATTTAAAGAGAGAGAGTTAAACCATATCCATATAATTGAGAGTCAAAAGGTCAAGAGCTAGTATTACCCATAACTAGGGTGTCTGGGAATACCCAATGTGCCTTTTGCATATGGCTTCCTTATGTGCATGTCCGGTTAAAGGGGTTTGCCCAGGAAAGAAAGTTCTCAAATTTTAATCCCCTAGCCATGTTTACACAATGATAATTTTTGCAATTTTACAGTTTTATTGCTGTTTTAGCTCCTATAACTCAGTGATGGTCAGTGTAAGATTATCAGGGTCCAGGTTTTTCTACACTTTTATTTAGCTTCTAATCAGTCTACTAGTATCTGACACATAGAAAAAGAGAAATGAGAGATCAGAGCCATTAGATGGATATAAAACACAATGACACTCTCAGCTCTGCTTCCTCACAATGAGACAGAGTAGAACAGTGTAGAAGAATGTGCTGCTGAACCAGGAAGTGTCTCTGTCTGTAGTGCTGGATGCCTCCTACCCCTCCCCCTTCTCCTGCAATGCAAGATAAACTAGAGGGAATTGTACAAACATAGACAGAAGGTTTATGGCTGGATCCAGGGACAACCAAAATTGTGTACAGAAGGACTGATAGATACAGGTTGGAATTATATCTGTAAAATGCCGCATTTTTGATAATAACATTGAATTAGAGAATGTGTTATTTTGTTATCCTGAGTATATTTCAGAATCTTGTGTAGGTGGGAATACCCCTCTAATTTTTTTAAATTCTTTTTTTAAAAACAAAGGCATCCAAAGATAAAATAAGAGCAGATCCTGTCAGAGTGTGGGTGGGGGGTTTGGGCACACACCAGCTTAAAAGTGTGCCTGGCTTACAATACTTGATCCAGGTGCTAGATTTCCTTTAAAACTGTATAAAATAGCATTGTCAAAATGTTTCAGTAATCATAGTAATATAAAATGTAACACGTTGCCCCAGGACTACAATCACTAGTAAGCATTGAACACATAAAGTGTCAATTATTGGGGAAATTTATGTCACTGTTGTAGAAAAGTAATATTGTTGGACAGTACTGTAGAGTGTAGACAGACGACATTTAGCATTTGCTTACATTTATAGTGTCTGCAAATTTCATATTTTACTTAGATTTCAGTAAAAAGAACCATGGTCGCTTGCATCACATGTATTTAGTCTCCTTCAGTGTGCAGAACTCCCTTCTCTTCATGGACTATAAGTTGCTGTCTTTGATGTGTTTCAGAAAACATAATGTATGTAATGTAATCCATAGTTATAGCAGACAAGTGGCCATATACTCTAAAGCTAGAGTGGGACTGCCACCAAGTGGTCAAAGTATACATAACACAATGAACACAGGAAATATACTGGATATATTGGATATTTTATTTTATCATGAAAACAGTTACTTGGATATTATTATGACTATTATTATGATGAACAATAATGAATAAATTCATCAGTTCATTTCTTACAGTTAGTAATGTAAATTTTTTACTTTCAATACCAAAAGGTTTGTGGAAATTAGAATACACCATCATCACAGTCACGGTTGTCTCTGGTCTGTTACTGTATCAGCTTAGCCTCAATCAGAGGAACCTTTCCTTCCTCATTACCATTGGTTGCCAGCTGTCATCATAAACTGGGCCTGGCAGCTGCCTCCAATACAGAATAGATCCAAAAACAGTGCTTGTCAGGGGCTTCAACAAAAGTTCTCCAACTCCCATCAACAGTTTGTCCTATGTGCTTCCTTAAAAATGTATTTCCAAGTTTGCCTCACCACTTTTAAAACTGCCTGATTACTGTCCATACAATTGTGAATAATACAATTACATTAGTAAAATATATTACTCACAAAAAGTGAGAGATAGTTGGCCAGTGGGTAAAATATAAGAAACCCAAGATGCCATCAAAAATTATAAACCAGGGACACTTACTCATAGATACAGGTACTGTGGCTGTGGTAATCTTCTAATATTTATTATCCATGGCCTCTTTCCTTCAAAAATTAAACTTTACAAGTATGCTATGCTTATGGATCAACTCAAAGCACATTTAAGGGAAGTGACACCCATTAGACCAGTGGTTCTCAACCTTTCTAATGCTGTGACCCCGCAATACAGTTCCTCATGTTGCGGTGACCCCAAACCATGTACAAGGATATAACTACTATAATACTGCCCCCTATGTACAAGAATATAACTACTATAACACTGCCCCCTATGTACAGGGATATAACTACTATAATACTGCCCCCCATTGTACAAGAATATAACTACTATAACACTGCCCCCTATGTACAGGGATATAACTACTATAATACTGCCCCCCATTGTACAAGAATATAACTACTATAATACTGCCCCCTATGTACAGGGATATAACTACTATAATACTGCCCGTATGTACAAGAATATAACTACTATAATACTGCCCCCTATGTACAGGGATATAACTACTATAATACTACTTCCTATGTACAAAAATATAACTACTATAATACTGCCCTCTATGTACAAGAATATAACTACTATAATACTGCCCCCCATTGTACAAGAATATAACTACTATAATACTACCCCCTATGTACAAGAATATAACTACTATAACACTGCCCCCTATGTACAGGGATATAACTACTATAATACTGCCCCTATGTACATGAATATAACTACTATAATACTGCCCCCTATGTACAAGAATATAACTACTATAATACTGCCCCCTATGTACAAGAATATAACTACTATAACACTGCCCCCTATGTACAGGGATATAACTACTATAATACTGCCCCCCATTGTACAAGAATATAACTACTATAATACTGCCCCCTATGTACAGGGATATAACTACTATAATACTGCCCGTATGTACAAGAATATAACTACTATAATACTGCCCCCTATGTACAGGGATATAACTACTATAATACTACTTCCTATGTACAAAAATATAACTACTATAATACTGCCCTCTATGTACAAGAATATAACTACTATAATACTGCCCCCCATTGTACAAGAATATAACTACTATAATACTACCCCCTATGTACAAGAATATAACTACTATAACACTGCCCCCTATGTACAGGGATATAACTACTATAATACTGCCCCTATGTACATGAATATAACTACTATAATACTGCCCCCTGTGTACAAGAATATAACTACTATAATACTACTCCCTATGTACAAGAATATAACTACTATAATACTGCCCCCTATGTACAGGGATATAACTACTATAATACTACTCCCTATGTACAAGAATATAACTACTATAATACTGCCCTCTATGTACAAGAATATAACTACTATAATACTGCCCCCCATTGTACAAGAATATAACTCCTATAATACTGCCCCCCATTGTACAAGAATATAACTACTATAATACTACCCCCTATGTACAAGAATATAACTACTATAACACTGCCCCCTATGTACAGGGATATAACTACTATAATACTGCCCCCCATTGTACAAGAATATAACTACTATAAGACTGCCCCCTATGTACAGGGATATAACTACTATAATACTGCCCGTATGTACAAGAATATAACTACTATAATACTGCCCCCTATGTACAGGGATATAACTACTATAATACTACTTCCTATGTACAAAAATATAACTACTATAATACTGCCCTCTATGTACAAGAATATAACTACTATAATACTGCCCCCCATTGTACAAGAATATGACTACTATAATACTACCCCCTATGTACAAGAATATAACTACTATAACACTGCCCCCTATGTACAGGGATATAACTACTATAATACTGCCCCTATGTACATGAATATAACTACTATAATACTGCCCCCTATGTACAGGGATATAACTACTATAATACTACTCCCTATGTACAAGAATATAACTACTATAATACTGCCCTCTATGTACAAGAATATAACTACTATAATACTGCCCCCCATTGTACAAGAATATAACTCCTATAATGAAAATTCAAATGCAAGGAATAGCTCAGCATCAGTAGTAAAAATCCATTCTTCTTTATTTCATTTAAATTAAAAAGTCCATAGCAAAGACCAACGCGTTTCAGGAGAATAATCTCCCTTAATCATGGTAACATTTTGCTCAATGCACAACCATATTTAAAAGAAAAGAGGACTGACATGGGCGGGTACATGGGCGGGGACATGGGCGGGTACACCCAAGTCTGGACATCACTTCCTCTTTACACAGCAGATACAATTACAAATACACAGTGGATACAATTGTCATTACAAAACATTTTATACATTTCTTTAAAAAATCATCATAAGGTCTTCCCTATAATTCATACCTGAGGGGATCCTAGTGTTTAAATTCATAATCCAATAAGCCTCTCTTTTTCTCAATGCTTTTAGCCAATCACCACCTCTTTCTGGTCGATTAACCCTCTCTACACCAAAGAATTTCAAAAAATTTGTTGTTCTATTGTGTTTTTCTACAAAGTTCTTTGTCGCCCCTGATATTCCCTTACTTTTCTTTGACACATCCCCTATATGTTCACTTATTCTGTCCTTTATTTTTCTTTTTGTGCTCCCCACATATTTTATGCAGCATGCTGTGCATTCAATGACATAAATCGCATAGTCTGAATTGCAATTAATAAATGTTTCAATATCAAAGGATCTGTCATTGCTTTTCACAGTGTTACATTTTTTGGCATATGCGCACATATTGCACCTACTCCCATGACAAGGAAAAAAGCCCTTCTGTGAGAGCCAAATTTTTTTGTTTTTTTGTTCTTTGTAAAGACTAGGGGACACTATGCTTCCAATGGTTCTACCTCGTCTGGCTACAAATTGCACTCCCTCCTTTAAGATAGTTCGTAATTTTATGTCACTATTCAGAACTGAATTAATGAAACTAGAAAAACTGCTGGTATCGGAACAGAGGATCTGGTGGGACCATCATACCCTTAAAAAATATATTGAAAAGAGCATGATCCCACGTGGACTTCGTCTAAGAAAAATGCCAACTTTCATATATTCTGACGAATTTAAAAACTCATGGTTTACTATCTTGAGCGAATGCTCTATGAAACTAATGCATCTTATTGTGGAACATGAGGAAATAAAAATGGAAGAACTAAAACTTAATATACAAGATTTAAGACAAAATGTGGGAAAATACTCAGACACTGCAGAGTATAAAGATCTAAACTCCAACATCATGAAAAATCTTCAACATCTGGAGCAGACGATCATGGATACCAAAAGCCGCAAGTATCAGAGAGATATTAATGATTATGCCACAAATACAGTATATGAGTGGAAAAGAAAAGAACAGAGGGGACGTTTAAGATCTATTTTGAGGAAATCTAGGGAAAAACATGTATCCTTTACATCATCAGAGTTGGAGACATCGGACTCAAATGTTGATTTATCCGATAATGACAATGCTAGTAAAAAGAATAAAAAACAACAAAAAAATAAACAGGCATCAAAAAACGGAGGAGAGGTGGCAGAAGATGGAGGAGGTCGAAGGTATACTACAAGGAAAACCACTATCCAATCAAACCAAGCCCAAACAACTTAAATATGGACTGTGTGAACAATGTCATAAACTTGTCTGCCACGGTTTTGAATGAATATCAGATAGAGGTTCTAAACAAGGGCTTGGGGTTTGTTCCCACTAATACGTTTAACATGTTTGACACCCTGATGGATTTAAATAAATTTATTAGGTTATTAACCATAAAAAGACATTTTTTTGATGATGAATGTGCAAGCAATAATATGCCGGTTGAGGTGTCAAACATGCCAAATGAATATGCGGATATGCTGTTTGCAGAACAGAATACTTTATGTGACTTACAAGATCTATCTAGGTTGAATACTGATACTGCCCCTCTAACTCCAGGTATTCTAATGACTCCCAACCCCCACTTCTATCCCATCAAGTCTAGAGCTTCTGTTCTGGAGGACTTTCATGCTCTGATTGAGGGAGAGCTGAGAGACCTACATGAGCAGAACCTAAAGACTGATACAATTCCATCTAGGAATTTAACTAAGAAACAAAGTGTTGCCTTGTATGACATAAAGAGGAATCCTAATATTGTAGTCCGCAGTGCGGATAAGGGGGGTGCAGTGGTCATTTTAGATGCTAAATTATATGAGAAGATTGTATACACAATGCTTGATAGAGAGTCTACCTACAGAAAACTTAAAGAAGACCCAGTAGAGTCTTTTTCAGAGCATCTTCTGAGATTGTTAGAGGAGGGTAAAGCTCTAGGAGTTTTTTCCCAAAAAGAATCTAATTTTTTGTTTAATAAAAACCCCATCACACCTATCTTTCATGGATTGCCAAAAATCCACAAACCTGTTTTCCCACCTCCGCTAAGACCCATTATTGCGGGTATTGGCTCCCTGAATGAGGGGCTGAGTAACTGGGTGGATTTGCACCTTCAGTCCCTTGTTCAGAGAGCCCCTGGATATCTAAGAGATACAACATCTGTACTTCAGGCAATGCGCAATATTGCGTGGGATGAGGGATGCAGGTGGGTGACTTGTGATGTCACGGCTTTATACTCCTGCATCCCCCATCACCTGGCTATGGAAGCACTCAAACACCACCTATACAAATACAGTGGGTATGAGAATAATTTGAAGGAGTTTCTTTTGTCAGCTGTATTCCACTTGTTTCAGACTAAATACTTTTGCTTTAATGGTGATTTTTTCCTACAAACAGAGGGAGCCCCGATGGGGTCAAAATTCAGTCCATCAATAGCTAATCTATATATGTCCTGGTGGGAGGAGGGTGTCATCTATGGATCTGCCAACCCTTTTATAGGTGATATACTATGGTATGGCAGATTCATGGATGACATCCTCATTATTTGGAAGGGACCAGAGGACAGAATAAGTTCATTCAGGCAATATATTAATAATAATTCCTGCAATCTGGTGTTCACAGGAGATATGGCAAAGGATAAGATATCATTTTTGGATCTGCTCCTCACAGGAGATCCTAAATGCAGATCAATCCTCACAGAGACATACAGTAAACCACAAGCAGTCAATTCAATTTTACAGGCTGATAGCTGTCATCCGAGCCACACGATAAAAGCAATCCCACTAGGTCAGATGCACAGACTAAAAAGAAACTGTACTGAAGATAAGGTTTTTCAAGTAGAATGTGAGAAATTAGCCCAAAATTTAAAATCTAGAGGGTACAAGCGATGGCATATTGAGGAAGCAAAAAAACGCATAGACACTGTTCCCAGAAGCACTTTATTAGAATCTGAACAGGGTGCAATAAGAAAAAAACAAAAAAAGGAAAAAATCACCTTTTCAACAAATTTTAACAGCAACTATGGGCAAGTGTGTAATATAGTAAAAAAATATCTGCCAATGCTGAATCGTGACATAAAATTACGAACTATCTTAAAGGAGGGAGTGCAATTTGTAGCCAGACGAGGTAGAACCATTGGAAGCATAGTGTCCCCTAGTCTTTACAAAGAACAAAAAAACAAAAAAATTTGGCTCTCACAGAAGGGCTTTTTTCCTTGTCATGGGAGTAGGTGCAATATGTGCGCATATGCCAAAAAATGTAACACTGTGAAAAGCAATGACAGATCCTTTGATATTGAAACATTTATTAATTGCAATTCAGACTATGCGATTTATGTCATTGAATGCACAGCATGCTGCATAAAATATGTGGGGAGCACAAAAAGGAAAATAAAGGACAGAATAAGTGAACATATAGGGGATGTGTCAAAGAAAAGTAAGGGAATATCAGGGGCGACAAAGCACTTTGTAGAAAAACACAATAGCAAAAACAAATGGCAAAATCAAAAAAATAATTTTTGTACAGGAGGTTTTCATTTTTGTAAATGTATGAAAACATTATAAAACCTATACAAATTTGGTATCCCCTTAATCGTACCGACCCAAAGAATAAAGTAGACATGTCATTTGGGGTGCTCAGTGAAAGACGTAATATCCAAGCCCACAAGAAAATGGTGCAAAAGCGTTTTTTCACCATTTTCATTGCATTTGGAATTTTTTTCCCGCTTCTGAGTACATGGCATGGAATATTTAATAAAATAAAAATTTAAGGTACAGTATGGTAACATTTACAGTAAAATGGACGATGGTAATGTTGTTGTTGTATGCCTTATGTTTATGAGCGACAGTTTTCCTGCTATATACCTGCATGTCATAAGAATTTAAATTAAAAAAAGGACCATGTTAAATTCAAATCAGTTTTTTTTTTAAATTTTTACCAGTGTTTCGTATGCGTTGGAAAAGGGGTAGTTTTATACGGTGAATATATCTTAAACTCTATATTTTAAACAGGAAAGTAGGGGGGTCGTCTTATACACCAGGTCGTCTTATATGCCGGACTACTATACGGTAACTACTATAATACTACTCCCTATGTACAAGAATATAACTACTATAATACTGCCCCCTATGTACAGGGATATAACTACTATAATACTACTCCCTATGTACAAGAATATAACTACTATAATACTGCCCCCCATTGTACAAGAATATAACTACTATAATACTGCCCCCCATTGTACAAGAATATAACTACTATAATACTGCTCCCTATGTACAAGAATATAACTACTATAATACTGCCCCTATGTACAAGAATATAACTACTATAATACTGCCCCCTAGTTGTAGTTCTCCCTTGTACCCCCAGTTATAATCCTCCTCTGCTGCCCCCAGTTCTAGTGCCCCCCTGCTGCCCCCAGTTCTAGTGCCCCCCCTGCTGCCCCCAGTTCTAGTTCGCCCCTCCTGCCCCAGTTCTAGTGCTCCCCCTGCTGCCCCCAGTTCTAGTGCCCCCCCTTCTGCCCCCAGTTGTAGTGCCCCCCCTGCCCCAGTTCTAGTGCCCCCCCTGCTGCTCCCAGTTCTAGTTTCCCCCCTGCTGCCCCCAGTTCTAGTTCTCCCCTCCTGCCCCAGTTCTAGTTCACCCCTCCTGCCCCCAGTTCTAGTGCCCCCACTCCTGCCCCAGTTCTAGTGCCCCCCCTGCTGCCCCCAGTTCTAGTTCACCCCTCCTGCCCCAGTTGTAGTGCCCCCCCTGCTGCCCCCAGTTGTAGTTCCCCCCTGCTCCCCCCAGTTTTAGTGCCCCCCCCCTGCTGCCTTCAGTTCTAGTTTCCCCCCCTGCTGCCCCCAGTTCTAGTCCCTTACCCCCTGCTGTCCCCAGTTCTAGCGCCCACCCTGCTGTCCCCAGTTCTAGTGTCCCCCTGCTGCCCCAGTTGCAGTGCCCCCTCTGCTGCCCCCAGTTCTAGCCCCTTCCCCCACCTGCTGCCCCCAGTTCTAGTCCCTTCCCCCCCTGCTGTCCCCAGTTCTAGTCCCTTCCCCCCTGCTGTCCCCAGTTCTAGTCCCTTCCCCCCCTGCAGTCCCCAGTTCTAGTCCCTTCCCCCCTGCTGCCCCCAGTTCTAGTCCCTTCACCCCCTGCTGTCCCCAGTTCTAGCGTCCCCCTGCTGTCCCCAGTTCTAGCACCCCCCCTGCTGTCCCCAGTTGCAGTGCCCCCCTGCTGTCCCCAGTTGCAGTGCCCCCCTGCTGTCCCCAGTTACAGTGCCCCCCTGCTGCCCCAGTTGCAGTGCCCCCCTGCTGCCCCCAGCTCTAGCCCCTTCCACCGCCTGCTGCCCCCAGTTCTAATCCCTTCCCCCCCTGCTGCCCCCAGGTCTAGTGCCCCCCCTTCCTGCCCCCAGGTCTAGTGCCCCCCTTCCTGTCCCCAGTTCTAGCGCCCACCCTGCTGTCCCCAGTTCTAGCGTCCCCCTGCTGCCCAGGTTGCAGTGCCCCCCTGCTGCCCCCAGTTCTAGCCCCTTCCCCCCCTGCTGCCCCCGGTTCTAGTCCCTTCCCCCCCTGCTGTCCCCAGTTCTAGTCCCTTCCCCCCTGCTGTCCCCAGTTCTAGTCCCTTCCCCCCCTGCTGCCCCCAGTTCTAGTCCCTTCCCCCCCCTGCTGTCCCCAGTTCTAGCGCCTCCCCTGCTGTCCCCAGTTCTAGCACCCCCCCTGCTGTCCCCAGTTGCAGTGCCCCCCTGCTGTCCCCAGTTGCAGTGCCCCCCTGCTGTCCCCAGTTGCAGTGCCCCCCTGCTGCCCCCAGCTCTAGCCCGTTCCACCCCCTGCTGCCCCCAGTTCTAATCCCTTCCCCCCCTGCTGCCCCCAGGGCTAGTGCCCCCCTTCTTGCCCCCAGGTCTAGTGCCCCTTCTGCTGCTTCAAGTTGCAGTTTGTACTCACTGAGCAGAGCAGTCCTCTTCCGCGGGAGTCTGTGTAGAGGAGAAGCTGGAGGATCATGTGATGATGACATCACCACAGGTCCTTGAGCTTCCCCTGTATGCAGCAGCCGACAGGTCCTGAAGCAGTGAGTGCTTATTGCACACATGTTGTATTCCGTTTTTACCGCGAATTGCGGCAAAAACGTGATAGAGTCGCGACCCCTGTGTTTTGGTCGTTCGACCCCCGCTGGGGTCGCGACCCACAGGTTGAGGACCGCTGCATTAGACCATTCAAAATGTTTTGAGTGGTCTGTGTGCTAAAGGTCCTGTAAGGGTACCTGTTCATAGCACCACTGTCATGCAGGGGTAAGGAGCAATCATGCTGGACCGGGGACCATTGAGCTAAAGTGCTGTTCACTGATAATAGTGGATTTATGCTAAGCAGAAATGATGGCCACCAAAGTTTTGGGAGACTTTAAGGAGAGTGCTATACATCAACCACTGTTGTCACCTGGTGGTTGTAGTGTTACAGTGTGGGCATTTGTGTCTAACTGCCCCACATTTTGTGAATGTTGTGAACAGTATAAGACCTTGTTAGCTATAATTGATGCAAAAGGCCACATGGCAAGTTTTCAAGACATTAAAATATTTTGTAGGCTATACTCACCATTATTGTTGTTTTTTGTGTTAATACATTTTTAGACATAAAGAAAACACTATTGCATGCTTCTGCATAAAGCAAACATGTTACCAGGAATATAATATTTAGCTAATGATAAGTTCCAATAGCCTATGGGATTCTGATTTTAAAAATTCTTTTTGCAGCATTCTCATTCATTTCAGTACTTTACAAAACTTTATTTCACAATACTTGGCTCCCTTACACCAGTGTGTGGTGAATCCAAGGAATGTGGGGGGGATTCAGCTGCAGCAGACTGTGTCTGTCATGCATTCTTAATATATACCAACTTGTTATGCTTTGTGCAGCGCTGCGTAATCTGTAGGCACTATATAGATAAAGAATTATTATTATTCTATACATATTTTAGTGTATTTTGAAGGTTGTTACTCAAAACCTGTTTTGATCCAGAGACTTTGATATATGAACCCAGGTAGGCCATTCAAAACCTGATTTGGCACTGTTTATAGGAGAAAAATAATATACTTAGATACTTCTTTCTAATCCCAGAGAATCATGTAACCCCTACGGGACTCAGCATCTTTTGGCCTAAAGGACGCGGACCCATTTTTCAAATCTGGCCTGTGTCACTATAAGTGGTTATAACGTGGGAACGCTATGAGATATCCAGGGTATTTTGAGATTGTTTTCTCATGACACATAGTACTTCAAATTAATTTAAAAATTTAGATGAAATCTTTTTGCCAAAAAACAAAATTTGGCAAAAATTTTGAAAAATTCTTTATTTTCAACGTTCTGAATTCTCTACTTTTGATGAAGATAGTCAAAGCACCCAAAAAAATTCAATACTTACATTTCCCAAATGTTTGCTTTATGTTGCCATGGTTTTTTAAGATTCCACATATTTTATTAGAATGTTATGAGGCTCAGAATTTAGGTATCATTTTTCACATTTTTTGTAAAATCACCAAAACCCGTATTTAGATGGACCTGCTCAACTTCTAATTGACACTAAATAATAGCGAGACTCATAAATTACCCCATTGTGGAAACTACACCCCTCAACGTATGAAAAACCACTTTTAAGAAGTTTGTTAACCCTTTACATGTTTTATAGGGGTTAAAACAAAATGGAGGTGCAGTCTGCAAATTGTAATATTTTTTCACAATACACTCATTTTGGGTGGAAAATTAAACATTTACAATGGATTAAATGAAAAAAGGCTCCACAAAATTTTATACCCAATTTCTCCCAAGTACACGGATACTCTATATGTGGTGGTAACCTGCTGTATGGGCGCACGGCCGGGCATAGATTTGCTATGTCACATTGTACAGGCTATTATTTTTTTCTTTTTTTTTATTGAGGACCTATAGGGGCTTATTTCTTTTGCCACATGAGATGCACTTTTCTGGTACATAATTTTGGGACATCTGTAGCTAATTGGTGAGATTTAATTAACTCTTTGTTGGTGGAGGAAATGAAAATCATCAATTTTTAGGAAAATTTTTATGTGTTTTTTTTTTGGCCGTTAACCATACCATGAAAATAGTATATTATTTTTATTCTATGGGATGCCACGATTACGAAAATACTTCATTTATATATATTTTTTATTTTTTCCCATTTTTACTGAATAAAAAGTAATTTGGCAAAATTGTTGTTAATTTTAGCATCACCGTCTTTCATATGCATAGCTTTTTTATTTTTTGCCTCACAAATCTGTTTAAGGGCTTATTTTTTGCAAGAATGATAGCTCTTTTTAGTGGTCTTATTTTAGATTGCGTAACTTTTTAAAATCATCTTTTTTTTAGAGAGAGTTTTTTTAGGTTGTTTTTTACGGGGTTCACTTTGCGGATCTAATAACGATTCTGTTTTATTATACAGATTTTTACGGATGCAGGGATAACAAATATGTGGGGGTTTTGTGTATTTTATTCAATTGTACTGAATAAAAACTTGGAGAAAATCTTATTCATTTTAGCATCACCATCTTTTTATATGCATAACTTTTTTATTTTTTGGCTGACAAATCTGGTTAGGGGCTTATTTTTTGCGAGAACAGTTGTTCTTTTTAGTGGGCTTATTTTAGAGCGCATAAAATCTTTTAAATCACTTTTTAGAGCATTTTTTAATAGGGTATTAATTAAAAAATATCTTTTTTCGGAACGTTTTTTGCGTTTTTTTCCTCCAGCGTTTACTGTGACCGGACGTGGCAATACCAAATATGCGGGGTTTTTTTGTGTTTTTATGTTTTTTATACTTTATTAAGTTTTTTTATGGGGAAGTGACATTTTAGGGGCTTATATTTTATGTATTTATTTTTTATTTATTATAATGTGTAGTGTTAAGTGTTTTTGCATATTTTTACTTATACATACTTGAACTTAAACCAGTGATGCTCTGATCACTGGTTTAAGTTCAATACACTGCTCTACAATACTATTTTATTGTAGAGCAGTGTAAACTGTCTGAGCAAGCTTGCGCATGCTCAGACAGTTTACAGTCAGACCCAGAAGGGGTCTGGCTGCCATGGAGACCGGGCAGCTCCGGGGCACATGCCAGTCCTCCGAGCTGCCCAGAAGAGGATCGGATCCCCCGGTAAGCGGCACGGGGGATCCGATCCATAGGGGGAAGACCCTTACACGCTGCGGTCATGCTTGACCGCGGCGTGTAAGGGGTCAACACCTGCGATCGGAGTCGGCTCCGATCGCGGGTGTTACAGCGCGGTGTCAGCTGTGATAGACAGCTGACAGCCGCTGCTTCTGGTACCGGCTCTGTTCGTGAGCCGGTCCCAGAAGCTAGACGTTATACTACGTCCCGGTGCGCTAAGCATCTAGCCCCGGGGACGTAGTATAACATCGTGGTGCGCCTAGGGGTTAAGGTGATAACCTTTTTATAATGTACTGTATATGCTTGAGTATAAGCCGACCCGAGTATAAGCCGAGACCCCTAATTTTGACACAAAAACTGGAAAAACCTATTGACTCGAGTATAAGCCAAGGGTGGGAAATGCATTGGTCACATTGGAGTATATAGCCTGACGGTCCCCTGTATTATAAAGCCAGCCAGCCCCTGTAGTATATAGCCTGCCATACCTCTCAAGTATATAGCCTGCCAGCCCCCTCAAGTATATAGCCTGCCAGCCCCCTCAAGTATATAGCTTGCCAGCCCCCTGGAGTATATAGCCTGCCTGCCTGCCCCCTCAAGTATATAGTCTGCCTGCCTTACCCCTCAAGTATATAGCCTGCCTGCCCCATTGAGTATATAGCCTGCCAGCCCCTCCCGTTCCGTCGCAAGCACAATGACATCAGCCACAAGCTGACATCATAGTGTGTGCCGATGCGGCTGATGTCACGAAAACTGTGAGGGATCAGGACCCGATGTCGGAGCCGCGATGGATGCCGGGGAGCGTCAGAAGGTGAGTTCACTTTTTGTTTTTTCCTTGACACGAGTATAAGCCGAAGAAAATTAGGCTGAAGTGTGGGTTGCATGATGTCTGTCTTTATTTACAATTGGACATTTTTAACATTTTCCTTAAGAATTCACACATTCCAATGTTAGTTAAAATATATTACACTACAGACGTTATTCTGCCCTCTTCTCAAAAGTAAATTATACACTAATTTTATACATGTCTTATAAACATAACAGAGAAATATTCATTAAGGTGGATAATTGATACCTAATATCATTATTTTACTGTTTATTTCATATAGTGCTTAAATTGTATGTCATCTCTATATAGGTTGACTTTACAGATTATAAGAACATCATCCCCAACAATTGTCTTGTTTATCAGCTGATTGCTTCTTTTATGCAGCAAAACTAGAGGATTACCAGCAGCATGTTTCCCTGTATAAACTGGGATTTGGTGTCCAATCTTTGCTTGTTAGTCGATGCATCAGCAGATGTGAATGGACCTTTAGGCTTAAAAGTGTACAGTATTGTGCAAAAGTTTTAGGCAGGTATAGAAAGAAATGTTGTAAAGAAAGAATGCTTTCAAAAATAGTTGTGTCTTTAAACCCTTAAGGACGCAGCCATTTTGTAGCTTAAGGCTCAGCCCCATTTTTTGTATTCTGACTTGTGTCGCTTTATATGGTTCTAACTTGTGGACACTGTTACTTACCTAAGCGATTATGAGAATGTTTTTTTCCCACGTTGTACTTCATTTTAGTAGTAAATATTGGTTGATAAGTTTTGAGTTTATTTACAAAAAAAAATAAAAATTTTGAAAAATTTGCCATTTTCAAAATTTGAAGTCTTTTTTCAGGCAGATAGTTTCACCACCTAAATAAGTTGCTGAATAACATTTCCCATATGTCTACTTTACATTTTTATAATTTTGGAAATGTCTGGATAATGTATTTTGATTTTACCTGGCTTACAATTGAAATATCGCTTTAAAAATATCAGTTTTTTTCAGAATTATCTTGGGAAATAATTACTGTTTTGAATGTAATTTTAAATATTTAGCATTAAAAACCCCTATATATCAATCCATTCTCAAATCTGCACCCCTCAAACTGTCAGATACAGCTTTAAGGAAGATTGTTAACCCCTTGAGATCTTCATACTAATTAAATCAAAATGGAGGTGAAATTAAGAATGGTCAAATTTTGCCGGTTATATGTTCATTTAGCCCTAAAATTTACACATTTCCAAAAGATAAAAAGAGAAATCCCACCATACAATTTGTTATGCAATTTCTCCTGAGTACAGAGACCCCCGACATGTGGACGATACTTGTTTCATGGACACTTAGCAAGAAGGGATGGAGCGTCCTGTAGCTGCCAATTTTTTAGTTTCCTCATTGGCCTCTTTTGTAGACTATAAAATTTTAGCTTTTTCGTTATTGGGGCCAAGTGACAGAAATTTTTTGCCGGATTAGATGCTTTTTCCAGTGTTACCATTTTGGGGTTGGTATCCCCTATTGTTAAAAATTGTTGAACTTTTTTTGAGGGCAGGAGTAGAAAAGCATCAATTCAATACAGAATTTTTTACTTTTTTTTTGGTGTTCATCGTATAGCCTAGTAATCATGTTATCTTTATTCTATGGGTCAATACAATTATGGCGATACTGCATTTGAATATTTATGTTTATTTATGCTTTACTAAATTAACCAAATAAAACCCTAATGTGGGGAAAAAATCTATCATTTGTTTATCGCCATCTTCCAACTTTCCTTTTTTGGCTGCAGAGCTGGTTCATGTCTTGTTTTTTTGCGGGTCATGATGTATTTTGCAACAGAATTATTCTGGAGTACATAAGTTTTTTTATCACTTTTATTTGCATTTTTGTGGGATTAAATAGGTAAAAACCATAATTTGTGGCAGGTTTTTAACAGTTTTTTTTACGACGTTCATCATGAGGGTTCAGTCATTATTTGCTTTTATTCTACAGGTTGTTATGGACGTGGTGATACTACATATGTGGGGTTTGTGTTATGATTTAGACTTTTTGTGCATTATATGTCTCTTTATATTTTATGGGGCTTATGGGCCCCATTTATTGATTTATTTTTTATTGATCGGACCTCAGGGCTGCCATAGAAATGATCGCCGCCCACTGAAGACAGCTCAGGGGGGGGGCGAACGTGGGGGAAAGATCAGTTACAGGCAGTTTAAATTCCTCAGTTGCAATGACCATGCCATTTAACGGGTTAAACACCCACGATCGAGCCCACTCTAACCGCGGGTGTTACAGCCGGGACCCCATGTATCCTGATACCGGCCCAGCTCAGATCTCCATCAGATCTATATCGAACGCAAAGCTCTAAGGGGTTAAAAACTATCTCCAGCACATAAAAGAATAAGGGGTCCTGCACCTGAAAGTACATCAAAACTGATTGCAATGCAGTTTTAGAGTGTCTGAGCTGACTTGTTTCAAGGTAACCTGACCCCTGAATTTTCAGCATTTTGCTATGTTTTGTTTAATTTTGCTCAAACAAATATGAACCTTTTTTGTCCAGAATCCTGAGAAATAATTTTTTATAATGCCTAAAAAGAACCAACATAAATATGATTTAAAGATTTTTTTTAAATCTTATTATGAAGCCTAAGTAGGGGCAGCAAGTTTAGTTGCATGAAGTAAGTGTTATTTAGAAGCACACAGTGGAACATTGGGGCTCATTTACCAAGGGCTTTGCGCCGCATTTTTGTCGGACTGCGAAATGTCTGTGCTGCGATTGTGGCGCACGCAACCCTTTTGTGGCGCGGCTCCGCTGGCTTCCATGCAACACAAATTAGGGGGTGTGCCGTTGGTCGGTCTGATTGATTCGGACCGAGCACCGTATTCAACTTGCAAATTGTGTCACACGCTGTATGTTATAGATGCACCACAAAAAAGATGGCGAACTCTATGGGGCCAGTGTGGGGAAGCAACAGATTCTTGATTTCTGGTACACGTTCTTAACGAATCGCCGCTATTATAATAGAATTATTACTTTTAGTGCATTTTCCAACTTTCTAAGTAAATGTGCCCCATTGTTGTTACTAAGGGAAACACTATACTGTGAGTTATACTGGATTCCCATATGTCTGTGATACAGACGTGAGAAACACCATGCCATGGACTGATCATTCTGCTGGGGACTGAACTCCGTGCATCATATTGATATTTGATGCACAGACTTCTTGTTTCCCCAATATGCAGCAGAGACGACATTATTTAGGAGGCCTAAATTTGATATTTTGAATGACGCAGTGTAGATTGTGCAGCAACTGTGACTTATTTAATCAGTAAGTGATGTCTGGTAAAAGTATCTCTTGTGCAGTACATGTATTTTTTCATGTGCACTTCATATTAAGTGCTGGTGTATATTTTTGAGGGAATGATCAGCTGTATAAAATAGCTGCCACCAGCAAGGTATGGTGTGGAAACTACTACTGTAGCACCTAGTTTGTTTAAGTTCTGTGACAATGAGGCATCCTCCACCTAATTGCTTGCTAATGAGCCCTTTGATTTATTTTGGCTCTCCTTTGTCCTCCACCGTATAAACCACTGATATTCTCTAGAGTTGTCACAGAGAGAGGTGGGTTGTTGGGAAGTACTTTCCAACTTCATCCAGTGCAAGTGTGAGGATGTTAACCGCTGCTCCTGGAATAAGGAGTTCATGGAATTAAGGTTAGGTGGAGGCTTGTAGCACTGGAGAAAGTATACCTGCCATTGTACCTTCTATAGGACAGAATCATTACAGGGTACCAGCGAAGTTCCTGTGACATTGAGAGAATATGTACTTTATGTTGCCAGCGTCCCTTTACATTTAATGTCTTATGAAAGGCACTGGCAATTGAAGCAATACTATTATACTGTGATATTGCACTTGCTGTGAAGGACTGTCGGCAGATGGAAGATGGCGCATTCTGCTGATAGTACAATATTTTTCTAAATGAACACTTTGATGGAGGGCTGTTGTAAATCCCACCCGACCTGTGCCACAATGCACAATAATTCTTCCAAAATTCCCTATTTGTAAACCAACATTGCATCAAATATTATTTATTAACGATAATCATAATTATTATAAGGAAATATTTATATTATTAATGGATATTAGATATTTTTTATAATATCCCCCCATAAATGAGTTCACATATAATTTCCCCAAGTTAAACCTGTATCATCCTCTCTTGGTAAAGTACGGCTGAGGATGCACTGAAAAGGGTCCTTTTTTTCTATTCTGGACACTATTCCTAGCAGCCTTGATTTATTTCTACCAGACTCGTATACCTCCTGAGAACTCTGGTTTACTAAACATTAATCCACTGTGATGGACAGAATCTCTGACAGCTTTCATTGCTGCCCATCTTGATGTCAGAGAGCTGATCGATTGCCTTCAGCATTTTGGTATTTTTGACCCTTTTGATTCTCTGTTTCGCTGACAATCCGTTTGCCTTGTGATTTTGTACTGCTTTGTTCTCTTGTTCTGACCCATATTTGGTGACTTTCCTTCACTTTATGTATTGTTTGGTCTTTGTCTACTTATTTGTACTTTGGTGCAGGTAGGGAATGTCGACCAGTTGTCTCACTGTCTTTTTCACCAGTCCGTTCCTATACCCTGCATAGCACCCTGCATTATTTTTATATATATATAATCCCTCTTTAAATTGATATATACCTCTCCACTCTAAATTATTTTATATACTGTATATATAATACCTCACATTATTTTATACATAATGCACTCACAAGAATAATTTTAAATATAATGCCCCAACATTATTTCATACTTTAATACACTTTAATACACTTTTGCACACTACTGTAGATGCCCTTAACAATGGCACCGTCTAATTGCATTAGTGCAGCTTTAGAATGTTTGTTGGCTGGCAGCACATCACACTGTATTAAAGGGATATCCTAAGTAGTGATCGTCCCTCCCCTCATTCTCCTTTGCAACAACCAAGGCTAATACACCAAAATAGCGCTAATTGATGTGTTTGCCCATCAACCGGACCTTGTCCTGCTTGGCCTAAGTAAGACTGGCATCTTAAGTTTTCCTGAATGTCCGGCTTGAACGCTTACAGACCGGACTCAGCATATCATTTTATTTCTGGACATTCAAACTAACAATACGAGTAAATCACATCACACACACTCGTGGGCAATAGGCCTAAAAGTCCTTGGTCCTTTTGGTCAATGTTAGATTACTGTGGTATGGGTGTTTGATCAGTGTTAACCCATATTTTCAATTTTATAACATTAGTGAGATTGAGCCAAGGTGTGGAGACAATACAAATTTGAGGTATAATGGAAAGATCTTCACCTGTTCTATGTGTATAGTCACACGATTAAAAAAAACTACCATCAAAATCAAGCATTAGAACAAGGGACACTTACCGTACTTGTGGATCCATATACTGTGACTGGATATTTTTTATCCATTACCTCATTCTTTCAATCAACTTGAAGCCCCTTCTGTCCTGCAGTTTCACAGGCTGTTACACTGTCTCATGCTCCCCCTCTGTCTGTTTTATGAAATCAGAGCCCTTCTAAGTCATTAGCATAAAGTTGATTTAAGTGCCTGGATCTATGAGTGTCTGTGCTTTATCGTTCCTGGTTTTGATGGTAGATTTTCTATAAGTCGTCTTTTTGGTTAAACCTCTTTGAAAGGAACCTTTCCTGACCATTAAACCTTAATGACAGGTTCCCACATAAATCTTATAACTGTTTCCCATTCAGTTTTTATTATAAAAATCCATATCTAATATCTGTATTAAAGGAAACCTACCATTTGATTTGATGCATTATGAAGAAAACATATCTTGAGACTGCTGTAGCTACACTGATGCAGGGTCATATTTTGATTAATCCAAGGGCTCAGTGGTTTTGTTGAAAAAACAATTATAACATTCAGGACCTTAGGAAAGCTGGGTCAGGCTGGTTGACACATTACACACGAGCTTGTAATTACAAATGGAGGTTAGTCAATCATGACTAATCAACCTGAGCTGGATCACTCATACACAGCAGCTGGGGGATGGTGCAGCAATTGATTATTCTGCCTCCAGGCACAAGAACGATTACATCAGCCTCTCCTGCAGTCACGTGCTAGGACAAGCGCTGAAGGAGCCACAGAAGCAAGAAAGCTTCATTATCATAATGTTTTATCAGTGAAACCACTCAGCACAGGGATTAACCAAGATATGATGTTCCATCAGTGTAGCTACAGCATTCTCAAGGTATGTTTGCTTCATAAAGCATTTAAATCAATTAAAAAAAAAAAAGTAGCTGGCACTTTTCCAGCAGATTTAACAAGTCACAAGTGGCATGTTTTCTTCAACATCTCCCTCAGTGCCATCATTCCCCCCTCCCTCAGGAATGGGGGGGGATGCGGGGGTTGAGGGAGATGTTAGCAGATCGACACAGAGGGGCACTTCCGGCGGACTTCAGCGCAGCAGCGACACCTAGTGGACATCGGGGGCATGTCCTTAGTGAATCCTGCCAGAACCTGAATCGGTGTCAGAGAACGTGCCGCTGGATCCCAACTGGACTGGGTAAGTAAATCTGCCCCAGTGAGTAGACTTCTGTATTTAGGTTTAATGTTGAAAAACTGATGACAGGTTATCTTTAAAGGAAACCTGTCAGGTAAAAAAAGAGGACTATATGCACATATGTAATGAAATACCCTCCCTAGCCCTTTTCCAATTATATGACTCTCAAAATCCTTGCCTAAATGCTGTGCAACACTGTGGCACTTAGCGGTCCGATTGATGGAACTCCAGGAACCAGCAACCAAGTGTATTCATGAGGGGGCTATCCAGGCACTCCCCTTTCTGATGCTTTCTTCTGGATAGCCACAGGAGACTATTTACAAACAGAGAGTGGTGGTACATGTGCAGTAACCTAGTACATGCTACCTTATCACCAAGAGGAGGCCACACCAAGCATTAGGGTGTAAAGCACATAATGGCAACTGCACACTACGCAACTGCAACAGGAAGCTAGGCTTATGCACTATATGCAGTCACCACTGGCATGTAGCAGTGAGAGAATCGGTGACTATGGGAGTGGCGGTCCTGGGAGCCAGCATCAGAGAGGGAAGTCTCTGGACAGCCCCCTCATGCATACACTGGATTGCTGGTTTTAGGATGAATATTGTAATTTCATAGGGATATCCCTATGTTGCTTTGTTAATATATTAAGGTCCCAAGGTGCTAGGTACTTCGTGTGTATAGGCTTCAGAGGTGTAAATCCAGTATTGGCAGCCAACTTAGCGTATCTTTTCTTTCTTTAGCATCTCTTTTTCTTTTCTTTGCTTGGCAATAATTATGTTCAAAATACACTGTTGTACTCTTGTGCTGTGGATCACCCACAGTGGAATTTGGTTCATGATCCATCCCTTAAAAAAAAAATGTTTACAATAATATTCAGTACTGTGTTTAAAATGAAAGATATTTTAAATAATTATTGACAACTTACTAATTATTAATAAATTGCCAATATGTAGGCATATTCATATTACAAATAAACAAGCAGTACTACTCAGCACTGCATGGTTGTATGCCATACTTTATACTGATTTCTACAACTGATTTCTACTATCAAACTTAACACTATTTTAATCAATCAATCTGCTAAACCAGATCAACATTAGTGGTTATACTCCATTCTATATGCTTATATAAAGCTAAAGTACTATGTTTTTAATCACTTACAATCCTAATAACATAAATGTGACAATGTTCACCATTGTTGGGTAGTATGTAGATATAAGATATTATTAGTCTTTTATCACGGCTTGAATGCCAGTACAATCCTTGATTAATCCCTTAGTAATTAGATGACTAATAAAGGAGGAGCATCTGGCTGGGCATGAGCAACTAGACACTTCTGATAAACCTCCTTCATTATATTTTATTGGAATCCCATATGTGATATAAATCCCAGTTTATTATTATCATGGCCCATAAAACCAGATCAACCGTTCCAAAAATACAAATTTAACATAAAAACTTGTTTGAAAAGTAAGTCATTCTCTGGTAACACATTAAAGGGTTAATTAAGTGTATGATGACACTGTGAATCACTTTAGTTACATTTAAAACAACGCAAGCAAAGAAAATCTTAAAGATTAACCCCGAAGCCTATTTCTGTTTTTGCACCTCAGTTTATTGCTCCCCTCCTTTCATACAGCCAACACTTTTTTATTTTTCCATTTACAGAAATGCACTGTGTCAAGGTGTTAATTAGTAATGTGCGGACCTGAACCACAAAGTTTAGGTTCGTACGGAATTTGGCACCAGGTTCGTGTTCAGCTCAAACTCATTCACTCTTACCGCTCCTCAGAACGGTACTGGCACCAGTTGCGGATGTAAAGATGACAGCAGCATCCAAATGACTAAACCCCACTAGCTGGCACTAGTATCGGGAGCAACGGTCCTCCCCAAAATGGTGACACACAGTGCAGCTGGTTTGTGAGTGCTAGCCATGGTGCTTTAGATGCTGCTGGTAACTTTGCCAACAGCATTTAAAAAGTTAATGCCCACTGGAGTCACTGGTGGGGTGTTCGGGAATGTAAAAATGCAATTACAATAATCCATGTGTAAACATTTCCTATGGCAGTGATGGCAAACCTTTTAGCGGCCGTGTGCCCAAACTGCAAGCCAAAACCCCCTTATTTATCGCGAAGTACCAACCAAAAATGAAAGCAGTAACTTATTGCTTCATGTTCCTCAACAACGTTCTATCATCATATTGGATTCCTGAGGACAAGCTGGAAAGTTTTCATCATTTTAGCTTCTTTCCAGTGTCCCTCTGTACACAGAAAATCGTGGGGCCAGCAGGAGGTCCTCCAAAGATAATTTGTCCCTTCTCCCTCTTCCTAAATTCCCAAGTAGCTAAATAAGTATCACTTTAATATATGCCTGAAAGCAGCATCTTCTAAATTGCTTGGAACTGCAGGAAGATTCTTTGAGTTCTGTCTGGTGTGCTGGGGTAATGGCCCAGGTGCCCACAAATAGGGCTCTGAGTGCCGCCTCTGGCACCCGTGCCATAGGTTCGCCACCACTGTCCTATGGAGTCACGATGACCCCTTTTAGAACCTGAGCATTCAGGCATGGAAGAGTTTCCTGTTCATAGATTGACATAGACTTTGGTGTCATTTATAAGTGACAGATATGTAATACACCTTTATGTTTCATTAAAGACGGGGCTTAAAATGCAAGGTTCTAAACTGAATTTACCAAAACTGCATGTGCAAGGCAGCCGAACGTCTCACTTCCATGCGTAACATGTTTTAGCGACTCTCGTACAAAGTCTCTTGAAGATTTTGTTATTATATTTGTTGATAGGTTTTTTGTCATGGGAGTAGAAACACCGTATGGAGTAACTGCCTGAAAATTAGAAGAAAAGGCACAGATGAAAGCATTGATTAGATAATTAATAACAAACTAAGCAAATGGCTCTTATTTATTTTAGTGGACTCGGCAGAGATTACAATGTTGCATTGATGTTAGGGCCTCTTTGATAGTAAGGAAGAGTGCCACTGCTAGCACTTCTGTACTGCAGGAATAGAATTGATAAAAAAAAGCACCTCTTATCATAATTCTCAATATTGATGACTCGGCAATTAACCAAAATCATGCTGTTTTTTTTCTGAGATTTATAAAAATCATTATGATACTGTAAAGCCTATAAATTGAGTATTAGGCAGCTTAATTATTTTAATTGTGCTTACAGCATCATTACAGACTGTGTTTATTCAATGAGTCAATGAATATTAAAAGCTGTGACTCTACTTTCATAATCTCTTTTACCCGGGACTTCATTCACCATATAGAATCAAGGCCTATGGAATTGGCACAGAAATATAGTTGTTATACACATTTTAATAGTTTTGATTACTAACTACTTTATTTTTCCTATGAGATAAATATATTTGTTGTTACAAAATTTTTTTTTTGTAAATAAGCATCCATGTTGTCAGTTTAGGGTGTGTACATACACAGTGCTAATGACAAAGCCATTTGTAGATATCTAATTGCCAATAACTGTGTTGTGGAAGTGATTATTAGGGAGGAAGTGATTTAGGAATACAACAAATGATTAGGGAGATTCATAGGTCAACGTAAAAAACGATAAAAGTCGAAAAAAAAAAATCTAAATGTATGTGCACAGTTACTAAAAGCATTAGCAGATTAAAACTTAATTTACTGTGTGTTTGGATTTCAGCTATCTTCTCTTCCACATTATTGTCTGCCTATATAACGGCAGTAGCTACTGTATATCAAATACATTCATGCTCGGCCAAGAAGCTCATTAATATGAATGCATGAATTAAGAGAAAGCCACCAACGTTATGAGAAGAAAGCAATTAGATAGGTGGAATCCAATTGCCTTTTCCTTATCTCCTTTAAACATTTAGCCACAGCATAGTGATAAAAAGCTATCCAAATCAGTTCGGCTGAGAAACATAGACTTTTTATAGCCAGCTTTATAATCTACACAGGAATCACACAAAAATGCAGACATCAATTGACTTAAAAATTGATTCACAAAATACATTTATTTGTAGATCCTTCTAAATATTACTACTAAAATGGAGATGCTAGGTAGTTGAAATTAAATCATATTAATTACCTTGATCTAAATTAATGCTGAAAAAATAATGCCCAAAAATACATTTTATAAGCAGACCCCTTAACTACTACAGTATTGTGAATATTCCTATAGATCCACTGGTTACTACAAATTATACCTATTGAATGAGGCTAATATTAAAAACTGTATTCATTGTGAGAGCTGCGCTTTATGCTGTTGTTATAATAATGACAGTAAATTTATGAAATTTTATATTAGTTACATGGAAAAAAAACTGATGATGGTTATCATATTTACATATTACCTGTATTGTAATCCCTTTGGATTTGTATTCAGCTTGAAGGGCTCTAGAGAAAGTAGTAACAAATGCCTAACAAAACAAATCATTCCATCCATTATTACAAAGTTAATAATAAAATAACCCAAAATAAGTTTGGTAAATCATATTTAGGATGAAACCAAATAAAGTGGTCCCATTACAGGGTCTTGTTACACTTTTTAGTGGTACTATTTATACATTTCATTTAAGCAAAGCTGATTCTGCTGAGCCAAATGCTAAGTCTTTATTGTCCGATCCCCCAAATATAATGTATTGTTCATAGTTCTAGACTCCATATATGGAAAATAGGCACCTAAGGACAATTTGTCCAGAACAGTCTGATAAGGTATCAGTTGGACCATAAAGTGCAAGACAAAAAAGAAAGAAAGAAGCGGAGTGGCTATTTTTATGTATCAGAGGTTCCAATTTCCAATATCACTTCTTAGTGTTCCATTTATTAGTAAATACTCACAAAGCTATTAGGCAGACAAAAACCACAAAGCAGGGAGGGAGGGAAGTTTCAAGTGCAGGACATCATGACAAGACTAAACGACGGGCATTCATCTGGATGAAGCGATATCTAGCGCAATACTTTAATTTCTTCATACATGCCTGCGTTGGACCATAAAGTCTTTTCTATTCTCTACTAAGCCACACATACAAATACATATATATATACACACACACAAATATTTCTGGAGGGGTTTCACTTTATTGTGTTAGTTCTTCATGCATAAAGATAATTTTTCATTACCATATTTACTTACTTTAGAAGCAGAATAAGTAGCATAAAGTGGGCAAGGAAAGCTACCAAAAGCAGAAGAAATGTTCAGAATAAGACCTTTTCTCCTAAAGATAAAAATATAGTCAATTTATAATAGTGATATATGATTCACAGTTCAGTATTTGCTGCTGTCACTAGTAATATCTAAGAGAAGATATGAAAGCAGGTTTGACTTTTAAGGGAACCTGTCACCACCCTAACCCTCCCAAGCCCACAAACAATAGCCTCTTCTGTAATATTTTTTATTTTACTTTGTAGAATGAATGAAAAATCATCTTTTATTCTTTTGTAAGATGCAGTCAAGGAGATGGGACTGCCCGACCAAGCAGTTAGGCAAACTTGCTACCTAACCGCTGCCTACCCCATGCATCTGGTGTCCCAGCCCTGCCTCCTAATTCCAACGCCATTCTCCCGCTATCAAGATATCCTGCACAGCTTCTAGCACGTCATGCAAAGCGGAGCATAGGAGTACTGCACTTGTGAAAGATAGTCAGGTAGTTGAAGAATGACTTTTCAATTAGGAGGCAGGGCTGGAACGCCAGATGGGTGGAGTAGGCAGAGCAAACAGCGATCAGGGAGCGGGTCAAGCAGCCCCGTCTCCTTTACTGCATCTTACAAAAGAATAAAAGTTGATTTTTCATTCATACTTCAACAGAGAAATATGCTAAAAAGCCTTCCAATGGACGTACATATTGCAGAAGAAAGTACTGTTTATGGGCTTGGGGGAGGGGGGGATTGTGTGGTGACAGGTTCCTTTTAACAAGACACAAAACTCTTACACGTCTCCCAAATATTTAAAGTAATGCTAACCATCAAAAAATATTACTTCTGCAAAGAGTAAAAATCATTTTTAATGATGTGTTTGCAAGGATAGTTGAATCTTTCTAACTCCTACACCTTACCTTTGCTCCATCTGCTTTAAAACAAGTCTTGTCATCTAAATAAATAGACGTATTGTGATATTTAGTTCAAGATATTCATATACTGTATATATACACACATATATATGGTATACATATAAGATAGACATTACATTCTTATTGTCTTTCAATAGCGCCTGTACTTATAAGAGGACCTGTCACCGAGAAATTTGGCACTAAAGTAAGCAGCTCCAAGTGCTAAAACCAACGCAGCAGTGTTACAATGATAGCATTATCGGAAACCTCTCAAAGCAGTCTGCCGTATTCCTAAGGGAGCAGTCCCGGACTGCCCCGCTCGCTCCATAGCTCAGTGGTGACTGCCGCGCGTCAAGCGGCAGTCATTGCCCCTGATCTCGCCCACAATCCCGCCCCCTCATGAATACGCCAGAACGCTTTGAGAGTGCTCCGACGTTTCTATTGTACTCTGCAGCTGTGTAAGATAGGGTTATCGGAGATTTTCAATAACGCTATCATTGTAACACTGTTTCATTTGTTTTAGAACTAGGAGCTGCTTACTTAAGTGCCGAATTTCTCGGTGACAGGTCCTCTTTAACTTAGAAACCATCTCATCCTTAAGTCTTCTCCTGAATGGTAGTCATGGGATTCCCCGCCTCCCAAAAGGTGGCAGTTCCAGAGGTGGATTCATATTAACACTTCGCCATTGCAGTGTTTTTTGTTAATTTTTCGCTCTTTTCTCCTTCACAAATATCTAACTTTTTAATTTTTCCATATACAGAGCTGTGTGAGGGCTTATTTTCTTCATAACAAATTTTACTTCTCAGTGATGTTTATTAATATTCCATGCCGTGTACTGGGAATAACTGGAAAAAAATTTCAAATGTGGTCAAATTGTCAAAAGAAACGCATTTGCATCAGTTTCTTGTGGGCCCAGTTTTTACAACTTTCACTGTTTGCTCCAAATGATACATCAACTTTATTCTTTGATTTGATACGATCATGGTGATACCAAATTTATGCAGGTTTTATTGTGTTTTAATAATATTTCAACATTATAACGAATCTGCAGATGCCATGCAACATCTTGATCATCCAGATGGTCGGTGGAGAACTTCAAATGGGCCTGGACATGTGCTGGTATGAGCAGGGAAACCTTACAAGCCATGCATGATTTTAATCCATGATGGCATAGTGTGGTAATCTTTGAGACTGTGTTCCCAGCTGGCTTCAGGTCATTGACTAGGACCTTTTGTGTAGATCTGGGCTGATTCCTGACCTTCCCAAGTCTTGTGCAGCTCTACGATTTTGTCCCTGGTACAGCTCTTTGATCTTGGCCATGGTGGAGAGGTTGGAGTATAATTGAGTGTGTGTACAGGTGTCTTTTATACAGCAAACAAGTCCAAACAGGTGCAAATAATAAAGGTAATAAGTGTAGCGTAGGAGGAGCTTCTTAAATAAAAACTAACAGAACTGAGAGCCAGAATTCTCACTTGTTAGTAAGAGATATAAATGCTTATTTCATGCAATAAAATCCTAATATCCTAATAATTTAAAAATCTGATTTTCTGGATTTTTTTTAGATTCTGTCACACAGTTGAAGTGTAGATGGTCATATTAGTTGTTTAAGTAAAACAATGACAACAAGCCACATTGGTATTAGCTAAACCAAGTAAAGTAAGTAGAGCATTACTGCATAGGGGGTACAACCAAGACATTGATTGGGATAAGAAAAGATACATGAGTAGAAAATAAAGGACATTTAACACAAACTCAGGAACAGGCGACATCAGTCATTTGGCTCAACAGAATTATTTGTTTTTAAATGGGCAGGTGAAAGACACACATTTGACTTTTAATATGTGACAGGAAAGTAGATCCTTACAGGATTCAGGGTGGACAAGAGTTCAGACATACAAGATCTGTAAAGTACCCAGTGAGCGGTTTCATACCATTGTGTGGCCTGAAACAGTTTGACTAGATCTAATAATTCCCTGATGTCTAAATGGGCTTTTAATGAAGAAAATAATCCACAAGTTTTTGAGCTCAGTAGCTTAATAGTATATTTATGAAAATCCATTGTGCAACTTGACAACTAACCAAATATCTGCTTTTATTCTTTCAAAAGCATTGTTTCCACTGTGCAATGTTTTAACAATCATCTTTCTAATTTAAAGAGACTACTATAACTACATTGGAATCATTTCTGTTTTCTTATGGGAATTTTAAAGAAGTATGGAAATTCTAACAGTTGCGGAGAACCCATTTATTTGCCACTTTTGATTAGCATTACCACATACAATTTTAGAACAATGTTATGAATCTGTGTAGGAAAACTTCCAACATACTTTTGTGATGCATCAGGCATGAAATAAAACCAAAACAATCCGGAGTTAGGAAACATTAGAACATTGAGTGGAGAGCAGGCCAACAATCCGATAATTTTATGTCAGCGAGACCTTATTTCATTGATATGTAGTCCTCATTTAAATGAGATAAAACTGCATCTATTTCCTCAGAAACTTCTATATACTGGGCTAGTTAGGAGATATGCAATTAACATCTTCACAGCCAGTCAGGAGGAATGAAACCTGAGGAGAAATGTCTCATGTACGTATTTCTTAAGATTCTATGCATGAATGAAGCTGCACTGCAATTGTTTGCTATGGGTAATAGTACTACCGTATTTTTCGGACTATAAGGCACACAAAAAATCCTTTGATTTTCTCAGAAATCAAAGGTGTACCTCATAGTCCAGTGCAGCTTTTACAGGCAGTCCCCGGGTTACATACAAGATAGGGTCTGTAGGTTTGTTCTTAAGTTGATTTTGTATGTAAGTCGGAACTGTATATTTTATCATTGTAACCCCAGCCAGAACTTTTTTGATGTCTGTGACAATTGGATTTTAAAAATGTTAGGTTGTCATAAGAATCAGGATGAACACTAAAGCTTCATTACAGACACCTTTGATAATTGTTACAGCTGATCATTGTAGCCATTGACTGAAGTAGAATAAATAACCAATATCCAGAGGTCCGTTTGTAACTAGGGGTCGTATGTAAGTCGAGTGTTCTTAAGTAGGGGACCGCCTGTATATGAAATGTATATACAGACAACAGCTGCCTTGAACTGTGCACAGGTCTGCCACCTGCTGTTCATTCATCCTTATAATCAGGTGGGCCTTATAATCCGGTGTGCCTTATAGTCCAAAAAATACGGTAGATTTTTTTGTTACATATTTCTTGTAAATGAGGCTCGATTGCACCGTGCGTCAGTGGATACCTCTAGGAAGCATACAGAGAACATTCATATTTATAATCTTGACACGTCATATATTGCCTAAACAAAACAGTTAAAATGAGGGTAGACACAGAAGGGGAGGGATAAAAAAGGAAAGGATTGGCATAGGCATCCCTCACTCACTGTGTACAAAAGCTAAAATGAGGTTTAACCTAGGAGAACAAAATAACAATGCAATAAAATGGTTGAACCGGCGTATGTTTCCCCAAACTCTTACAGTAGTGGTCGTATAAAGTTACATACAAACACTCTGGATATAAATTCTAGTGTTGTGTGCACAATACACAGGCTAGTTTACATGGGGTGGTGGCTGCTGTTCAACATATTGGGTGCATGACAACCAAATTTAGCTGAACTGCTCATGTGTATACGAGGACCAGCTTAATAGTTCTTTGATGCGGTAGAGCTGAGAAACTTTCTTTTTCCAAGCAGACAGAAGTGGAGCAGTTGACTGTCTCCAGTATAGAGGTATTAGCTTTTGTTGCTGCTATTAGGTGTATCATCGGTTTTGATGAAGATAAGCGCCTGCCATCCGATGATAGGCCCAGGCAAACTAGAAATGTTCGCTGGATTTTAAGCGAGCATATAGTTAAAATATTGTCCTGAACAGCCAACTGTGGTAAAAGTATGAAATTTGGCTCCGATTTATTGATTGATGCCTCCTCTAGTCTTTTACATGCATTTAGAATCTGAATAGAGACACAATCCAGCTTGGCCAGGAAACATTCACAGCAGGGGAGCTCCACACACAGCCCACATTTAAGAGTGGTAGGATAAGGATATTCACACCTCTCTAAACTACATGTCCTGTGTAATCAACAAGTTTGGGTTTTTTTCTTTCCCTCATAAATTAAAACTAGGAGACAATGGGAAAACATATCCATCAAATAACTTGTTGTTATGAGGTCCTACTAATGGGATAGGGTCAAGGGACATTATCCTATGTGTATTTTTAATTTCAGGACATTAGCTCCTCAGGAATAGGGTCAGATGACATAAACGCCCTGATTTTAAGCCTACCCACTCCAAATTTGGTATGGAGTATGAGGTCCCCAGTCAATTGAAGATGGTTATATCATTATAGCCATTTTCTGGAAAGAATTATGAGTTTTCTTAACAACTCACCTAAAATTGTGTCTCACTGAGGGGAGTTGTATTTCATATTAGCAAATAGAGGTGCAGAGAAAAATCCACTGACTATAAATTATGGGTCTATCCAAATGCCCATGGTCAGTCATCTTGAGACTGTAACACAACCTGAAAGGCTGTCCAAGAATTCTTAGCTGGGTCTCATAGCATTGAGTAACTTTAACTATTTCATTAGTAGGGCTATTCATTTTAATCCCTTTTTATTTTTATAACTGTTTTTGTAGGTATTGTGTGTATATCCCTTTTAACCATTTTTTATCCGACAATGGTATATTTTATGTGTGTACTGCACTTTTTTATTTTAAACCTTTAAAACTTAATAAGTCTCTGATTGTAACCTTAGAGAACTTAAGTGCCCAAAGAGATTGCATTACTGATATCAATAGTTAACCCCTTATCACCGACACTAGTTTTCAGCTCAATGACCAGACTCGATTTTTCAAATCTGACAAGTCTCACGATAATTGGTTATAACTTCGGAACGCTTTAACATATCCCGGTGATTTTGAGAATGTTTTCTCGTGATACATTGTACTTCATGTTAGTTATAAAATTTAAGTGATAAGTTTTGCATTTCGTTCGGAAAAAAAGTGAAAATTTGGCAAAAGTTTGTAAAAATTCTTCATTTTCCAAGTTTGAAATGTTCTGGTTTCCAGACAAGATGTAAAACTACCCAAAAAGTTTGATAATTAACATTTACAGAATATCTGCTTTATGTTGGGATGATATTTTATGCTTCCAGTCATTTTTCTAGGATGTTATGAGGTGCAGAACTTTAGGTGCGATTTTTCTTATTTTCATGAAAATTGCCAAAACTCACATTTTGAGGGAAAACTCAGCTTCCAAGTGACTTTGAGAGGCCTAGATAATAGTAACACCCCATAAATTACCTCACTATAGAAACTTCACCCCTCAACGTATGTAAAACAACTTCTATTAAGTCTATTAACCCTTTAAGTGTTTCACCTGGGTTAAAAAATATGGACCTGCGATTTAGAAACTATTGAATTTTTTTGGAAAATACATTCATTTAGGCCAAAACTGAAATTTTCAGAATAAATTAAATGATGAAACGCACTGCAACGCTTGATGCCCAATTCCTCCCGAGTGTACTGATACCCCATATGTGGTGGTAAACTGCTGTACGGGCGCACGGCCGAGTATAGAATGAATGGAGGCGCCATTCACAGCAGATTTGTATTGTCACATTGTACGACCTATAAATTTTTTTTTTTTTTGGTAATACAAACATATGAGGGCTTATTTTTTATGGGATGAGATACAATGTATAGATAATTTATTTTGGGAGTCTAAAGCTTATTCTTGAGATTTTATTAACTATTTCAAGGGCGACACAAACAAAATCATCAATTTTTATTTTGAATTGTTAGCATTTTTTTTCCCCCGCTCACCGTAATGTAAAAATTATATTTTATCTTTATTCTCTGGTTCACTACGATTGCGGTGATACCTCATTTATATAGTTTTTCTTATTTTTGCTTAATTTTCCTGAGCAAAACCAATTTTGGAGAAAATCGCATTGTTTTTACTATTGACAACTTTTCAGGGCCATAACTTCTGTATTTTTCTGTTGTCAGATCTGGTTGAGGGCTTATTTTTTGCGAAAACAGTTGTTCTTTTCAGTCGTATCATATTAGGGAACGTAACTTTTTTTGATCACTTTTTAGAACATTTTTTGTGATGGTGTTTGATGAAAAATTGTATATTATGGATAGTTTTCCGAGTTTTTTTTTTACGTAGTTCACCGAGCGGGTTCAATATTGATTTAGATTTATTGTACAGATTAATACGGACGCGGTGATACCAAATATGTATGTTTTTGTGTTTTATTTACTGTATATGCATTTTATGTGTTACTGGGACTTTTATTTTATTTATTTATTTAATTATATTATAAAAAGTTTTAATTTTTTTTTTTTAACTTTTTTACATTTTCTACTTCTTGGCTTGAATAAGCGATCATCCGATCGCTTATTCAAGCCTTTACACTGCAATACACTTGTATTGCAGTGTATAGTGTAAGTAACTGAGCATGCTGCGCATGCTCAGTTACTTACAGCCGGGTCCTGCCAGGAAGGCAGGACCCGGCGAGAAGAGGAGCCGACAGCCTCGGGTCACTCGTCGGGACCCGGGGCAGCGGCAGGAGGGATCGGATCCCCCGGTAAGCACACCGGGGGGGTCCGATCCACGGGGGGGACACTTGCACGCCGCGGTCATGCTTAACCGCGGCGTGTAAGTGGTTAAACACCCGGGATCGGAGTTTTTCCGATCCCGGGTGTTAGTGCCGGGTCTGGGCTGTGATATCACAGCCCGACACCGGCACTATACTGACCCGATGTCCCGAAATCTTCTTCTGACGCGGCGCCGTAGAAAGGCGTCGCGTCAGAAGAAGTACCCTTAATGACCGCCGTAGAATCCTGATAGGGCGGTCATTAAGGGGTTAAGTAGTCTTGCAGCTAATTGGGTTATCTATATTTTGGGTTCCCAAATTGTTGGTGCCAGTGCTTTGAGTGAGTTCCAGTGCCGAGAGAGTAAAGGCATCATCTTGTGACGGTGGGCGGGGTTTTAATTGTTGAATTTAAGCCTCTCTAGCATAGGTGCACCTTGTGACGTAACTTGAGAGTGGGAGGGGTTTGCCCCACTGACCGAAAATCTTTAATTAAGGGACACGTTGCCCAGTTTAGTCCCATTTATTCAGGAGATCAGGTGTTTATAGTGGTTTGGTTCCTGTTTAATTATTATTAAAAACCTGCAAACTTTTACTCAAGATTTTTACACAAAACAACGCTAGGATGGACTTAATTTAGTTTTGCCCAGCGACTGCATGCCACCCGATGCATGAAGAAATCTACATGGAAATGGAGCAACATACGAAGGATGCTATACCATTATATTCACATGCACTTGTATATAATTGTATAATAAGTAATAATTGAACACTTGTTGCTTGTTTTCCTTGTGGATTTCTAGGATTTAGAATGTTATACACGGTCCTCTCTCAACAGCAACTTTCCTATCAGCAATGACTGTTAACAACACATACTGACCTGCAGTGTGAGTTATCAACCTGCAGTGATTATTCCACAACTAAAAAAAACACATTTTGAATGGTTTGTGGCACAATTAAATTCTGGACATTCACTGTTGCTTTAACAGCAGAAAAGTAAAAGCTGGTCCCTCATTTATTGTGAAAAGTACTACATTTTGCGTGTACAAACGGTCCCCTACTTAAGGACACCCGACTTGCAGACGACCCCTAGTTACAGACGGACCCCTCTGCCCACTGTGATCTCTGGTGAAGCTCCCTGAATGCTTTACTGTAGTCCCAGATTGCAATGATCAGCTGTAAGGTGTCTGGAATTAAGTTTTATTGCTAATCCTTGGTCCCATTACAGCAAAAAATTTTGAAAATCCAATTGCTACTGGGACAAAAATTTTTTTTGTCTAGAGCTACAATTGTAAAATATACAGTTCCAACTTACATACAAATTCAACTTAAGTTTGTACTTAAGTTTAAGGAACCTATCTTGTATGTAACCTGTGGACTGCCTGTACTCATTCTGGGATGAAAATTATGATGTACACTTCAGCTTTGAGTACATACTTGTGACTAATCTGAACTGAGGTCAGGGATTTTAAATAACAGCTATGATATTAAATGAAGTAAACTACTATATTTAGCTACATAACGTGCTTGATGAGCTGCATTTTTCTATTAGTCAGCTTATTAATGAATAATATTTTAAATCATGATTGATTTAATACATATGAGAGACACACAGGGAGAATATTCCAATGTAGCTTCAATTCTAGGGTTTCCATTGCTGAGCAACTGCACGCAAGCATTAAATCACTAAGACCAATGTCAAGCAACGATGGGGTGTTTGTAACCCCTTAAGGACGCAGGTTTTTTTCACTCATTTCTCGCTCCCCACTCAACTTTTTCATTTTTATGTGTACAGACCTGTGTGAGGGCTTATTTTGTGCGTTACAAATTTTACTTTCCCATAATGTTATTTATTTTAACATGCCGTATACTGCGAAGTTGGAAAAAAATTCCAAATGTGGAAAAAATTTTTTAAAAAACGCACGTGCGTCACATTCTTGTGGGCTCAGTTTTTACGACTTTGACTGTGCATTCCAAATAACACTTCTACTTTATTCTTTGGTTTGGTACGATCGCAGTGATACCAAATTTATACAGGTTTTATTGCGTTTTAATACATTTTCAAAAATTAAACTAATGTGTACAAAAAGAAAAAAAATTTTTGCCATCTTCTGATGCTAATAACTTTTTCATACTTCAGTGCAGGGAGCTGTCTGATATGTCATTTTTTGCAAAATGAGTCGATGTTTTCATTTCTACCATTTTGAGGACTGTGCGACATTTTGATCATTTTTTATTCCATTTTTTATGTGATGTGAAAAGGTGTAAAAGTTGCATTTCGGACATTTGGGCGCCATTTTCCATCTCAGAGGTCACCGCCGGCTGTAACCGTTTTTATATTTTGATAGATGACGCGATGACACGGCGATACCTAATGTGTTTGTGATTTTTACTGTTTATTATGTTTTATATCAGTTCTAGGGAAAGTGAAGGGATTTTAATTTTTAATATTTTATTAATTTTTTAAACTTTTTTTTTCTTTTTTTTTTTCCACTATCTCTTAGACCAGTGGTGGCGAACCTATGGCACGGGTACCAGAGGCGGCACTCCCAGCTCTTTCTGTGGGCACCCGGGCCATCACCACAGACAGGACTCAAAGAATTTTCCCGTAGTTCCAAGCAAAGATGCTGTTTTCAGTAATATTTTAAAGTGACTTACTTGGGTACTTGGGACTGTAGGAAGAGGGAGAATGTGTAGACAGGGCCTTATTATCTCTGAAGGACTTCCTGCTGGCTCCATGATTCTTTGTGTACAGAGGGACACTAGAAAGAAGCTACAATGATGCAAATTTTCCCTCCTTCTTTTTACTGTGTTGGTGTTCTCAGGAGGCCAGGAAGACTGCACATTGTTAAAGAACAGGGAGCAATAAGATACTGCTCTAATTTTGGTTGGCACCTCGCTATAAATGAAGGGGATTTGGGTTTGCAGTTTGGGCACTCGGTCGCTAAAAGGTTCGCTATCACTGTCTTAGACCATCGAGGGTACATTAACCCTAGATGGTCAGATCGTTCCTACCATATACTGCAAATCTTCAGGCGGCAACGGAAGGGTTAATAGCCGCAATCGGTGCAAGCACCGACCGCGGTTATTAGCGGTGGGGGTTTGCTGCAATATGCAACAGCCCCCACCATTGTATGAAGAGAACTCAGCCCGTGAGCCCTCTTCATACATTCCCTACACCTCTGCGCCGTAGAGCTACGGCGCAGAGCGTTCAGGGGTTAAAGCACACCGCCATATTATTGAAGAATCTGAGATTAGCAAATGCCAGAAGAATGTATGACTGCATTGTGCTGTGATGCTATAGGGTTGTTTTTTTGGTGGTTGTTCTTCTAGAGTTTGTTAGATGAGATGTTTTGTAGAAAGATCTTGAACCAGGACCTCTCTTCCAAAATGTGATGTTTTGTAGAAAACCTTCTGAGAAGAGTAAATTGCTGAAAAGGGGAAACCAACTTCTATAGGTGTAATGCGTCCTAATATGTTAGTTCATATAATGTATAATTAAAAAAATGTGAATTACATCACTAAAACCTGGAAAATGTTTCACTATCATTATTTGAATGTGGCAATCGCATAATCATTCAAGTGTAGACATTGTACATAAAATCATTTTTATTATAAATACTAATCAGACATTTGGAGGATGCAAATAGCTTTTCAATATTGTGTAAAGATCTCTGAAATGGAAAGAACATCTGAAGGAATATGATATTTGGGAAATATGCAAATTACATTTTCCAGGATGGGACAAGAAAAACAATGCCTCTTTTTTCTACCTTTGGAAGGCAGCCCCCTTACCATCAAGCATGACTTTCAGGAATCCTAATGACCTGGTGTGGGATCAAGCCAAACCAGTATATCTATTCCAAAAGGAACACAGTCCCAACAGTAGACAGCACTGTTTCAATTGTGTCTCATTAGTACAGTGTAGGAAACTGGTTTAGCCAAGTGGGAGGCTTTTAACTAGGGTCAGGAAGCAAGAGAAATATGGTTGTCATATTGACCTTGAATATATTTCCTTGTAACCTCAAATAGTGATATAGCATCCTGCAGCTCATCTTGTTTTACAGCGGTGGAGAAGAGGAAGCTGGGGTGAGCTGTGAAGGGTGAGTACTAACTTTGTTTTTTATGGTGCACTCTACTGGGCATTATACTTATAGGGGCACTCTGATGGGCACTATACTTATGCGGGCACACTGCTGAGCATTAAACTTATGGGGCCACTCTGCTGGGCGTTATAGTTATGGGGGCACTCTGCTGGGCATTATACTTATGGGGCCACTCTGCTGGGCATTATATTTATGGGGGCACTCTGCTGGGAATTATATTTATGGGGGCACTCTGCTGGGCATTATACTTATGGGGCCCCTCTGCTGGGCATTATACTTATGGGGCCACTCTGCTGGTCATTATATTTATGGGGGCACTCTGCTGGGAATTATACTTATGGGGCCACTCTACTGATCATTATACTTATGGGGGCATTATTCTGGACATTTTATTAATTGGAGGGGTTGCTGTGGGCATTTCATTCATGAGGGCAGACTACTAGACATTTTATTAATGAGAGGAGACTACTGGACATTTTATTGATGAATATCGGCTGCATTTCGACCCTAGGCTTATACTGATGTCAATATGTTTTCCCAGTTTTTTGTGGAAAATTTGGCACCTCAGCTTATACTTATACTGTATACTGCTTTAGATTTAATCCCACATCTTGTCATAAGACCTCCTGAAAGTCATGCCTGATGTTAAGGGGGCTGCCTCACAAGGTAGCAAAAAGAGTGTAGGGATATTGGATGCTTGCACCCTGAATCCTATTTCCTGGAAATATTCCATTAAAATACTGCCACACATACAAGTCGCCTAAAGCTCCTAAATACTGCCATGTTTATAATCCAAGTGCCCTTATCAAAATCAAGCATGAATAAACCAGGAGCACTTAATCATAGATCCAGGCTCTGTGACTTTAGTAATCTTCTTAAGTATGTTATTAGTTCTAAAAATCTAATTTGAAGATTATGCTAATGACCCTTAAGGGCTACTGGAGCGATTCCTAGAGCCACTATGTGGTGCAGATTCACAGGCTGTTACAGTGTTCAAGGAGAATTTCCCACATGCATAGAGGAGCAGATCCGGCTTCATGGACTCGGTGGTCACATGACCGCCGGGTCTAAAGGGGCTTAGCAGAGCTTATGGGTCTAATCAGACACCAGTACAGCTCTGATTACATTACATGTCACAGGTGGTCATTTCCCCCTGTATCTGAGGCTCTTGTAGATGCCCCAGTTACAGGGGTCCCCACGGGGTCTTTTGTAACCTCATGGGGGACATATAAAGTAAAAACACACACACACACACAAATAATGGATAAATATTCATAAAAAATAAATTTGAATTACCCGATATAAAAAATTCCCTGCTACACCACAAAAAACCTCATCAAAATGACCAAAATACAATAGAGAATTTATTAATGGTGTTCTTTTTGAGTTATTTGATAAAAATAAATATTTAAACTTTAATTATGTTTTAACTAGCTCTATGGGGCAGATTTATCAAGCTGTCTGAAAGTCAGAATATTTCCAGTTGCCCATGGCAACCAATCACAGCTCCCCTTTAAAATATTCATGAGCACTGGTTAAATGAAAGCTGAGCTGTGATTGGTTGCCATGGGCAACTAGAAATATTCTGACTTTCAGACAGCTTGATAAATCTGCCCCTATGTGTCCCCCCCCCAAGAAACACAAAAAAATTAAGAAAGCATGCGAAAGAAAAAAATAGGTATGACCCTTAAACTGCCGCGTACGCAAAGTCTTTTCTCAGGGGCAGTAGGCTCATACACAAGGCTAAGAAAACAAAGGCTGTATATGTGAGCCCATAAAAATATATGGGGAGGTGAGCTAGATGTAGAAACAACAGCTAGCATACCTGTGAAAACTACATATGTGTGCGTGAGGGCTTACAGTTAGGACAGTTGCACATATATTCTGACAAACGCTACGCAATGCTGTAGTTTACCGTGCAGGAATAAGCAATGTGACAGGAATAAGCCCTTCTCCATCTTTTGTGGCCGGCCAGTCGGCTCATGCAAGGGGCCATGGAATGGCACGAGCCCATAGAAGTGAATAAAGATGTGTGCCAGCTGTAGAAAATACAGCGAGCACACGTCATAAATTCATGGTTGTATAGGCGTAATTGTAGCCCTAGGGTTATCCTAGTTGTGTCTGATTTTTTAAACTCTCAGCTACTTCCTTGAAGATTATGGAGGAAAAACTCACTGCACTAGGATGCCATACCTGTGCGATTTAGATTTTTTTTTCCCATGCTTCTATTGACATTAATGGGCATAGAAGACTATGATCAGAGTAGGACATGCTGTGGTTTTCTCTGATAGGATCGGGTCTGATCAACGAAATGTGGAAAAAATCTGACTTTTGCATGGCAAAATAGACCATCAATGATTCAGAGCTCTGTCCGAGTGCTGTCATATGTAGACATATATGTAGACATCTAAGGAGCTCTTTAAACACACTAAAAATTATGTAAGATAAATGCAGAATGAAATATCTTCACCATGGTATCAGTTGTCGAGTCCAATTGCTGGTCTCATAAGTCACAGTTGGCTTCATTTAGGAACTAACTGCTGTATTCTGGTCATCGGTAGGAAGACTGCCTTCACTCATCATGTACCTTTCTAAATTGGTAGAAAATAACTGCGTTAAGCAGTTTCTAAAACAGAATGCATTATTAATAGCAGTAAAAAATGAATGTCACAGTAGCCCAGATGCTGTAACAGAACACAATTGAAGGTCCATTGGTGATTGGATGGCCTTCTGTTGACCATTCATGTTGAGTGTAATAGAAATCACAGATGAAGGTGTGTACTGTGGCTTACTTCAAAGGGTTTTTCCATTCACAGGAATACTTGTTACTCATCCCCTTGCTTGTTTGTCATTGACCATATCTATTATTTCCATTCATAAGATCACTATGATTACCACATGTAAATGCAACAAGCAAACATGGAATGGCTTGTAATATTCTCAAGAAATTTAAACATTTTGTTCATATTATTCGTACGTACCTTAACTGCAGAAATAACATTGCAGTTTATAAGATTCTGCATGGGAGACAGAAGAGAACAGTGATAAAGTATCATTTTAAACTCTTGGGACCTGTCTTCCCCTTTTTAGGTAATTTTTACTTTCAAGGAAAAAAACAATCAATTCCATTTTATTCAGTAAACCACATTAAATCCTCATCAATTGAATAAAATGATAATTCCTCTGAGAATGGACTGAAATCTGCTACGTCAGAAATATTTTTACAAAAATTCAAAAATGGTAGAAAAAGAAAAAAAAATCAAATGTTTGCACTTATTTCATTTGCTTTTGTTAAATGATACTTATAATTTTTTTTTTCATAATTGTTTCTATGTATAGGTTCTGATACCAATAGTACCGTAATTCCTTGAAGTTATTAACCCCTTAAGGACTTAGTCCTTTTTTTTATATTTTGCATTTATGTTTTTTTTTTTCCATATACACAGATGTATAAGGGCTTGTTATCTGTGGGGCATATTGTACTTTTTAGTGGTGCCATTTAATATTCTATTTAATGTAGTAGAAAGCTGGTAAAGTGGTAAAATTGTCAAAAAAACACATTTTTTTGGGGCTTTGTGTTTACATTTTTTACTATGCGCTCCAAAAGATACACCTAACTTATATTCTTTGGGTAAGTACAATCCCAGGGAAACCAAATTTTGTTTGGTTTTTATTATGTTTTGTAAGTTTTTTAAATTTTTAAATTTTTTTGCACATAAATATGAAGCTGGAGATGGGATGTTGAGCTACCAAACATGAGATTTACTGTTAATTTATTTTTATATGTGTTCTAAGAAACGGGTGGTTATTCAAACTTTTACATTTTAAACTTTTAAAAAATATTTTAAAAAAATATTTTTTACTAGGCCTGATAGCTCACACAAACTGCAAAACTACTGTTTTACTACTGATCTCTAATAGCCTAACATCAACAGGCTGGTGGAGATCAGCATTCAAAATGGCGGCACCTCAAAGCACTGCCGGTATTGGGTTAACTGGTGTAATAGGTGCCAGCACCAACTGCATGTGTTATGCAGCTGACACCCGCTGTGTATAGAGAGAGCCCAGCTCATAAGCTCTCTCCATACAACCCCCACCGCGCCACAATGTTATAGTAGAGTGGTGGCGAACCTTTTAGAGACCAAGTGCCCAAACTCCAGCCTTAGATTGCCAACAATCCCACTCTATAAGGGACATACTGTATAATACTGCCACATGGTGACCATTAGCAGTACAACAAGATAAATACCACCATACTTTTAATAAACAGACCACTAAGAAAGTCCAACATCACTAATTATATCACAAAGCAGGAGAAAATATAGTGAGGAATACTAGCCCCATACAGTGAAGAACACTACCGCCATACAGTGAGGAACACTACCCCCATACAGTGAGGAACACTACCGCCATACAGTGAGGAACACTACCCCCATACAGTGAGGAAAACTACCCCCATACAGTGAGGAACACTACTGCCATACAGTGAGGAACACTCCCCCCCATACAGTGAAGAATACAGCCATACAGTGAAGAATACAGCCATACAGTGATGGACACTACCGCCATATAGTGAGGAACACTACCGCCATACAGTGAGGAATATTACCGCCATAAAGTGAGGGACACTACCGCCATACAGTGAGGAACACTACCACCATACAGTGAGGAACACTACCGCCATACAGTGAGGGACACTACCGCCATACAGTGAGGAACACTACCCCCATACAGTGAGGAATTCTGCCACTATACATTGAGGAACACTACCGCCATACAGTCAGGAATACTACCACCACACAGTGAGGAACACTACCGCCATACAGTGAGGGAGACTATCGCCATACAGTGAGGGACACTACCTCCATACAGTGAGGAACACTACCCCCATGTAGTGAGAAATACTACCGCCACACAGTGAGGAACACTACCGCCATACAGTGAGGGACACTACCGTCATACAGTGGGGAACACTTCTGCCATACAGTGAGGGACACTACTGCCATACAGTGAGGAACACTACTGCCATACAGTGAGGAACACTACCGCAATACAGTGAGGAACACTACCGTCATACAGTGAGGAACACTACCGTCATACAGTGAGGGACACTACCCCCATACAGTCATGAACACTATCCCCATACAGTGAGGGACACTACCGCCATACAGTGAGGAACAATAGCTCCAAACAGTGCGGGACACTACCCCCATACAGGGTCAATATGAAGGATTGTTGAATCCAAGTGGAGGGGTGGGCACTGACCTGCTGCTGTGTCTCTAAGGCTGCACTGGTGAGCACAGAGTAGGTCAGATGCACACTACAGTGAGAGAGATCGCTGGAGCTCCTGGTGATCAGCAGCTTTTCCTGCCTGGCCAATTTATATAGAGACGTCAGTGGAGATGGTCGCGTGCCCTCTCTGGCACACGTGCTATAGGTTCACCACCACTGTTATAGTATGTTGTGGTGCGTAAAGGGGTTAAGCAGCATATAAATAAATATAAATAGATATAAAAGTTATATACTCCTTTTCCCCACTTTTTTGCCCACATATCAAAAGTTCCTTACCCTTTGTGCAACACTGTTTGCACATATGGCTATATATCTAAGATATATAGTGTGGCAGGGTGGCTGCCACTAGAGAAGCTTTTGGGCATAAAATGTGCATTTTGCCTTATGAAAAGCTGAGTAGAAGACAGACCTGGAAAAGTTGGGTCTGTCTAATTAAGTTGATTAGTTTTCAGCTGGAGGGGCTGCACTAATACATGGGGCAGACTTCACACTGGGCTCCACCCTGGGGAAGAGACAGGCTACGGCAAAGGCCTGTGGAGCGGTGGCAGTGAACGGTTGCTGTGTTTTTGGGGTGGCTGGCAGTAGGCCAGCACCTGGTGAGGTAGGGAACCTCGATGTTTAGTTAGTGCCGGAGAGGCTTAGGTATTATTTTTATGTTTTGAGTTTGTGTACTGCCAAATAAAGCTGGCTGAGGCCAGTCTTAACCTTACTCACATTGTGTGAATTCCCTGTGTGTGCTGGTCGTCTGCTTAGGAGACGACGATCCCCGGAGCTAATCTCTTACATATGGTGGCGGTATGCTGTGGCATGGAAATCAGCACACACAGCGAGATTTAAAGGGCCAGTAACCCTCATGTGAGAGACTGTTGTTCCTGCTGCTGGAGGCGCTGTGGTCACGGGAAGATTTGTCTTGGTGTGAGAGATATACAGAGACTGCTTGTTTGCTGTGGGAGTAATCGCCATGGGTCCGATGGATGAGTTCCAGAGACGCTGCCGGCAGATGATGTGGGAGGACCTTGGAATGCCAGAAGCCATTCGGGTTATGGAGACCCCAACTGCCAAGGCGAGCGGATCCCAGCCGAGGGTTAGAGATATCTGTGATCGGTCTGCAGTTCCTGAGGAGAGGTTGCTATGTGCCGTTGCCGGGGGCAACCGACGGGAGCAGCTTTGCAGATGTCTACGGAGGAACCGGTGTGTGGCGGAATGTCCTGCGGCCAAGTGGCCACGTGTTGCAGCGTGTATGCAGCAGCGCAAAGATGTGGTTGCTAGGGGCAACCAACGGCGACAGCATGCGGCTGTGCCATGTGAGGTCAGTGCACCTCATTGTCCTCTGGTCAGGAGACCAGAGAAGTTGCCAGTCAAGACCTGTGAGATGATAGTGGGTGGAATCCCGCTGATGGTGGAACTGGACTGTTCTCAGGATGTCTCCAGAGTTAAACCGGACATCTTATTGTTCCTGAAGTACCAGCCAGGGAAGGGTAAGACTGTCTGGATTGACTTTGAAAGTGATATTTCGATTGTGACACATAAGCTGGAGATTTGTGCAGATCTGGAGGTGGAGTTCATCCTGGGGAAAAACTTCCCTTTTTTCTGGGACTTGTGGGAAAGTATTCCAAGTAGTGGGAATAGCTGCTTTTCCTGGGAGACCCCTCTGACATCGGGTACAGTCCCAATCTCCCCAAAGGACGATCTGGAGAAGTCTCAGCGACCTGAGGTGATGGTGGGTGGAGTCTCAACAGGTTGCAGTCTGAACTGTGACCAAGGGGTCTTGATCCCACAGAAGGAGACTCTGCCACTGAGACTGATAAAGTCTGATGGACTATGTGATGATGATAATATTTGTGATGCCTTAATTTCTGAAGTTAAACCAGAAAAGTGTAATGTTGTGCATAATCTGCCTCTAACCTGTGATTATAGTGTTAACTGTGATTATATGACACTACCTGTAACATGTGACAATTCTGCAATGCCGATAACATCTGATAGCGTTACAATGTCTGTTCAGAATTATGCAGAGTGTGAACTAGGTGCAGCCCTAGATACTGAGAGAGTTAGCTCAGAGGTGCCCCTAGAGGTTGTGAGTTGTAATGACACAGGTAGCGAGCCTGAGATGTGTAATGTAGCTAATGGCAGTTCAGATAGGGATACCGCCATAGCAAGGGCAGGTGAAGATAATGAGATCCTGATTGTTAGTGGTTTCCCTTCAGCCCAGAGTTACACAAACAGTGAGTGTGAACAGAGCCCTAGAGAAGCAGCTACTCGCTCAGAACCTGCAGGAGGTGAGGATAGCCTGTGTCAGTCACCTGTGGAGGAGTCTCACATTAGTGTTCAGGAAATGTCAGGGGGAGACCAGACATCTGATACACCTGAGGCTTCTGACGAGATTGAGGTACTGAGTTCGTGTGTGAACAAGGCCAGAAGAAGCATCAATAAACTGAAGCGTCATGTGAATACTGGTTTGCGGAATAACTGGTATAAATGCTACAATTGTCACGTGTCTTATAGAAGAAAAGATGACCTAAAGAGACATATATTACAGAAACATGAGTTGAAGATTGATATCTCGTACTGTCCTTTCTGTGATACAGTGTTTGCAAAGAAAAGTGAATGGGAGGTTCACATGTGTACGTGTTCGGGGAACAAAAGAAAGTGCCAAAATGGTGATGCCGACCTCCAGGTGTGTTCTGTCGTGATGTGGCACCAGAAGTGTCCTAGGAAGGAGACCAGGCGTAAACCAGACCCCTGTACACCTGCTGATGAACCGCAGAATACGCATGATGGCGTGCTGACTGAAATTGTGTGTGAACAGGGTGGAAGCGCCACTCTTAATCATACACCTACGGATGAGGGGACCCCAGATCCACAGAAGGTGGTGGAACATGTGATGCACCAGCCCTTTGGTAGTTCTGCCTGCAGTGTGGTGAGTGCAGTCTACAACTCTGTGAGGGAAGGTCGCCCATGCATCCGCAGTGATCGTGATGTTGCTGAGAAGGAGGAGAAGCCCTTGACTGACGTTACAGTGACTGGATCAAGGCCTCTCATAGGCATTCTGGAGCCACCGGTTGCCACAAGTAATGACTTTGCTTGCAAAGGTTTGGGGAAACAGGAGTCCAACCTGGCTTTTCTTCAGCAGCCAACTGGAAAAGCCGTATTGAAGACAAATACAGTGACTGGTGCCCGAGACACTGTTACAGGTGCGACGTCCGGTATATTGGGCTGTGAAGCTGGTGTGGGTGTGACTGAGTCTGTAGTCTCAACCGTGATGGCCACCCAAGTGGGATCGCTTATAACCAGTAGCCTGAATACAGTCTTGGGAAAATCCGAAGAATGGATTGATGGTTACCCCCCGAAGACAGGTGAAGAGCTGTCTCAGCCTGCTGAACCTGTGGAGAAGGTTGAAGTGGCGCCAAGTCTACAACAAAGGGACCAGCCGAGTTGCTGTGTACGTGTGGAAGCTCTGTCGTCTCGTCATAGTGCATGCCAGCATTCTCTGGGCAAGTGGAGGAATACCCAGATGGGCCCTACAGAGACTCCAACACAGCTGCACCCAACGGTAGATCTGCCTGATCATCTGAAGAGCGAAAGTGAAGATGGTCTGGATGGTGAGAAGTGCCTTGAAGATATACCGGGTGATGACTGCAGTGGATGTGAGGAGACGGGGTCTGACATAATGTCAGCAGAGCCCTCGAAATTCCTACACAGGAAAGACTCGGTGAAGACTGAGGTATTGGCCAGCAAGGCGTATGAAGGACTGACCGAGGAAGAGGTCAGCCAGGAACCTAGTGCAAGCCATGAAGAGCTTAAGGCTGCCATTGTGGAAAGTCCATGCCAGGACTTGGGTCCGAAGTCCGAAGTGTTAGCTGGAGGTGATGAGGATGATGCTGATGTTGAGATGAGTTTCACCTACACCGAGAGCGGAGGTTGTGACCTCAGAGGTAGCAAGCGCACAGCTTTGCAGACATGTGACCAGAAGCTCACCAATGTGAATCGTGCCCTGGTTCTGAACGGTAATGCCCCCTTCAATGACAAAGAAGGTGCCGAAGCTGAAGACTGGAAAACGGGCAAACCCGTGCGTGTCGTGTGCAATGCTAAGGGGAAAAAGCACAGTGCATATGCCTCAGTGGATGGTAAGCGGTGTGACGGCATCCACAAGGTGATGAAGAGATGGGGCCTAACCATGCCAAGCCCTGAGGGGTATGTGGAGTCTCCAGTAAAATGCAAGAGAAAGAGGAGAAGAAAATCTATCATTGTTAACAGAGACATGATTGAAGATGATCAGTTGTGTGAAGGAAGAGATGCTGGGACTAATTTTGAGCTGTCTGTGTCTCCTGCAGTTAAGGAAAAAAGCTGTCATTTTCCAGGTATAGAAGATGTAGAAGATGGTAGGGTCTCTACAGTGCTTCTAGGAACCGTAGGGATTAGACCCCAATATAGGAGCTTTGACCCCGGAGGGAGAATTAAGCTTATTGATCAGGCCTACGGCCTTGATCACAGGGGGAGGATATGTGGCAGGGTGGCTGCCACTAGAGAAGCTTTTGGGCATAAAATGTGCATTTTGCCTTATGAAAAGCTGAGTAGAAGACAGACCTGGAAAAGTTGGGTCTGTCTAATTAAGTTGATTAGTTTTCAGCTGGAGGGGCTGCACTAATACATGGGGCAGACTTCACACTGGGCTCCACCCTGGGGAAGAGACAGGCTACGGCAAAGGCCTGTGGAGCGGTGGCAGTGAACTGTTGCTGTGTTTTTGGGGTGGCTGGCAGTAGGCCAGCACCTGGTGAGGTAGGGAACCTCGATGTTTAGTTAGTGCCGGAGAGGCTTAGGTATTATTTTTATGTTTTGAGTTTGTGTACTGCCAAATAAAGCTGGCTGAGGCCAGTCTTAACCTTACTCACATTGTGTGAATTCCCTGTGTGTGCTGGTCGTCTGCTTAGGAGACGACGATCCCCGGAGCTAATCTCTTACAATAGATATGTCTAAGATTCAGCCGATCAACCTCCTCTCTCTCTCTCTCTCTCAGCTACAACCTCCAGCAAGTCCTACAGCTCAGTAAAGCCGCTTTCCCCTCCAATAGGTAAACAATAAGCTAGAAAATATATGTTCCCCTGAGGACATAATAACCTATGGGAAATGGATGGCAGTGTATAGTATCTATCCTCAGCTCAATATGTACCTTGTATTGATTTACCTGTCCACATATGTACAATTACATCCCTTGGGAAACACTCAATTTGCTGCCAATGTTTGCTCCTCCTCCTGCTTTCAAAGGGAGGGACTGAACAGGAAGACGTATCTCACGATATAAACAAACATACAGTGGGATACCTTGCAACCCTCCTTTGTAAGTTAACCCCTAGGCACTAGGATGTACTATAACGTCCTGGTGCTGCAGGGGGTGTATGGAGAGAGCTCACGGGTTGAGCTCTCTCCTTACACAGCGGGTGTCAGCTGTACAGCTGACAGCCGCCTGTTACTGCATCAGTCGGCCATTTCATGGGCACCGTCATCTTGGATGGACGATCGCCGCCCCCGTGACGTCATTGGAAGGTGTTGATCACTTTCCATGGCAGCCTACAGTCTCATTGAGTTTAAATCACCCCCCTTTCCCTAGATCACATATAAAAATAAATAAACAGTAAAAATCATAAACATGTTAGGTATCACCAAGTCCCAAAATGCCGTTCTACCAAAATATAAAAAAGATTATTTCTGTCCATTAACACCGTAACGGAAAATAGCACCCCAAATGTCCGAATTGTCACTTTTTCCCCATTTTTCTATCCATCAATTTTTGAATGAAAAATCAAATGGTCATATAGGTCCCAAATTGATATAAATGAAGACGTCAGCACGTACCACAAACAATTACACCTTACATCGAAAGTGTGAAAAAGGTATTGGCCTCAGAATTTGGCAAAATGGAAAATATTTTTTTTGTACAAAAGATTTTAATTTTTACAAATCTATTAAAACCTAATAAAATATATATATATATTTTTCCAGCTTTCCAGGACATTGTATGGAATATTAAATGGCACCACTAAAAAGTTCAATTTGTCCCGCAGATAACAAGCTCTCACATATCTCCTTTAAACGTAAAGATAAAAAATTATTGCTTTTGGAATGAGGAGAGTATAAAATAGAAACGCAAAAACAAAGAAGGGCTGAATTCTGTAAGGGTTAATGATGGGAATTCTCCTGATGTATACTTACAATGAAGGGAAAAAAATTGTTGTGAACTCAAACTATGATAGAGGAAACAAACTGCAGGACCTTGTGTATTATCAAGATACCAATTATGCAGTATGATAAGAGAAGGTAAGAGGAAAAATGTGCTTGCTCCTGTAAGATACAAACCTACAATAGATAATATGTGGCAATGATGATCTAATGTGTACCTTATTTTACTACAGGAACTTAGTACAACATGTGTTTATGGATTTCTCTTCAACATCGTCCATAGCCTTTCATTTAAAAATATGAATTGTATGCATTAACTACTGCACCTCATCATTGTTTGGAGCATCAAGGAAACAGCAAGGATCAGGACTGTGAAGCATTCCAACATTATTCACTAAGAACAAAATAAAAAACTAAATATTACAAACATAAATGTCAAATAAAATATCAGAAATGATCTAAGACTGTACACTATTGTTTCATATTTGTAAAACCTAAAGGGTTTACCCCATATATGACATATACATGGGCCCCAGATCCATAATCTTTACTAACCTGGAGAACCCTCCTATTTTTTTTTTTTTTTTTGCAAAAGCCCCTTTTCACTAAGTGCAGTAGGGCAAAAATACAGCATCCTGGGATTAGTGTAATCCTACACTATGCATGAAAAATCTGCTCAAAGGTACTGATCAACTTATGCCAAACTCCACCTCAAGGCTTTTTTCACAACAAGAACTGAAAGAGAACTTAAATAGACTCAAGCCTTATTCTAACAAAATGTTGGCAGGCTGGCTGTATACTAGGGAGGGGCAGGCTGGCTGGCTGTATACTAGGGAGGGGCAGGCTGGCTGGCTGTATACAGGGGGCAGGCTGGCTGGCTGTATACTGGGGGGGGGGGGGGCTTGCTGGCTGTATACTGGCAGGGGCCTGCTGGCTGGCTGTATACTGGGGGGGGAAGCTTGCTGGCTGTATACTGGCAGGGGCAGGCTGGCTGGCTGTAGTGGCTATATTCACATATCTAGGGGGCAGTATTATAGTAGTTTTATTCTTGTACATAGGGGCAGTATTATAGTAGTTATATTCGTGTACATAGGGGGCAGTATTATAGTAGTTATATTCTTGTACATAGGGGCAGTATTATAGTAGTTATATTCGTGTACATAGGGGGCAGTATTATGGTAGATATATGTTTGTACATAGGGGGCAGTATTATAGTAGTTATATTCTTGTACATAGGGGGCAGTATTATAGTAGTTATATTCTTGTACATAGGGGGCAGTATTATTGTATTATATTCTTGTACATAAAATGCAGTATTATAGCATTATATTCTTGTACATAAAATGCAGTATTATAATATATTTTACTTAGGGGCAGTATTATAGTAATTACATACTTGTTTATCAGAGAAGGTATTGTAGTAGTTTTTTTGTGTTTATATAAGTCAGTATTAAGTTATGTTCTTTTAAAAAAAGGAGCTTTATTCGTGGCAGTATGAGTCTCTTTCACGGCGCTGTACTTGTTGATTTAGACCATCGATAAACAGTTTGTGTGGAGTTTAGTAACTCCACCCACATCACATGGTCACACCTACTTGTTTTGACCCCGCCCACAGAATAGGGCCACTTTAAATTCCCAGTCCGCCCCTGTGTGTGTGTATTTGTATGTGTAGCATGTATATAGTGTGTGTAGAGTTTATATGGTGCAGTGTTTATATATGTATGTTATGCATATGTAGTGTTTGTGTGCTTATGTCTGTGCAAAGTATATATTGTATATGTGTGTTCTGAAGAATATGGAGCCAGCAGCGAGGGTTTAGGTATATGGGGGGCCTGTTTCAAAGTTTGCACCGGGGCCCACTGGGGTCTTGGCTACTCCATATAAGCAAAGGGTAGTCAACATGTCTCAACAGAGATCTCACTTAGGTTATTATATCCCCGTCTGCCTATCGAGGCTGTAATGTCTTGTGTGACATGGCCCACATTTCGCCTCTATCTGGAATAATGTCAGAACCCTCATCCAATCTTTACTGGTTAATGCCACACGGGTGACTTCAGCTGTTCTTCTACTGGGAGTTAAACCAGCAAAGGTCAAGAACAAAGCACCTTGTTTAATCCAGTTTATAGACTTAGCGGCCAGAACCTATATAGAGTGGAAATGGAAAATACCAGACTTATAATTTACATCAGAATAGGATAAACCTCTGGACTGAGGCGACTAGGACAGACACCTTCCCGTTATTCGAAAGAATATGGAACGTGTAGATTGCCTCACAGGGGTCCCCATCCTTGAGAGAGCTCTGGTTTTATTTGTCATCTTGGTGTTATATGGCCCATCTAACCCATAACTTAATATCTTTATATTTCTACATTATGCTCTTGTGACTTATATTAGCATATATATTCCCCCTCCCTCCCCCCATGTTTTATTGTTTTAAATGGTACAATAACTGGCTAAGTATCAAATAACTTTGTTCTATTCCTGTTCAACCTTCAAGGGGTTAATGTTTAGCCTTGTTCAGGCTTTTTTTGTGCAGGTTTTTCCTGCTTCCAAAACAATAAATATCACATTTATAAAAGGTGTTTTAATTAAGAATCGAATAATCTTTCTTTAAACTACATTTTTATCTTATTGTTACATCCCATACCACCCATACCATCTATTACCTTACCCACTAGAAAATAAATATATAAGTTAAAACGAACAGTTTAATTGATATGTGGTTGAATTAATTAAAGTGAGTAAAGTGATAATCCATATAGGATTTGGATACAGGCGACTTGGTGTTTTATATTTTCATGTACAAATATGTGTAAGGCTGTGGAAAAGGGCCTGTATGTTTATCCATTGCCATGGACTGAACACATTCCACAGGATAGGGATCCTTGCATCATACAGAAATCTGATGCAATGACTCCCTGACTGCTGCCTGAACTGTTACATTGTTGACCCTGCAGTTCAGCTGGCTTACAGGGATTCCTTGCTATGAATTTTATCATGATGCAAGGACTCCCATCCTGTGCAATGTGTGCAGTCCGATTGAATGGACCAACATATGGGTTCATGTGCAGCCAGCCCTCTCCTTCTAAGAGACTGGTGTGTAACATGCTTTATATTTAAATCAGAATCGTGTCACTTAGAAAATTTTGTTGGACAGCAGACAGCAGAATTTTATCCAGAGTTGATACTAATTTGTGGAAATTCGAGTTTTTATCAGTCTTTGACCATTTTAACTTTTTTTTTCTTTTTTGGCATAAAACATGGATACATTTTATTAGATTGTTTTTTTTTCTGGATGAGGGAACACATTTTTTAAAAAATAACATTATTTACTTAAGTAAACAGATTATGGTAGAACATTCTCCAAGGGTTTAAAAACATAAATAATAAATCTAGGTAAAAAGTATATAGGTAAAAGAAAAATACTTCCAAATTTACAAGATAACGGTCTATTACCAAGGATTCCGATTTCAAGTCCTTGCAGATTTTCTTCAATGTGTGCATAAATATTACTTTTGGTGAAATCAGCTTGTATGATTTTAACATTTCTTCCTGTTGATTGCTCTGTAGAAATATAATCAAACTAAAAATAAATACAACCAAATAAAAAAAAAAGTTGCATTTAAGACAATCTAGCATCTAAATCAAGCATGATAAACCAGGGACACAAAGGCTGGGTTCACACTGCATATTTAGTAAACACTTAGCGTATACTAAGGAAAACTCTCAATGCATTCATTGAGCACACACCCATATAATGGCAGATGGAGGCATAGGGGGATATTTATCAGGACCTCTTCGCAACGCCAGTGGCGCAGAGGCCCTGAAATAATCGCTGCGAATTTGCAGCGGTGGGGCTATCACGAGCGCCAGCGTATGATAAATATCCCCCATAGTTGTTGCCTCCATCGGCTCAGAATATAATACGGATGCAGAAGCAAGAAAAGCCTATGGGGAGTGGATACAGTATCCCTCAGCCTCTGTTGAGTGCGTACCTCACTTAGCAGGAAGGAGGATGCCAGAGATGTCACTGTCCATATAAGGGGGCGGTATTTGTCACAGTCGGCGCAATCAGGTATTCACGTAAATGGAAGATGTATTGTAAACAATTGTTTTATTTGGCATCTCTGAAACACAATGCAATTCGGAGTCCAATATGTCTCCTTTATCAAGTGGAAAGAGACTGTAGGGTGGGTGAGGGGGGTAGGAGCTCCAGGTAATTAACCCCTCACCCACACTGCAGTCTCTTTCCACTTAATAAATGAGTCATATTGGAGTCCGAAATGCATTGTTCCAGAGATACCAAGTAAAACAATTGATTACATCTCCCTTTTACTTGAATACCTGAGTGCGCCAGCCTTGACAAATACCCCCTCTATCTATGAGTGGTATCTGGTCTTCCCTTGTCCGCCTTTCACTGTCCATATAAGGACACACTCCTGACATTGGCAATAGTCAATAACTGCTTGCTGCTTGTCCACTCCTCCCCCTGCATTTGGGGAGGTGGGGAAGGGGTCACCAGGCATGTATACCATTGTATACACATACAGGAATATGCAAGACGTGTCCTTACAACGTATAGAATAAATTGAACCCAGCCTTACTCATAGATCCAGGCACCTTGACTGTGGCAATCTTTTTATATTTGTTATACATGGCCCCCTTCCTTCTAAAATCAATTTTTTATGCTTATGATCCTGAGGGGCAACCCCTCTCTGAACTGGCTTTACAGGTTACACCCTCCTCCCTGCTCCTACATCCACTACAATGCTCCTGTAATACACCCACTATGCTAACACTATAATACATCTACTACAGTGCCCATGTAATACACCCACTGTAGTGCCCCATTCATACACCCACTATGCTGTCCGTGTCATACATCTACTCCAGTGCCCTGTCATACATCCACTACACTACCAATGTAATATATCCACTACAGTGCCTCTGTAATACACCCACCACACTAGCAATGTAATATATCCACTACAGTGCCCCTGTAATACACCCACCACACTACCAATGTAATACATCCGCTATACTGCCCCTGTCAAACATCCGCTATGCTGCACCTGTCATACATCCGCTATGCTGCACCTGTCATACATCCGCTATTCTGCCCCTGTCATACATCCGCTATGCTGCCCCTGTCATACATCCGCTATGCTGCCCCTGTCATACACCCACCACACTGCCACTGTAATACATCCACTGCAGTGCCCTGTTCATACATCCACTATGCTGTGCGTGTCATACATCCGCTACAGTGCCCCTGTATTTCATCCACTACAGTGCCCCTGTATTTCATCCACTACAGTGCCCCTGTATTTCATCCACTACAGTGCCACTGTAATACATCCACTGCAGTGCCCCTGTCATACATCCACTACAGTGCCCCTGTCATACATCCACTACAGTGCCCCTGTAATTCATCCACTACAGTGCCCCTGTCATACATCCACTACAGTGCCCCTGTCATACATCCACTACAGTGCCCCTGTCATACATCCACTACAGTGCCCCTGTCATACATCCACTACAGTGCTACTGTCATACATCCACTGCACTACCACTTTTAATACATCCACTGCATTGCCTCTATCATACATCCTCTACACTACCACTGTAATACATACACTACCCTGTAATACATCCACTACACTACCACTGTAATACATCCATGACACTACCACTGTAATACATTCACTACAGCACCCCTGTAATACACCCACTACACTACCAATGTAACAAATCCACTGCACTACCACTGTAAATATCCATTGCACTACCACTGTAATATGTACACTACACTGCCCATGTAATATATTCCCTATAGTAATCCATCCACTACATTACCACTGCAATACATCCACTACTCTGTCAGTAAAAGGAGAGATTGGGAAAGAGGGAAAGTTGTGAGTGAAAAGATTAAAATGTAACTTTTATTGTTTATATTTAAACCATAAGACCAGTGTGTTTTTACTAAAGCGTTTAGTTACGTTAAAACTTTTAGTAAAAACACACTACTCTTATGTTTCCCAATCTCTCCTCTTAGGGTGATGCCACACATGGCGTTTTTGGTCTGTGTTCGGGAAACGCATGTGCGTTCGGGCCGAGGACCTCCCCCTGTGCGCTAGCATCACGTTATGAATGGACGCCTAGCGGTACGTGTGACCGCGGCCTAAGAGGTTAGTTGCTGTATAATCACATATGGCTCACTTGCCGCAATGGCAGTGTAGTGGATGTATTACCGTGGCAGAGTAGTGGATGTTTGATAAGACTCAGTGCAAATAGAGGTTAAACACTCACAGTTGTAAACCACAGCATTAAGTATCTCAGTAAGGGTGGTGGCACACGTGCCGTTTTGTCTGCATTTGCATCGCGTTATGAATGTGTAGTTGCTAGCTGAGGTTATGCTCTTATCTCATTGAGAAGCAACTTAAAGCCACTCTACCTTACCTCCCCAATAATGCTAGCCCTTAGTTTTTCATACATGTGTGCAAGCTGTTGACCCAAATGCATACAGGAACTTTTCATACAGTTTATGGCCAATGGCAGTCTAAATTCATCCCTGCTATTATTAAATAAAGAATTTATATATACCATATACCCAGGGGCGTAACTACAGCGGTAGCAGCCATAGCAGCCGCTATGGGGCCCGCAGTTTCAGGGGGCCCCGTCATCCTGTGTTGGCCTAGCTAACATAGACACCTTTGTACTGTCTGTACTGGGCCTGCTTATTATGGAGTAGGGGTAGGCTGGTAGTGGGACTCCTACTCCATCCGGGCTTCAGTCCTGGGTTTCTGTATAGCCCACAGGTGTGGGTCACAGACCTTGTTAGAGCCTGATTTAGACTGCAGGTCAGAAGCAGTAGGTGAGGCACTACCTGGAGAGCTGAAGGGCTGGACCGTGTTCCCACAGCAAAGGTAACTGAGTGCCTCCTGTTATACTACTGGCCAAGACCGTGCCAGGCAGCCTGGTACATGTATAGATAGGTATTATTGTTGTATTAGGCAGTGCCCAGCCAGGCAGGGTTTATTTTGTATGTGCCTAAGCCAAGGCTGAATTTGTGTTTTGACAAAGAAGTGTGAATAAACACTTGATTTTGGACTTTAACTCTGTGTGTGTCCCTGCTTCCTGCACTGTTACAAGACATCTACCAGAGCAATTCCCCACACAATGCACATGAGTGAATTTATATGTGATTGTATACTAATATGTACATTTTGGAAAAGGGGAAGAGGGGCCCCAATGCAGTAGCCTGCTAGGGGGCCCTGTCTCTCCTAGTTACGCCACTGCATATACCAGTGCTATACTGGTAAAACCCTTTAGTAACCCTTATTTGAACCTCAAGTGCCCCCCTCAGTGGTGTGTATGCCAGTCTTCATAAAATCATGAAAAGTAGTTAAAGGGGTTTTCTCACAACTTCAAGTTAGGCCCTATCCACGGGATGAGACCCCCGCAGATCATGAAAACGAGGGGTCCTATGTTTTCCCAGGTACCCCAGATGGCCAAGCATGACCGTTCTGCTCCATTCATCCCTATGGAACTGACTGAAATCACAGAGCGTGGCGCTCAACAATCATTAAGATGTATGGAGCAGACCGGTCATACACGGCCATCTGATCCATTACTCTCCCAGAGCAATGACGGGTACAACTGAGGTACATGGGAAACCATGGGACCCCTCGTCTTCGTGATCCTCTAGATAGGGCCTAATTTGAATTCATGGGAAAACCCCTTTAAGTAGTACACACTCACATATCATTATAAGTGGCTAGCCTATATAACTTTGCTATAATACATTTTAAAACTATCTAATCAGACCAATATAAATGCATAATATGTCAAAAATACCAATTTCCAAAGCAACTTTCTGCATTTTCTCAAGAGTTCGACTGATCATCACAACATTCATGCCACGACTTGCCAACTGCAAACGAAAAGATGACGATCTTTTACTGTCCAAACAAAAAGAGATAACACAAAAGGCAGCTACAAGAGTGTTTATTTTGTGTACATCTAAGGATATATAGTACACAGCTCTATAGACCAGTGATGGCAAACCTTTTAGAGACAGAGTGCCCGAACTACAACAATGACCCACTTATTTATTGCCAACAAAGAAATTTAATTTGTGATTTATACTCCCTTCTCTGTCACAGCTTTCATTCATATCAGCACCCTGAGGACACCAATAGAGCAGAAAATAGAAGAAATGTGGATGATGATTGTAGCTTCCCTCCAGGGTCCCATAAACAGGAAGAATTGTCAGGGCCAGAGCAGGAGCTACAATGATAATCCAGATCTGTCCACACCTTCTCACTCCTCCAGTAGTCCCAGGCAGCGCTGTCACTTTAAAATATCTCTGTGCACAGCAAGTCCTGGGCTGTCTGGGAATTCAGGAAGATACCTGGAGTCATCTCTGCTGATGGCCTGAGTGCCCACAGAAAGGGCTCTGAGTGCCACCTCTGGCACCTGTGCCATAGGTTCGCCACCACTGCTATAGACCATAATGTAAAGTAAACAAGAGAGACTGTTTTTATGACTCAGGTGTGATCAAACACACAGAACAGATACAAAATATTTCAAATAAACCCAAATTATGTGTATCTCTACTTCTGGTTGTGGCCCACAATGACTGATGCAAATAATAATAAACTGGCCCTAAACTTGCATAGGCAGCCCACTTTCTTCTGCAAAATGAGGACATTGTACAAATGTGCATGTGAAAGAACATCATAATGTGTAAGTATATCGGCAATGCCTCGGCGCTCTTTCACACTAGTTAGGACGCTGTACGTTTACATAATACGTATCCTTTGGCATTCCTTGTGTCATCAGTATGTTGTCTATGTTTTATCCGTGGCCAGTTTTTTCCCTTCTTCGTCATCCAATTTTTTCACATTCAGAAAAAAAACAGATGGGTTGATTTTTGCCAAGTTTATAGATCATATATATATATATATATATATATATATATATATATATATATATATATATATATATATATATATATATATATACATATATACATAGAGACAGATACATACACACACATTTACATTATTAAATATTAATTATAAAGTGTGTTATTCTTGTTAACAAAAACAGGAAAAACTTCTTTCCAATAAATGTAAATAGCAAGGAAAGCTAACCCTCACTGGCTTGACCCAAATAAAATCTGGTTTGGAAATAAAGAGCCCGATTCAGCGAATAGTCCTCTTACCTCAATTGAATATGCTTTACCGATACCATCTCCAGCTCCAGTCACAACTAGGAGAGAAACCAGATATACTTATTCATTGCAGCTGCCTTACTTCAGCAGAAAAGGTTCTGGTTGAAGTTTAGCCATTTCTGAAGTTACAATATGTAAACGTAAGAATTTTACTTACATTAATCAGACTACACTAAAAATAATTTGAAGAACAATACATAAAAGACATGAAACAAACCCATCGCCTCTTGAAAGTAAATAAAAAGTGCACTTTTCTTGTCTTTTTACATAAACTGCCATTTACTTTTGTTCCAGTTTATATATAGCTTTATGTATTGGTCTTGAGCGTTACATGGTTGCATTAAAAAGATACAAATTGCCTCTATAAATCATAACAGAATGAAAACTTATGTGTCCTATTGGGTAATAAAGCAGAAACCAATATTAGAGTAACATTATACAGTGACCTTTGTACCAATAGTTTTTACATCGCCGATAAATCAATAACACGTGCATGCCAGACAATATTAGTATCTTCTGTGTGTATTGATGCAAGATGTTCAGTCTTTTAAGTCAAAGTTACACTGAAAAATCCTTTGTAACAAATCATAATATTGTAGAAGGGGAAAACTCCCAAGGTGAAATGTTTGAAATGGATGCATCTACCTTTTGAGTTGAATTGGTTTCCTTAAAGGGTTTATCTATAACTTATGTCACTAGTAGAGATGAGCGGATCTGATGTTTGGTGGGGTTGCTGAGTGTTACTCAATGTCCTCATACTACAGTACTTCGTTCTTTACTTTCTTCATTATACCGCTCCACAGCCTCTTAAAGCATAAACATCCTTTCAGATGATCTTTGATATTGTGAGGGTGTGAGTGTTGTGAACATTTCTCTAATATATACTTCTTAAGAAAATCTCCCTAGTTTGTAAAGAAACAGGCTGCAAGGTGCCCCTTTGTTACAATGTTACTTCTGTTACACAATGAATGCTTAAAATAATAATAATTAATAACCCTTTCTCCTTTCTTCCTGGCTATAGTATGCTATGACCACTATATTCAAACATCAAGCTGAAAGTAAAGGAGTTAATTCTCATTGCTGTTTAATTAAACACAGGGAGATTAGATGTGACCTCATGCAGTCTCCATAGACACACGTGGTACAGGCTGGAATACACATCTCTATGGGAGGCTTACAAACTACCGATAAGCAGAAACTGTAATGAAGTATATTAGAAAATTGTACACCACATTCCTCAACACACAATATAAACATTATCTAAACGATGCTTTGAGTGACAGCAGTAGTATTCATGCCTTCTACAGTGGAGGGGAGGGACAATTGTGGAAAATATATACATTTTTATAGTCCTGTTGCTGCACAAAGTTTTTATAAAACATCTAAGCTACAAAAAAGTAAGGGTGATAAAATATTTTCTACTGATCTATTCAAAGCCACAAGTTGCATAAATGGTCATATTTATATTTAGTAATAGTAAATAATCTCCCACAGAAATAAAACCATTTTGCATCCCAATTATATGTGGAGATCAAGAAATAAAGCTTGGAACAAAACCTCTTTCAGCAAATGTACACATGAAAATCTACATATACCACATTACAATAATTATGTAGCTGTGATTTGACCATAACAGTATACAGTCCCAATGGCAATATCCAGCTAACCTAGGGGTGCTCGATCTTGAAGCTGGCATGCAGTCAGAGCGGATAAATGCACAAAGTTCTCAAGAAAATGATCAGCACCTTCACCTTAGATGAAACTTAGATGTAAACTTCTTTATTCGGCTTCAATTTAAAAGACTATGAATAACCCCTTAACGCTCTGCGCCATAGCTCTATGGCGCAGAGGTGCACAGGGTGTATGAAGAGGGCTCACGGGGTTCTCTTCATACAAGGGTGGGTGTTGTTGCATATTGCAGCAAAACCCCACCGCTAATAACCGTGGTCGGTGCTTGCACCGATCGCAGCTATTAACCCTTCCAATGCCGCTGGCAAAGTTGCCGGCGGCATTTAAAAGATGGCAGCGTGTGGGCGCCGCCATCTTTCTTCCGATCGTCACTTCCCAGAACGCCTCGTCAGACCCGAAGCTGAATGGTTTCTGCAGATTCATGGATGACATGCAGAAATGCCATATACTGCAATACAGTAGGTTTTGTATAGGTTTTATAATGTTTTCATTTACAAAAATTAAAACCTCCTGTTCAAAAAAAAAAATTCTTCATTTTGCCATCTTCTGGAACTGATAACTTTTTCATAGTTTGGTGTACAGAGCTGTGGGTGGTGTAATTTTTTTGTGACCTTTGATAACGTTTTCAGTGCTTTTTTTTTAGGACTATACAACCTTTTGATCACTTTTTATTGAATGTTTTATATATTTCAAAATGGTAAAAAATGCCATTTGCGACTTTGGCCATTTCCGACGGGCGTTTGTTTCATTGTGAAACAAGCATGTGGTGAGTAAGAAGAGGGCTCAGCCCGTGGGCCTTCTTCACACTCCCCCAAGCGCAACAAGACGTAAGGGTATGTCTTATTGCGCCATGGGGTTAAGGACATCAATACAGTGAAAAGAAGGAGGGGAAATTTGGATTGTCATTGTAGTTTCCCTTCATGGTCCCCATGATCAGCAAGGATTGTGGGGCAGGATCTCCAACAATAATTCACCCCTGTCCACACCTCCTTCTTCCTTTTGCAGTCCCAGGAACTCCAGGATGTGTTGCTTTAAAATAGTGCTGAACCTGTCTGGCAAACTAGGTGGGCTAGGTGCCCCACTAGATGGCTCTGAGTGCCACTTCTGGTATGTGCCTGGCTGCTGAAGCTCTTACTTCTTGATCCTTCACTTATCAAAGCTTTTATCCAGAAATGGCAAAATAAACCCCTGAAGTAATGAACAGAAGTTCAATATTTTGTATATGATAGGAAACACATCTGAATTTAAACTTATAGTAAACTACTCCAAGGATTTGATGCACATGATTAGAGAGGGATATCCCTATAGTTATATGCTTCTAGATTTTGTGCCCCTGTGCCCCTTCCTAAAAAAAAATTCTCCTATACAAGCATTATACATGCAAGGTCATACACGAAGGATTGCAAGCTTGCAACGATCGCTCTTAACTCTTTAAATACTGGTGGCTAAATTGCCAGCAACATTTAATTCTCTGTCATTAGGAGAGACAATCCTCTCCAAAATGGCGGTTCACAGCTGAACCCATCCGGCTAACAGCGCAATCAGAACCAAACTTGGTACCAACCGTCAGACAGGGTAAGTGTTGGTGAACTAAACCTGCAATGCTCCTGTGGACAAGGACCCTGCCTACAGCAGAAAAACTGCCCTGATGAGGACAAACCCACTAACAGGAACCTGATAACAGCCCCAAAGAGACCCTGCAAGGTAAGAGGGAAAACTTACTTTGTCTGGCAGCTTCTGGATGGTGGAGCAGTTAAAGGGAAGTCAGAGACAGACCAGTGTTTACAAAAGAACACAGAAGTGTGTCAAGGCAATAACCAGAAAACAAGTCTGAGACAATGAAAGTGGAGTCATACCATGAGAGATGACAAGACACAAAGGGACAAACAACAGATAAAAGACAGACATGCAAAGTCAGGAAGAACCAGATTCAAATCCAAAATGACGGTGAGGCACAGAATTGAATAACAAGAGAATGGTCAAATAAATGTAGCAGAGGTCAGATATACAGGATAGAAAAGCAATAACAATAGATGCAAAGTGTAAACTGGGCAGATATATACCGTATGGAGTTCCTGGACGCCACCCCACCAGCTAACTGGTTCAGGCATCCATCACACAGATCCCTGCTGATATTGTTCATCTGAACACACAGGTTTAAATGACACCATCCAGCTTTCCAGAGGAACTCACTCCAAGCTCAACAAAGTAAACTGACTCTAAAAGAAAGCTATCAATTACCCCCCTTCTTCCTGGCAATCACATACAACGTTCCTGATATACTGCTTAACCACTAAACTGTCTAAGGGTGACAGGACGGTGTTACAGACAGTTGTATCCCCAAATTTTTACAAAATTCACTCCCGAGATTCACAAATATAAATTGTACCCCTTATGCCTTGCCATAAGTCAACTACTCTAGTAAAATGAAATTACACATTTCAGAGATGAGCTCAATAAGCACCCACACTCCTGAGAAGGAGACACATTTGTGACAAAATTAATAGATAACTGTGTCCATGGCTTAGACTTAGCAGCAAGGAATCAGTTGATTTCACATCATCAATATTTTGCAACTCACACAAACCATGACTTATTAACATGATGTATTTGGCATAGTCAATGGCTTTGTCAAACACCTTATTCTCAGTCAAGGAACCAACAACAGGTGACATAATTTGAGATTTTGAAAAATAGCTGGGTACCTAAGTGACCTTTTTTATTATCACCTAGGTGCTGATGCTTCTTCACAGAAGGTTGGAAGGACAGGACTGGATGAAATGACCACAGTTCCCACAGTGGAAACACAGGGCATTGCTGTTACAGAGATTCCTGATTTGGTGAGGTGACATGACTATTTGCATAAGCCTATTTGCATAAGCCTATTTGCCTCTACTTTTGTCATAACAAGAATGGAAGGTTCAGAGTTAGAAGACAAGAAAACCGAGGAGGATTGGGAAGAGAGCATTCTCCCTTGTGTTCCCTAAGCTGTGCTGATTCCTAAGAGGATGATTTTTGCCACCAGGGGGATGCACCACTTCCTGATCTTGGTAAAGTAGACCTCAACAGGGTGCTTGCCCGACTTTAGCATACTAACTGGCTTTCAGCATATGCAATAATTGGACATGAAATAATTAAGCCCCCTCTGGTGTCATTGCCTAAGGTCTGAAATATAGCCTTCATCTTTCCCTGAAGGAAAATTATATGTCCCCTGAACAAAATCTGTCAACTTAATTTTGCTTCTAACACAGACTGACCTGAAAGGACTGTTCCTGCTGCTGCACACGTTCAACCATCTGACAAGGGCAAACCCACTATGAGGGAAAACTTACTTTGTCTGTATGGTGGAGCGGACAGGTAACGGAAAGTCAAAGACAGACCGGTGTCCACACAAGGACACGGAAATCCATCAAGGCAATAACTGATAGCAAGTCTGAGACAGGGAATGCAGGTTGTACCAGGAGAGATGACAGGACATGAAGGGACAAACAACAGATGATAGACAGACAAGAAAATTCAGGCAGAAACGGTTCAAATCCAAAATGGTGGTAGGAAGCCAAGCAGCAATGGGTGTGGTTACCAGCACAGAAGCCTGAAAACTGATCCCTTTCAAAACACCGCAGGACCAATTCAGCTAGTCCGGATACTGTTGTGCCTCTTATCAAATTGGTGATTGGTGAACACACAAATACTTGCTTAAAATATATGGATCCTGGAAGTTTACATGTGATGTAGATACTTTACTGTATACCATAAGGATTGAAGTAGTTCAGAAATTGCTGTGCCAATTGTACAGGATATAAACTTGTGTTGGCCACTGAGCAACAAACACAGTGCCCTCATAAGAGAGTATATCTTCGTCCTTAAAGGACAGCTATCACCAGATTGAGGATTGTAAACCAAAAATTCAGACACACTGGTGTGTGCCCCCGCTGCCAACATCTGCTCTTCTTTGAGCATCTTATGCCATTGTTTTTGAGAAAAATGGCTTTAAAATTATGCAAATTAGCCTGAGGAGCACCAGGCTCCATTAGCTCCTATGGAGCCTGGAGCCCCACAGGCTCTTTTACATAATTTTAAAAGTTTTTTTTTTACCAGGACATAAGAAGCTAAAAGAAGAGTAGATCCTGCCAGCAGTGTGTGTGTGTGTGTGGGGGGGGGGGGGGGGGGCACACCTGTATTTCAGTGTGCTTGGTTTACAATCTTTGATCTGGTCATAGATGTCTTTTAATGTTCACCATTCATTTGAGTAGCCAATGGTTAATTATAAAGTATGAAGTCACAGATCAAAAGCTAGAGAAATCTGTAAGGCTGAAGATGTCTATGATTAATATCTTCCATGAACACATATGTGTGACCTTCTGCAGCTTTGCCAGGAATCCAGAAGGCTAAATTCTGAAAATTTGTTCAACATGAAGTTGGGGAGTCAGATGCCAAGGAAAAAAAGGGGGAATAGGGAAGAAAAGCGGAAGCAGAATACATTTTGAGCCATGGTGGACATATACAAATTAACAGAACTTTAATGCAGAAAACTTTTGCTTACCTTTTACAACTTAAACCATTAAAAAATATTGGAACTAAATAATAGTTCTTTTATGAGCATAACAAAAGGGAATGATTTATTTCTTCACATAAAATAGCATATGTTATTGCGCTCGTAAGCAGACAATATCGTGACTGTGACAATTTCAATGGGAAGAGACTGGAGGGAAATTCTAATTATTGCCATGAGAAATGTCAGTCTCTGATTTGATCAGAGAAATGGAAAGACATATTAAATGTGATGCAATTTTAAAGTAGATCAAGATGTCTTAAGTTTCATCAATAATAGTATATCAGCATGTGATCAAATAATTATTCATCAGACACATAAATAAACTATATTATGTAACAGAAGAGACAAGGTTTCATCTCATTATGTATAGTACTTGTCTACTGTCTATTGTAATCCAAGACTAGATATTAAGTACTGTAGTTTTGCCTCTACATACTATGTCTGATTTTGCAATCTAATGCAGTCATGAAATCAAATAAGTTAATATTAATATTAGGGCATTACATTTTTATGACAACATAAAGGAGCATTCCCATTAAGATAATATTTTTAAATATGCTCAGGATACCAAAATAACACATTCTCCAATTCACTGTTATTAACAAAAATACAGCATTTAACAGATATAATTCCAACCTATATCTATGAGTCCTGGTGTATACAATTTTGGTTGCCCCGGGATCTGACCATTAATCTTCTTGTTTAGGGTTGGACAGGACATGAATCGATTCTACTGCAATATATCTGCATCGCCCCCCCCCCCTGCATTCCAAGACTTTCTCACACACAGTGAGTGTCGTTGTGTGTTATATGCATCACATGGATCTCATCATCTCTCATCTCTGCTCCATCTCATCGATAATCTAACCACATTGTCAGCACAAAGCATCTCATAGCACAGAGGAATAATGAAGTGTCTGCTTAGAGAGTCCCCGCCCACAGTCTGGAATCTTACACTGACCATCACTGAGTGATAGAAGCTAAAACAGCAACAGAGTAAAATTGTAAAGCTAGGGTTAAAAATTATGTTTACTGTGTAACCATCACTAGGGGGCTTAAATTTGAGAACTTTCTTTCGGCAACCAGGAGAGACAATTTGGTGGTTATTTATCATTAGACCAGCTCCTTGGGTCAGTTCTATGGGGGATATTTATCATACACTGGCTTCTGCCTCTTGATGTATCGGGCTGCCAGTTGCGCAGCGTTTATCCTACGCCAGGCAGGGCCTGGCGTAGAAAAAGACGGAACCGGCGACTTTTCACGTATGAAAAGTCGCCGGCAGCAGCGAGTGCGCAGGCGCGGGGACAGTAACGCCGTGCCCCCCCTTCACGTCCCTTCACGCCCACTGTTGTGAAGGTGGCGGATTGGGGAAAATAATCGCAAAAGCTAGCAATAAGCTAGCATTTGCGATTATTTCAGGGCCTCTGCGCCACTGGCGGTGCGCAGAGGTCCTGATAAATATCCCCCTATGTCTATTTTTGGAGCTCCGGTGCCCATCAGATTCATTAAAGTGGCTTTATCCCTTTAATAAATGTTCTTATGGTCTATTTTCTGTCTGAGATTTTTTTTTTCAAAAAGTCCCAAAAAAGTCTCAAAATGCATAAAAAGTCTCAGCACATAGATCAGCAGGGAACTGATGTGACTCTGAGGGGGATATTTATCAGGACCTCTGCGCACCGCCACTGGCGCAGAGGCCCTGAAATAATCGCAAATGCTAGCTTATTGCTAGCTTTTGCGATTATTTTCCTCAATCCACCACCTTCACACTAGTGGGGCGTGAAGGGGCGTGAAGGGGGTGTGCAGCCGGCCGAGCGGGGGGCGAGGCCAGACGGGAGTGGGCCGGCGCGGGGCGTTACTGTCTCCGCGCCTGTGCACTTGCTGCTGCCTGCGTAGGGCCTGGCGTAGGTTAAACGCTGCGCTGCTGGCAGCCCAATACATCAAGAGGCAGAAGCCTCTTGATGTATCAGGCTGCGAATTTGCAGCGGCAGGGCTATCCTATGCTGGCGCACGAGCGCCAGCGTATGATAAATATCCCCCTGAGACTTTTTGTATAAGTCTCAAGTCATGAATCTGGCTTTGCACGATGTTGCACTTGCAGTAGTTCTATGTTTACACCAGATTAATGAAGAGGTGTATAAAGTCCTGTGAGACGTTTTAGAAGTAAAAATTCTCAAAAAGCCACAATGCAACAACTTTGAGACTTTTTACAGCAAAAAAGCCCATAAAAACCAATGTTTAATACCCCCCTTACCTCTATTTGAAGGCATTTGGAACCCATGGATCACAGCACATGGTTTGCTTACCCTTGAGAGGGCTCTAGCTTTATCTCCCTAATGACCTTTACCAATTTCATATGACTCATCTGTACACATGGCTGTTTCTATTATCACCTCCCATGACCAACTATACTTGTACAAATCCCATCTTCAACTACATATGTCCTGAATTAGAGTTTAATAAAATGACATTTCAAGCATATGCATTTCACACTTCTTATAAAAAACTATTTAGAGGAAGAATTCTCTGGTTATGACCAATAACTTCTTTGCAAGTGACATTTTTGGCAATCTAAGATCTTACATAGTCAAGAAACCACATCAGATCACATAACTCCACAACTTACCAATAGTTGATGCTAGGACAACATATTTCTAATTGTTCACATACTGTTTTATTTCGCAAAACCTTAAATAAAAATCTCACAATATTTCCCATATTATTACTATGCATAGTCAAAAAATATATGGATCCCTGATCAACAAGCTAATTAATAAATTCATGCTCCCAAATTCCCAACTTGCATTGAATTTCACACATTTTATTTACCACTACATGCTAATGTGAAGTTATTCAGAGATCACAAAAGAATCCACCAAAATCTCAACAGATCTCAATCTCATGTTGGACAGACACAAAAACTACTTTTGTGTAAAGAATAAAAAGAGTTTTAACTGACTGATCCGTTTTTTGGCCATGAAAATTTTATTTTCAAACTTTCAGTTTCCCCCTTCAGTAGACAAGTTTACACATAAAACTTATCTACATTTACATTTGTAAACCTGCCTGATGAAGGGTTCACCAAAAACATGCTAATAAATTTGTTTCTGGTCATACAATAAAGATATACACTCACCGGCCACTTTATTAGGTACACCTGTCCAACTGCTCGTTAACACTTAATTTCTAATCAGCCAATCACATGGCGGCAACTCAGTGCATTTAGGCATATAGACATGGTCAAGACAATCTCCTGCAGTTCAAACCGAGCATCAGTATGGGGAAGAAAGGTGATTTGAGTGCCTTTGAACGTGGCATGGTTGTTGGTGCCAGAAGGGCTGGTCTGAGTATTTCAGAAACTGCTGATCTACTGGGATTTTCACGCACAACCATCTCTAGGGTTTACAGAGAATGGTCCGAAAGAGAAAAAACATCCAGTGAGCGGCAGTTCTGTGGGCGGAAATGCCTTGTTGATGCCAGAGGTCAGAGGAGAATGGGCAGACTGGTTCGAGCTGATAGAAAGGCAACAGTGACTCAAATCGCCACCCGTTACAACCAAGGTAGGCAGAAGAGCATCTCTGAACGCACAGTACTTCGAACTTTGAGGCAGATGGGCTACAGCAGCAGAAGACCACACCGGGTGCCACTCCTTTCAGCTAAGAACAGGAAACTGAGGCTACAATTTGCACAAGCTCATCGAAATTGGACAGTGAAGATTGGAAAAACGTTGCCTGGTCTGGTGAGTCTCGATTTCTGCTGCGACATTCGGATGGTAGGGTCAGAATTTGGCGTCAACAACATGAAAGCATGGATCCATCCTTGTATCAACGGTTCAGGCTGGTGGTGATGGTGTCATGGTGTGGGGAATATTTTCTTGGCACTCTTTGGGCCCCTTGGTACAACGCCACAGCCTACCTGAGTATTGTTGCTGACCATGTCCATCCCTTTATGACCACAATGTACCCTGTAACATCTGATGGCTACTTTCAGCAGGATAATGCGCCATGTCATAAAGCTGGAATAATCTCAGACTGGTTTCTTGAACATGACAATGAGGTCACTGTACTCAAATGGCCTCCACAGTCACCAGATCTCAATCCAATAGAGCATCTTTGGGATGTGGTGGAACGGGAAATTCGCATCATGGATGTGCAGCCGACAAATCTGCGGCAATTGTGTGATGCCATCATGTCAATATGGACCAAAATCTCTGAGGAATGCTTCCAGCACCTTGTTGAATCTATGCCACGAAGAATTGAGGCAGTTCTGAAGGCAAAAGGGGGTCCAACCCGTTACTAGCATGGTGTACCTAATAAAGTGGCCGGTGCGTGTAATTCCTTTAACATTTCTGTATTTTTATCACATTTATCCTCTTAGCGCTCTTTGACGTACTATTAGTGAATGGAGATGACATTCATCATCCTGTGTCTCACCCCTTTGTGATTACCGCTGTGATCCATCCAATCATCCATTGCTCTCCAAACAAACTTTTTAGTGTGGTGTATAGTATTGTTCCATCAGATCCTTTGTGCACAGATAACACACTTATGTGCTTAGTGTCATATTATATTCTGATCTGTACGTAGTACATGTGATCATTTTTGGTGCGGTTTGTGCCTAGCGTCATATTATATTCTGACCAGTACACAGTTGATGGATAATTTTTAGTGTGCTTTGTACTTAGTGTCATATTACATCCTGACTAGAGATGAGCGAGCACTAAAATGCTCGGTTACTCGTTATTCGAGACGAACTTTTCCCGATGCTCGAGTGCTCGTCTCGAATAACGAGCCCCATTGAAGTCAATGGGAGACTCGAGCATTTTTCAAGGGGACCAAGGCTCTGCACAGGGAAGCTTGGCCAAACACCTGGGAACCTCAGAAAAGGATGGAAACACCACGGAAATGGACAGGAAACAGCAGGGGCAGCATGCATGGATGCCTCTGAGGCTGCTTAATCGCACAATTGTGCCAAAATTATGGGCAACAGCATGGCCATGACAGAGTGACAGAATGAAGCTAGATAGCATCTAAAACATCCAATAATTGACCCTGACACTATAGGGGACTTCATGCAGAGGCAGCAGCAGCAGCGGCAGGCTAGAGAGTGGCATGGCAACATACCCTAAATGGACTCAGGCTTCAAACCAATGGGTGGCAGAGAGGAACCAAAGGAGGTGAGCAAGAAGCGCTCAAATAATATCGGTACATGATAAAAGTTTGCCAGTATATTTTGTGGATTACACAGCAGGGTGGCGACAAAGTTAACATGGAAGCCATGAAAACAACCCAAAATTCTGCCTGACACAGCTCGTTTGATAAGGGGACCATGTATGGAGGCAGTGAACTAGTAGTAGATTAAAGGTGCTGCAGTTAAAACTATGTTAGTTGGATCTTGGCATGGAGCTGGCGCTCCGCTGCCAGGCGAGCTTTCGCCAATCCAAGCCCCTGTCTCTAGGCTACTCCCCAAACAGCACTTCTAAGAATCTTTTGTATAAGATCAAGTGTAATAGCGTTCTTATAAGTTTAGGATATGGCGGGTGAGGGGAATGGAAACAGATGCGCAAGAAGCGCTGAAATAATATTGGTAAATGATAAAAGTTTGCCAGTATATTTTGTGGATTACACAGCAGGGTGGCGAGAAAGTTAACAAGTTTGATGTGGAATGCCCTGTAATAGCTCTTGGGCGGTGTGCCTTTTATCGGCTAGGCTCAGCAGTTTGAGCACCGCCTGCTGTCGCTTAGCGACGGCACTGCTGCTGTGCCTAGAGCTACTGACTGATGGCGCCATGGCCACGGATGGTAATTCGGAGGAGGAGGAGGTGGAGGAGGGGTGGGTGGAGGAGGGGTGGGAGGAGGAGGAGGTATAGTAGGCCTTTGAGACCTGGACCGAGGTAGGCCCCGCAATCCTCTGCGTCGGCAGTATATCACCAGCCCCAGGGTCAGACTCGGTCCCAGCGTGCACCAAGTTAAGTGTAGTAGCGTTCTTATAAGTTTGGGATATGGCGGGTGAGGGGAATGTAAACAGATGCGCAAGAAGCGCTGAAATAATATTGGTAAATGATAAAAGTTTGCCAGTATATTTTGTGGATAACACAGCAGGGTGGCGACAAAGTTAACAAGTTTGTTGTGGAAGCCATGAAAACAACCCAAAATTCTGCCTGACAAAGCTCGTTTGATAAGGGGACCATGTATGGAGGCAGTGAACTAGTAGTAGATTAAAGGTGCTGCAGTTAAAACTATGTTAGTTGGATCTTGGCATGGAGCTGGCGCTCTGCTGCCAGGCGAGCTTTCGCCAATCCAAGCCCGTGTCTCTAGGCTACTCCCCAAACAGCACTTCTAAGAACCTTTTGTATAAGATCAAGTGTAGTAGCGTTCTTATAAGTTTAGGATATGGCGGGTGAGGGGAATGTAAACAGAAGCGCAAGAAGCGCTGAAATAATATTGGTAAATGATAAAAGTTTGCCAGTATATTTTGTGGATAACACAGCTGGGTGGCGACAAAGTTAACAACTTTGATGTGGAATCCATGAAAACAACCCAAATTTCTGCCTGACACACCTCGTTTGATAAAGGGACGATGTATGGAGGCAGCTATATGGACGACTTTTGGAGGTAGCAATGGAGACAACGTGTGGAGGCTGCTATGGAGACAATTTAATTTGGATAGTGCCTGTATGTGGCAGTCCAAAAAAGTTTTCAAACCAGAGGAGCAGGTAGGTGGCCCTCCAGAAAAATGGAATAGATTGAGTGCCTGTATGTGGCAGTCCAAAAAAGTTTTCAAACCAGAGGAGCAGGTAGGTGGCCCTCCAGAAAAATGGAATAGATTGAGTGCCTGTATGTGGCAGTCCAAAAAAGTTTTCAAACCAGAGGAGCAGGTAGGTGGCCCTCCAGAAAAATGGAATAGATTGAGTGCCTGTATGTGGCAGTCCAAAAAAGTTTTCAAACCAGAGGAGCAGGTAGGTGGCCCTCCAGAAAAATGGAATAGATTGAGTGCCTGTATGTGGCAGTCCAAAAAAGTTTTCAAACCAGAGGAGCAGGTAGGTGGCCCTCCAGAAAAATGGAATAGATTGAGTGCCTGTATGTGGCAGTCCAAAAAAGTTTTCAAACCAGAGGAGCAGGTAGGTGGCCCTCCAGAAAAATGCAATAGATTGAGTGCCTGTATGTGGCAGTCCAAAAAAGTTTTCAAACCAGAGGAGCAGGTAGGTGGCCCTCCAGAAAAATTGAATAGATTGAGTGCCTGTATGTGGCACTCCCAAAAATTGTTTAAAACAGAGGACCGGGTCGGTGGCCCTCCAGAAAAATTAAATGCATAAAGTACTATAGCTAGAGCCAGTGGGCCCTGTCAAAAAATAGCCAGTTTCCTCTGCTTTACTGTACAAAGAGGAGGAGAAGGAGGAAAATGAGGAGGAGGAGGAGTGGATAAATTATTCAGGTTGAGCTTCCTTCACCTGGTGGAGATTGGAAATTATGAGAAATCCAGGCTTTATTCATCTTAATAAGCGTCAGCCTGTAAGCGCTGTCAGTCGACAGGCGTGTACGCTTATCGGTGATGATGCCACCAGCTACACTGAAAACCCGCTCGGACAAGACGCTAGCGGCAGGGCAGGCAAGAACCTCCAAGGCGTACAGCGCCAGTTCGTGCCACATGTCCAGCTTTGAAACCCAGTAGTTGTAGGGAGCTGTGTGATCATTTAGGACGATGGTATGGTCAGCTACGTACTCCCTCACCATCTTTCTGTAAAGATCAGCCCTACTCTGCCGAGACTGGGGACAGGTGACAGTGACATAAAGCTGGCAACGCAGAACTACGCATAAAGCTTGTCCCGCAGAACTACGCACTCTGCCGCTAGCGCTGTCAGAAGGGAAATACTGTTTCAGCTTGTGCACCAGGGCCTGCTGGTATTCATGCATTCTCACACTCCTTTCCTCTCCAGGGATGAGAGTGGAAAGATTTTGCTTGTACCGTGGGTCCAGGAGAGTGAACACCCAGTAATCGGTGCTGGAATAAATTCTTTGAACGCGAAGGTCACGGGATAGGCAGCCTAGCATGAAATCTGCCATATGCGCCAGAGTACCAACGCGTAAGAATTCACTCCCCTCACTGGCCTGACTGTCCATTTCCTCCTCCTCCAACTCCTCCAACTCCTCTTCTTCTGCCCATACACGCTGAACAGTGAAGGACTCAACAATGGTCCCCTCTTGTGTCTCGCCAACATTCTCCTCCTCTTCCTCCTCATCCTCCTCCACCTCCACCTCCTCCGATATGCGCTGAGAAACAGACCTAAGGGTGCTTTGGCTAGCAACAAGGGAATCTTCTTCCCCCGTCTCTTGTGACGAGCGCAAAGCTTCCGACTTCATGCTGATCAGAGATTTTTTCAACAGGCCAAGCAACGGGATGGTGAGGCTGATGATGGCGGCATCGCCACTGACCATCTGTGTTGACTCCTCAAAGTTACTCAGCACCTGACAGATATCAGACATCCATGTGCACTCCTCATTGTAGACTTGAGGAAGCTGACTGACCTGACTACCAGTTCTGGTGGAAGTTGACATCTGGCAGTCTACAATTGCTCGGCGCTGCTGGTAAACTCTGGATAACATGGTCAGTGTTGAATTCCACCTCGTGGGCACGTTGCACAACAGTCGGTGAGCGGGCAGTTGGAGGCGGCGCTGCGCTGCCCTGAGAGTGGCAGCATCTGTGCTTCCTGAAATGCGCACAGATGCGGCGCACCTTCGTGAGCAAATCAGACAGATTGGGGTATGTCTTGAGGAAACGCTGAACTATCAGATTTAACACATGGGCCAGGCATGGCACATGTGTCAGTCTGCCGAGTTGCAGAGCCGCCACCAGGTTACGGCCGTTGTCACACACAACCATGCCTGGCTTCAGGTTCAGCGGTGCCAGCCACAGATCAGTCTGCGCCGTGATGCCCTGTAATAGTTCTTGGGTGGTGTGCCTTTTATCGCCTAGGCTCAGCAGTTTGAGCACCGCCTGCTGTCGCTTAGCGACGGCACTGCTGCTGTGCCTAGAGCTACCGACTGATGGCGCCATGCCCACGGATGGTAGTTCGGAGGAGGAGGTGGAGGAGGGGTGGGAGGAGGAGGAGGCATAGTAGGCCTGAAACACCTGGACCGAGGTAGGCCCCGCAATCCTTGGCGTCGGCAGTATATGACCAGCCGCAGGGTCACACTCGGTCCCAGCCTCCACCAAGTTAACCCAATGTGCCGTCAGCGATATATAGTGGCCCTGCCCGGCAGCACTCGTCCACGTGTCCGTGGTCAGGTGGACCTTGTCAGAAACGGCGTTGGTCAGGGCACGGATGATGTTGTCTGACACGTGCTGGTGCAGGGCTGGGACGGCACATCGGGAAAAGTAGTGGCGGCTGGGGACCGAATACCGAGGGGCGGCCGCCGCCATGAGGTTGCGAAAGGCCTCGGTCTCTACTAGCCTATAGGGCAGCATCTCCAGGCTGAGCAATCTGGAGATGTGGACATTAAGGGCTTGGGCGTGCGGGTGGGTTGCACTATATTTGCGTTTCCGCTCCAGCGTCTGGGGTATGGAGAGCTGAACGCTGGTGGATGCTGTGGAGGATCGTGGAGGCGACGATGGGGTTTTTGTGGCAGGGTCCTGGGCAGGGGGCTGACTATCAGCTGACACAGGGGAAGGAGCAGTTGTGTGCACGGCCGGAGGTGAACGGGCTTGGTGCCACTGAGTGGGGTGTTTAGCATTCATATGCCTGCGCATACTGGTGGTAGTTAAGCTATTAGTGGTGGAACCCCTGCTGATCCTGGTTTGGCAAATGTTGCACACCACAGTCCGTCGGTCATCCGGTGTTTCCTTAAAGAACCTCCAGACTTCTGAAAATCTAGCCCTCGCCGCAGGAGCCCTCGCCACGGGAGCTTCACTAGTTGACACATTTGGCGCTGATGCACCAGGTCTGGCCCTGCCTCTCCGTCTGGCCCCACCACTGCCTCTTCCAACCTGTTCTGGTCGAGGACTCTCCTCCGTCTCAGAAGCACTGTGTTCACCAGGCCTATCAACCCAGCTTGGGTCTGTCACCTCATCATCCTCCGATCCCTCAGTCTGCTCCCCCCTCGGACTTCCTGCCCTGACAACAACTTCCCCACTGTCTGACAACCGTGTCTCCTCATCGTCGGACACCTCTTTACACACTTCTTCCACTACGTCAAGAAGGTCATCATCACCCACAGACTGCGACTGGTGGAAAACCTGGGCATCGGAAAATTGCTCAGCAGCAACCGGACAAGTGGTTTGTGACTGTGGGAAGGGTCCAGAAAACAGTTCCTCAGAGTATGCCGGTTCAAATGCCAAATTTTCCTGGGAGGGGGCAGACTGGGGGGGAGGAGGCTGAGGTGCAGGAGCTGGAGGAGTGCCGATTTCGGTGACAGAGGTGGACTGCGTGGAAGACTGACTGGTGGACAAATTGCTCGAAGCATTGTCGGCAATCCACGACATCACCTGTTCGCACTGTTCTGGCCTCAACAGTGCTCTACCACGAGTCCCAGTAACTTCAGACATGAACCTAGGGAGTGTAGCTCTGCGGCGTTCCCCTGCTCCCTCATAAGCAGGTGGTGTCTCACCCCGCCCAGGACCACGGCCTCTGACCCCTGCAGTAGTTGGACGCCCACGTCCCCGCCCTCGTCCTCTACCCCTAGCCCTCGGGTTAAACATTTTGAAAATGAGAGTTATAACTTTAATTTTTTTTTTACTTTTTTTTGTGTTTTTTGTTTTTTTTTGTGTTTTTTAGTTTTTAAAACCAAACGATGCTATCCTATTGCTATGGCTATTTTCTAGCCAAGTATGAAAGCACACTGCTATGCCAGATGAGATGACGCTGAGTTATTAAAAAAATAAACGTAAAATAAAAAAGGAAATGGCAGACTGTGCCTAATTGAAATCCAACCCCTAATAAATTTTCCCACTTCGGTCTTTGCGATGGATATGTGCGTCACTAAGCGCAAAACACAGCGGTCGCAAGTCTCACTACAAATTGCTCACAATTTGCTAGTAGATGCACTGCAGCAAGGACAGCCACCAGCAGATCAACCAGAAATCAAATATATATAACGCTACTGTAGGCGTAAGTAAGCCGTTTGGATTCTCCTATGGCTATTTTCTAGCCAAGTATGAAAGCACACTGCTATGCCAGATGAGATGACGCTGAGTTATTAAAAAAATAAACGTAAAATAAAAAAGGAAATGGCAGACTGTGCCTAATTGAAATCCAACCCCTAATAAATTTTCCCACTTCGGTCTTTGCGATGGATATGTGCGTCACTAAGCGCAAAACACAGCGGTCGCAAGTCTCACTACAAATTGCTCACAATTTGCTAGTAGATGCACTGCAGCAAGGACAGCCACCAGCAGATCAACCAGAAATCAAATATATATAACGCTACTGTAGGCGTAAGTAAGCCGTTTGGATTCTCCTATGGCTATTTTCTAGCCAAGTATGAAAGCACACTGCTATGCCAGATGAGATGACGCTGAGTTATTAAAAAAATAAACGTAAAATAAAAAAGGAAATGGCAGACTGTGCCTAATTGAAATCAAACCCCTAATAAATTTTCCCACTTTGGTGTTTGAGGTGGATATGTGTGTCACTAAGAGCTAAACACAACGGTAGCAAGTCCCCCTGCAAATTCCTCACAATATGGTACTAGCTGCACTACTAGTGCCAGCAAGCCCAGCCACAAGCAAACAAAAAAAAAAAAGTATAACGTTATTGTAGCCCTAAGAAGGGCTGTTGGGTTCTTGTTGAATCACTCCTGCCTAATACTATTCTAATAGAACACCCTAACGCTTTCCCTGACCAGCAGCAGCTCTCTCCCTAGCGGCATCCAGACACAGAATGATCCGTGCAGCGCGGGCAGCGGCTAGTCTATCCCAGGGTCACCTGATCTGGCCAGCCAACCACTGCTATCGACGTGTAAGGGTACCACGTCATGCTGGGTGGAGTGCAGAGTCTCCTGGCTTGTGATTGGCTCTGTTTCTGGCCGCCAAAAAGCAAAACGGCGGGAGCTGCCATTTTCTCGAGCGGGCGAAGTATTCGTCCGAGCAACGAGCAGTTTCGAGTACGCTAATGCTCGAACGAGCATCAAGCTCGGACGAGTATGTTCGCTCATCTCTAGAGATGAGCGAGCACTAAAATGCTCGGGTACTCGTTATTCGAGACGAACTTTTCCCGATGCTCGAGTGCTCGTCTCGAATAACGAGCCCCATTGAAGTCAATGGGAAACTCGAGCATTTTTCAAGGGGACCAAGGCTCTGCACAGGGAAGCTTGGCCAAACACCTGGGAACCTCACAAAAGGATGGAAACACCACGGAAATGGACAGGAAACAGCAGGGGCAGCATGCATGGATGCCTCTGAGGCTGCTTAATCGCACCATTATGCCAAAATTATGGGCAACAGCATGGCCATGACAGAGTGACAGAATGAAGCTAGATAGCATCTAAAACATCCAATAATTGACCCTGACACTATAGGGGACTTCATGCAGAGGCAGCAGCAGCAGCGGCAGGCTAGAGAGTGGCATGGCGACATACCCTAAATGGACTCAGGCTTCAAACCAATGGGTGGCAGAGAGGAACCAAAGGAGGTGAGCAAGAAGCGCTCAAATAATATCGGTACATGATAAAAGGTTGCCAGTATATTTTGTGGATTACACAGCAGGGTGGCGACAAAGTTAACATGGAAGCCATGAAAACAACCCAAAATTCTGCCTGACACAGCTCATTTGATAAGGGGACCATGTATGGAGGCAGTGAACTAGTAGTAGATTAAAGGTGCTGCAGTTAAAACTATGTTAGTTGGATCTTGGCATGGAGCTGGCGCTCCGCTGCCAGGCGAGCTTTCGCCAATCCAAGCCCCTGTCTCTAGGCTACTCCCCAAACAGCACTTCTAAGAACCTTTTGTATAAGATCAAGTGTAATAGCGTTCTTATAAGTTTAGGATATGGCGGGTGAGGGGAATGGAAACAGATGCGCAAGAAGCGCTGAAATAATATTGGTAAATGATAAAAGTTTGCCAGTATATTTTGTGGATTACACAGCAGGGTGGCGACAAAGTTAACAAGTTTGTTGTGGAAGCCATGAAAACAACCCAAAATTCTGCCTGACACAGCTCGTTTGATAAGGGGACCATGTATGCCTACAGTTCATGCCAGTCGCTGCTCTGGCTGCCAGTCTCCTTTCGAATACAGTTTAAAATAATAACCCTCATCCATAAAGCTCTGTATAATGCTGCACCCCCCTACCTCTCCTCTCTTATCTCAGTCTATCGCCCAACCCGTGCTCTTAGATCCGCCAGTGATCTTAGATCAACCTCTACCCTAGTGCGGACCTCCCACTCGCGTCTCCAAGACTTCTCTAGAGCTGCACCAATTCTATGGAATGCTCTGCCCCGGACTATCAGAATAATACCTAACCTCCAAAGTTTCAAATGTGCTCTTAAAACCCATTTCTTTAGGCAAGCCTATAACACTCATTAACTGCATGAAGTTTTAACTCTTCTACTAACCCGTCCTGTGTCGTCCTCCCATCTGTTATCCAGCAACCAACAGGCACCAGACTTCTATGCAGTCCCATTCACCCTGGACCTGGTGACGGCTGAGTGGTTCAAGCGACAGCAATTCCATTTATTATATTTTGTTCTATTCCCTAAGAAGAATGGCTTGACCATTAAAAATTCTTTTACCTCGTGTTACCCCATCATCTTCATAAACCGTAAGCTCTGGCGAGCAGGGACCTCACTCCTGTTGTTCCATACAAATGTTGTGCTCTGTTACATTACATTTGTATTTGTTTCCTATGATTTGTAAAGCGCTACGGAATATGATGGCGCTATATAAATAAAGATTATTATTATTATTATTATTATGGAGGCAGTGAACTAGTAGTAGATTAAAGGTGCTGCACTTAAAACTATGTTAGTTGTATCTTGGGATGGAGCTGGCGCTCCGCTTCCAGGCGAGCTTTCGCCAATCCAAGCCCCTGTCTCTAGGCTACTCCCCAAACCGCACTTCTAAGAACCTTTTGTATAAGATCAAGTGTAGTAGCGTTCTTATAAGTTTGGGATATGGCGAGAGAGGGGAATGTAAACAGATGCGCAAGAAGCGCTGAAATAATATCGGTAAATGATAAAAGTTTGCCAGTATCTTTTGTGGATTACACAGCAGGGTGGCGAGAAAGTTAACAAGTTTGATGTGGAATGCCCTGTAATAGCTCTTGGGCAGTGTGCCTTTTATCGGCTAGGCTCAGCAGTTTGAGCACCGCCTGCTGTCGCTTAGCGACGGCACTGCTGCTGTGCCTAGAGCTACCGACTGATGGCGCCATGGCCACGGATGGTAATTCGGAGGAGGAGGAGGTGGAGGAGGGGTGGGAGGAGGAGGAGGTATAGTAGGCCTTTGAGACCTGGACCGAGGTAGGCCCTGCAATCCTCTGCGTCGGCAGTATATCACCAGCCCCAGGGTCAGACTCGGTCCCAGCGTGCACCAAGTTAAGTGTAGTAGCGTTCTTATAAGTTTGGGATATGGCGGGTGAGGGGAATGTAAAGAGATGCGCAAGAAGCGCTCAAATAATATTGGTAAATGATAAAAGTTTGCCAGTATATTTTGTGGATAACACAGCAGGGTGGCGACAAAGTTAACAAGTTTGTTGTGGAAGCCATGAAAACAACCCAAAATTCTGCCTGACAAAGCTCGTTTGATAAGGGGACCATGTATGGAGGCAGTGAACTAGTAGTAGATTAAAGGTGCTGCAGTTAAAACTATGTTAGTTGGATCTTGGCATGGAGCTGGCGCTCCGCTGCCAGGCGAGCTTTCGCCAATCCAAGCCCGTGTCTCTAGGCTACTCCCCAAACAGCACTTCTAAGAACCTTTTGTATAAGATCAAGTGTAGTAGCGTTCTTATAAGTTTAGGATATGGCGGGTGAGGGGAATGTAAACAGAAGCGCAAGAAGCGCTGAAATAATATTGGTAAATGATAAAAGTTTGCCAGTATATTTTGTGGATAACACAGCTGGGTGGCGACAAAGTTAACAACTTTGATGTGGAATCCATGAAAACAACCCAAATTTCTGCCTGACACACCTCGTTTGATAAAGGGACGATGTATGGAGGCAGCTATATGGACGACTTTTGGAGGTAGCAATGGAGACAACGTGTGGAGGCTGCTATGGAGACAATTTAATTTGGATAGTGCCTGTATGTGGCAGTCCAAAAAAGTTTTCAAACCAGAGGAGCAGGTAGGTGGCCCTCCAGAAAAATGGAATAGATTGAGTGCCTGTATGTGGCAGTCCAAAAAAGTTTTCAAACCAGAGGAGCAGGTAGGTGGCCCTCCAGAAAAATTGAATAGATTGAGTGCCTGTATGTGGCACTCCCAAAAATTGTTTAAAACAGAGGACCGGGTCGGTGGCCCTCCAGAAAAATTAAATGCATAAAGTACTATAGCTAGAGCCAGTGGGCCCTGTCAAAAAATAGCCAGTTTCCTCTGCTTTACTGTACAAAGAGGAGGAGAAGGAGGAAAATGAGGAGGAGGAGTGGATAAATTATTCAGGTTGAGCTTCCTTCACCTGGTGGAGATTGGAAATTATGAGAAATCCAGGCTTTATTCATCTTAATAAGCGTCAGCCTGTCAGCGCTGTCAGTCGACAGGCGTGTACGCTTATTGGTGATGATGCCACCAGCTGCACTGAAAAACCGCTCGGACAAGACGCTAGCGGCAGGGCAGGCAAGAACCTCCAAGGCGTACAGCGCCAGTTCGTGCCACATGTCCAGCTTTGAAACCCAGTAGTTGTAGGGAGCTGTGTGATCATTTAGGACGATGGTATGGTCAGCTACGTACTCCCTCACCATCTTTCTGTAAAGATCAGCCCTACTCTGCCGAGACTGGGGACAGGTGACAGTGTCTTGCTGGGGTGACATAAAGCTGGCAAAAGCCTTGTAAAGCGTACCCTTGCCAGTGCTGGACAAGCTGCCTGCTCGCCTACTCTCCCTCGCTACTTGTCCCGCAGAACTACGCACTCTGCCGCTAGCGCTGTCAGAAGGGAAATACTGTTTCAGCTTGTGCACCAGGGCCTGCTGGTATTCATGCATTCTCACACTCCTTTCCTCTCCAGGGATGAGAGTGGAAAGATTTTGCTTGTACCGTGGGTCCAGGAGAGTGAACACCCAGTAATCGGTGCTGGAATAAATTCTTTGAACGCGAGGGTCACGGGATAGGCAGCCTAGCATGAAATCTGCCATATGCGCCAGAGTACCAACGCGTAAGAATTCACTCCCCTCACTGGCCTGACTGTCCATTTCCTCCTCCTCCAACTCCTCCAACTCCTCTTCTTCTGCCCATACACGCTGAACAGTGAAGGACTCAACAATGGTCCCCTCTTGTGTCTCGCCAACATTCTCCTCCTCTTCCTCCTCATCCTCCTCCACCTCCACCTCCTCCGATATGCGCTGAGAAACAGACCTAAGGGTGCTTTGGCTATCAACAAGGGAATCTTCTTCCCCCGTCTCTTGTGACGAGCGCAAAGCTTCCGACTTCATGCTGATCAGAGATTTTTTCAACAGGCCAAGCAGCGGGATGGTGAGGCTGATGATGGCGGCATCGCCACTGACCATCTGTGTTGACTCCTCAAAGTTACTCAGCACCTGACAGATATCAGACATCCACGTCCACTCCTCATTGTAGACTTGAGGAAGCTGATTGACCTGACTACCAGTTCTGGTGGAAGTTGACATCTGGCAGTCTACAATCGCTCGGCGCTGCTGGTAAACTCTGGATAACATGGTCAGTGTTGAATTCCACCTCGTGGGCACGTCGCACAACAGTCGGTGAGCGGGCAGTTGGAGGCGGCGCTGCGCTGCCCTGAGAGTGGCAGCATCTGTGCTGGACTTCCTGAAATGCGCACAGATGCGGCGCACCTTCGTGAGCAAATCAGACAGATTGGGGTATGTCTTGAGGAAACGCTGAACTATCAGATTTAACACATGGGCCAGGCATGGCACATGTGTCAGTCTGCCGAGTTGCAGAGCCGTCACCAGGTTACGGCCGTTGTCACACACAACCATGCCTGGCTTCAGGTTCAGCGGTGCCAGCCACAGATCAGTCTGCGCCGTGATGCCCTGTAATAGTTCTTGGGCGGTGTGCCTTTTATCGCCTAGGCTCAGCAGTTTGAGCACCGCCTGCTGTCGCTTAGCGACGGCACTGCTGCTGTGCCTAGAGCTACCGACTGATGGCGCCATGCCCACGGATGGTAGTTCGGAGGAGGAGGTGGAGGAGGGGTGGGAGGAGGAGGAGGCATAGTAGGCCTGAAACACCTGGACCGAGGTAGGCCCCGCAATCCTTGGCGTCGGCAGTATATGACCAGCCGCAGGGTCAGACTCTGTCCCAGCCTCCACCAAGTTAACCCAATGTGCCGTCAGCGATATATAGTGGCCCTGCCCGGCAGCACTCGTCCACGTGTCCGTGGTCAGGTGGACCTTGTCAGAAACGGCGTTGGTCAGGGCACGGATGATGTTGTCTGACACGTGCTGGTGCAGGGCTGGGACGGCACATCGGGAAAAGTAGTGGCGGCTGGGGACCGAATACCGAGGGGCGGCCGCCGCCATGAGGTTGCGAAAGGCCTCGGTCTCTACTAGCCTATAGGGCAGCATCTCCAGGCTGAGCAATCTGGAGATGTGGACATTAAGGGCTTGGGCGTGCGGGTGGGTTGCACTATATTTGCGTTTCCGCTCCAGCGTCTGGGGTATGGAGAGCTGAACGCTGGTGGATGCTGTGGAGGATCGTGGAGGCGACGATGGGGTTTTTGTGGCAGGGTCCTGGGCAGGGGGCTGACTATCAGCTGACACAGGGGAAGGAGCAGTGGTGTGCACGGCCGGAGGTGAACGGGCTTGTTGCCACTGAGTGGGGTGTTTAGCATTCATATGCCTGCGCATACTGGTGGTAGTTAAGCTATTAGTGGTGGAACCCCTGCTGATCCTGGTTTGGCAAATGTTGCACACCACAGTCCGTCGGTCATCCGGTGTTTCCTTAAAGAACCTCCAGACTTCTGAAAATCTAGCCCTCGCCGCAGGAGCCCTCGCCACGGGAGCTTCACTAGTTGACACATTTGGCGCTGATGCACCAGGTCTGGCCCTGCCTCTCCGTCTGGCCCCACCACTGCCTCTTCCAACCTGTTCTGGTCGAGGACTCTCCTCCGTCTCAGAAGCACTGTGTTCACCCGGCCTATCAACCCAGCTTGGGTCTGTCACCTCATCATCCTCCGATCCCTCAGTCTGCTCCCCCCTCGGACTTCCTGCCCTGACAACAACTTCCCCACTGTCTGACAACCGTGTCTCCTCATCGTCGGACACCTCTTTACACACTTCTTCCACTACGTCAAGAAGGTCATCATCACCCACAGACTGCGACTGGTGGAAAACCTGGGCATCGGAAAATTGCTCAGCAGCAACCGGACAAGTGGTTTGTGACTGTGGGAAGGGTCCAGAAAACAGTTCCTCAGAGTATGCCGGTTCAAATGCCAAGTTTTCCTGGGAGGGGGCAGACTGGGGGGGAGGAGGCTGAGGTGCAGGAGCTGGAGGAGTGCCGATTTCGGTGACATGGGTGGACTGCGTGGAAGACTGACTGGTGGACAAATTGCTCGAAGCATTGTCGGCAATCCACGACATCACCTGTTCGCACTGTTCTGGCCTCAACAGTGCTCTACCACGAGTCCCAGTAACTTCAGACATGAACCTAGGGAGTGTAGCTCTGCGGCGTTCCCCTGCTCCCTCATAAGCAGGTGGTGTCTCACCCCGCCCAGGACCACGGCCTCTGACCCCTGCAGTAGTTGGACGCCCACTTCCCCGCCCTCGTCCTCTACCCCTAGCCCTCGGGTTAAACATTTTGAAAATGAGAGTTATAACTTTAATTTTTTTTTAACTTTTTTTTGTGTTTTTTGTTTTTTTTGTGTTTTTTAGTTTTTAAAACCAAACGATGCTATCCTATTGCTATGGCTATTTTCTAGCCAAGTATGAAAGCACACTGCTATGCCAGATGAGATGACGCTGAGTTATTAAAAAAATAAACGTAAAATAAAAAAGGAAATGGCAGACTGTGCCTAATTGAAATCCAACCCCTAATAAATTTTCCCACTTCGGTCTTTGCGATGGATATGTGCGTCACTAAGCGCAAAACACAGCGGTCGCAACTCTCACTACAAATTGCTCACAATTTGCTAGTAGATGCACTGCAGCAAGTACAGCCACCAGCAGATCAACCAGAAATCAAATATATATAACGCTACTGTAGGCGTAAGTAAGCCGTTTGGATTCTCCTATGGCTATTTTCTAGCCAAGTATGAAAGCACACTGCTATGCCAGATGAGATGACGCTGAGTTATTAAAAAAATAAACGTAAAATAAAAAAGGAAATGGCAGACTGTGCCTAATTGAAATCCAACCCCTAATAAATTTTCCCACTTCGGTCTTTGCGATGGATATGTGCGTCACTAAGCGCAAAACACAGCGGTCGCAAGTCTCACTACAAATTGCTCACAATTTGCTAGTAGATGCACTGCAGCAAGGACAGCTACCAGCAGATCAACCAGAAATCAAATATATATAACGCTACTGTAGGCGTAAGTAAGCCGTTTGGATTCTCCTATGGCTATTTTATAGCCAAGTATGAAAGCACACTGATGAGATGACGCTGAGTTATGAAAAAATAAATGTAAAATAAAAAGTAAATGGCAGACTGTGCCTAATTGAAATCAAACCCCTAATAAATTTTCCCACTTTGGCGTTTGAGGTGGATATGTGTGTCACTAAGAGCTAAACACAACGGTAGCAAGTCCCCCTGCAAATTCCTCACAATATGGTACTAGCTGCACTACTAGTGCCAGCAAGCCCAGCCACAAGCAAACAAAAAAAAAAAAGTATAACGTTATTGTAGCCCTAAGAAGGGCTGTTGGGTTCTTGTTGAATCACTCCTGCCTAACACTATTCTAATAGAACACCCTAACGCTTTCCCTGACCAGCAGCAGCTCTCTCCCTAGCGGCATCCAGACACAGAATGATCCGAGCAGCGCGGGCAGCGGCTAGTCTATCCCAGGGTCACCTGATTTGGCCAGCCAACCACTGCTATCGACGTGTAAGGGTACCACGTCATGCTGGGTGGAGTGCAGAGTCTCCTGGCTTGTGATTGGCTCTGTTTCTGGCCGCCAAAAAGCAAAACGGCGGGAGCTGCCATTTTCTCGAGAGGGCGAAGTATTCGTCCGAGCAACGAGCAGTTTCGAGTACGCTAATGCTCGAACGAGCATCAAGCTCGGACGAGTATGTTCGCTCATCTCTACTCATCTCTAATCCTGTGGATAACACAGATGACCCAGATATGATCATTTATTTAAAGGAAACCTACCATTTCAAATGGTAGGTTTAAGCCGTAAACACCGAGCACCAGCGGTTTTAACACTTTTTAAACTTTATAGCAGAAGCCGCTTCGGCGCTGCGCGCGACCGTGCGCGCGCAACGCCTGCAGCATTTCCTATGTAGGCGCACGCACGATCGTGCGCACGCAGCGCCGAAGCAGTTTATGCTATAAAGTTTAAAAAGTGTTAAAACCGCGATACCGCGGTTTTAACACTAACGAAACTAAGCACCGGCACCAGCTCACCCTGAGCTGGTGCTCGGTGTTTACAGCTTAAACCTACCATTTGAAATGGTAGGTTTCCTTTAAGAAAGCCATTTTAGTGCCAGATTTGCGAAGGTTATACCCCCGGGAAGCACATATCTATAAACAAGTCCCTGATACATTTTAACTCCTTTGTATAAAGGCTTGCACAGGTTTCTCAAAATCTTGCAGGGTGGGACCATATTGAGTGGTACACATCTGAGCTGTGCATGAAACACTAAGGACATTGCATTATTCTAATAATTCAAAATTTTCTAATATATTCTAATCTGAATTTTAAATGCTTAGTCTTGATATAGGCCATCAAAAGTATTAGCCCCCATCTCACTTGCCAAGTTGGATAATCTTGATGAAATAAAAAATTTTATTTGCAAATAAAGCTCCAAAAGCTAAATTTCGGCCTTCAATTTTTAATTCCTGCTGTGTGCCCAGCCTGTAGATTATTGCTATACATGGGGTATCGCCATATTCAGGAGAAGCCGCATAATGATTTTTGACATGTTTGTCTCCAGTGTCATGAGCTGGGCAAATTATATTGGACACTAAAATGGCATGTTGGCACCCCAAAAGCAGTTTAGTGAAAACAGAGTTCCAAAAGCTAAAATTCACTCCTTCCCTTCTAAGCGCTGCCGTGTGCCCAACCTTTAGATCATTGGAACATATGGGGAATTGATGAACCTAGGAGAACCTGCATAATTATTGTTAAATGTGTTTGTAGCTAGTGGCATGAGTTGGGCAAAATATATTTGTGTTAGGATTGGTACACAAAAGACAGGGGATAGTGTGCCCTGAGCTTGCCCCAACCTCTGTCCCTTCCTATAGCCCCCCCACGCTAAACCGTGGGGCGACTACTTGAAGACTCGAAATATTCTGGGTAAGTGCGGGAAGGGGAACACAAACAGACTGACAAACATAAAACAAAAAAGAATCGTAAACAAGCCGGAGTCACAACTAGAGGGTACGTCAAAAGCAGAATCAGTAAGCAAGAGTCAAAGTCCAAAACTAGCCGAGTTAGCAACAATATAGATACAGATACAGAGCAATACAAACTAGCAGCAACCAGGTGGAGAAAGGGATTTTCAAACACTGGCACTGGTGACTAGTGAAGCTGCAATTTATGCAGCCAGAACTCCACCTCCAGAACCTGATAGGTGCTGGACAGCATCTGGGAATTAACCCCTCATGGTGCAGAAACAACCAAGCACCAAGCAGAGGTTCAAAGTCCCAGCCACTCCTAGACAGCGCGAGATCTTAGCAGCCGCTGCCCAGGACGAGAGGTGGAGTTTGCGCGGATACGCGCCGGGGTTCGGAGAACGCTGCTGGTACCACCAGAAGAACCAGAAGTCCCAGCAATCTCCCTAGCGAACCTGACAGTACCCCCCCCCTGACGGGGGGCCTTCGGACCCCTAGATCTTAAAGATGGCTTCTGAGGGTAGGTCTGATGAAATAACCTGAGTAACCGTGGAGCATGAACATCTCTAGCCGGAACCCAAGACCTATCCTCAGGACCAAAACCTTTCCAATGGACCAGGTACTGCAGGGAGTTACCTACCCATCTGGAATTCACCACCTTTTCCACCTCAAATTCCAGATTCCCCTCCACAATAGATGGAGAAGGAGGGTCAGAAAGAGGCAAAACAGGCTCAACATAGCGCTTCAGAAGACTCTTATGGAAGGTGTTATGGACCCGCCACCCTGCTGGAAGTGTAATCTTGAAGGAAACCGGGTTAACAATATGAGTAACAACAAACGGACCCACAAACCTGGGCGCAAACTTCAAAGAGGGGACCTTCAATTTAAGGTTTTTTGTTGATAACCACACTTTATCCCCCACCACAAACGTATCAGATTTAGTGCGCCTTCTTTCAGTTTGTTGGACCATAGAATTTTGTGCCCTCTGAATATTCTCCCGAACTTGTGACCAGAGCGAGCGCAACTTGGATGTAATGGCTTCCGCTCGAGGAATATTAGAGACAGGCACAGATGAAAAAGAGAAACGTGGATGAAAACCATAATTGCAGAAAAACGGAGATACCTGTGTGGACGAACTACAGTGGTTATTAATAGCAAATTCTGCCAACGGAAGGAATTTCACCCACTGGTCCTGACTGTCCGAGACAAAGAGTCGCAGATATTGAATCATCTCCTGATTCATTCTCTCGGACTGACCATTAGACTCAGGATGAAACGCTGAGGAGAACGACAGATTAACTTCCAGTCTAGAACAAAATGCTCGCCAAAATTTGGAAACAAATTGTACGCCCCTATCAGACACAATATCATCTGGTATACCATGGAGGCGTACAATGTTCTGTATAAACAAATCAGCCAATTCTTCAGCTGAAGGTAACTTTTTTAATGGAACAAAGTGTCCCATCTTGGAGAAACGGTCCACTACCACCCAAATCACTGTATAGCCTTGAGATGCTGGCAGATCAGTGACAAAATCCATTGACACTTTAGACCATGGCCTGGTGGGAACTGGAAGCGGAAGAAGAGGCCCCTCAGGACGTCTCCTGGGAGTCTTTCCTCGCGCACAGACCTGACAGGCTTGGACAAATGCGTGCACATCATTAGTCATGTGAGGCCACCAGTAACTTCTCTTTAAGAGATCCAAGGTACTCCGCATTCCCGGATGACCTGCCAATACTGAGCAATGCGTCTCCTCCAACACTCTCAAACGACAAGAAAGAGGAACAAATAATTTGCCTTCCGGAAGGTCTTTGGGTGCAGATTTTTGTCCTGCTAAAATTTGAGAGGAGAGGTGGGAGGAGACAGCTGCCAACACAACACCTGGAGACAAAATATTACTGTCCGTAGTCGCTGGAAGCTCAGGAGTCCCGAAGCTACGGGACAAGGCATCAGCCTTCACATTTTTTGACCCAGGTCGGTAGGTGACCACGAAATTAAAGCGAGAGAAAAACAAGGCCCACCTAGCCTGACGTGAGTTCAAACGCTTAGCAGTATCCAAATATACTAAGTTCTTATGATCTGTGAGCACAGTTATCGGATGAAGAGCTCCTTCCAAAAAGTGTCGCCAGACTTCAAATGCCCACTTAATGGCAAGGAGCTCTCGATTACCAATATCATAATTCCTCTCACAAGAGGAAAACTTTCTAGAGAAATATGCACAGGGCCTAAGTCTGGTGAGAGTGGAGGACCCCTGAGACAACACTGCACCTACTCCTACCTCGGAGGCATCAACCTCCACAACAAACGGTAGAGAGAGGTCAGGTTGAACCAAAACTGGGGCTGACGAGAATGCCGCTTTTAAAGTTTCAAACGCTGAGCAAGCGGCAGGGGACCAGTTGTTTGGATCAGCACCCTTACGGGTTAGATCCGTGAGGGGTTTGGCGATCACAGAAAAGTTCTTTATAAAGTTCCGATAATAGTTAGCGAAACCTAAAAATCGTTGTAGGGCCTTAAGATTGGTAGGCCGAACCCAGTCCGTGAGCGCCTGAACCTTACTCGGATCCATCTGTACATCAGAGGGAGTCACAACATAACCTAAGAAGGAAACCTTCTGGACGCAAAAAACACACTTTTCCAGCTTAGCGAAGAGGTGGTTTTTGCGCAACCTGGTAAGTACTTGGCGGAGATGTTGCTGGTGAGAAACCATATCAGGAGAAAAAATCAAAATATCGTCTAGATACACCACCATAAACACACCGATGTAATCATGAAAAATGGAGTTCATAAAGCCTTGAAAAACCGCTGGGGCATTACTCAAACCAAAGGGCATAACCAGGTATTCAAAGTGCCCCAAAGGTGTATTAAATGCGGTTTTCCACTCATCCCCTTCTCGGACCCGAATCAGGTTATAAGCCCCTCTGAGATCTAATTTAGAGAAAACTTGGGCCCCAGAAACCTGATTTAAGAGATCCGGGATCAAGGGGAGGGGACCTGAGTTTTTTACCGTTATCTTATTTAATTCTCGATAGTCAATACACGGCCGTAAACCACCATCTTTTTTCTCAACAAAAAAGAACCCGGCCCCAGTGGGCGACTCAGAGGGACGAATATGTCCGATTGCCAAACTCTCATCAATATAACTCTTCAGTGCCTCCCGTTCTGGTACCGACAAGTTATATATACGACCCTTTGGCAATCTAGCATCAGGAAGAAGGTCAATTTTACAATCAAACTCCCTGTGAGGAGGAAGGACTTGGGACAAGGGTTTTGAAAACACATCTGAGTAGTCCGAGAGAAAACTTGGAAGACCCTGATCTTCCGTCACTACTGTACATAGTGAAACTCTGGTCAGGTGCTCCTTACAGAGAGGACCCCAATGAACCAGCTCCAGAGTTTCCCAATTAATTACCGGATTATGGATCCGGAGCCAGGGTAGACCAAGAATGACATTTTCAGACAGGTTTTCCATAACTAGAAAAGAACACCATTCTTCATGCATAGCTCCTACCATAAGCTTTATCTGCGGGGTTAGGAATTTGATCAACCCTGCCTGTAGAGGGGTCAAATCCGCACCCGACATCTGGATAGGAGTGGACAATGGAATCAATGACATGCAAAACTGAGAGACAAAATTATAATCGATTAAATTAGTCGCAGCACCTGAATCCAAAAAGGCGCGACCAGTGCAGGAAACAGACTGAAACTTAACCGTACAAGGTAAATACATTCTAGACACAATAGGGAGTACCTGAGCTCCTAAGCAGTCCCCCCGACTACTGCTTAGGAGCGGAAGTTTTCCTGCTGCTGCCTCTTGGAACAGGTGTTGATCTGATGATCAGGACTTCCACAGTAGAAACATAGATGGCGTCTTATTCGATGTTGCTTCCGCTGTGCAGGAGAGATGCTATCCAGCTCCATGGATTCCAATTCTGGACTACCTGGAGACGGACTGGCCGCTGGCTGACAGTCCGAGGACACCCGAGGTGATCGCCTGGATCTTAGGCGACGATCAACTCGGATGACCAGAGTCATAGCATCATCTAATGTCTGAGGCTCGGCATAAGCTAAGACTAAGTCCTGTACTCTGTCTGACAGTCCGGACATAAATTGGTCTTTTAGGGCGCAGTCATTCCATTGAGAGTCAGTCACATACTGTCTGAACTGGGCACAATAATCTTCTGCTGTCCGTTTTCCCTGACACAGAGATCTAAGGTGGGAAACTGCAAGTGCTCGCCGGTCAGGTTCGTCATAAATCTGGCCTAAAGCAGAAAAAAAAGCGTCAAGAGAAGAACGGGATGGAGAGTCAGGTGGGAGAGAAAAAGCCCAATTTTGCGGATCCCCACGCAACAGGGAAATTACCACGCCCACCCTTTGAATCTCTGTGCCCGATGAACGAGGGCGTAAAGAAAAGTAAAGTTTACAGCCCTCCCGAAATGAAAAAAATTTCTTACGGTCACCAAAAAACACGTCAGGGAGAGGAACCTTAGGTTCAGGCGTGGGTGGCAGTGGATCCTGCGGTGATGTCTGCCGTGGAACCTGCATAGATTCCTGAATTTGGAGACGGGAAGCTAGATCCTGAACAAGCTGAGTTAGGGTCTGGACCTGAGCGACCACAGCTGACAAAGGCTCCATGGAAGGAGAGAATGTAGCAGGTCGGATACAGGATGCAGACCTATGTGTGGCCAGTGTTTCTGTTAGGATTGGTACACAAAAGACAGGGGATAGTGTGCCCTGAGCTTGCCCCAACCTCTGTCCCTTCCTATAGCCCCCCCACGCTAAACCGTGGGGCGACTACTTGAAGACTCGAAATATTCTGGGTAAGTGCGGGAAGGGGAACACAAACAGACTGACAAACATAAAACAAAAAAGAATCGTAAACAAGCCGGAGTCACAACTAGAGGGTACGTCAAAAGCAGAATCAGTAAGCAAGAGTCAAAGTCCAAAACTAGCCGAGTTAGCAACAATATAGATACAGATACAGAGCAATACAAACTAGCAGCAACCAGGTGGAGAAAGGGATTTTCAAACACTGGCACTGGTGACTAGTGAAGCTGCAATTTATGCAGCCAGAACTCCACCTCCAGAACCTGATAGGTGCTGGACAGCATCTGGGAATTAACCCCTCATGGTGCAGAAACAACCAAGCACCAAGCAGAGGTTCAAAGTCCCAGCCACTCCTAGACAGCGCGAGATCTTAGCAGCCGCTGCCCAGGACGAGAGGTGGAGTTTGCGCGGATACGCGCCGGGGTTCGGAGAACGCTGCTGGTACCACCAGAAGAACCAGAAGTCCCAGCAATCTCCCTAGCGAACCTGACAATTTGGCACTAAAATTATACATTTAACAAAAAAAATTTCAATTTTTACGTTGCACCATTTACTTTGAATTAAATTTTTGCCAACACCTTGGGGATTAAAATGCCCATTGCATCCCTAGATAAATTCTTTGAGGGGTGTAGTTTCCAAAATCGTGTAATTTTTGAGTTTTCTATTGTACTGGTACTCTGAAAGTACTTTGTGGCGCCTAAAAACATTTGTAGCCAAATCGGCCTGTCAAAAACCCAATGGCACTAATTCCCTTCTGCAATAAATCTACAGAAAAATGGAGATGTGTAAATAGGAAAATATGTTTATTTTATTCTGAAAATTACATATAAAAACATTTAAAAACCCAAAAACAATATAGGGTAGGAACTAGAGATGAGCGAACATGCTCGTCCGAGCTTGATGCTCGGTCGAGCATTAGGGTACTCGAAACTGCTCGTTACTCGGACGAATACTTCGCCCGCTCGAGAAAATGGCAGCTCCCGCCGTTTTGCTTTTTGGCGGCCAGAAACAGAGCCAATCACAAGCCAGGAGACTCTGCACTCCACCCAGCATGACGTGGTACCCTTACACGTCGATAGCAGTGGTTGGCTGGCCAGATCAGGTGACCCTGGGATAGACTAGCCGCTGGCCGCGCTGCTCGGATCATTCTGTCTCTGGATGCCGCTAGGGAGAGAGCTGCTGCTGGTCAGGGAAAGCGTTAGGGTGTTCTATTAGCTTACTGTTAGGCAGGAGTGATTCTCAAAGAACCCAACAGCCCTTCTTAGGGCTACAATAACGTTCTACTTTTTTTATTTTAATTTGCATCTTTTACCATTTTGTGAGGAATTAGCAGGGGGACTTGCTACCGTTGTGTTTAGCTCTTAGTGGCACACATATCCATAGCAAAGACCGAAGTGGGAAAATTCTGTAGGGGTTGGATTTCTATTAGGCAATAACTCAGTGTCATCTCATCTGGCATAGTAGTGTGCTTCCTTTGATACTTGGCTAGAAAATAGCCATAGGAGAATACAAACAGCTTCTTGAAGCCTACAGTAGCGTTCTATATATTTGATTTCTGGTTGATCTGCTGGTGGCTGTAGTTTCTGCAGTGCATGTACTTGCCAATTCTGAGCAATTTGTAGTGAGACTTGCGACCGCTGTGTTCTGCGCTTAGTGGCGCACATATCCATAGCAAAGGCCGAAGTGGCAAAATTCAGTAGGGGTTGGATTTCTATTAGGCAATAACTCAGTGTCATCTCATCTGGCATAGTACTGTGCTTCCTTTGATACTTGGTTAGAAAATAGCCATAGGAGAATACAAACAGCTTCTTGAAGCCTACAGTAGCGTTCTATATATTTGATTTCTGGTTGATCTGCTGGTGGCTGTAGTTTCTGCAGTGCATGTACTTGCCAATTCTGAGCAATTTGTAGTGAGACTTGCGACCGCTGTGTTCTGCGCTTAGTGGCGCACATATCCATAGCAAAGGCCGAAGTGGCAAAATTCAGTAGGGGTTGGATTTCTATTAGGCAATAACTCAGTGTCATCTCATCTGGCATAGTACTGTGCTTCCTTTGATACTTGGCTAGAAAATAGCCATAGGAGAATACAAACAGCTTCTTGAAGCCTACAGTAGCGTTCTATATATTTGATTTCTGGTTGATCTGCTGGTGGCTGTAGTTTCTGCAGTGCATGTACTTGCCAATTCTGAGCAATTTGTAGTGAGACTTGCGACCGCTGTGTTCTGCGCTTAGTGGCGCACATATCCATAGCAAAGGCCGAAGTGGCAAAATTCAGTAGGGGTTGGATTTCTATTAGCCAATAACTCAGTGTCATCTCATCTGGCATAGTACTGTGCTTCCTTTGATACTTGGCTAGAAAATAGCCATAGGAGAATACAAACAGCTTCTTGAAGCCTACAGTAGCGTTCTATATATTTGATTTCTGGTTGATCTGCTGGTGGCTGTAGTTTCTGCAGTGCATGTACTTGCCAATTCTGAGCAATTTGTAGTGAGACTTGCGACCGCTGTGTTCTGCGCTTAGTGGCGCACATATCCATAGCAAAGGCCGAAGTGGCAAAATTCAGTAGGGGTTGGATTTCTATTAGGCAATAACTCAGTGTCATCTCATCTGGCATAGTACTGTGCTTCCTTTGATACTTGGCTAGAAAATAGCCATAGGAGAATACAAACAGCTTCTTGAAGCCTACAGTAGCGTTCTATATATTTGATTTCTGGTTGATCTGCTGGTGGCTGTAGTTTCTGCAGTGCATGTACTTGCCAATTCTGAGCAATTTGTAGTGAGACTTGCGACCGCTGTGTTCTGCGCTTAGTGGCGCACATATCCATAGCAAAGGCCGAAGTGGCAAAATTCAGTAGGGGTTGGATTTCTATTAGGCAATAACTCAGTGTCATCTCATCTGGCATAGTACTGTGCTTCCTTTGATACTTGGCTAGAAAATAGCCATAGGAGAATACAAACAGCTTCTTGAAGCCTACAGTAGCGTTCTATATATTTGATTTCTGGTTGATCTGCTGGTGGCTGTAGTTTCTGCAGTGCATGTACTTGCCAATTCTGAGCAATTTGTAGTGAGACTTGCGACCGCTGTGTTCTGCGCTTAGTGGCGCACATATCCATAGCAAAGGCCGAAGTGGCAAAATTCAGTAGGGGTTGGATTTCTATTAGCCAATAACTCAGTGTCATCTCATCTGGCATAGTAGTGTGCTTTGATACTTGGCTAGAAAATAGCCATAGCAATAGGATAGCATTGTTTGGTTTTAAAAACTCAAAAAAAAACAAAAAACACAAAAAAAAAAAAAAAACACAAAAAAAAACAAAAAAAAGTAAAAAAAAAAAAATAAAGTTATAACTCTCATTTTAAAAATGTTTAACCCGAGGGCTAGGGGTAGAGGACGAGGGCGGGGACGTGGGCGTCCAACTACTGCAGGGGTCAGAGGCCGTGGTCCTGGGCGGGGTGAGACACCACCTGCTGATGAGGGAGCAGGGGAACGCCGCAGAGCTACACTCCCTAGGTTCATGTCTGAAGTTACTGGGACTCGTGGTAGAGCACTGTTGAGGCCAGAACAGTGCGAACAGGTGATGTCGTGGATTGCTGACAATGCTTCGAGCAATTTGTCCACCACCAGTCAGTCTTCCACGCAGTCCACCCATGTCACCGAAATCGCCACTCCTCCAGCTCCTGCACCTCAGCCTCCTCCCCCCAGTCTGCCCCCTCCCAGGAAAATTTGGCATTTGAACCGGCATACTCTGAGGAACTGTTTTCTGGACCCTTCCCACAGTCACAAACCACTTGTCCGGTTGCTGCTGAGCAATTTTCCGATGCCCAGGTTTTCCACCAGTCACAGTCTGTGGGTGATGATGACCTTCTTGACGTAGTGGAAGTGTGTAAAGAGGTGTCCGACGATGAGGAGACACGGTTGTCAGACAGTGGGGAAGTTGTTGTCAGGGCAGGAAGTCCGAGGGGGGAGCAGACTGAGGGATCGGAGGATGATGAGGTGACAGACCCAAGCTGGGTTGAGAGGCCGGGTGAACACAGTGCTTCTGAGACGGAGGAGAGTCCTCGACCTGAACAGGTTGGAAGAGGCAGTGGTGGGGCCAGACGGAGAGGCAGGGCCAGAGCTGGTGCATCAGCGCCACTGTCAACTAGTGAAGCTCCCGTGGTGAGGGCTCTTGCGGCGAGGGCTAGATCTTCAGAAGTGTGGAGGTTCTTTAAGGAAACACCGGATGACCGACGGACTGTGGTGTGCAACATTTGCCAAACCAGGCTCAGCAGGGGTTCCACCACTACTAGCTTAACTACCACCAGTATGCGCAGGCATATGAATGCTAAGCACCCCACTCAGTGGCAACAAGCCCGTTCACCTCCGGCCGTGCACACCACTGCTCCTTCCCCTGTGTCAGCTGCTAGTCAGCCCCCTGCCCAGGACCCTGGCACAAAAACCCCATCGTCGCCTCCACGATCCTCCACAGCATCCACCAGCGTTCAGCTCTCCATACCCCAGACGCTGGAGCGGAAACGCAAATATAGTGCAACCCACCCGCACGCCCAAGCCCTTAATGTGCACATCTCCAGATTGCTTAGCCTGGAGATGCTGCCCTATAGGCTAGTAGAGACCGAGGCCTTTCGCAACCTCATGGCGGCGGCCGCCCCTCGGTATTCGGTCCCCAGCCGCCACTACTTTTCCCGATGTGCCGTCCCAGCCCTGCACCAGCACGTGTCAGACAACATCATCCGTGCCCTGACCAACGCCGTTTCTGACAAGGTCCACCTGACCACGGACACGTGGACGAGTGCTGCCGGGCAGGGCCACTATATATCGCTGACGGCACATTGGGTTAACTTGGTGGAGGCTGGGACCGAGTCTGACCCTGGGGCTGCTCATATACTGCCGACGCCGAGGATTGCGGGGCCTACCTCGGTCCAGGTGTTTCAGGCCTACTATGCCTCCTCCTCCTCCCACCCCTCCTCCACCTCCTCCTCCGAACTACCATCCGTGGGCACGGCGCCATCAGTCGGTAGCTCTAGGCACAGCAGCAGTGCCGTCGCTAAGCGACAGCAGGCGGTGCTCAAACTGCTGAGCCTAGGCGACAAAAGGCACACCGCCCAAGAGCTATTACAGGGCATCACGGCGCAGACTGATCTGTGGCTGGCACCGCTGAACCTCAAGCCGGGAATGGTTGTGTGTGACAACGGCCGTAACCTGGTGGCGGCTCTGCAACTCGGCAGACTGACACATGTGCCATGCCTGGCCCATGTGTTAAATCTGATAGTGCAGCGTTTCCTCAAGACATACCCCAATCTGTCTGATTTGCTCACGAAGGTGCGCCGCATCTGTGCGCATTTCAGGAAGTCCAGCCCAGATGCTGCCACTCTCAGGGCAGCGCAGCGCCGCCTCCAACTGCCCGCTCACCGACTGTTGTGCGACGTGCCCACGAGGTGGAATTCAACACTGACCATGTTATCCAGAGTTTACCAGCAGCGCAGAGCGATTGTAGACTGCCAGATGTCAACTTCCACCAGAACTGGTAGTCAGGTCAGTCAGCTTCCTCAAGTCTACAATGAGGAGTGGACGTGGATGTCTGATATCTGTCAGGTGCTGAGTAACTTTGAGGAGTCAACACAGATGGTCAGTGGCGATGCCGCCATCATCAGCCTCACCATCCCGCTGCTTGGCCTGTTGAAAAACTCTCTGGTCAGCATGAAGTCGGAAGCTTTGCGCTCGTCACAAGAGACGGGGGAAGAATATTCCCTTGTTGATAGCCAAAGCACCCTGAGGTCTGTTTCTCAGCGCATATCGGAGGAGGTGGAGGTGGAGGAGGATGAGGAGGAAGAGGAGGAGAATGTTGGCGAGACACAAGAGGGGACCATTGTTGAGTCCTTCACTGTTCAGCGTGTATGGGCAGAAGAAGAGGAGTTGGAGGAGTTGGAGGAGGAGGAAATGGACAGTCAGGCCAGTGAGGGGAGTGAATTCTTACGCGTTGGTACTCTGGCGCATATGGCAGATTTCATGCTAGGCTGCCTATCCCGTGACCCTCGCGTTCAAAGAATTTATTCCAGCACCGATTACTGGGTGTTCACTCTCCTGGACCCACGGTACAAGCAAAATCTTCCCACTCTCATCCCTGGAGAGGAAAGGAGTGTGAGAATGCATGAATACCAGCAGGCCCTGGTGCACAAGCTGAAACAGTATTTCCCTTCTGACAGCGCTAGCGGCAGAGTGCGTAGTTCTGCGGGACAAGTAGCGAGGGAGAGTAGGCGAGCAGGCAGCTTGTCCAGCACTGGCAAGGGTACGCTTTACAAGGCTTTTGCCAGCTTTATGTCACCCCAGCAAGACACTGTCACCTGTCCCCAGTCTCGGCAGAGTAGGGCTGATCTTTACAGAAAGATGGTGAGGGAGTACGTAGCTGACCATACCATCGTCCTAAATGATCACACAGCTCCCTACAACTACTGGGTTTCAAAGCTGGACATGTGGCACGAACTGGCGCTCTACGCCTTGGAGGTTCTTGCCTGCCCTGCCGCTAGCGTCTTGTCCGAGCGGGTTTTCAGTGCAGCTGGTGGCATCATCACCGATAAGCGTACACGCCTGTCGACTGACAGCGCTGACAGGCTGACGCTTATTAAAATGAATAAAGGCTGGATTTCTCAGAATTTCCAATCTCCACCAGGTGAAGGAAGCTCAACCTGAATAATTGATCCACTCCTCCTCCTCATTTTCCTCCTTCTCCTCCTCTTTGTACAGTAAAGCAGAGGAAACTGGCTATTTTTTGACAGGGCCCACTGGCTCTTGCTATAGTACTTCATGCATTTAATTTTTCTGGAGGGCCACCTACCCGGTCCTCTGTTTGAAACAATTTTTGGGACTGCCACATACAGGCACTCAATCTATTCCATTTTACTGCAGGGCCACCTACCTGCTCCTCTGGTTTGAAACATTTTTGGGACTGCCACATACAGGCACTCAATCTATTCCATTTTACTGCAGGGCCACCTACCTGCTCCTCTGGTTTGAACAATTTTTGGGACTGCCACATACAGGCACTCAATCTATTCCATTTTACTGCAGGGCCACCTACCTGCTCCTCTGGTTTGAACAATTTTTGGGACTGCCACATACAGGCACTCAATCTATTCCATTTTACTGCAGGGCCACCTACCTGCTCCTCTGGTTTGAACAATTTTTGGGACTGCCACATACAGGCACTCAATCTATTCCATTTTACTGCAGGGCCACCTACCTGCTCCTCTGGTTTGAACAATTTTTGGGACTGCCACATACAGGCACTCAATCTATTCCATTTTACTGCAGGGCCACCTACCTGCTCCTCTGGTTTGAACAATTTTTGGGACTGCCACATACAGGCACTCAATCTATTCCATTTTACTGCAGGGCCACCTACCTGCTCCTCTGGTTTGAACAATTTTTGGGACTGCCACATACAGGCACTCAATCTATTCCATTTTACTGCAGGGCCACCTACCTGCTCCTCTGGTTTGAACAATTTTTGGGACTGCCACATACAGGCACTCAATCTATTCCATTTTACTGCAGGGCCACCTACCTGCTCCTCTGGTTTGAACAATTTTTGGGACTGCCACATACAGGCACTCAATCTATTCCATTTTACTGGAGGGCCACCTACCTGCTCCTCTGGTTTGAAACATTTTTGGGACTGCCACATACAGGCACTCAATCTATTCCATTTTACTGCAGGGCCACCTACCTGCTCCTCTGGTTTGAACAATTTTTGGGACTGCCACATACAGGCACTCAATCTATTCCATTTTACTGCAGGGCCACCTACCTGCTCCTCTGGTTTGAAACATTTTTGGGACTGCCACATACAGGCACTCAATCTATTCCATTTTACTGCAGGGCCACCTACCTGCTCCTCTGGTTTGAACAATTTTTGGGACTGCCACATACAGGCACTCAATCTATTCCATTTTACTGCAGGGCCACCTACCTGCTCCTCTGGTTTGAACAATTTTTGGGACTGCCACATACAGGCACTCAATCTATTCCATTTTACTGGAGGGCCACCTACCTGCTCCTCTGGTTTGAAACATTTTTGGGACTGCCACATACAGGCACTCAATCTATCCCATTTTACTGGAGGGCCACCTACCTGCTCCTCTGGTTTGAAAAATGTTTGGGACTGCCACATACAGGCACTATCCAAATTAAATTGTCTCCATAGCAGCCTCCACACGTTGTCTCCATTGCTACCTCCAAAAGTCGTCCATATAGCTGCCTCCATACATCGTCCCTTTATCAAACGAGGTGTGTCAGGCAGAAATTTGGGTTGTTTTCATGGATTCCACATCAAAGTTGTTAACTTTGTCGCCACCCTGCTGTGTTATCCACAAAATATACTGGCAAACTTTTACCATTTAGGGATATTATTTCAGCGCTTCTTGCGCATCTGTTTACATTCCCCTCACCCGGCATATCCTAAACTTATAAGAACGCTACTACACTTGATCTTATACAAAAGGTTCTTAGAAGTGCTGTTTGGGGAGTAGCCTAGAGACAGGGGCTTGGATTGGCGAAAGCTCGCCTGGCAGCGGAACGCCAGCTCCATGCGCATCATGCGCTTCTTGCGCATCTGTTTACATTCCCCTCACCCGCCATATCCCAAACTTATGAGAACGCTACTACACTTAACTTGGTGCAGGCTGGGACCGAGTCTGACCCTGGGGCTGGTCATATACTGCCGACGCAGAGAATTGCGGGGCCTACCTCGGTCCAGGTCTCAAAGGCCTACTATACCTCCTCCCACCCCTCCTCCACCTCCTCCTCCGAATTACCATCCGTGGGCATGGCGCCATCAGTCGGTAGCTCTAGGCACAGCAGCAGTGCCGTCGCTAAGCGACAGCAGGCGGTGCTGAAACTGCTGAGCCTAGGCGATAAAAGGCACACCGCCCAAGAGCTATTACAGGGCATTCCACATCAAAGTTGTTAACTTTGTCGCCACCCTGCTGTGTAATCCCCAAAATATACTTGCAAACTTTTACCATTTAGGGATATTATTTCAGCGCTTCTTGCGCATCTGTTTACATTCCCCTCACCCGCCATATCCTAAACTTATAAGAACGCTACTACACTTGATCTTATACAAAAGGTTCTTAGAAGTGCTGTTTGGGGAGTAGCCTATAGACAGGGGCTTGGATTGGCGAAAGCTCGCCTGGCAGCGGAGCGCCAGCTCCATGCCAAGATCCAACTAACATAGTTTTAACTGCAGCACCTTTAATCTACTACTAGTTCACTGCCTCCATACATCGTCCCCTTATCAAACGAGCTGTGTCAGGCAGAATTTTGGGTTGTTTTCATGGCTTCCATGTTAACTTTGTCGCCACCCTGCTGTGTAATCCACAAAATATACTGGCAAACTTTTATCATGTACCGATATTATTTGAGCGCTTCTTGCTCACCTCCTTTGGTTCCTCTCTGCCACCCATTGGTTTGAAGCCTGAGTCCATTTAGGGTATGTCGCCATGACACTCTCTAGCCTGCTGCCGCTGCCTCTGCATGCCGTCCCCTATAGTGTCAGGGTCAATTATTGGATGTTTTAGATGCTATCTAGCTTCATTCTGTCACTCTGTCATGGCCATGCTGTTGCCCATAATTTTGGCATAATGGTGCGATTATGCAGCCTCAGAGGCATCCATGCATGCTGCCCCTGCTGTTTCCTGTCCATTTCCGTGGTGTTTCCATCCTTTTCTGAGGTTCCCAGGTGTTTGGCCAAGCTTCCCTGTGCAGAGCCTTGGTCCCCTTGAAAAATGCTCGAGTCTCCCATTGACTTCAATGGGGTTCGTTATTCGAGACGAGCACTCGAGCATCGGGAAAAGTTCGTCTCGAATAACGAGTACCCGAGCATTTTAGTGTTCGCTCATCTCTAGTAGGAACCAAATTCAACCAACCTACTGAACATGGCAACAGATCAGTATATAAGTATATTAGGTAGGTCTTTGAGCAACAGCAAATATGAATGTAAACTGAGACTAGTGAAGCATCAGTGCTAATTACTATAGCAATCGGTAAGTACAGTCAATAACATATTTCACAGATACAATGTCAAACTACCTAGAGCAAACTGCTATCAATTATTCTACAAAAGTTCAATAACAACAAGCCACAGATTACATTACTGTATGATGAAGACCCCACGCGTATCAGGGGATACAAGTATGATGGAAGCTTGTACCTTAAGATATCCATTAAAAAATCCAAAATTATGGAAATAGATGGCGAAAGTTTTCTAAAAAATTCAAATTTTACCTAAATTAATACATTTTTACCTCCAAAAAACATAACAGTGACACATAAACTACAATGTGTCACGTGAAACATTCTCAAAAACACTTAAGTTCAATAAGTTGTAGTGTTGAAAAGTTATTACCACAGGAAGGGACACTGGTCAGATTTAAAAAAAAAGGGTTGAGCCTTAGCATACAAACTGGCTGTGTCCTTAAAGGGGTATTCCCATGAAGACAAGATTCTTAAATAATACTCAGGGTAACAAAATAACAAGCTACAGATAAGATAAGGTCTTTAACCAGGGGAGGGAGGCACTCTGTGTGTTATTGCGTGTCTGTGCAGAGCTGAAATGTGTCATTGTTTTGTTTTATCTCATCTGTCTTTTTTTATGTGTCAGTTACCAATAGAATGTTCAGAAGCTCAATGAAAGTGTATATAAATCTGTACTCTGATAATCTAAGCACATTGTCAGCACACAGAATCTCATAGCACAGAGGAATCATAAAGTGTTTGCTTAGATAGTCCCCGCCTACGCTCTGAACTTTTACCACTGACCATCACTGAGTTATAGAAGCTAAAACATCATGAACATGTGCAAACCCCTTTAAGGGGTCAAACAGCTGATCCACACAGTAAATGTATGTGACTACTCTAAAGAAGAATTTTGCACAAATATTTGCAAAAAGAATATTGTATATACACTCACTGGCCACTTTATTAGGTACACCTGTCCAACTGCTCGTTAACACTTAATTTCTAATCAGCCAATCACATGGCAGCAACTCAGTGCATTTAGGCATGTAGACATGGTCAAGACAATCTCCTGCAGTTCAAACCGAGTATCAGTATGGGGAAGAAAGGTGATTTGGGTGCTTTGGATGTGGCATGGTTGTTGGTGCCAGAAGGGCTGGTCTGAGTATTTCAGAAACTGCTAATCTACTGGGATTTTCATGCACAACCATCTCTAGGGTTTACAGAGAATGGTGCAAAACAGAAAAAACATCCAGTGAGCGGCAGTTCTGTGGGCGGAAATGCCTTGTTGATGCCAGAGGTCAGAGGAGAATGGGCAGACTGGTTCGAGCTGATAGAAAGGCAACAGTGACTCAAATCGCCACCCGTTACAAACAAGGTAGGCAGAACAGCATCTCTGAACGCACAGTACGTCGAACTTTGAGGCAGATGGGCTACAGCAGCAGAAGACCACACCGGGTGCCACTCCTTTCAGCTAAGAACAGGAAACTGAGGCTACAATTTGCACAAGCTCATGAAAATTGGACAGTAGAAGATTGGAAAAACGTTCCCTGGTCTGATGAGTCTCGATTTCTGCTGCGACATTTGGATGGTAGGGTCAGAATTTGGCGTCAACAACATGAAAGCATGGATCCATCCTGCCTTGTATCAACGGTTCAGGCTGGTGGTGGTGGTGTCATGGTGTGGGGAATATTTTCTTGGCACTCTTTGGGCCCCTTGGTACCAATTGAGCATTGTTGCTGACCATGTCCATCCCTTTATGACCACAATGTACCCAACATCTGATGGCTACTTTCAACAGGATAATGCGCCATGTCATAAAGTTGGAATCATCTCAGACTGGTTTCTTGAACATGACAATGAGTTCACTGTACTCAAATGGCCTCCACAGTCACCAGATCTCAATCCAATAGAGCATCTTTGGGATGTGGTGGAACGGGAGATTCGCATCATGGATGTGCAGCCGACAAATCTGCTGCAACTGTGTGATGCCATCATGTCAATATGGACCAAAATCCTTCCAGCACCTTGTTGAATCTATGCCACGAAGAATTAAGGCAGTTCTGAAGGCAAAAGGGGGTCCAATCTGTTACTAGCATGGTGTACCTAATAAAGTGGCCGGTGAGTGTGTTGTGTTTTGAATTAATTGAATGGTGGGCATAAAATATTTAGAAAATAAGAATTATTATCTGGATTTGTGAAAAAAATAATTTCACCAAAAGAGTTTATTTAAGCATCTTATTCAGAACCAGCAGCATACTGTAGCTACCCAACATACTGCTGAGCCTAAGCTATCATTAATATATATATCTCTTGACAAAGGCTTCATGTAGAAGCAGAAATGTTGTGATGTGTTTGGAATACATCCACTTGTTATTTTATTCTATTCTATTCTACCTGATCTGACTTCTAGCCCCAAATAAATCCTGCTATGGACTGGGTTTATATCTATCAAAAGGCTGCTGACAATGCTAACTGGCTGTCTGAGCTCTGTTTCACTGAGGCAAGAGTAAAGGGTTGTAGGTAGAGATGAGCGAGCATACTCATCCAAGCTTGATGCTCGTTCGAGCATTAGCATACTCGCAACTTCTCGGTGCTTGGACGAGTATTTTGCCTGCTCGAGAAAATGTCATCTCCCAGCGTTTAGATTTTTGGCGGCCCGAAGTAGAGCCAGTCACAAGCCAGGAGACTCTGCAGTACACCCAACATCACATGGTACACTTACATGTCGATAGCAGTGGTCGGCTTGCCTTATCAGGTGACCCTGGAATATTTTAGCCACTGGCTGCGCTGCACGGATCATTCTCTGTCTGGATGCCGTTAGGGATAGAGCTGCTGCTGGTCAGGGATAGCGTTAGGGTGTTCTATTAGATTACTGTTAGGCAGGAGTGATTCTCCAAGAACCCAACAGCCCTTGTTAGGGCTACATTAGCGTTTTTCAAAAGTTAAAGTGACACATTCAGTCACAGCACAAAATCCTTTTGTGTGCTGTCAGTGTAGGTTAGAAACTAGCCATAGCAATCATCTTCTGTGGTTGCTGTCTGATTTCTTCTGCACGTTTTGTTCTATTATTATTGGGTGTTTTGGATGCTATCTCGCCTCATTCGGTCACTCTGTCATCGCCATGCTGTTGCCCATAATTTTGGCATAATGGTGCGATTAAGCAGCCTCAGAGGCATCCATGCATGCTGCCCCTGCTGTTTCCTGTCCATTTCCGTGGTGTTTCCATCATTTTCTGTGGTTTCCAGGTTTTAGGCCAAGCTTCCCTGTGCAGACCCTTGGTCCCCTGGAAAAATACTCGAGTCTCCCATTGACTTCAATGGGGTTCGTTATTCGAAATGAGCACTCGAAAAAGTTCGACTTGAGTAATGAGCACTTGAGCATTTTAGTGCTCGCTCATCTCTAGTTGTAGGCTACTGCCGGTGCCTCCCTGAACCTGTGTGTCAAGGGCCGGTCTGTGAAAAAAAAAACTTCAGTTTTGCTGACATTTTTTCTACTATCTTCTTCTTTGATAAGACGTGTTTGAAAAAGCTAAAAATTAACTTCTTTCCTTACCTAGAGAAAATTTTACTCTATAATTCAGCTCTGTGAGAAGAAAAGTCTATCCATGAAGATTAGATTATCCAGTGACTGTCTGTAATAAATTAAGTCATTTGAAGCCGGATTAGCTTCTTTTCTTCAGCTGTCAGTGAAGATAACTATTATCATCTGCATTATAGATATATAAAATGTTATTAAAAGTTTAGTAACGCCATAAATTCAAGCGCACTGCAGACTCAAAAGTGCAGAGGTATATGGAGAGGGCTCAAGGACTGCCACAGCTGAAACCTGCAAGTAGCTCTTAGATTCTGCAGTCGGGTTAACAGTGCTGCATCTTGAAATGCCCATTAGCAGACACCATGACGTATTGGAGGGCGCCGATCCACTTACATAAAATCTGGGAATCATTATTGCTGCACCCATTCTATGGAATGCTCTGCCTCAGATTATTAGACTAATGCCTAACCTCCAAAATTTCAAACATGCTCTTAAAACCCATTCCTTTAGGCAAGCCTATAACACTCATTAACTGCATGAAGTTTTAACTCTTTTACTAACCCGTCCTGTGTCCTCCTCCCATCTGTTATCCAGCAACCAGCAGGCACCAGACTTCTCTGCAGTCCCATTCACCCTGGACCTTGTATATAAGATGACGGCTGATGACTGGGTCAAGCAACAGCAATTCCATTTATTATATTTTGTTCTATTCCTTTAAGAAGAATGGCTTGACCATTAAATATTCTTTTACCTCTTGTGTCACCCCACTCTTCCTCATAAACTGTAAGCTCTTGCGAGCAGGGACCTCACTCCTTTTGTTCCATACGAATGTTTGTGCTCTGTCATGTTTTATTATATTTGTATTTGTCCCCTATGATTTATAAAGCGCTACGGAATATGATGGCGCTATATAAATAAAGATTATTATTATTATTATTATATTCACAATATAATGTAATACAATAGTAATGTAAGTAATCAGAGGTTTAAGTACCCAGGGGGGCCTGAAAAAAAGTTTAAAAATGAAAAAATATTAAAATAAAACTAAAAATAGAGGTATTAAGACATAACTAAACTATATAAATTTGTTAACTCTGTAATTGTACTGAGCTTGGCAAACAAAAAAATCTTAAAGTTACAGCTTGAGGAAGAAGTGGAGTAAAAAATGTAAATGTGAAAAACTTTAAAACTTGTTCTTGAAGGAGTTGCAAGCTTAGCTGTAACACCTGTGCTTGTTATTTAAAGCAGAAGATGCGCTTCCAACTGTAATATTGCAATTACTTTGCATTCTCTCCTTCACTTATTTTAACTCTGTCTTATTCCACTCCTTGCTGTGCTAATTGATTTTCACTACATCCATCTGTCTCCTGTTGACTTTGTTCTAGCTGTTATAGACAGATGATTCCTCCAATCACTTTCTGGGCGTCTCATTAGAGAATTGTCTGCCCACTTACAAGTGCTCATTTGCCCACTTCCCAATCTCTACTTGGAGCCTGCCACTTCCATATTTTAGATTATTTGGCTCATGTCCTGCCTTCTGACGATCCATTTGTTTCTTGATTCTGCACTGAACTGTCCTCTTGGTTTTGATCCATATTCATACAACTGTTCTTCCGTGTTAGTTCTGAAACATTATCAAGTTGTCATCTACCACTTAGGGTAAGATGGGCAAATAGGGACAGCTGGGGGTCTAGCTTTAGGGTCAATGTTCATGTCTTTCCATCCTACCTGTCCATCTGTGTCCATTCCCTAAAAGCAGCATTCCATTAGCTTTGTATCTCCATCTCAGGAATTCCTATACAGATTATTTCTTGCATGATATTCCAGTGCTATGACCCTAGAGTATGAATGTATGAAATAAGAAAACTAGATAGTGAACCTAACTGGAGACAGAGACAGTCTCTGTACAACTGTGCAGAATAAATAGATATTTCCTTCTCTGTGATTTTGTATAAAGCTTTACAAGATCCAGATTATTTTTTTGCTGCTTTATTTTTGTTGCATGATTGAGTGACAAATGGGAAGCCATTTTATGTATTACAACAATGTTGAATATATTGCTATTGTATACACTATTGATGCTAGTCAGCCAACAGTTTATCAGTAAGTCAGTGAACATGAGGGCCACCGAAAAGCCAGTCAAAGGCGGCGAACCCTGCTATACAAAAAAACCTGGACCTCTGTATTGTTGAAAAGAACAAGTGTCCTTCTTTACTTGCTTCAAATAGAGAAATGTTTCACCAGACTAAAGTGCCTAGTTGCTATAGAGCTCGCCAATGAACATCAAGAGGGCTTATGAGGACATCAGTGAATATACCACAGAACATACTTTCCACCTTAATGATTCATTTCATGTGTACTACGCTCAAAAAAGCACCTGTTGTAAAAGTGCAGTATCATCTCTATACACTATTTATAGAACTAAACGAAACATATCTTTTAGAAGGTTCGATTCATACATTTTTATTACAGCAAAAACTGTAAAACATAAAAAGGGGTTTCCTCAATAAGGTGTAAATTGTGCCCATAAAATATATATATGTATAGCGCTATCAAATTCCACAGCACTTTACTGATTATAGGAATACTATGAGCCCTCTGGCCAGCATAGCTACTACCCAAAAGCCACAGTGTAATACCATATTTCTCCTGCAGTGTCCAGGGTTACCACAAGTCACACTTCATTTTGATATGTGCAGAACCTGATATAGCCTGACAAACGTATACCCCAGGAGAATGCAATGGTATGCCAAAAACATACACCTATACACAACAGAATACACAATATATCACTTTGACATATACACTTGGAGCCAACTACACATTTTATTAATAAAAAAAACTAAAAAAAATTACATGTCCTGCCAATATGCAGGCAGTCCCCGGGTTACATACAAAATAGGGTCTGGAGGTTTGTTCTTAAGTTGAATTTGTATGTAAGTCGAAACTGTATATTTTATAATCCACACAAAAACATTTTTGGCCCCAGTGACAATTGGAGTTTAAACATTTTTACTGTAATGGGACCAAGGATTATCAATAAAGCTTCATTACAGACACCTTACAGCTGATTATTGCAGTCTGGAACTATGGTAAAGCATTCAGAGAGCTTCACCTGAGGTCAGAGGGGTCTGTCTGTAACTATGGGTTGTCTGTAAGTCGGGTGTCCTTAAAGGGCACTTACCACCCCGATTCTACCTATAGAGGTAGAAGGGGTGGTAAGTGGATGGATGGGACGTGAGGATAGCCCTTTTTTGGGCTAATCCTCACGTACCGGGTGTCTTTTACAAAACTTTATTACATGTATATGCAAATTTTTTTATGCGGCTACTGGGGCGTGGAGTAGCCGGACATGAGGCTACTAGTCGCGGCTACTCCACGCCCAAGTAGCCGCGTTACTCCGCCTACCAGATAATCTGCGCGCCCTCGTCCGGGTCCCTTGCATTCTGCGAACGCGCAGAACGCAGGCCTTCGGCTGCACGGCTCCTGAACTACTGCGCATGCGCAATAGCCGGGGACCCGAAGATTGCCTGGTAAGCGGAGTAACGCGGCTACTGGGGCGTGGAGTAGCCGCGACTAGTAGCCTCATGTCCGGCTACTCCACGCCCCAGTAGCCGCATAAAAAAATTTGCATATACATGTAATAAAGTTTTGTAAAAGACACCCAGGACGTGAGGATTAGCCCAAAAAAGGGCTATCCTCACGTCCCATCCATCCACCTACCACCCCTTCTACCTTTATAGGTAGAATCGGGGTGGTAGGTTCCCTTTAAGTAGGGGACCGCCTGTATGAAAAAAGGTATACTATTTTGATACTGTGTTGCATATTGGTTTGACACAAGTCACTGCTGTACACAGAGCTTGATTTAAATTAATTTAATTTAATTTAAATTAAATTATATTTAATCAACAGACATGAATAATTTAGAGCTAAAGTTAATTTGGATAGATAGATATATATAGATAGATAGATAGATAGATAGATAGATAGATAGATAGATAGATAGATAGATATGAGATAGATAGATATGAGATAGATAGATAGATAGATAGATAGATAGGAGATAGATAGATAGATAGATAGATAGATAGATAGATATGAGATAGATAGATATGAGATAGATAGATAGATAGATAGATAGATAGATATGAGATAGATAGATAGATAGATAGATAGATATGAGATAGATAGATATGAGATAGATAGATAGATAGATAGAGAGAGAGATAGATAGAGAGATAGATATGCACATGATATATCTAAAGATATAATAGATCTGTTTTATGTTCTGATATGCACACACACAAGTACATATGTATACACTATATTTAATAAAACAGAAATATAGATAGCATAGATTAAACTTTTATATTACACTTAAATACCGAAACATTGTTGTCAAATGTATAACAAAATAAAATAATGCATTTATAAAGAAAAAGATACCTATACTAGTTATTCACAAGTTTGGAAAAGAAAAGCATTACCTGCCCATTCTCCCATTCTTTGAAAAAACGATGATGGCAATACACCCCATAGGCGTGGAAACAGGTACTTTGAAAATTCCAAACATTTTAGTAAAAGTTGAAGGCATAAAATAAGTCCCAGCGCAGTAAAAAACTGCTGAACGAGCAGCTCCATGCCAGCAGATTCCTGGATAAATGTAGTGCACTGGCTCCCTCAGTTACATGCTCCTTAGTTACTTGCAAGAGCATTTATGCTTAACAACTGCTGGGGAGAGGTTTGAAATCACATGTATTCCAAGTCATGGTTTATATGGTCACTCCTCCCCTCGTTTTTTTTTAGTTTTATTATAAGTTTGATGACTTGCCTTGCATATATTTGATTGACTATTGCTATTTATATAACAATAAAATGTTGATTGCTTTGCAGGTGATGTTAAGGCAAATTATCATGCCAAGTCAATATTGCCTTGTTATCTTTTGCCTGGCTTATCAGTACATTATTACATTTAACGCTTTACAAGTAACCGTTCATTTTAGGTTACCCCTAGCCCTCATACAACTTGATTTTGACCGGAAGGCGGGAGATCTTAAGAAAAGATTTTTAAAAAGGGGGTACCCTGAAAATGTTCTGGATGAGGCCAAAGGCCACGCTAGGAGTCTGGATAGAACTTCTCTCCTGACCCCTAGACAAAAGGAGGATGCTGACAATAAGATTAGACTGATTGGAACATTTGATGACAAAGCCCCTGAAGTGAAAAAGATACTAAAAAAATTTTGGGGTATCCTTTGTCATGACAGTGATCTTAAAGGCAGAATTGACACCCATCCGGCAATTACCTACAGAAGGGGAAAGAATTTGGGCGACCGGCTAGTTCACAGCCATCTAGCACCGATCGCATCAGACAACACCTGGCTCCACAAAAATAGGATTAGGGGGACCTATAGATGTGGAGATTGCAGGGCATGTAAATATATTAACCAAAGCAAATCCTTCTGTAGTGTCACGACGGGGATATCCTATCAGAACCGTGAATTCATCAATTGTCGCACTATGGGGGTTGTGTACGTAGCCACATGTCCATGTCCCTTGAACTATGTAGGGAAGACCATCAAAGAATTCAGGCTTAGAATTCTGGACCACATTGGGAATATCAGAAGAAAAGAAGATAGACCCCTGGCGATTCACGTCCACAAATACCATGGCGGCAACCTGGACGCCCTGAAATTTCAGGGTATTGAGAAAATCCGTCCATCTCCCAGAAGAGGGGACTGGAATAACAATATTCTAAGAAAGGAAGCCCAATGGATTTTTCGTATGAAATCTGTGAAACCGGATGGTTTAAATGATAACATTTCTTTTGCACCATTCATTTAAGCCAGACCTTCTCTACTGTGATCTCCTTGGATATCACAAAAAGTATTACATATCCCCCGATTTGTTATAATCACCACTGCTCTTTATTTTGTATCCGTTACTGATAGACACATTTACTGTGCCATACTGATGCATCTAGATATTGAGTCCGATGCATCCAGATTTTGATTGTATGTATCCATAACCAAGACTATCTGGTTATGTACATATTGATGTACAGGGGTGTATTATCTTCCCCATACATCATCATGTTTACCCTGCCATGTTGCCAGACACGATCCGGAGACATCATACTCACCTCAGTACCTACACCCATACACGCCTCCAGCGATGTGGGGATGTGCTTGACGTCACCCACTGTCAATGTGGCCGATCCTCCTCGTAGTGATGGCCCGATGACGTCATCCGCTGGATGGGCGTGCCGGGGTCAGCTAGGATACGCCTACCCGGGTGTATTGACCAATCAAATCAAGAAGGGGTGGTTTCGTGACGTCACGAGTACCACCCACCGATTCTATTGGACGTGCCTGGATTCTCCAATCACGCGACTCGCCTGGCCCACTGGGCGGAGCTTACGGGATTTATACTCCAGCTGTTCCGCCGCGCCGGCGGCTACGACTATTACACGCTGGCGCCCACCATCAGGACGCCAGCGTTTTTCTTTTGTGTCTTTGTATGTCCTATAATAATTGAGGGTACAATTCCTCACTCTATGTACCTCATCCTCTAAGTGTCTCCTGACGAGCCCCGAAATCAGGGGGCGAAACGCGTAGAGGTAGAGAGATGAGAAGTTAGGACACCAGTACACGTAGCACATTAGGACATATTGCAGACAGGAGACCATTATCCTAATTGCCCCATGTACACATAATGCAATATGGGGCAATGAGAGCATCTTTGGACCTTGTAGATGCACCTGCCTGCTGACCACTCAGTTAACTCTATACTCTGAGGTGGAACAGTCCGTTCTTTAACTTTGGCGACTGTGTGTTATGCTTTTACCCTGTCTATACACACAATCACGCCTTTTTGGAGAGTTGTATTTTTTATGTGTGAATAATAAAAGTTACATTTTATATTTATAATTATCTCTCCCCAACGATACCTGCGATTTCCTTTCTAATTTTTGTATCCTTGGGCTATATCTAACATAGCTCCTCAGTGATTTCCCTCATACAACTTGGAATGGAATTATAAAAAAAGTTATGGCTTTCAAAAGGTGAGGAGTAAAAAAACTGAAACTTTAAAATAAAAAAGGGCTTTGGCGCTAAAGGGATAAGCTATTAGTTGGAGACACTTTTTAATAAAAATTTACAAAAAACAATATTTAATTTTAAGTATACGTATGTAACAAAGTTAAGTAGACTGACAGGTGACATGCTGAATAGGCTTAAAAAGCAAGTAGAAAAAAATTACATGTTTTCTTGGACCACAGTACATAAAAATAAGCTATGCATCTCTTAACCCCTTAATCACAAGCCTATTTTAGATCATGAAGACCAACTACACTTGGCAGAAACTGGCATCCAGCATTCACTGTCAGAGCCCTCTCCCTCCATAACTCCAACTGCTTCTGATTTTGGCTCTTTGTTTATGCCAGGCAGAGCAGCCGAACAGTGTCAGCCCCCCACCAATCAGACATTCATGCCATTAACGTTAATTCCTCGAAAGCCACTCAAAGTCACATTAATATCGAGTTTCCCTTTTCAACAGTGCTGTTGCTCTCCTAGTTATTTACATAAAGCTCATATGATGTCTTGGGCCTTTATTACTAAGGACAAATTAAGATGCAGCAGAGAAATTATCCCATGACTACTACAATGACAGAAAGTAGTTTCCAGTATTCTGCAGTGCAGTATGCTGCTTAACATACAAAGCATCTCATAGCAAACTATGTAAATTGACTGTGCGATATGCTAAGAGTGTGTACTAAACCTAATTCACTAAATTGTCCGGTAAAGCTTTGATGTAAGATCTTGTGAGCTCCATGATGTATACAGCAACACTTGGTTTGCATCAATGGACTATTATATCCCTTCAATAGAAATGACTAATTTTCTACATGCTATAATATGCCATCACTACCACATATGTGGGAACAAGGCCTAATAAGAAGTAATATGTTTAAGGAAAACTGGAAGTCTGAAATTACAAACTACTAATCCGTGCCTCTTACCACATGGGGAGTTTACGTACTTGACGAATCTAACCATTTAAATCTGGGAACTGTGAAGCCTCCTTCTGCCGCTTGTAGTACCTCATCCATATAACTGCTCCCCTCTAGTATATTAATTTTCTCTGTTTTTCTTTCTTCTTTTCGTGTTTTTTTTTAACTTTATAATTTTTTTCTTATTTTTTTTTCTTATTTATTTATTTAAAGTGCCATACTAAAGTAGTTGGAGAAGTATCTTAAGGGAAGATTTCTCTGTTGACATTCACATGTTTAAGAAAATACTTCTGACTTTTTATGTATTGTTACAATCATCAAATCAACTGCAAGATCTACATGTTTACTAAACCTATGTTATGTATATTGATGATTGATTAATAACCATGTAATGCCCGAAAAAAAAAAAAAAAAAAAGAATAAATAAATAAATATGCCATTGCTAGATTTACCCCATTTATGTAGATTTAAAATATATGTCATAGTTTTTAAAAATGTGTGAATCCATCTGCCATGTCACGCTGACCCTGGTCAGGTGCATCTGCATGCTTAAACTGTATTTGCATAACCTTTGTCTCTCGGATTTTTGTTTGCCTGTATAGTAAAACAAATATTTGTAGGAACTTACTTATTATATATATTATTCTCTATCCGTGCGATAAAAAAAATGTGTTTCTTTGTTAAATCTTCACATGGAACATGTGTGTCGATAATGACAGATCTCTGCACTTTATTATATCCGGCAACTGTGGGATGATGCGTACACATTACAGGCAATTATGCTAAGTATTACTCAATACAGGAATATAATACAGTAATAAAAAGTGCACCCTTTGCTGTATGAGTAACTTAGCACAAGTTGTACCTTTTATACACATTCACCTCTCTCCTACATAATACAGTATGGTAACTTATTGCACAGTGTTATCTGTATTTGACTTGTTAAAACAGTTATTTACAGGCTACTTTCATTGCAAATTCTTTTGTTACTAAAGTAATGGTAAAAAAAGAAATGCCGGTAAAGTAGAAATTACCACGCAATCATGTGCTACATTATGTATGATAACAACTGCAAAAATGAAAGTAATGTGAATAACCACACTTATTGGATGTAATGTGAAACTGGAACTCTCAACATAGAGCAAAGTTCAACCTTTACAAAAGATTTTTTCTTTTAACCTTTGAAGGACCCTGTCTACTTAAAAAAATAACATTTTTTTATTTCACATTTTCATAATTTTAACAAATTTTCATATAAAGTTTTTTTTCCTGGGACCATTTGAATTTTTGCTAGTTTACTATTTATTTTAGATTCTAGAAGTGTTTTTGGGGACTGCAATAAAAAACATGCTTTATTTTTCTGATGTTTATACTGAAATTTTCAAATTTTTTTGATCAACTGTAGAACGTGCTAATGTTTTGAGGGACATATGACTATTTTTGGCCATGATGGTCAATAAACAATGTTTTTTTTTGTGACATAGCTACCACTATTGCTCTGCATGAGTTTACAGAGATTACAATGCCGAGTTCACAGAGATTATAAATCAATGGTTTACTGCTGGTTTATATTTATAAATGTTTTCTTCTTAAAGTGAACCAGGAATGTCATTTTAGCTGGTGACAGATTCCAATAGATTGTGCTATGTTGAATTTGAAAATATCTTTGTCAGCATTCTGAATCATTTTGGTACTTTATAAAACTTTATTAAACATTACCTGGCAGATTCTGTGCAGCAGGCTCCTTATGCACTTTTACTCTCCTCTACACCATGTCCCAAAATAACTTCTATATAGTGTCTCTTTCTAAACTACATGTATTATGTATACAATCCCATAAATTATTTGTATAATATTCAGTGCCCTCACAATTAAACACTATTTAGCACCTACAGTGTCCCTTACACATTTATGATATTTGTTTAACATATTAATTCATTTCATGGGAAATATTACACATATTATAGTGAATTATTATGGAGCTACTGTATATAACACATATATTGTAGGAGATAGGGTCACTGCTGCATATAGAAAGATATGCAGGGAGTAATGCATGTAATATAATTAAGTGTGAGCTATATGTTATACAATCATTTAGGGGTGCACCATATAGAGTTCAGGTTGGAATAATATATAATATAATTAATGTAAGGTGATGTGAATGTAAGTATTCTAATGAATTTAGGGAACACACAGCCACAGACAAACACCATAAAGGACACAGAAAACTGAATCACACACAAATGTGTCTACATACACCAGAGCAAATGGTGAAAACTCTCAATGTTAATTGCAATAAACCAAAAAGGAGAGAGAATGTGGTCCCCAACAAAGATAAATATGCATAAAATATATATATTAAATATATGTTAAAATATGTAAAAAATAGTATTAAGAGGGAGGAATGCTAGATACCGTATATACAATTATACATTAGTACAGGGGTCCCCAAACTTTTTACATAGGTGGGCGTTCACGGTCCATCTCAGACCGTTGGAGGGCTGGAATAAAGTTTAAAAATAAATAACGCATCCGTAATACACTGGGAACCCCCTCAATTAATTAATATACTGCACCCCCTTGTGAACTATTAATTATTAAATATACTGGGACCCCTCTCCATTAATTATTTTCTATGCTGCTCCCCCATTAATTATTTCCTATGCTGCTCCCCTCATTAATTATTTCCTATACTGCCCCTCCATCATTATTTCCTATACTGCCCCTCCATCATTAATTATTTCCTATGCTGCCATCCACCATTAATTATTTCCCATACTGCCCCTACATCATTATTTCCCATAATGCCCCTCCATTATTAATTATTTCCCATACTGCCCCTCCATCATTATTTCCCATCCTGCCCCTCCATCATTATTTCCTATGCTGCCCCTGCATCATTAATTATTTCCCATACTGCCCCTCCATCATTAATTATTTCCCATACTGCCCCTCCATCATTAATTATTTCCCATACTGCACCTCCATCATTAATTATTTCCCATACTGCCCCTCCATCATTAATTATTTCCCATACTGTCCCCCCACCATTAATTATTTCCCATACTGCTCCTTTATCATTGATTATTCCCTATACTGCTCCTCCATCATTAATTATTTTCTGAAGTCCCTCCACCATTAATCATTTTATATAATGCCCCCATAATTAATTTTTTTTTTATATATCAGGGCCCCCCGATCGCAAAAATCTATTTGCTGCTGGTTGAAAAAAAAAACAAAACAGACTCACCTCTGGCAGCGGCCTCTGCGTCTTCTTTCTTCGGGCTGCTGTCGGCCAGGAAGGGGTGCGCAGCCGCGTGATAACATCATCACGCGGCCGCGTATCCAGGTTCAAGGAGCGATGTGCACCGGGGTTGTCTTCTGGCCACATCGCTCCACCTGTAATAATAGTGCTCGAGCGGCCAGTTTGGCCGCATTGAACACTATTCAGTGACGGATAGGAGCTTCCAGTCTGGAGGGAGGCCACTGCCCGACTGCCGTGACCCGCCGGGGGCCTCAGCAGGAGCCGCTGGCGCTCCAAGAGCTGGATGCGGCGGGGGCCGGATGAAAACGTAGTTTGGGGACCACTGCATTAGTACATTATACAGATTAAAGTGCATAAAGCAGAATACAACAAAAAGCTCTATAGAACAGCTATATACTAATCCCTTCTGCAAGATATCCTATAAATATAGCGTATTGCATTGAAAGGGTTAAAACGAGACAGCCTTGTGTCTTCGGAAGACGCATCGTGGCTCCCTGATGATGTCACTGGGAGCAGCAAACCTCGGCAAGGATAAAACCCGCAAGGATAAATATTTATTCATGTGTTTGGCATAAATTATTTGTAGGTTTAAAATAATCTGAGCACATTGTCAGCACACAACATCTCATAGCACAGAGGGATCATAATGGGGCTCATTTACTAATGGTCCGAACGCTGCACTTTCGTCGGGTTTCCCGAATACTTCCGATTTGCAACAAATTGCCCCAGGATTTTGGCGCACGCGATCGGATTGTGAGGCATCAGCGCCGGCGTTCACGCAACAGAAATCAGGGGGCGTGACCGTCGGTCAACCCAACGGATTCGGAAAAACCACAGAGTTTAAAAAAGAATTTGTGTTGCAAGATCAGCACTTACATGCACCGGGACGAAGAAGGTGAACTCCGGCGGACCTCAGCGCAGCAGCGACACCTGCTGGATATTGGGCGCACGATCTCAGTGAATGCCGGCAGACGCGAATCAGCGTCGGACAATGGACCGCGGGATCGCGACTGGACCGGGTAAGTAGATGAGCCCCAATGTTTCTGCTGGAATCTTACACTGACTAGCCTAGGGAGTGATAGGAGCTAAAACTGCAATAACACTGAGTAAAATTGTAAAGTAAGGGGTTGAATATTATCTTTATTGTGTAAACATCACGCAGCCGGCGACTTTTCACATGTAAAAATTTGCTGGATTTGCAGTGAGTGTGCAGGCGTGAGGACAGTAACACCGCGCATCTGCCCACTGGCCCCATTGGGGAAAATAATCACAAGTGCTAGCAATAAGTTAGAATTTGCAACTATCCCCCATTGTCTCCACTTTCATGAGAGTCAGAGACATAACACTTTAAGATTTGTTCCAGAGTTTGATTCAGTCTTTCTGTTTGTCCATTCATCTCTGGATGAAAAGCAGAGGAGAAAGACAGGGAAATACCGAGGTGACCACAGAATTCCCTTCAGAACAAAGTGTAAACAACGATCAGAAGCAATATTTTTTGTAATACCATGCAGACGCAAAATGTGGTTAATAAACAAAGAGGCTAGAACCTTGGCACTGGGGAGCTTCTTCAAAGATATGAAATGGCACATTTTAGAAAATCTGTCAGCACTAAGCAATATATTTCTTCAAGTACACGAAGGCGAAGATTGGGTGGAACAAATAACCTTCCATCAGGAATGTTTTCAGGAGCTGAACCCTGAACACTAGCGATGTGGCCAAATCCCGATGAATGACAGCAACAACATCACCGGGGATAGGATTTTTTTAGGAGCCACCTCTGGGGCATTGCTGGAAAAACTGCTGGACAGGGCATTAGCCTTAACATTATCAGATTAGTGGGACAATCCAGTTTCAATAGCTGTGACCTCGATTGGATTTATACAAATAGACTCAGGAGTGATGTAACCTAGAAAGGATATTTTTTGGACTCCAAACAGACACAGAATTTAGCAAATAATTGATTCAAACACAGCCTAGATAATACATTTCTGACATGTTAAAAGTTTGTGGCCCATCAGGAGAAAAGATAAGGATATCATCCAAATAAACAACAACATACTGACCCAGCAAATCCCGGAAGATGTCATTAACAAAGTGTTGGAAGACAGCAGGAGCATTGCACAAACCAAATGGCATCACAGTATATTCAAAATGTCCCTCAAGAGTATTAAACGTAGTCTTCCATTCATCTCCGAATGGAGATGTACCGCATCTGAATCAGATTATAAGCCCCGTGAAGATCAATCTTGGTGAACCAACGGGCTCTCACTATGTGAATGAACAAGTCGGGGATCAACTGGAAAGGAAATAGTTTTTACAGTAATGCTATTGTCATAGGTGCCCCTTCAACCAGCGTCCTGTGCACTCCTGTGCCTCTGGTGCCTGGCTGCAGCGGCACTCATCTTACAATGATCCAGCAGCGGCTCCTGCGGTCTGGCGCGTGCGTCCATGCCTCCTAGTGTTTGCATGAGCCGGCTCAGCGATATTTAAAGGGCCAGCTCAGCACTAATTGGTGCTGCTGTCTGTCTGACCTGATAAGTAGCCAGCCCCTTCTTTTTTTTACCTACAAAAAAGAAAACTGCCCCATGAGAGAGCTGGAACTGGAAGGGTGAGAATTTTGTAAACAGTCTTGAATGTACCGTATTTTTCGCTAATAAATGCCTGCTAAGACATCTAGGTTCATATATAAGGTGCACTGGAGTATAAGGTGCAGTTTCAAATGCAGTACCTAAAAATGACCAGCAGGTGGCAGACCTGTGCACAGTTCAAGCCAGCTACACTTCCCGGGAAACTTGTCTTCAGCGTGTCAGAGAGCTCCGATCTCAGAGGTATGGGCTGCTGGGGGTTAATGCATGGTGATGCAGCAGGGGTTAAGCAGTCTCCCTCTGCACCTTCTCCTTCCCTCCTCAGGCAGGGTGTTATTCCTGTGGGGTTCCCTGTGGCTCCTTCTCTTTCCCCTGTTACAGGGCTGGCAGGTATGGGGGATTTCTTACTGATGATGATGATTGCCTCGTGGTCGGCACTATGGTGGCTCCGGTCTCTCCGTGCTAGGGGAGGGCAGGATGGGCACAATGTTAGTTGTGGTGCCAGGGCACTTCAGGAGCTAGGGACCCTGTATACTGTGTGGGAAGATGCAGGAAATTTCTGGGGATGGAGCTATTAAACACTGGTAAACGTACAGTACATCTTGTCTGTAGTACATTTCTGTATAAGTTCATATATAAGGCACCCTGGCCTATAAGGCCGAAAAATACGGTACTCCTAAACAGCCTCATGCTCAGGAGACAGATTAAAAATTCGACCCTCAGGATATTTAGAACCTGTCAGGATAATATTCCCACAGTCATAAGGCCGATACAGGGGTAAGGTGTCAGCAGAAACTTTGTCAAACACATCAGCAAAATCAGAAATAAATTCAGGTACATTCATACTCTCAGCCTGAAAATCAGAAACACGTAATGAGGTGCAATGAAAATACATTTTTTAAATATTTATCAGGGTCTTTTTAGGCGAAATAGAGGAGACAAAAGAAAAAGAAAGAGGAGTAGACCGAAGGGTTGGAAGAGTTAAAGTAGTCATTAGTTCACTCTGATGTTCCCTAAAAAATCTGTCTACTCTGACTGCCAGAGACATGGCCTGTTCTACGGTCTTAGGTTCAGGATGCCCCACTAACAGATCTTTAAGCACATCTGACAACCCCAATGTGAACTGGTGTCTAAGAGCACAATCATCCCATTTGCTTGGAAGGGACCATCTCCTGAGCCCTGAGCAATAACACAGAGTCACAGAAGCCAGAAAGACATTAACAGGTCCGAATGACATCACTGGTGATTTTAAATGAAATTCTTGGATGGTGCCCCTGAAGCTGATTGTTTTGACCGTACTTCAACTGGCACCTGTTACACATCCCCAGCTAGAGAGAGATTGCTGACTATCAATTACCCAGGTGGGATCGTACCCTTAAAGAAGCACCAATGTAATCGGCTGTTGGTAAACTTTCTATTTTTTTTACAGTATATTCTCCACACTTATCTCGCAACTCAGATAACACCACTTTATTTTCTTGACTATAATATGTCTTGAGTTACAACTTAAAATAATCATGATAAATGTAATAGAAATATAATTCTATATCCCTTTAATATGGGACTACTATGTCATATAGTAGCTCACATAGATTGAGATCTCCAGATGAACACTGTTCATTACCTGTCATTTAAGGTAGTTTGCTTGATTATGGGTAAGGCAAATTAACAACCATATCTTTCCTGGTACAGTTACAATTTGTAACAGTTATTTCAAGACATTAAAGATGACCATATCTACGGTATATACTCGAGTATAAAAACTGTGCTGAAAAGACCTAAGCCTAAATTTAGTCTATAAAAAAAAATACCTTTCCGACGACCTCGCAGGTCCTCTTTTTGCTTTTGGTCCTCCGGCTCCTTTTTGGGTCCACTGGCTCCTCTTCAGGTCCCTGCGCAATGCCTGCAGTGCGCAAACAATGACCTCAGCAAGCAGCTGATGTCATTCTGTGTGCCGGCCACGCACGGGGAGCTGGAGTACCCGAGGAGGAGCACCCGAAGCAAGAAGAGGACCTGCGGGGGATGTCGGAAAGGTGAGTACAGTGTTAATTACTTTTTTAAAGGCTTGCATACTCGAGTCAATAGGTTTCCCATTTTTTTGTGTTAAAATTAGGGCTTTGGCTTATACTTGGGTCAGCTTATACTCAAGTATATACGGCATCTGGAAATATTTGTGAAGTGTTGGAAAAAGACACTTTTTTTGATGGACACGTGAGGCAACTGCCAGGAATAAATTATTACATTGTTATTTTATATTTAACTGGAAAATGCCATGTTCTGAAAAAAAGGAAAACCTGCCAAGTATGCATAATTTGTATTCAAGTGAAAATGTGTTTGATGTAGGTAGCAAATGTAAAACATAGATGTGATGTGTAACCTTACTGATTCCCCGCTGAACACCATTTTAAAGTTCACATTTAGTAAAACTTTCACTGCTAATAATATCTACATATGTTCAATAACTACAATTAAACAGTTCCTACATGTTTCACAATCTTAACCATTCACTGACGTGTGAGGTGTCTGTATGTAACATGTCGCTTCCCGCTGTATGGAGAGGGCTCACGGGCCCAACGCTCTGCATACAAGGTGGGCTTTTGCTGCATATTACTGGCACGGATCGCAGGTGCTAACCCTGTAAATGCCTCCGGTATATTGGATTTGATCCCCGCCCCGAGTACATAGCATGAAATATTAAATACTGACACTATGAAGTGCAATTAGTTATGCAGGAAACCTTCCTTGCCTTCAAACAGCTCTCTACATGGAAAAATAAAGGTGGGGATTGAAAAACGAAAAAGGGCCTGGTTGTTAAGGGGTTACTTATGGCATGGAGGGATGTTAAAGGCCAATTATTATAGTTGTAATGCCATATTACTTTACTGTAGGACACCTTTACCAACAGTTTTATTCAAACATTACTGTTTATATGTTATTATAAAATACATACAGTACATTCTCCTTTAGTTATGAAGGTTTGCTTAAGTAGCCTACCTCATCTTTTTCAATTTCTGCTCTACCATTTGCGTTACTTTTCAGTGTTCACTTTTCTGTCTTTTAACTTTCTAGAAGTACAAATCCCAAAATTGCAATACTGTATAAATTTTAAAGTCTCTGACATTCCCCAACACCTCAAAAATAGAAGTTAAAGGATGACTAATCTTTGGAGCAAATTGATTGCTGAAAAGAAAAGTGCAGCTGATTATAGTAAACGTTTAGTAAAAGTGCTTCTCTGTGACAGTTTTCTACTCCTTCTTTGTCGTGCAGTAATCCGGTCACTGCACAGCAGAAGATAAAGAAAGGAGGCCAAAGATTAAGGAAAGATGCACATGTACAAAGTGGCTGTATGGTTTTGAATGTGTGGCACATGGCTGCAATAAATGCAATCCTTTTTAACTGATCAGTGTGCATGTCAGTTACTTTATAGGACCATGAAAACTTACCATTAAAAGGTAGATCACTCAAGTTTATAGGACAGTGATGGAGAACCTTTTAGAGATCAAGTGCCCAAAATGAGACCCAAAAAACTCTAGCTTTTCCCAAAGTGCCAACATGGCAATTTAGGAAGTAACAAACTTATTGCTACCAGAATCTTTGGGCTCCAATCTGACCCTGTCCACACCTTCTCACTCTTCGGACGAGACCAAGCAGCACAGGATGAGTCAATTTAAAGTAGCAGGGCACTACCTGGACTGCCTAAGATTGCAGGAAGTTGCCTTTTCTGGCAAACTCTGTGCCTGGGAGACAGCCCGTGTGCCCACAGAGAGGTCTCAGAGTGCCGTCTCTGGTACCAGTGCCATAGGTTCGCCACCACTGTTATAGGATCTGTAAAAAATCATTTTTTATGGTGGAGAATCGGCTAATTCATGTGCATCTATGCTTACACTTTCTAAACCTAGATAATATTTCCCTATATTATTATATATGATTCAGTTCTCTAAAGAGATTAGGTTAAACATGGAATTCTGTAAACAGTTAAGGCATTCAGGAACTTTATCAGGTTCCTTTGTCTTTCAGCTGTCATTAGAGTACAGAACAGAAAGCTGATTTACATAAAATAAAATAAGGAAGAAAGGCAAGGGGAAAAAGGACACAAACATTTTTGTATAATAAAGTACATTACATTAAATTAATTTACGCTGGCCGTATTTGCCTCAAAGCACTTTTGTGCTCGGTCATCCAGCTGTACAGAAGCTGTCTAAAGGAATAGGACTTTTTTATTTGTAAAAAATGTATTAATTTTATTACATAGGAGATTGGCCCATGGCAAATCAGTGAATTTTATCCATTCCTATAGTGTTAATGATTCAAATCTACATCAGTATTGTGGTATAATCGCCCAGTCATTTTATGGCAGAATAGTCCACTGCATCACAATTGATAATTATTATTAAGTGATTGTTCTTTGCATAACATGCAGTCGATAAAGCTGACTTGTGAAACGATGAGCCCGGGGTCTAAACCACTTTCCCAGCTGTCCCTGCCTTATTGCCAGGCCTACCCTCAATGTTGGGTAGAGAAATAGGTAAACAGATAGTCAACGATACCTGAATACAGAATAACAGTTTGTGTACTAAGTACATGAGATGTTCGATCCCCAGTCTGGTAGATGATTGGATCAGTTTTCTGACATCAGACAGAATGGCAATGGGAGTGGAATAGGATTCTGACAGTCATAGTGAGTTAACTGTTAGTTAGAGTTGTCTCTACACACTGTTGCTTGCTGGCAGGAAGTGCCTGTGTCTCCGCTGGACTTGTTATGCAGGGGGGAGGGTCAGGTGTCTGCATGTATACAGTTATGCAGCAGTGATGTCACAACCACAGGGAGCTCCCTGTGCAGCCTCCGCCGGTGTAAGCGTTACCAGACCACAGCCACGCCCAGCAGCAGCTGCCGCTCTGGTTGTGATGTCACTGCTGCGCCTCTGTATTCACACAAATACCAAGGATGATGGAAGGCACACCCTGGACCGGAGCACCAGAGGGGAATATGTACAAGTGCTTTCTTGTTTTGATGCCTCCCCCCCAACTCCCTCAGCTCGGACAACACCTTTAATTATGGAGGGCACTGTATGTGTTAGCACCATAAGTCCTACGCTACTGATTCACTAAGTTTAGTAGGTTAAGGGTTAGCGGATACACTTGAGTTCCCATCGGTTACGTTCACACAATGGGGGTCATTTACTAAGGGCCTGATTCGCGTTTTCCCGACGTGTTACCCGAATATTTCCGATTTGCGCTGATTTCCCCTGAATTGCCCCGGGATTTTGGCGCACATGATTGGATTGTGGCGCATCGGCGCTGGCATGCACGCGATGGAAATCGGGGGACGTGGCCGAACGAAAAACCCGACGGATTCGGAAAAACCGCCGCATTTAAAAGAAAAAAAAAAGTGTCGCGGAGCTTGCACTTATCTTCACTCAGCCCGGCTCGGTGTATTCCAGTGCGTTCCGGGGAACTTCAGCACAGCAGCGCCACCTGGTGGACGTCGGAGGAACTACCTTGGTGAATCCCGGCCGGACGCATCATGTGAACACAGCCTGAAGTGGATCTTTGGAGACTGGATCCAGCACTGGTCTTTTCTAGTGAAGGGCTGGGGGTTAGGGGCATAGGCGTTAGTTTGATGGCAGCAGTAGGAGGCGCAAGCACCTGAGAGTGCCTAGGGTAGCATCAACACTAAATGCAGCCCTGCTAAGGAGTGCTACATGTTGTATAAGGCTGCTCTCTAGATCATATTGTGATGTTACTGCTACTACTGACGTTAAAATATTCATTAAGACTAGGATTCATTCTGAAGATCCATGAACTTCGCCTCTTATGTTAGGTTTAATATGGCAAATGCCCCATGGGGTAATATCTTTCAGTTTACCGTTGTGTTTGGGAGTGATGTTTCGCTACCAGCATAGGTACAAATGGCTTCCCATTCCTTTTCCTTTATTTGGTTATATGTCTTATTTGCGTTCTCAATTCTTATTTTGTTTTCCCATGTAGTGGAGATTGCAGGTGCATTTTAATATATACAGAAAATGACCCTTTGTGGTGCAGCGTTTATCTTTCTAAGTTTCCAGCTGCCATAAAAAAAAATTCAGATTTCCTGAGGAGTACCGGGCAAAGCCGTTCACATCATACAAGGAAAAAAAACAAGATATTTTGTTCCTGGTTTCCCAATCTTGTTGACTTTTCATGATGAGACTTTCAGTTGTAGTACTTTTGGGACTACTTTTGCTGAGATTTGTTCATTTCTTTCCACTGCATATAATAAGAGGTAATGAATCTTACTGTGTTTCTATCTGTTCTTAAAGCAGTGTTATAGGTAAGCTTTATTAGCCTATTGCTGTAATTCCTTCCACGTAGGTATTGTTTAACGTCCTTTGTACATTTCTTAACCTTCCAATGGTGCAGCAATTTCTTCTGAGGCTCGAAATTGCTCTTTCTATATACGCAGTGTTCACATAACTATTTGTTGCTGTTTTTCTCCTGTATAATTCAGTTTCGATTTCACCCTTTGTATTTATCAGGATGTTCACATCTAAAAAGGGAATTGTAGTTCTACTACATACTCATTATTTTGTGAAATGACTGGTAAACTGAGAAAAAAAAATCCAAATTACAAAAAAGCTGTTACAGTTTTTTTATGCTTTTAATGTGTGGTTCAGATTTCACATCCCCTTTATTATTCTGGTCAGTATGCTCTTATACCTTAATAGATGAAAAATCTTTGCATTGCCATATACTCACACTCAGAATTTGTATTTATACTTCCACGTATGGAGCTGTGTTAGGTGTCATTTTTTGGACAACAAAGCTGTAGTTATTATTGAAATCATTTATGGAAACGTTTGACACGTTGATAACTTTTAAATTTGATTGCTCAAACAATACACTGCAAAACTAGATTAATGCTGTCAAGGAAACTGACTGCCATCCCCTAATGCCCAATGCCCCGCTACTGTTAAGTTGCCGCACTTAAAAAGGTCAACAGCCTGTATAATAAAGTAAACACCCGCTCATGAGCATGAATCCTCTTCAACAATGTGATGTAATAGTATGTCATGTGTTGTGAAAGAGATTATTAAACACATTAAAAGCAGATTTAAGAAGTAAATTAGAGCCAAGTTTTATCATTTTATTTATAATACTGTCTTTATAGCTTGTGGAGGATAGCAAACATTAAGATATTATCCATTATTGTACTGCATTGATGTTAGGTTTTTTTTTCTCTAAAAATGTCTTCTCTGATATGACATGTTTTTTTATAAACATAAATTCCTAAAGTCCTGATAATTCAAGTCATTAAATCTGTAGGAATTGTTGACAAAAAAAAAAGGATCAGAAATTATAGACCCTTTGACTGTAGCTGGAATCTCTGTTGCATCTTTGACTGGCAACACAACATTGTCAACTGCTGATCTTTTAATAAATCTTCATGTAGTCAGAATATTTTATTTCAGAGCCCTGTTAGACTGTGTACCCTTGACCTTTGCAGACAAGTGTTTAAAACAATGTTTTATGCAACACTGTATTGTTTTAGGATTCAATAAGTGTTTTTGTGTTTGTGACCTGTGATAAAGTAGGCTTTTGCTCCTCCAAACTATATGGCTGATTGTCTTTTGATGGTGACACTTCCCATAAAGTTACAAAAGAATATGCTGCTCCACCGGCCATGCTGTAAAAAAAAATAAAAGCTTTATTAAAAGCAATCTCTTAAAACAATCTGCTCATGCATGAACCATATACTCTAGACATGCGTTCAAGAGAACTAGAGCACTGGACTATTTGTCAATGTTTAGAAAACATTATTAAAATGTCATTTAACAAATGTACCTTTACTGTTACCTTTAAAGTAGATGCGATCTTCATTTAGAGCACACATGGGGAATAGGAAAGAGCAACCCCACAATTTTCTTCTTACTATAGTTTTTATAAACTCAAAAGAGACTATAGTAGAGATATAGAAATATCACAGAACTGCATAATATATAATATTAGGAACAACGACAATGGGCCAGGAGGTAAAAAAAACTTTCTTACTACAATGGATTTTTTTCAATCTGATAGAACTGCAGTATCAGAAGGGTAAATCAATGAGCTACAGTGGTATCAACCAGTATCATGTCCTGATGCCACTATATATTTGATAGAAGACTAGGGTTACAGTTTAGGTATACAGCCAAGATTTACACATCTGTGTAATACATGTTAGCTTAGTCATCCACTGGTCCGTTAACCTACACATGGGTGGGTGCAGCACCTTTTGCACTAAGTAGCTAATTTACACAAGTATAAAACCAGAATGTTCTCCAAAATGGCAGATTCTTGGGAAACTTATAAAGTGCCCTATAAAATGCTGTTTTACTTGTGGGGTGATCTGGGAGCTGGTAGACTCCCATGAACTGTAAAAATGTACCATGGCCTAAAGGCAATACTTGTGAACTGTGTGCCAAACACTAATGCTAACAAGATAATTAACAGCAGCTTTTTCCTGGCAACACTCATGTTTTTCAAGGATGTCTGAGAAAAAAAAAAGATATAAAATATAAAACAACATGTGTCTGATTCTTTTCTGGCTAACCATGGCAGAGAATAATATTGTTAAATTCTTTTTTTATTAAACACTATCCTTTGAGAATCTTTTTGTTTTAGGACTTTCCAAATGGCGGAAAAGTGCAAAGTGGTCCCATATTTTGTGCATCTTCAGTATCATTGTAAAGAGAAATATTACACAATGCTTGACATAATTATGCTATTTTTACCCTCCACATCCCATTCCCACAATGAAGACAATGTGAAACATAAAATGGGATGACCTTTTCTAAAATGGGAAATGGATACTGCACATCATGCACAAAAATGGACAGTAATATGTTACCCAGGACTAAACTGTACACTCACCGGCCACTTTATTAGGTACACCTGTCCAACTGCTCGTTAACACTTAATTTCTAATCAGCCAATCACATGGTGGCAACTCAGTGCATTTAGGCATGTAGACATGGTCAAGACAATCTCCTGCAGTTCAAACCGAGCATCAGTATGGGGAAGAAAGGTGATTTGAGTGCCATTGAACGTGGCATGGTTGTTGGTGCCAGAAGGGCTGGTCTGAGTATTTCAGAAACTGCTGATCTACTGGGATTTTCACGCACAACCATCTCTAGGGTTTACAGAGAATGGTCCAAAAAAGAAAAAACATCCAGTGAGCGGCAGTTCTGTGGGCGGAAATGCCTTGTTGATGCCAGAGGTCAGAGGAGAATGGGCAGACTGGTTCGAGCTGATAGAAAGGCAACAGTGACTCAAATCGCCACCCGTTACAACCAAGGTAGGCAGAAGAGCATCTCTGAACGCACAGTAGCAGAAGACCACACCGGGTGCCACTCCTTTCAGCTAAGAATAGGAAACTAAGGCTACAATTTGCACAAGCTCATCGAAATTGGACAGTAGAAGATTGGAAAAACGTTGCCTGGTCTGATGAGTCTCGATTTCTGCTGCGACATTCGGATGGTAGGGTCAGAATTTGGCGTCAACAACATGAAAGCATGGATCCATCCTGCCTTGTATCAACGGTTCAGGCTGGTGGTGGTGGTGTCATGGTGTGGGGAATATTTTCTTGGCACTCTTTGGGCCCCTTGGTACCAATTGAGCATCGTTGCAACGCCACAGCCTACCTGAGTATTGTTGCTGACCATGTCCATCCCTTTATGACCACAATCTACCCAACATCTGATGGCTACTTTCAGCAGGATAATGAGCCATGTCATAAAGCTGGAATCATCTCAGACTGGTTTCTTGAACATGACAATGAGTTCACTGTACTCAAATGGCCTCCTCAGTCACCAGATCTCAATCCAATAGAGCATCTTTGGGATGTGGTGGAATGGGAGATTCGCATCATGGATGTGCAGCCGACAAATCTGCGGCAACTGTGTGATGCCATCGTGTCAATATGGACCAAAATCTCTGAGGAATGCTTCCAGCACCTTGTTGAATCTATGCCACAAAGAATTGAGGCAGTTCTGAAGGCAAAAGGGGGTCCAACCCGTTACTAGCATGGTGTACCTAATAAAGTGGCCGGTGAGTGTATGTTTGAAGCTCTATTATTTCAACCAGTTCCACTAATTCCACATTAACCTAGCAGCTTTGGGTAGGTTATTAAATGACTTATTTATGCAAATGTCCTCATTTATAGAGAGTCTCCAACAATGTCGTGATAAAATGAGTAGAGAGGAATTCTATCTGCCTGAAATGATTAAAGAGACTGCAGCTGAAAGTGTCACTTCAGATGACCCCATCTTCGGTGTCATTCTACTGTCATATTAAAATAATCTTTCACATTTCATCAGGATTTTAGTTCTGTGATCTACAGAACCAGAGATGCAGGCAGTTAAAATTGGAATTGGATTTTGGAACTGAAAAATTAGATTCTTTTCGCATCAACAAATTGCCTTTGGAACATGGGCGTAACTACAGTGGTAGCAGCCATAGCAACCGCAATGGGGCCCTCAGTGTCAGGGGGCCCCACCACCCGACCTGAAACACTAAAGAGTGGAGAATGCGCATCATTATATCCATATTATGCTACACATTGTACATCATAATATGTATATAACATATGTGATGTATATATGCTGCATCTGTGTATATGGTGTATGGCGTCTGCATATACTGTATGTGTGTATATATGCTGTGTGTTTGTATATGTCACTGTATGTATGTGTATATACTCTATATGAGTGTGCGTAAGTGTATAAATTTGTGATTGTAACTTGCATGTGTGAGTATACAAATATGTAAAAAAATTTTAGTGGGAAGGGGGACCCATGCCTAAGCCTGCTATGGGGCCCTGCCACCCCTAGTTACACCACTGCTTTAGAAGTCATTTGATTAGTAATAAGAAATAGTAAACATCATTCATTTTTATTTAGGGTTTTTAGCTTTTTTTCTGTCTGTTCACCGTACCACAAAAACAATATGTTACCTTTATTCTATGGGTCATCAAGATTATGGAGATAACTCATTTACATAGCTTTTCATGGTTGACTTGTTTTGCTGAAACTCTTTTTGTGATAAATTTACTTGTTTTTACATCGCTGTATATTTTGCATCGCTGTATATAAATGGAAATAACAGCTGTACTTATTCTTTGTATCATGTCGGGGTAACTTTTTATGAGGTTGGATGTAAAAATATTTAATGTATTGTGAGTTTCTTTTTACTGCGTTTATGGAGTTCAGTGACAATATTGTATTGTACAACTTGTTACGGACATGCAGATACCCAATTTGTAGGTTTTTTTTTGGTGATTTACAATTTTTTATGTATTTTTGCGATTTTGATATGGAATGGAGGCATCAGGGGACTTTTTAAAAAAAATTTATTTACACTTTTTTTTTCCTGGTTTATTTTTTCCCAAAGGTGGCGGAATTGGCAAAAAAAACTAAGTTGTGCCATATTCTGATGGACTTTACCTTTAAGGCTTTCAATGTGCGGTTGAGATGACACCTCTCCTTTATTTGTTTGGAACAGTACAATCTCAGGAATACCAAATTATGTAGTTATGTCTATATAAGTATAGGTTATGTCTTAATACCTTTAAAAAATGTTTTGATCTAAAACAGTCCATATTCATATGTTGTCACACAGGTGAACGACTTGTTATATCAGCTATAATTTCTTTGATGTGACCCGAACGAGTTGTGCACATGTGCGACATGACATGACATGACCATGGACTGTTTTTTATATTCAAGACAGCAATCTTTCTGATAGATTTTCTTGGCAGCCAGAGGAATGAAAAAGGGTCCATGGTCTGCAATGGACATGTTTTATGTCTCACTGATTGAAACAGAGGCAATAATGCTTTGCGGTACTATGTATTACAAAGTATTATTTCAATGATTACCAAATGAAAAAAAGCTTTTTTAAGTAAAAATAAGATTTTTTAAGCCATAAAAATATATACTACAACAAGCTTAATGGTTCACATATTTACAATATACCATTTTGTTAATGATGCTAAATAAATAAAATGAAGCCAAAAAAAAAAACATTAGTAGCATTGGGTTTTTTTTTTGAAACATTTAAACAAATTATTTGTGCTCCCAAAATGTTGGCAAAAATAGAGTACAGAAAATTATTGGCGCTGCCTCTTCCCCGGACCTCCCCGCCCACTCCATAGGCCGGCGATGACTGTCCCATTTCATGCGGCATCCCTCATGAATACTAGCGTTTCTAGTGTACAGCGCAGTAGTGTTTGTTAGCGCTATCGGAGGTTTCACTGCTGTGTCTGTTTTAGCACTAGGAGCTGCTTACTTTAGTTGTAAAACTTTAGTAAGCTGCTCCTAGTGCCATTTTTGAGGGTGACAGGTCCTCTTTAATATGGTATTTGAAGATCAGAAACTATGTTTATATGGAATAGCATCACAGCTCCATGAATATTTAGTCTTGTGCCACACCAGACAAAACAATTCTACTACTGGTACTTCTTGAGGTCAGGGTATTGATAGAGCAAGAAGAAACTGTGAAATTCATCAACAAAAATTGCACAAAACATTCTTGTGTTGGAAACTTTCAGCTTCAGAGAATGCAAGCTGAGATATATCTCACGTATATCATGGTTCTGTCAGACATGGACCTTTCATGTTCAAGCTACTGAATACACTTAATCTGACAGCTTTAGAAGCTGAAGAACATATGCACTACTTGAAAATAAAGTGGACACTAAAATACCGCAGCCTAGATTTCAAAAAATGAAATATTACAGTTGCAATTCTTTATTCATTACAAAGTGGAACGTGTTCAGAACAATAAAATATGAAAATGATCAATGAAAATTAAATTTCCCATGGAGGTCTGATTTGGAATGATACTCGAAATCAAAGTGAAAAATGAAATTTTAGGCTGATCCAATTTTAGTGGAAATGACAAGTAAATGAGGCTCAGTGGTGTGTGTGGTCTTCACGTACTTGTATGACCTCCCTACAACATCTGGGCATGCTCCTGATGAAACAGTGGATGTTCTCCTTAGGGATCTCCTCTCATACCAGGATTAAAGCATCTGTCAACTCCTGGACAGCCTGTGGTGCAATGTGGCAACCATCAATAGAACAAGACATGATGTCCCACATGTGCTCAATTGGATTCAGGTCTGGGATATGGGCAGGCTAATTCATAGCATCAATGCCTTCATCATGCAGGAACTGCTGAAATACTACTGTCACATGAGACTTGCGTTGTCATGCATTAGAAATATATCATCAGCATATGGTCTCACAATGGGTCTGAGGATCTCTTCGCGGTACCTGATGTGCTAGCCAGAGGTACCCTGGTCACCAAGTACAGCTGCATGGCTTTTCAAAGGAATGCTTCTCCAGACCATTACAGACCTACTGCCACACCGTTCATTCGGGAGGCAGCAAAAAGTTCTCCCGAGCATTTTCAGACTGTCAAATGTGCTCAATGTTAACTTGCTCTCATCTGTTAAGAGCAGAAGGCGCTAAAGTCAAAGCCATTCTTGATTTAAGTACAACACGGACTAGTAAACATCCAGCCCTCATGAAGTCAGTTTCTGACAGTTTGAGCAGACACATGGATATTAGTGGGCACATTTCCACATTGTCTGGTGTACTGGTCTAACTCCTGGTATCTGCTCCTTGCTCTGAACACTTGTTGACAGACACAGCTAACCTTATGGCCACAGAAGGATTTCACAGAAGTACGATGGACTTAAAGTTACTTTGGGGCTAATTTACTAATTGCTCGCGGAGCGCATTTTCGTCGGGTTTCCAGTCGATTTCAGAGTTGCAGCACATTTAACAGGGGGTTTTGGCGCACACGATCGGTTTTTTGCGCGCCGGCTTGCACGCGACTGAAATTAGGGAGCGGGCCGTCGGACAACCCGATGGATTCTGACTACGCTCGGGATTTAACATTTCAAATTGTGTCGCAAGACACGCCCCTTACAAGCACCGGGAAGAAGGTAAAATCCGGCGGACCTCGGCAGGGAAGCAACGGATGCAGAAACATCGGGCGCACGAGCTACGTGAATCACACCGGACTTTATCTTCATCAGACCGTCCAGATTGGGGATTGCGACAGGACCGGGTAAGTAAATTTGCCCCATTGTGTTTAAGGGATTTCTTTTTTTGTAAGCAGCATATGAATTAGAATAAGTCTACACCTTGCCTTGTGCAACATTTATTAAGGGTTTAGACCATTTTTTAGTCAGTTTACCAACTTGTCCAAAAAAAAAAAAAAAAGAGGGAATAGACCCTGTGAAAAGAGGGTGTGGTCTAGCCTGTGCACCAGAAAATTCAGTTCAATCCTAAATTACACCAACTAATAGCTGGTCTACACTATGATTCCACAATCTTAAACTATTCTACTATTCTAGATTAATTATCCAACATCATTTATCTAGCGCAGAATACTGTGGAGTCTAACTCTGCACTGGTCTATTTCATGACACTTTGCTAAATCTCGCCCAGTGTCAATAATGTATAAAAAAAGTAACTTCAAAATGTTTGAAAGACCAATACTATTGAGTTGGTATCTGAACCCTCCAATAGTTAACAAAGATGTTATTAGCGACCTGCCAAGTTTTTGAAGAGTTTCATGTTAGATTTTTAATTTAAAAACAAGATTAAACCATTTTGATAAATGTTAATTCCATAGAAGGATAAAATATGTAGGAAGTGGATTCTTTGACTACAAACTAGCTTCTTTCCCAGACTAGAAATGTGGAAGCCAAATCAACACTACAGTTCACATTTAAATGTCTATGGAATATTTTTTGTTGTTTTCTTTTGTTAAGAAAAATCTGCCCAAACGTTACAAAACCTACCAAGTATGTATTATAGGGAGTCCATTATCAAATGTTACCTTAGATTTTATTAAAATACATAGATATAAGAAATGCAATTAGTTACACAATATAGCAATATTAAATCTTGCATGATACTTACCAAATATTTAAGCCTATGAAGTTTATCCAAGAAAACATATAATCTCCTCCAATAAAAATTCCAATGTAGGCAATTGATACATTCTATATAAAAGAAAAATAATACATGTGATAAACTAGGCTATTAAAGAGTAGTCCTATTGCAGGCATTTATAACTAGTAGATGTGGGTCCCCCCTATATGCTTTCAATTGTTGTAGGGAAACGGTGATCAGAAATTCACATGTTTAATAGTAATTACAAATCTTATTTTATAATTAACATTCTTGCACAGAAGCCTCCATGACTCTATCCTCTTGGTTGGCAGGGAGCCAGGTTAAGGTTTATTATAAAAGAAGATGTGCAATTAGTATTAAAAGGAAATCAACCATGCAAAAAACAAAACAAAAAAAAAAAAACTACAAATATTGATCCCGGGAACAGTCTTTCTTAAGTCACCTAGAAAACAAACTTATAATTTGCAGCATGGGGGCAGAGATGTCCAGTGCTTCGGGTTCCTTATTATGCGTATCTCTCGCTCTGTTCTGCTAATTATACGTTTGTCCTCTGTACGGTGATCGCAGCGTGTCAAGACTAGAGACAAAACCGGACCAGGATCAAGATGAAGAGGAGCGGAGTGGATTATTTGTAGGGTTTTCTTCTATTTTTATTTTGCATGAAATCCTGATGACAGGTTGCCTTCAAAATTGTTAGTCTTATGTTTAAAGCAAGATGCAGGCAAAGGGTGCAGCCGTGGAAACATACCCATATTTTGGTCAGATCCAATGGACTTGCATTATACCTTGCATCATACAGAAATAAGATTCAAGGACTCCCTTTTTGCTGTTCAAATTGCAGCGCCAATGTGTGTCAAAGAATAATTTCAGTTTGCATAAAATACTCTATGACTTGTTCAACCATACTGACTGCAGATGTCACTAAGTGGTTTAGCCTTGCTCTCTGAAAACTGGGAAGGATATCAGATATACAATATTTATCTAAGCTAATACTGGTTAAACTTTTTTATAATAACTTAGGTGGGACATTTATGTTTCATAGATTAGCTCTACTGATATTCAATACCCAAACAAGTCACATCTGGGCCTTAGTAGCTAGCCAGTGATCCCTCTATTTCATTTACATTATAAAAATATAATAAGTACATAGTTGAATTACCTTGAGGGCACCCACAACTGTAGTTGTAAGGGCTGAATTGTAGTAACTGCAGAGTACTATCGAATAAAGTAGTATAAATCTGCCATGAAGAAAAGGGTACAATTTTAAAGTATGGTTGTAAAAAGAGATAAGCAAAAAACTGATCAATGCTTACTAAATAATGTTTGACTACATCAGACATGATAAAATCATTAAGATGTGAAATTAAAGGGGTATTGAGCTGTTAAAGGGGTTATCCATGTTTTAAAAAAATACTGAGGGCAGTGCTGGGACGGGCAATTTAAACATAATAAACATGTACTCACCTTGTCCGACGCTACCGATGTCCCGCGCCGCGGCCGGTCTTCTCTGTGCGCCGGTTTCAATACAAGGGCGCACAGGGAGCTTCTGGGCGGCCGGAAGCTCCCATCCGACACCATCTCCCAGCGCTTACAACACTGGGAGATAGGGACGGATGGGAGGACCCGGCCACATCGCGGACCGGAAGCTCCCTGTGCGCGGCTTCCTGTTTATTTACTGGGGCACAGATCGAAGGGACAGCGGCGCGGGACATCAGCGGCGCCGGAGGAGGTAAGTGGATGTTTATTATTTTTAAATAGCCCTCCCCAGCCTGGCCCTCACTAGTTTTTATAACCCAGATGACCCCTTTAAAGTTCATCTTCCATCAAAATCGAGCATGATAAACCAGGGGCACTTACTATATCTTTTATCCAAATCTCATATTGGCTTTGCCAAGATAAAGCAAAAGCAAAAACAGTAATGATGACATAAGGAAAGTCTTACCCATGAGTCACTCCACACTGTTCAAGTACTGGGGATAACAGCGCCCCTTTAGACCACCCCAGACAAAAGCGATTCTATCCGAAATGCGCATCGGGGGAGATTGTTATCCCCGGTACTTGAGCAGTGTGGACTGACTTTTGCTTTATCTTAGCAAAGCCAATATGAGATAACATTATACATGTGAACCTCTAACGTCTTCTCTTTTGAACTTTTATCATGCCCTCTATATGTATTCCATTCTTTGAATCAGTATAGGAACATGGCAGTTTATTAACTCTTATGCTAGTATGTACCAAAAGTGATAATTCCTTTTCTGTGTACCATTACCTATGGCCTTATGTGTAACTTACATGCTATATTAACATTCTTTGATTATGAATAAAGATTCATATTTTATACCCTATGATTGTCTTGTCTCGACATCCCGTCGTCCATTGTTTCATAGGGGGTTATGATCAGTAATATATTAGCCTTCATGTCTATGACATTGAAAATATTGTTTTGCTTCCTAATTCCTATATAACTACTACCCCATGTAAGTATTTGATCACATGAAATCACAACAGCCTCACTGGACTTCTATTCCTCCCTATGCCTTCCTGGACTAACCCTCCCTGGCCTACATGTGGACCTGGAGGAATATTGCCTTCTTTCTGGGTATATAATAATGATTGCTTATATATATTCTATAAGGAAACTCCCCCCACATACTGAATGTTTGGATATCCTTCTCCTGGATCTCGCTTCATGCATATAACTGTTTAACCCCTTAACGACTTGGCCTTTTTTAGTTTTTTCACTTCCATTTTTCACTCCTCACCTTCAAAAATCTATAACTTTTTTATTTTCCACATAAAGAGCTGTGTGATGGCTTATTTTCTGCGTAACAAATTGCACTTCATAGTGACGGTATTTAATATTCCATGGCGCATACTGGGAAGCGGGAAAATTCCAAATGCAGTGAAAATGGTGAAAAAACACATTTGCAATGTTTTCTTGTGGGCTTGGATTTTACAGCTGTCACTGAGCGCCCGAAATGACAGGTCTACTTTATTCTTTGGGTCGGTACGATCACGTGGATATCAAATTTGTATAGGTTTTATAATGTTTTCATACATTTAAAAAAATTAAAACCTCCTGTACAAAATTTTTTTGGGGGATTTTGCCATCTTCTGGCGCCAATAACTTTTTTATACTTTGGTGTACGGAGCTGTGGGTGGTGTCATTTTTTGAGAATTTTGATGGTGTTTTCATTGCTATAATTTTTGGGACTGTGCGACCTTTTGATCGAAACTTAACGTGTTTATGATTTTTACTGTTTATTTATATTTATATCAGTTCTAGGGAAAGGGGGGGCGATTTGAATTTTTAGGTATTTTTATTACAATTTTTTTTTTTTTTTTTAACTTTTTTTTATTTTTACTATTACTATTTTTCAGACTCCCTAGGGCAGTGATGGCGAACCTTTTGGAGACCGGGTGCCCAAATTACAACCAAAACACACTTGTTTATAGCAAAGTGCCAGCAATTTAAGTAGTAAATTTATTGCTACCTGTTCTACCACAACTTTCAATAATATCATAATAAAACAGTTAAAAGAAGGGCAAATTTGGACTAATATTATAGCATCTTGCCATGGTCCCCTTGTACAGGAACAAATGTAGGATCAAGAGGAGCTCTAAAGATAATCCTCCCCTTTGCACATGTTCTACCTCTTCCTGCAGCCCCAGGCAATCAAGAGAGTGTTGCTTTAAAATAGCACTGCATTTCTTGAGTCGTTTGGGACTGCAGGATGATTCTTTGAGTTCTATGTCGAGTGCTATGTCGATGGCTTGGGTGCCCAAAAATAGAGCTCCGAGTGCCACCTCTGGCACCCGTGCCATAGGTTCGCCACCACTGCCCTAGGGTACTCTAACCCTCGGTTGTCTGATCGAACCTACCATCTACTGCCATACTGCAATTAGCACATTGTTATGAATGGGTTAAAACGAAGTAGCCTTGGGTATTCGGAACACCCGAGGCTACCATGGCGACGGATCACCGCTCCCTGTGACGTCATCACGGCGATCCTTGTTTTTGAAGCCGCCGGCAGCATTGCCGGCGGCGATCGAGGAGGAAACACCCGCAATCGGTGCTAGCACCGATCACAGGTGTTACCGGTAAGCCTTTGCTGCAATATGCAGCAAAGACTTACCGCCTATGAAGAGGGCTCGGCCCTCTCCATGCACCGGGACCCACACCTGGATCCTGCCCACTGCTTAGTTATTGGCTCCGATGGCCTATACCAGTGGTGGCGAACCTATGGCACAGGTGCCAGAGGTGGCACTCAGAGCCCTTTCTGTGGGCACCCAGGCCTTCACCCCAACACAGAGTTTGCCAGCTAGGACTCCTGTGATCCAATACAGCCCAGGACGCAACATGCTCAGCACTATTTTAAATCAACATCCTTGGCTGCCAGGACTACAGGAGGAGCGGGAAGGGCTGGTCATGTTGGCACTTTGCGACATACAAGTAGATTTTGGTTGTAGATTGGGCACTCTGTCTCCAAAAGGTTCGCCATCACTGGCCTATACTAAGGATCTCTGGCAAAGGTGTTGCTTCTGGTTCAACTTAGCGACCATCCATTCCCCAATTACCCCTTTTCTATACATCCTACTCCTTCTCAGGAGTACTTCCCACCTACTTTGTTAGTCTTTGAAGACCTTTTGTATCAAAGATTTAGTGCACCCCACTATCGGGCAGCTTTTGACCTTGGGTTTACTTCTAAACTGCTTGCTCCAGCCTCCTCTACTTAACCGCAAATCATAGCTTACTGACAGTCAATAATGGTCTCGTCTACAATTCCAGATCTCATATCATTTGAATGCATAGCCCTTCGCTGCTCTATGTCGAAATGGCTCATCTCTGACTTGTATTACTTTCTCCTATATTGTGAATTCCCTGAGACTAGCAAACACTGTTACATGTGCAACAACCCTGCCAATGCATAGGGTAGGTAGTTGTTGCGAATAGCGCCCCCTCCATTTTAGGAGCTGCTTAGAGAGACTGATCACCTTGCTAGAAGGTTAACATATCTATTGTCTATAACCAATGATGTGCTGTATTCTTATTGTAAAGCAAGCTGGAAGCTGATTGGAGAGTGCTGCCATCTCACTTGGGGAGAATAAAAACCCCTCGTGGATGGGAGCACATGGTCAGATTAAGTCTGCGGGCTTAGTTAGCATTCTAGAAGCAAGTGTGTATCCAGACACAACACCAGGAAGCAGAGGTGTCTCAAGACTGCAGCCTGACACCTGTATCCAGTCAGGAGACTAGGCTAGTGCAGAGGTCCATTGTCCAGAGTCGGCTCCATCTTACCCAGCCCAGTCTGAAGTTATTACCAGGCTGTGAGTAACTCTTCCTGCGGACCAGCTATCTCCTACCAGCTTTCCAACCTGCTGATGTTAGGCTGTTGCCTGCCATTGAAGTTTCAAATAAAGAACTGTAAGTTGATTTGCACAATGAGCCTCCATGTGATCCCTGGATCAGGCTGCTTCACCATCACAATTCCCCATCTTCCATCACCCAAGGATCCCTAGGATCCCCATGGAGAAACTTATTCCATCAGCCTTTCCCTCCACTTTTCCTGCACACACCACCTACTGGAGACCTGCCAGGCTGTAGACCCGCCCTTCGGTCCCAATACCAAACACCTTGACCATAGCGTGCCCAAGGCCACATAAGCCAGCCACTCCGGTATTCTGGGCCCCAGCTGTCTACAACCATCGAAGAAAGGCTAGGATGGGGGATGTTACACATAGACATATGGGAAAATTGGCTAGGTAGAGAGATTCTGTTATCTGTGAGGAAGATCGTGTAGGAGAAAATCCCTATTGGCTCTCTTTGCACAATCAATATAAAATCCTGATAACATAGTAACACACAAGGGAACTCCTTCACAGCCCCTCTATCCCTGACCTATGCTGGAGGCGCCACTGCCCTGGAGCTTCTTTGTTTCATATTCTCTGGGATTGCTCTAAGATTCTGCCCTTTTGTTCCACAGTAAAATTATTTCTTGAGACAGTCCTAGAGGTCACAGTGCCCTTACAGCATTCCTCCTAGGTCTTCCTCCAGCTAACTTAGGCAAACTTAGCTACACTTTTCTTACAATTACTTACTCCAGCGAAGACTTTGTATTTGCTCTGAATTTGAGATTAGTGGCTCTGCCTTCAGCCTTGAATCTTCACTCCGGAATATCAGATATGAGGAATCTGGAATATCTGCCTGCCACACTCCATGACTAGAAATTTAGGCCCCCTGGATATGCCAGGGAATAGATAATCACAAGCCTTAAACCCATATTTTTACTACCCTAGAGACCCTTTACCCCCCCGCATCTTCCCTCCCCCTTTTACACTTCCCCATGTTCATTGATACAGTACTTTAGTTAAATGCCAAGTATACTGCGTATTTATAAGCCTTTGTATTTCTGCTACTTTCTTTTCCCTATCCTTAGATCCAGGTACAATGACTGCGGTAGTCTTCTTATATTTGTTATCCGTTGCCTCCTTCCTTCTAAGATCAACTTTTAAAATTATTCTAATGAACCAGAAGGGCTATGGGGGCGTTACCAGAACCCTTCCGGTTTGTAGCTTCACAAGTTGTTATAAAGTGCAGGAGCACTTCATCTTCCCACTGTGTGCTGAAACTTCCTCTGCTGCCATGATAATACAGCAGACAGAGCGAGAGGGAAAGTGGTGAGTGAGCAGTAGTGAGGGAAAACAGTGTAACAGCATGTGAAGCCAGTGAACAGAGGCGCTCTGGTAACGTCCCACCATAGCACCTCCGCCTAATTATTATATACGTAAGAATAGAATGCCTAAATTTAAGTAGGATCCATGCAAAATCATGCTTCAATTTGCTCATTGATTACCTTAGATAACTACTTGGCAACCAGCCAGTACCTATAAAAATTAGAACAACTTACTCAAACTGCAGTACCATTTTTAAATAGCACTAAAGAGTAAGAAACTAAATATGTAATATATTAGTGATAATAAAATTGAGGGAAAAATAAATTGATAAATTAAAACAAGATGTATACTGAAAGAAATGTATGATTGTATGACATTTAATAATGATAAACAGTAAGAAACCATAGTGAATTAAACTATTAGGTAACTACGATGTACATACAACAATTGACAATATATACTATAAAGGCAATAGTTTAGCATGGAACGTGAAATCGATAAACGTCCTATCTGTCCATCTGTGACTATTGCACTGGCTCTAGAATGCTAGAACTTCCCTGCACCCCTATCAATCAGATTGTAAAGGTGGTCCTGGCACTCCTGGAAGAAATGCTGTCCGCAATTCATCGTGTGGCCTGTGTGCATCTCAGTCACATTCATGCAAAGACAGAAGAGTTGCAATATCAAGCACAGCTGCTATACTACGATATGGGTATGTACGGTGCTAGGTAGGAAGTCCACATTCTGGGCTCAACTAATGCCACATAACCCCATTTAATGCAATAATTGATTCAACAACTGTGAGGGGAATGTGGCGTATGATAAAGACCACAACCCCCTGCCTCGGAAGATACATCATGATATCTTAGCCAATTGATGTATCTGTTGGGCGGCCCCGCCGCTGGGCAAAACTGCGCCACTTTTCCATAAAAACCTGCAAATAAATGGCGTGGACTATGACGTGGGCATGGCGTAATTAAAAAACAATCACAATTTCTTGCAGTGTGCAAAGAATTGTGATTGAGTACTTCTTTGCCCGTTTTCTGGCACTGATGATTGTGCCCCTTGTCACAGGTGCCCCTACGTATCTGATTGCAGGCACACCCTCTCCATGTCGGTGCCCCGTCCCTCATTTAAAGGGCCAGTGCACCGCTGATTGGCGCTGGCCACTTCCGGGTTTTCCTTAAAATCCAGCTTCTCCCAGAAACCCCCACCGGATCTTAGTGCTCCAAGCCTAAAGAAAGCTATTCCTCTGTGTTCCTTGTGTTCCTGCTCTGACTTCCCGTTGTGGCCCCAGACTTGACACTGACCTAGCACCTCTGCCGCCTGCCCTGACTAGCTGCCTGTTCTTGACTCTGAGGCTGCCTTCTGTTCCTGTACCTCAACCTTTGCTGCCACCTTGGGCAAGTCGCACCTGTGGAACGACCTGGTGGCACCACGTCACAGTAAGACCATCCTGCTTTACAGTTCTGGTGAAGACCAGGTGACACTTAGATTCCGGTCTGAGGCGTCGGCTTGTGTCATCGTCCACAGTGGCCATGGGAGTTCACTGACCCCGAGCCCTGACACCCCTCTTTTTTTTTTATTACGTGAGCTTTTATCTAGATAAATGCTTGACAATATTTTTCAATATAACTGCTAGCAGAATATAGGTCTTAAACTCAATGGCTTGTTTATTTAAAGCCACAGGGGAGAGTTTATCCCGCTGATGTAACAGTTAATAGTTATGACATTAAGCTAATATGGTGTTGCTGGATTAATGTTACATCAAGTATATTAGTATATCATTAAAGGAATTTCTTACTACTTACCCCATCATGCAGGCAAGAAGAAATTGGAAAGCAAAGTAAACATTTGTCCACTGCTTAAAATATACAGCCTAAGGAAACACAACACACATAGAGTTAACCAGAACAGCATAATGTAGTGGTGTTATCAATAAAGAGGAAAGGAATAATGCTTCCTTTGATAGCTTAACCCTTGCAGGACCTCAAAAGCCATTACTTTTTTTAATTTTCCGTTTACAAATATGTGTGTGGGCTCCTTATCTGTGGAACAAATTGTACTTTTTTAGTGGCGCCATTTACTATTCCATGTAATGTACTGGAAAGCTGGGATAAAAGGTTATATTATAGGTGCAACCAAGCCTCTCTCCTCTGCTGTAGTATCCAACTAGAAACCTTTTAATCACATCAAGGTGGGAATGTGCAGCAGACTAGTGAAGAGATCTCATACACCCAATGTTCATGTTCAGATATAATCCTGGAATATAAATGCTTTACTGCTATTTACAACGCACACAAAAGGTTGTGTTACACACCTAAGGGTACATTCACATTAATGTGTGGTTGCCCGGGCGAGCACATAGCAATGTGCTGTATAGGACACAGGCCGTTCTGACAAGCTCCATCTTACAAGAGCTATCTTACAAGCTCTATCTTTTTTGTGGCCACGGCACTGAACTGTGAGCACACACCATAGGTGGCTATGGGGAGATATATCTGGCCGCACATTTGGGGCCAATTTTACTCATAACATACACTCTATTATGTGCTTTTGAGTTTTCTTGGCTATAAATATTAAAAGGTTTCCATAGAATAGGTCCTCAATATGAAGAGGGAGAACAATAACCAGTACTTTGATCAGCAGCTGGAAAAGGAGTTTGGAAAAGGAAGCAGACAGCTCTGTTTTCTGTGTAGTGGTAACACCATGTTACTGCTGATCAGCTCTCATTCGACTCAATTCAGCCACTGCACAGGGAACAGAGCTGTCTGCTTCCAGTTTCATTCTTTCTCAACTGCTGATAACTGTTGGACCCCCACTAAACTGATATTAATGACTTATCCTTATAATAGTTTATTAATATGTTTGGCCCAGAAAACCCCATTAAATTTGAATATAGTATTTTTAATTGGGGATTGTCAAGATTTAGATTCTACACATAAATTAATAATAACAAACATTTTATGAATACTGAGTTAAAGAGTAAGAGAAAACTTGAGTCCTTGAGCACTATCTGCACTGTATCAATACAGACTTCAACGCAAGACTCCAGTGTACTGGGCAGGGAACATTGGCAGGTCTATTTTTTTAGGCACATTTTGATTACTATAAAAATAAAACTAATTCTTCAGACTCCAAAAAGTTATTGTAATATAAATCTTGCCAAAAAACCTCAACTTGCACTAACCCTTATGGGTTTCATTGACCGTTTTTTGTGACGTTTTGAAATGCTGAAAGCTTGCTTAAATAATTTTTTGCCATGTAAAACTTATGCAAAAAAAGGTGCAAAGGAAAACTCACCATGCTTACAAATATTTACATCTATAACATTTAAAAAAAAAAATCATTACCTCCTTAAACTCCCCAGTCCATATGGTCAAAATCAATGTAGGTAAAATCATGAAAGCAGCGTTATAAAAAAGGACACCATATTTACCCAGCTCCTGTAAGACAACAGAAATATTATGTCATCGGCAAGGATGCATAAAAAATGCCTAATTTATTAAGTTAAAAATATCCAGTACATGCAGCAGCATAGAAAGCATTATGGTAAATGGACTTTACAATACTCATTTCTAATATGCGTCACGTGTATTCAGCTGCAAGGGACAGCACACTGGTGCAGTCAGCACGCAAAGGAAAGCGGTCATCTGTTCTCTCTCTTATTCTGACCCAACTCTCTTTTAGAGCAGCTCAATAGGATTCAATCCCAGCCTTTATCATGTTGATCCATACATCAATTGTTGGTAAAATCACCTTTTGTCTATTATGCAAACTGCTTTGGTCATTTTTATTTCTTTGGTTTAGCTGCTGCCTGTGATAGACACAGATAAGGCAGCAGTTACCCCTGAGCTCTCTTTCCGTGTCTACACTACTAACAGGAGAGTGGTGGCCTATGACCACCTGCTCCTCTCAGTACAAGGAACAAGCAACACTACGTGTGGGGTCATCATATGGGCTGTCATTTTAGAACAGCTGTGCAGGAAACTCATGAATAAGCCAGACTCCGCTTCAGGGAAGATGCCGATTGGACTCAGGGCATTTGCATTCTACTTTAGAAAATGAATGTTTAAGTTAATGGACATGGAGAAGGATAATATAGTTATAGGGGCAATGCTTTCTGGTGGCAGTTTATGAAAAAATATATATATATATATTACACTTTTGGAGGTTAATTTGACTCACAGATTCCCTACAACAATTGTCTTTTAAAGGAATAGCATGGACTACTCATGTGAAGCCAGCCTAGCTGACCATTTCCACTCAGATGTAACTGTGTAACAATGAAAAACAGCATAGCAAATGAATGTAGACTCATAAGTCTTCTTAGAGAGCCGTGGGATTCTCTGCCGAGTTCATTCTGTGCAGAATAACTTTTTGCATCATTGCTGTATCCACATGATCAACTCACTGGTACCTAGAGGGCCTTACTGCTCAATCAGAGGGGATAACGAAAGGGTCTTCATTAAGAACGAAAACAACTGGAATCAAATTGTTAACAAGGTGCATTGGTAGACTGGAGCAGAGGAACCTGATGAACAACTGCCAGGAGACATGCAACAGTAAAGGAGGCACAGGAAAATTGGGAGTCCAGGAAGGGCAACCTCAGGTCAGAGGTTGGGGGACCAGCTCACAAGCTTGTCAATTGTATTTTTTTCTGTAGAAAGTAACATTTAGTTCAGTTGGTATTACTTATTTATATACAACAGTGATATACAGTTATAGCTAGGAGTTTATACACACTAGATAAAAAGACACATACGCATGTTTTTCGGATATGAACATTTACCGTTTTAGGTCAATTAGGATTACCAAAATTAGTCATAATTGCCAAAGCCAGAATAATAATAGAGAGAATATTTTGGCATTTTTCTTACTTTTTGCAAAGTCAAAAAGATTATTAGGCCTTTTAACAATTTGAGGCACTCCATATGCTTATGTTATGTCTTTGGAAGCTTCTGAAAAGATCCTCTCTCATTATTCTGGCAATTTGGTAATCCTACTTGACCCAAAACAGGAAAGGTTTATTCTGATTTCATGTCAGATAGTAAGAAAAACATTCATGTGTGTCTTGTAGACTTCTGGTTTCAACTGTACTGTGACATTACTAGGTTTATTGTATTAAGGGGCAAAAAAATAAGATTTTTTGGTTCTGAACTTCATGCTTTAGAACAGTTAAGTTAGAATTGGCTCTGTTCTGTGGTCATGATCTAGCTCTAATCCACTGTAAGAATGAATGAATGAAAGAGTAAACAGAGGTTAACATAATGTATAAACAATTATTTTTTTTGTTTATCTGAAATGTTTATCAGATCAACCTTTACTTTAGATAGGGGTCTTGTAACTTATTCTGGTGCAATGGTCACACTATCTTACTCTACCTCTCCTAAGGGTCATATAAATAAGTAAGTAATAAACCTTCGTAAGAACATGTTACTAAGGACATGCTGACTTGGCTAATGCACATTTCTGTGCGCTATATCTTTTGAAGTGGTGAATGGATCAAAAACCCAAATACAAGCAGCTTATTGATCAAAGGCACAAGTGCAATGAAATGAGGTGTTGCGACACTTGTAGCATACTGTCTGTCATCAGATTTAACTCAGGTAGGGTATGAAATGTCCTTTCTAGAATTCCCTCTTTTAAGTGAAATCTCACCCATTTATCTATAAAAAAAGATAAAGGGGTATACAAGATATATATAATAAAGTCATGTGAAAGATATGTAGAGAAGAGTCATATTCGTCTGTTATTGATCAAGTTTAGAGGTTGCAGGGGAAAGTGCCACTTCAGACATCCCCATCTTCTCCTTTAAATAAAAAGGTGTAAACAAAAAAAAATCCCTACACAACTCAAAAAGCTGAATCCATGGGCATTAGACAAAAGTTAGAATTACCTTGGGATTAATTTTCTCTTTGGTATAAACCCCATAGGCCGCTGTGAATGCATCATTTAACAACACAATGATGTATCCTTCCAAATTAAAAGAAAGATCGAAACTGAAAAACAAAACTCACTTTAACAAGTAGGTTCACATTTATTAAATGGGAGATTTAATGTGTGTATAACCCTTTAGCAAACTTTGCATAGATCAATTGTACGGTGTGGGAGGTAGCAATATTTCTAGACATTGAAAATCTACATTTTACACATTTATCAGTTTTTTCCTCTATAGGTCCTCTCTTTAATTCTCACTTCCCCATGGGCTTATGCATTGCTGGTAGCCGCTATACTGTCTCCTATAGGTTGTACACAGAGTTGAATATCCTTTACATAGTAACATCATAAAGGACATCAGAGTCATTTCTGAGCTCCACAATGCCAGCTTGCAAAGTATTGGCTATTATTCACAAGGACACAGCTCTCATGGTATTTACAATTTTTTAAAAGAAATATTGACATTCTATAAGACGTTGAATCTAAAAAAAAAAAACTGTAAAAGGGCGATTATACAAACTGCTCCGCATTTACACATTTTACGCTTTTGCTGGATAGATAACTTTTATCGTAGTAACGGTCTGTAGTCTTAACTTCATCCTACACTTATAACAGCAACTATACAACACAGAATATTTATTGCAGATTGAGGAAAGCAGTGAGGCTGAATCTATTGGCTGAATATAACATTTGGGGTAAGTTAGAGGGGTTGTCCCACAAAGAAGGTTAGAGGACCTCAGTGATGGGCCCCCACAGATAATGAGAACAGAGGTCAGATGTACCCCAGTTGCACCCTCTCATTGCACCCAAAGATGACTGAAGCAATTGGTTGCACATGTGCTGGCTGCCACGTTCATCTCTATAGAGCTAGCTGACAGAGGTTGCTGTGCTTCAGGGGAAGCGCAGTTCAAATGTGAATTGCTTGTGGAACTAAACAGGGAGGAGGAAGCGGGGAGAAGATGAGGGAGGGTGATGAGTGAAGATGAGGGGACATTAAATTGAGGAGAAGATGACATGTGCTGGCAGAGAGCCAGGTAATCTTTAGGAAAGGATTGGAGTGCACTGGAATTATTCATATGCATTGCAATGGCATATTTGAAATCAAAATGCCTAATGCTATTGTAACCTGTCATAATGTAATAATTACCTTCCTGATGACAGGTTCCCTTTAAATATTTACTATTAACATTCTCAGACTGTCTTGCATTTGCCAGAGTTCAGCCTTATCCTGGTTCAGAAAAGTTCAGGATAAAGTGGTCAAGAGATGGGACATGGGTCAGGATTTATACACCACATTCCAAATTAGTATGCAAATTATATGCATCTCTGATTTTCCTATATGGTTGTCAAATGGCAAATGGAAGTCAGTATAATAAAAGAAATCACCCATTAGAATAAAAATTCTATTTTATAAAATTTAAAAAAAAAAATCAAAATGCACAGTAACAAATTATTATGCACATAGTTTCAAAACATTTTATAGGTTGTAAAGAACTAAAAATAATCATTTGTTGAATTTGGAGCATTAGGAGGTCACAATCACTGTTCAATAAAATTCAATTTATACTCTAATGGGTGATGACTTTTATTATACAGTGCTGACTGTCATTTGTATCAACCATTTAGAAAAATCAGAAATAAATACCACACTTTAGTGACATATGTCACTAAAATATCAAATATAAAGTTGTTAAAGGACACGTCACCTCTAATGACAGCCCATATGCCAACAGTGATCTAAAATACTCTCCCCAGCACCTTGCGATACACCTCAATGCCATTCCAGTGTGTAAAACTTTGATAAACCTCTGACCCAGATTATGAAAATTACAATGGGTCCAATCGACACAACTCAGTAAGCAGCGGTCCGGCTTATTCATGACGAGGCACTCCCTTTGCCTCCCTTCATCATCTCCCCTTTACTCCCCTCTGTTGCAATTTCCTGCGCTTGAGCGCTGAATGCCTGTTGAAGGGGTATTCCAGGAATAAGCATAATTCATACACAAATGGGCCAGTAAAATATAAGCCAGTAAGTAGAGAAGGGTGTGGGTGGGGGACAAATTACAAGAAACAAAATGATGGAGTCACAGGCATCATTTGCATATGGTTTCTTGGGACAAAAAAAAAGAGGATTTTTGCTGTAGCAAGATGTCGTAATACTATTATGAACGTTATATGAAGAGCAGTTACGATGGGCTGGTCAGAAGATGATGAGATAATCATTTGACAGGTGTCCTTTAAAGGGGTATTTAAGACACGTTTCTTAAATATACTCAGGATGACAAAATAACACATTCTCTAATCCACTGTTATTAGCAAAAGTACAGCATTTCACAGATATAAGTCCAACCTGTCTCTATCAGTCCTGGTTTACACAATTTCAATTGTCCCTAGATCCGACCTTGTAACTTCTGACTTGGGCCGCCATCTTGGATTCCTGTGTGACAGCTGTGCTTGTTGAGTTTGTGCGTCTTTCTGCACTGCGCCATTAGCCCAGCCCCCTGCAGTCCCTGCATGGATCTCACACTGACACATACACTGGTTCACTTCCTGCTAGCACATGGTGGGCAGAGACAAACTGCAAACTACAGGTATCTCATCTCTCATCTGTCTCATCTCTCTTTTTAGTACAAGGTCAGAAGTCAGATGAAAGTGTATATACACCTTGTACCCTGATAATGTAACCACACTGTCACCCCACAGAACTAGATGGATAATACAGCAATGTGTCTGCTGAGAGAGGCCCGCCCACACCCTGGGATTTTACACTGAGCAGCCTAGGGAGTAATTAACATTTGATTTATGCATGTTAAAACAAATGGAAATTTGAAGGAAAACTACTATCAAATCAAGCAAGATAAACCAGGGACACTTATTCATGGATCCAGGCACAGTGACTGTGGTAGTATTGTAGTAATCCTGGCGGTGTTACCAGAGTCTTTCCGTGCTGCGGGAGGCTATTACACTGTCTCCCCCTGCTCCCTCAGCACTTCCCCCTCCCTCTGACTGATGCAATGTCACTGCAGTAAAGGAAATGTCAACCCAGAGTATGAGGGGAAAGTGCTCATGCACAGTGTAACAGCCTGTGAAAAACAGAGGGGCTCTGGTAACCTCCCCAAGGAACCCTTCAGGCTCATTAATAGAATTATAAAAGTTGATATTAGCAGGAATGAGATCATGGATAACAAATATAAGATTGCCACAGTCCCAGTTCCTGGATCTATGAGTAAGTATCCATGGTTTATCATACAAGTCAATAAAAATATTAACCATGATTGCCAAAGCTGTCCTCAACCTCTCACCTCCATATATCTCCTAACTAATCAGCCATTACCGTCCCATACATAATCTGCACTTCTCACAGGACCTTCCGCTTCACTCTATTATCATCCACTCTTTTCATTATCGTAGCCAGGACTTCTCCCGTGCATCTCCCATACTCTGGAATTCTGCACCAAATCGTGTCAGACTGTCCCCCACTTTCAAAACCTTCAAATGTACCTGTTTGGGATCGCCTACAATACACATGAACTGCACTGCTCTCTCACCTTGTGACTTCATCTTTCCTCCCATGTAGATTGTGAGTCCTCACTGGTAGAGTCCTCCCTCCACTTGTCTACTGATCACTGTAGCCTTGTATTTGTACATGTTCTTGTCTTTTTTTTTGTAACACATTTTATTTGGTTTTAAATACATAATTAACACATTATATCAATATGGTATAAATGGATATATATATTCTCAAATGCAAGAAAATAACAAGGGAAAGAAACACATGTTCTTGTCTTAATGTAATGTCAGTGAATCACTTATTGATTGTACAGCACCATGGAATTAAAGGGGTTGTCCGAGTATTAAAAAAATAAATAAATTAAAAAATCAGGAGGCTGAGAATATACTAAATGTCCCCCAATGTCCAATAAGGTTACCTAGCATAGAGGCACACAAGTGCTGTATGCAGAGAGATGCTATCTCCTGAAAATTAAACTGTGTACATTGTGGCAGTCCTATTACAATATATCTGTATGCATAAGCCCCAAAAATAGACGCAGTTTTCATAAATATGAAACTGAAAGCAACACTTTTATTACATTTGTGCTATAGAAGTTATTTTAGAAACAGAGTGAAAAAAAATCTTACCTTGCTGCTACAAAAGCTCCAATCACAATTGCTAATATACTCAGAGCAACTGATAATGAATATCTCTTCCTGTGAAACAAAACATAGGAAAATATAACATTTTACTACAGTAAATTCTCAGTGAATTTAGACAGTCTCATAATGGTTTTGGACACCTTAAAAGGTGCTATAAAATAATAACTACTAAACTACAGATTAAAATTATACTCTGTGAACAGTAGATGTCACTGTCTCACACTACAGCAATTTCCCGAGGCTCAATACATCATCCTCCAAGATTATTATGAAGACAAGTTTCTTATATGTACTTAGCACATCAAAATAACATTTTCTCTAATTCACTGTTATTAACAAAAATACAGCATTTTACAGACACAAGTCCAACCTGTCTCTATTAGTCCTGCTGTACACAATTTCAGTTGCCCCTAGATCCAACCCTGAAATTTCAGACTTAGGCTCGGGCGCCATCTTGGATTTTTGTGCAGATGAGATTTCTGTGTCTTGTGCCTGTATCCTCTCCCCAGGCCGTCCTAGCATGGAGCTCACGGACACATACACTGATTCACTTCCTGGCAGGAGATTGTAAGAAGAGACAAGCTGCAAACTACAAGCTACATGGAGATAAGTGATCCGGGGAAAGGGGAATGCAGGCAGGCACATAGCTGTGAGACTGAGAACAGAGATGTAGCAGAGCTGACTCTGTAATAGGCATCCAATGGATCTCATCATCTCTAATCTGTCTCATCCAGATGAAAGTGCATATACACCTTGTACCCTACAGAACTGGATGGGTTATAATGTGTCTGCACCATAGATAGTTTTATTGCTGTTTTAGTTCCTGTCACTAAGTAAAATTGTAAAGTAAGGGGTTAAAATGATCTTTATTGTGTAACAATCACTAGGGAATTGAGAAAACCCCTTTAAATCACATCTGTTTCTATAGCTGGTATACTTACAGCTTTACAGTAGTTAAAGAAAAATCTGTGATATTTCCTATAGTTCTATAGGGAAACACCAATATCTCTATACAAGTACACAGTATAACTATCTTTACACATTCATATTTGTATTCCATTGAGGCCCAGGACACCTTCTGTTTTTCGATTCAGGGGTGTCTGAAGAAATTGCGATATACTGCAATGAAACTGTATTGCAGTGTATTGTGAATGAACTACTCTTCTTTTACAGGCCGTAATAGAAAAAGCTTGAGGACATGGGAGCCGTTCACACGTGGCTTTTACATTGCATTTTGGAACACAATTCAATAGCAGTGGAGAGGAGATTTGCTTAACATGTAAACACTCCATGACATTAGAGTAAGTCATGGAGCTATTAAGGTTTTACAAAGAGACGTCGTAAACAGATTGTTTACATAAATGCAATGTTAACACAAAGCAATTAACTTGATCCTTACCACCAACTGTCTTTTGGTGTCGCTGCAGTTTCTCAGAGGCAGCCAAATACCCTAGTGAGAGGCAGAAACAGTTCATTACTGCTTCTTCTTTCTACTCTCGTCACTGCATAGCATTCCCCATAGTCGCCTTGTTGGCCCAAGACTAGAGATATTTTATGTCAAGACAACTGTCACACACCAAGGAATTCATTTATAAGAGTCATTTTTAGCCCATTTGAGAATGTAAAAAAATATAAATACTATACATGACAAAAAAAAGTCTTTCCTACATTTTGCAATTTATCCCCGAAAAAAAAGTGTTAATTTTTAACTAGCCTTTTTAACTAGCCCTATGTGACAACAAATAAAGGGGCGCAAAAATGTATAAGGAACATGCAAAAAATAGAAGTTATGACCCTCAAACCAATATGTACCAAATTCACTAAAAATGCCCCGGTCATTAACTCCTATTGGACCGCCCACTGACTAGATGTTAGCAGGTCGGAAGTCTGCATCGACGTCTTTAGACGTTGCCGCAGTTTTTTGCCGCGCTACCCATGAGAGCCGGGCAGGGTCTCCGGGTGTCAGAGACACCCAGAGAGCCCAGGGAGAAGGGAGATGCAATTTATTACAGTATCTCTCTTCTCCACTCCTCACAGCATCAGGTGAACGCCAGGGTCCAAAGGGGTTAATCAGACCCAGTACAGCTCTGAGTAATACAAGCTTTCACACATGGTCGCTTCCCCCTGTAACCTAGGCTCTTATAGATGCCCCAGTTACAGAGGAAAACTTGTAACAGGCAAAAAAAAAAAGAATAAATATTCATAAAAAATAATCGCATTTCCCCATATAAAAAAAATCCCCTGTAACACTACAAAAACACCACCATAGTTGCCCGTTTGCCCCACACTATACATATTACTGTATATACCAAAACAACAGAAAGAAAGCAGGGAATTCATTAATAAATGTTCATTTTGAGTTAATTTGAAACATTTTTAAAAATGTACTGTAATTTAAAAAAAAATCCTTTTTTCCAATTTTAACCCCAAATGAAAGTAAAAATAATAAAAAAAAAAGTTAAAAAACTTTAAATGTTTTAGTTAGCTCTATGTGTCCCAAAAAAAAAGACCGAAAGAAAAAAAAATGGCCCTCAAACTGCTGCGTACAAAAAATTTGCTAAAATGCCCCAGTCACTAGAGCCTCCTCAGGGCGCGTCACTAAGGAGTTAAAGCCTTTTCAGGCCTCCTCATTAAGTGGTTAAGCAAATCTCCTCTCCACAGCTGTTGAAATGCGTTTCAAAATGCAATATATATAATGTCAACAGTCTAACCCAGGAAGAGGTACGGCGCCGCCTCGCAACCACTAAGATAGATAAATCACCTGGGCCAGATGGCATACAACCCCGGGTTCTGCATGAATTATGTATGATGATAGACAGACCGTTATTTTTAATATTTGAAGATTCACTTAGGACTGGTTATGTTCCACAGGAATGGCGCATAGCAAATGTGGTACCAATATACAAAAAAGGATCAAATAGTGATCCTGGAAACTACAGACCCGTGAGTCTAACTGCTGTGGTGGGGAAAATATTTGAGGGGTTTATCAGAGATGCTATCCTGGAGTATCTCACTGTGCACAACCTTATAACCCAGCGTCAGCATGGATTTATGAGAGATCGGTCCTGTCAGACTAATCTGATTGGTTTCTACGAGGAGGTAAGTTCAAGACTGGATCTGGGGGACGCTGTGGATGTTGTATATCTGGACTTCTCAAAGGCATTTGACACCGTGCCACATAAAAGGTTGGTATATAAAATGAGACTGCTGGGAATAGGAGAAAATCTGTGTATTTGGGTAAGTAATTGGCTTAGTGATAGAAAACAGAGGGTCGTCATTAATGGCATATTCTCAGATTGGGTTGATGTTACCAGTGGAGTGCCACAGGGGTCAGTATTGGGGCCACTTCTTTTTAATATTTTTATTAATGACCTTGTAGTGGGTTTACACAGTCAAGTTTCAATATTTGCAGATGATACTAAGCTGTGTAAAGTAATAAATACTGAGGTCGATAGTCTAGCATTACAGAGGGATTTGTGGAAGCTTGAGGAGTGGGCAGAGAAATGGTTGATGAGGTTTAATGTAGATAAATGTAAAGTTATGCACTTGGGCCATGGAAACAAAAAGTATAATTATGTTCTAAACGGTCAATTACTTAGTAAAACTGAAGCTGAAAAGGACTTGGGCGTATTGGTGGATGGTAAACTTAATTTTAGTGACCAGAGCCAGGCAGCTGCTGCTAAAGCAAATAAAATAATGGGATGTATCAAGAGAGGAATAGATTCTCATGATAAAGACATAGTTTTGCCCTTATACAAATCCCTTGTCAGACCACACATGGAATATTGTGTACAGTTTTGGGCACCAGTGTATAAAAAGGATATAGTAGAGCTGGAACGGGTGCAGAGGAGAGCAACCAGGATTATTAGGGGAATGGGGGAACTAGAATACAATGACAGATTACAAAATTTGGGATTATTCAGTTTAGAAAAAAGACGACTGCGGGGAGACCTCATTACAATGTACAAATACCTGAACGGACAGTACAAGGATCTCTCCAAAGATCTTTTTATACCTCGGCCTGTGACCAGGACAAGGGGGCATCCTCTACGCCTAGAGGAGAGGCGATTTTACCATCACCATAGACAAAGGTACTTTACTGTAAGAGCAGTGAGACTGTGGAACTCTCTGCCGCAGGAGGTTGTTATGGCGGACTCTATGTACATGTTCAAGAGAGGCCTGGATGACTTTCTGGAGAGAAAAAATATCACGGGTTATGGGGATAAAACATTTATTTAATTCTTAAAGGTTGGACTTGATGGACTTGCGTCTCCTTCCAGCCTTATATACTATGAATATAGACGTGACGTGACGTGTCACACCTTGAGAGGGCCATGCTGTCATGGAAGCAATAAGGAGGAAGCCTGTGAACCCTCTCCATGCAACCTCACCATCGCTATTACATACAGTTACCTCATAGTGCAAGAAGGGGTTAATATAAAGTATCATGGTTATTCTCCACAAAGCTGAATTCTAAACAGTTATTTATGTTGAAATAAAGACTCATTTTACAAGTGGAACCACTGTCGGCTGAACTATCCAGGGCGCCGCCATCTTGCCGAGGATCGTCACTGTGACGTCATCAGGGAGCGGCGATCCGTCTCCATGACAGCCTCGGGTTTCCAAAGACCCAAGGCTGTCTCGTTTTAACCCATGCATTACAATGTGCTATCAGCACATTGTAATGAAAGAGGAAGAAAATCCCCATATACTGCCATACTGTAGTATGGCAGTATTTGATAGGATTGATCAGACAACCTAGGGTTAAAGTACACTAGGGAGTCTGAAAAATAGTAAAAATAAAAAATAAAAAGTTTAAAAAAAAAAAAAAAAAAAAAAAATGATAAAATCACCCGCCTTTCTCTAGAACTGATATAAATACAGGCTGTCCCCTACTTAAGGACACCCGACTTACTGACAACCCATAGTTACAGACAGACCCCTCTGCAGCTTTATGAATGCTTTACTATAGTCCCAGATTGCAATAATCAGCTGTAAGGTGTCTGTAATGAAGCTTTATGGATAAGCCTTGGTCCCATTACAGCAAAAAATGTTTAAACTCCAATTGTCACTGGGGACAAAAATTTTTTGGTCTGGATCTACAATTATAAAATATACAGTTTCGACTTACATAGAAATTCAACTTAAGAACAAACCTCCGGACCCTATCTTGTACGTAACCCGGGGACTGCCTGTATAAACAATCATTAAAAATCATAAACACATTAGGTATCGACGAGTCTGTAAATGCCCGTTCTATCAAAATATAATAAAGATTTTTCACTGCATTTAACCCCGTAACGGAAAATAGCACTTTTTTAGCCATTTTGAAAAATATTTTAAAAATCTATAAAAAGTGATCAAAAGATCGTACAGTCCTAAAAATTATATCATTTAGGGAGAACCAGCACATCAGCCTCCCTCTCCTTATTTCTTGCACACACCACCTGTTGGAGACCTGCCAGGCTGTAGGACAGCCCTTCGGTCCCCATACCAAGCAGCGTGACATCAGCGTGCCCTAGGCAGCAATCGTCAGCCATTCCAGTATTCTGGGCCCCGGGCTGCCTCCAGGCCCAAGAAAAAGGCTAGGCCCCGGTGGGGGGGTGTTGCAAACAGTACCTTCTACATGACTGTAATTGTATTTTCATGGTTCCTGTGTCCGGTAAACCCAACCCTCCACGTGTCCCTTGGCACTGCCATGTCACAACACACAATGTTCCCAGCTGTATCCAGAGCTCGAGTAGTATGTGCGGTGCTGGGTATGTGTGCTAGAGCTAGCCGCACTGTGCATGCAAAGAGTTTTCAAACACAAATGCTTGAACAGTGACATGAATAAGAAGAGAGTTTTACTGCAGGGCCTAGAGTGATGTCAGTAGCATGTGACAGATCACACGCTTCCTGCACCACTGCAAGGTCCCCATGCTGCCACGAATGGGTCAAAGAAGAAATTGTGGGCTGTCGCTCAGTATGAAGAAGAGTCTTGATTGCCAGAGTGAATGTAGGAATGCAGAGTGTGTCCATTTGAGTAAATGTATGTACCAGGCCTGAGTGAATGAAAGTAGCAACAGGGAATTTTTAATTGACAAATATATTTTGCCCTTTTTTTTTAGTTGACTAAATTTGAGTAGTTGCATCACCTTAGTATGATTTTCCATGAACACTACAAAAGATTGACGCATGGTGTAATACTATTTGAATACTTCATGGCCATGTTCCAAATTTCTTAGGAGAATACTTTGTAAAGGTTTCTATCTTAATGTAATATACTATTATTATTCCTGGTTTAACTCATTCTAATTTCCAATAATTTATACATTATAAATATAACCTTTAATATTTCCATTCTACAACCATATCTTATTACATAGTAATAAGCCTCCTCCTTAGCCTGGACAGCTATTGCTATAAGGAGCAAACATGGTTCAACTGGGAAAAAAACATGTTTTGTGTGCTGGTTGTATTACCACATTGAACACTGTGAAGGCAAATTACCTTAGAAAAAAGCAACACTAAATATGTGTCATTGTTACAACCCATCAATTATGTGGAAAGAATACAATTTTCCTATATTCTCTGAATAGGATTATGGCTGGAGATAAAGGTCTAAAACACAATAATCATCTTTTTACTCATCTCTGGTTGCAAGTAATATTTTTATTGTAATTTAAAAGAGGTTGTCCAGTCACAACAAGTTAGCCCCAATCCTTATGGATCACCTGAATGGAAGTCCGTTGTACCCCAAATGCACAGATCAGCCGGACGCACATGATCCCTGCTGCTCTATTCATATCTATGTCACTGCTGGAGGTAGCCCAGAACCATACTTAGCTATCTCTATCAGTTTTATAGTAAGTGGAGTGGCAGCGCAAATGTTGGACCTGACTCTCCATTCCTTTGGGGTATAACAGGGGTACAACAGACCCCCATTCTCATTATCTCTGGGGGGCTGACCACTGAGACCCCCGTCACTCAGGAAGTTACCCCCTTTACTGTGTTGTGACCAGACAATAGCTTTAAGTTAAAGCATTGGTAGCAGTATACATTTAGCTACCTGGATTTTAGACAATTTCAATAAGAGTGCCACTTTAAATACTGTATCACCGTATTACAAGTATAGTGTGATGAATCTAGATCCACATGGAATCACTCTTCTTCAGTTTCCCACGTTTCCATTTCTAGAAACAATTGAAAAAATAAAGACAGACATACTTACTTTAAAATGACCATTTCAAGGATGAGTGTAAACAATATGGAAAATTTACGAAGAACTGTAAACATCGGCAAGCTGAAAAGACACAAAAGATTATACAGGAGTAAGTCTGAGAAGCTCTTAATATTTTCAGAACTGCTGCTGTGCTTTATACTTCATACAAGATCAGATATTGCAGCTATTCCCGTCTTTCAATGTTCTTAACACATTTACAGTTCACTTTTAATACTAGAACAATGTGAAATGTTTACTCAGCTTCAAAGCTAATATTTAATCATTCATTTGATGCAGTTTGTCACTCAGATGCCCACTTCTGTGAAAAGAAGTGCATAAAAGAAAGTCATTCACATATTTGGGGCAGATTATTAGGGACATGTTTGAAATACTGAATTTATCAAAGGATCAAACTTTGTGGTGATCTGGGCAGAAAAAGTGTAGAAGCTTCAAGGAATCCAAAAGAAACTATTATACTCAGGTTTAAATAATTACAGGAACAAAAAAGACAAACAGTCTAGCCCCCTATTGAGCACTACCTCACTTGTTGAACAAGTCAACTTTCTGAGATCTTTCCAGAGCTCAAAGTCCTTTGTAGATTCTACCCATCTGTCTCCACCTGGTCCAAAGTTCACCTTCTTCCAGCAGGACACACAGCACTGTCTTGCTTTGAGCTTTCCCTCTGGAGTTGGCCAGTCTTTGGTTTGCTCTCCAGCTTATACGATTGTATACTTTTATAATTAAAAAATTCTAATCTGCCTTTTTTTTTGTATTATTTATATTGCATTCACTGGGGACCTTTTATTATACCTTCTCCACTAGTTTTGTGACAGAGAAGGCTCATGTATCTCCCTCTCCCTGCTAGTTGTATTGGGTTCTCTGACTTGCATCCCCACTTTTGGCATGTCCGGGTTGGGTGTATGAACGCCCGACCCACTGGATTTATTATCGTGTCCACTTGAAATCCACCAGATGAGACCTGGTCTTAGCAGATACAGGTGCAAGCTCTGCCAGTTCTCTGGTCAGTATGATACCAAATGTTGTTATAATATTTTATAATTTGATAGATAATATAGTTTACTTCATTTTGTTTTAAATGTTATTGTTTTTTACCTATAAAAAAAAGAATTATTATGCCTACCAGTAGCCTATTAGACTGTGCATATGGAATGATGTAATTGGCTGACATATATGGCCAGTTGCCATAGCACCCATCAACAATTATGATTGTGTTGCAGGGGGAGCTATTGGGAAATAGACTGCTGCAGCAATGATAATGCATGGAAAGGGTTAAAGTTAACTTTTGTAACCAAGTTCTTTGTAAATGATGTCTTTAGATGAATACACTACCCAGCTAGGAGAAAAAAAATTTAATATTCCTTACCTTAGTTTCTGTGTGCCTGATAACCCTGTTAAATGATTCCCAATGTATAATAAAGGCAAAGGAAATATCTGAAGACAGATAGAAGAAGCATTAAGCATTCAGTAAAAGGTTGGCGTGACCTAATTAGTCTTTAATTGTTAACTCACACATAGATTTGGCTATACATCTGAAGTGAACTAGTAACAAGCTTTTTTTTTGGAATTTTGTTCCATTTTCCAAGCATGTGTTCCATGTGTCATTTTTTGCAATGAACGATATAGTAAGCGTTATGAAAATATTTTAGATTTCAATTACATGATCCTTTGTATAGATAGTGAAATATCTTCAGTAGGAATGGCTTAACAAATATCTAGCTCTTTCCTTTCCAAATGTGACCCAGATTTCTCTCTCTGCATTGCACTCTAGTCTAAGGACACTTTCAAACATCCAAATAACATCCCAAATAACCAGTACCATCCACAGAACTAGCCTCTGCCATGTGAACCAACATAAACTGCATCGTACAACACTGCATTGAGATCCGAATGACTGGAGTGATACTGCGCCATTCTCATAGAAAACTCTTTCAAAGTTAACTACTTCATATCTCACTATGATGTAGTGAGCTTGGTCGGCATGCCAATGATCAGTCCTGAAAAGTGAGCCAGTACAGGTACTATGACTCATCATCATATAATCTGGACAAATTTTGCAACAAATCTTCAACACATAAGTGTATAGGATGCATGAGTAAGATTTAAAAATTCAGAATATAAATATTCAGTGCATAAAAATACTAATGTCAATAGTGGTCCCTGTGTGATATTTAAAGATAATGGGGGGACATTTATCATACGCTGGCATAACTGCACCAGTGTATGAGAGAGTCCACGCCTCTCCGACGCCAAGAGGCTCCGGCCATGATGTAGCCAGTGGCCAGCTGCACAGAATCTACCTGGCGTAGAATTGCGCAATTAATAAGTGACTCCTCAGCTTGTATGGTCACTAATGTAGCAAGCCCGCAGGCATGGTTTGCGATATCCCACACAACCACCAGACTGTTAACTGCACTAAAATCCGCCTATGTAATACCATTCTAAAACTAACTGAAAAATTGTTATTTGCATTTGTACAACCAGAAAACTAATGGGTCAATAAAGCCATACTGTTCCTGAATCTAGGCTGAGCAATACTCTTAGACACCAAATTTTGTTTCTTTTTAAGGAGAATCTATTTGTGGAATTCAGTAGCTGTAAAGCAGTTACCAAGTTTTAAAAGATATTTACCATCAAAGGCCTCTTACACGCGAACATATGCTAGCCCGGGCCGTAGCCTGGGCAAGCAAACAGCCACGTGCTGGAGAGAGGAGTGGTGAGAGTGCTGATCACCCCTCCCCTCTCCATAGGGAGGTGTGTATCCCGGCCATAAGTATGGGAAAAGATAGAGCATTTTCCCAGAGACAGTAGGGTGACATACGTGTGTGCTAACCAAACCATGGCCAGACGCAATAGGTGTCTATGGGGACCAATATCAGTCCCTTGAATATTCCAGTGAAAGGGACCTGATCCAGGCACCGTGTCTGTGGTAATCTTCTTATAGTTATCATCTATGACCTCCTCCTTTCTAAAATCAACTTTTAAAATTATGGTAATGAGCCGTAAAGGCTATGGGCGTGTTACAGAAGCCCTCTGTGCTCTGGCTTCACAAGCTGATGTACTGCGACAAAACACATCTTAATCTCACCCTTCCCTTGCACTTCCTGTAACCTCAGCAGTAGTGAATGGTGAGCACACATTGGGAGAGGGTTCCTTCAGAATGTAAGAGGGGTAACTACAGGGGAAGCAGCCATAGCAGCTGCTACAGTGCCCAGAGTGTGAGGGGGTCTGGCCACCCGACCTAACACAATAAAGAATGGAGGATGTGCACCATTATTCTGCACATTGTAGAACATAATGGTAGAGATTTATTAATCTGTCGTAGTTTGCACTAAAAAAAAGTTTCTGCACCACATTTATAAGTGTTTTAGACAGTTTTCCTATGGTCGGCAAAAGGGGTGTGGTCTGTGAAAAGGGGGCTTGGCCATAAAGGTCAGTGCGCCAAAAATACTGCTGACCCAACAGAACTTTGTCCTAATTTTCTGACATAAAGTAAGCCAACTAATAGGAGGTGCAGAGTACGACTAGACAGTCTTATACTGCACCAGATTTATCATCCAGCACCAGACACTTACTGTATATGAATCTGGTGCAGAATAAGACTCACTAGTCTAACTCTGCACTGTTTAATCTTAGGACACCTTTTATAAATCTGCCCCAATATATATGTAGAAGTGAACACCTTCCACAGTAAACACCTTAGCTGGCAGCTAAGAAAGGTTGGGGAGGGGACATCAGGACTAGGAGTCTCTCATCTTTACTTTCTGAGTATATACAGTAGATGTGTGTGTGTATATAAATGTATGGATGTGTATGTGCCCTGTATATGTGATTTGTATGTGCATGTGTGTAAATCCTCTATATGTGTGCATATGGTTTATGGTGTTTTTATACCATAAGTATGTATATACACTCACCAGCCACTTTATTAGGTACACCTGTCCAACTGCTCGTTAACACTTAATTTCTAATCAGCCAATCACATGTAGACATGGTCAAGACAATCTCCTGCAGTTCAAACCGAGCATCAGTATGGGGAAGAAAGGTGATTTGAGTGCCTTTGAAAGTGGCATGGTTGTTGGTGCCAGAAGGGCTGGTCTGAGTATTTCAGAAACTGCTGATCTACTGGGATTTTCACGCACAACCATCTCTAGGGTTTACAGAGAATGGTCCGAAAAAGAAAAAACTGAGCGGCAGTTCTGTGGGCGGAAATGCCTTGTTGATGCCAGAGGTCAGAGGAGAATGGGCAGACTGGTTCGAGCTGATAGAAAGGCAACAGTTACTCAAATCGCCACCAGTTACAACCAAGGTAGGCAGAAGAGCATCTCTGAACGCACAGTACATCGAACTTTGAGGCAGATGGGCTACAGCAGCAGAAGACCACACCAGGTGCCACTCCTTTCAGCTAAGAACAGGAAACTGAGGCTACAATTTGCACAAGCTCATCGAAATTGGACAGTAGAAGATTGGAAAAACGTTGCCTGGTCTGATGAGTCTCGATTTCTGCTGCGACATTCGGATGGTAGGGTCAGAATTTGGCGTCAACAACATGAAAGCATGGATCTCTTGGCACTCTTTGGGCCCCTTGGTACCAATTGAGCATCGTTGCAACGCCACAGCCTACCTGAGTATTGTTGCGGACCATGTCCATCCCTTTATGACCACAATGTACCCAACATCTGATGGCTACTTTCAACAGGATAATGCGCCATGTCATAAAGCTGGAATCATCTCAGACTGGTTTCTTGAACATGACAATGAGTTCACTGTACTCAAATGGCCTCCACAGTCACCAGATCTCAATCCAATAGAGCATCTTTGGGATGTGGTGGAACTGGAGATTCGCATCATGGATGTGCAGCCGACAAATCTGCGGCAACTGTGTGATGCCATCATGTCAATATGGACCAAAATCTCTGAGGAATGCTTCCAGCACCTTGTTGAATCTATGCCACATATAATTGAGGCAGTTCTGAAGGCAAAAGGGGGTCCAACCCGTTACTAGCATGGTGTACCTAATAAAGTGGCTGGTGAGTGTATGTGATGTTTAAATGTTTGCTATGTGTGTATATGCTGTGTGTGTTTGTAATATATATATACATATACACACACACTGTTTGTGTATGTATATACTGTATGCATAAGTGTATAAAGGTATATATTGTGCATAAATGTGTGTGCCTTAGCGTGTACATGTATTTAAGTGTGCAAGTGTGTATAAATGTTTGTGTATTAGCTTAGAACTGTATGTGTGTATATAAGTATATAAACATGTGAGTTTACAAATATGTATATTGTTTTAAGGAGAAGGGGGCACCATGCAGAAGTCTCATTTGCATACTTTTAAAAGTAGGTTTTAGAAGGTAGGAGGCCATGGATAACAAAGATAAGAAGATTACCACAGTGCCTGGTATCCCTGGTTGCAGATTTTCTTCTAATCTGAAACCAATACATTGTGGTAAACTAATACTCAGTTTCTTGAAATCTCACATAAGTGCTTCTATAAATAGGTAGCATAGCTATCATGTAATTTGTCCACCTCTGTTATTTAGGGATTATGTCCTATAGATTCTACTCTGCCCCCTTCCTTTATCACTGCACCTATAATGACCAGGTTAAAGTTTTGGAATAGATCCAAAATAATAAAATAATAATAAAAGGGAAAAACTGATGCGTAACTATTAACTCCTGTGTTTGGCGGAGAAAACTATATCAAAGGCCTTATTAATTTGGCCATTTTTCCATGTCTGCATACTATCTGTAATTTCCATGGATAGCAGATTGACCTGTAATTGTCTAAGTGGCTATTTGTATGACAATTCTTTCCCTGATCTTTGGTCCACTGGAAATAAATTGCAGTATGTACTATTCTTGCACCTTCTACCACATATTTCAATAGAGGTAAACTGGACGGCACACGGATGACATCTGCATATGGTCCTTTTTGTTTCTTAAATTATGCCATCCTTTGCCATCTACAGGCAGTCCCCGGGTTACATACAAGATAGGGTCTGGAGGTTTGTTCTTAAGTTGAATTTGTATGTAAGTCGAAACTGTATATTTTATAATGGAAGTTCTAGACAATTTTTTTTCTTTTGCCCCAGTGACAATTGGAGTTTCAAAAATTTTGGTGTAATTGGACCAAGAATTATCAATAAAGCTTCATTACAAACACCTTACAGCTGATCATTGCAGTCTGGGACTATAGTAAAGCATCCAGAGAGCTTCACCAGAGGTCACAGTGGGCAGAGGGGTCCGTCTGTAACTATGGGTTGTCTGTAAGTCGGGTGTCCTTAAGTAGGGGACCGCCTGTATTGGCAAACAGAATCTACAGACTGCGCACATCAACATTTTTTGTGCATAACTGACAGGTCCATCTGAATGAGCACAATAACTGCATGTGTAAATAGAGCCTACCACCACCTGAACATCACTAATTCTGTATGCAGTCTCATGAGGATCTTCATACAGTTTTCCTGCATGAATATCCACACCATGGCTCTATGGATTAAGGTGCAATAAATCAAAAATTGTGAGCTTCACAGAGCTTTTAAAGCAGGAAACCTTGGTACACTCCCATTTATTTCCACTTCTGGATGCAAAAGTAGACACATATATTTGCACACAAGCAAAAGAATTGTCCGCTCATAAACACATGATCTGGATTTGGAATTAAACAAAACATAGGGGTTCTCCTTACTTCAGTTTTAAAGTGTTTTTTAGTATCTGGAAGTGTTAGCTCTGATGTAAAGAATGGTCTGCATCTGGTTTTGGATAATAGAAATGTGGTTGCATGGTTATCGTGAACAAGTCAATCATTCATTCCTGGTGCTCCATCCTTCTTATGTGTTTTTTTTTCTTAACATAATACACAATGGATTAGTTTCAAGCTGGGACAAATGAACCTGTGAACCAAGCAGCAGCAGCAGAGGGAGCGGGGCCTGTATCATAAACCTTTTTCCTGCAATACTACTCCATGGGAGTGCCATTTTACTCTCTTCTTGTTTTCTATTAACCCCTTATCACCGACATATTTTTTCATGTTTTCAGCTTAGTGACCATAGATTTTTAGACTCTGACATGTGTCACGATAATTGGTTATAACTTCGGGACACTTTAACATATCCAGGTAATTTTGAGATTGTTTTCTCGAGACGCATTGTACTTCATGTTAGTTGTAAAATTTAAGTGGTAAGTTTTTGATTCGTTATGGAAATGAAAAGGTTGGCAAAAGTTCCGAAAAATTCTTCATTTTAAAAGTTTGAAATGTCCTGTTTCCGGGCAGATAGTTAAACTACCCAAAAAAGCTAGATAACTAAAATTTCAGGGAAATTTCCGGGTCTGCTTTATGTTGGAATTATATTTTATGCAACCTCTCATTTTTCAAGGATGTTATGAGGCGCAGAACTTTAGCTGCAATTTTTCTCATTTTCATGAAAATCGCCAAAACTCACATTTGGAGAGACAACTCAGCTTCCAAGTGACTTTAACCCCTTAACGACCTGGCCCTTTTTTGTTTTCTTTCATTTCCGTTTTTCACTCCCTACCTTCAAAAATCTATAACTTTTTTATTTTTACATGTAAAGAGCTCTGTGAGGGCTTGTTTTCTGCATAACAAATTGTAATTCAGTGCTAGCACTTAAGTGCTAACACCCGGTTGTTACCATTAAGTCTTTGCTGTAATATGCTATGGAGAGGGTTTAGCCCGTGAGCCCTCTCCATGTACCCGCACCCAACTATTACAGCACGGTAAGGGATTAAAAGGCCTAAATAATAGTAAAACTCCATAAATTACTCCACTATAGAAAATACACCCCTACAATATATGTAAATACAACTTCTATTAAGTCTATTAACCCTTTAAGTGCCTCACATGGGTTAAAACAAAATGGAAATGCGATTTAGAAACTTGAATTTTTTTGGAAAATATTTTCATTAAGGCCAAAAATGATAGATTCATAATGAAAAAAATTATTAAATGCTCTGTAAAGCGAGTGTACCAATTCTCCATATGTGGTGGTAAACTGCTGTATGGGCACACGGCCGGGCACAGAATGAAAGCAGCACTATTCAGAGCATATTCTATAAATTTTTTTTTTTTTGGTAATGCGAACATATGAAAGCTTATTATTTGCGATATGAGGTACAATTCCATAGAAAATTAATTTTGGGGGTCTAGAGCTTATTTGTGAGATTTTATTAACTATTTCAAGGGGGAACACAAACAAAATCATCAATTTTTATTTGGATTTTAAGCACTTTTTTTCCTGCTTACCGTAACATAAAAATAATATTTTATCTTTATTCTCTGGTTCACTACGATTACAGTGATACCTCATTTATATAGGTTTTCTTATCTTTGCTACATTTTACTGAGCAAAATCACATTGTTTTACTATCGACAACTTTTCAGGGGCATCACTTCTATATTTTTCTATTGACATATCTGGTTGAGGGCTTATTTTTTGCGAAAAAAAAGGCACCTAAGTTTTTTTGATCACTTTTCACAAATTTTTTTTGATGAAAATTTTAACGTCGTTCACCGAGCAGGTTCAATAATGATTTAGATTAATAACTGAATATTAATTCAAACAAAAAGTAATGCCAAATATATACGATTTGTGTTTTTTTTGTTTTATAGACTTTATTTGGATTTTATATGTAACTGGGGTGATTAGGGGACTTTTATTCTATTTATTTAATTATGAAATTCTTTTTACAGTGTTTTTTTAAACTTTTTAATTTTTCCACACTTGGTCGGGTCCTGTCAGGAGGGGAAACACGGCATAAAGAGGAGCCGGCAGCCTCGGGGCACACCGGACCCTAGAGCTGCAGCACGACTGGTCAGATTCCCCAGCAAGCTCACTTGGGGGGGTGGGAGTCAGATCCACGGGGGGATAAACTTATGCTTGACTGCTGTGTGTTAGGGGTTAAACATCCGGGATCGCAATCCCAGGATTGCATCCAGCCCGGGGCTGGGCTGTGATGACAAAGAAAATGGAGCAGTCATCACAGAAAATGGTGCAGGCTATAGCTTGGCATGGAGGTGGAATAAGGGGGGAACATTTTGCAAATCCCAGCAGTGTGCCAAGAACTTTGACTTTATCAAGGCTTAATAAATTCCCCACTATGTCTCAAAGACTTTCAGCAGGATTCCTTGAAGGACATCTAGATGGTAGATGTCCAGCATTACGTGCCTGTTTCCTTATGCACAAAGTGAAACAGTTTTTAGTGCATAAAGAAACGGTACATTTGCAAAGAAAACCATTTTTTTTAAAATTATGTAAATTTGCCTGAGCGCCTCTCGGTTTTTAATTTATTCTGGTCCCCCCCCCCCTCCCCCGTTGTAATTGTACCTCCTGCTCCTGGCCTTTGTGAGAGCACACGCCCCAGCTCTCCGACGTCCCCGACTGGCTCCTGACCATGGCAAGACAATTACAGCATGGAGCAGAATAAATTTAAATCTGGCAATGCTGAGAGGTTCTAAGGTGAAAACAAATTCAATGCCTCCGACTAATTTACATATTTGCTTTGTAAACCTGCCGTTTCTTTATGCCCTAAAAACAGGTCTGCTGAGTACATAAAGAAACGGGTACGTAATAAAAAAAAATTTTTTTCGGAAACAAGGTAAATACTTGCCCTTTTTGGTATTTCTCTGTCAAAATCTGGGAATGTGATGATTCCTTTCACTTTTCCTATGTACAATATAAGAATTGTGAATCCCATCTAATAAGACAGAGACATAAGATAGTAATTAGTATCTATACAAGGCAACTATTTCAATTGAAAGTCGTAAAAATGCTAAATAAATGGTGATTTGAAAGAATATTTCTGTGATTTTGTTATTGATAGTTAGGATGGACCAAGTAAATTATAATGGCGAGAGGTCTGACCCCACAGCTGCCATCCTTCAGTTGATTGAAGGTGCCCTTAGTATCTACTTCTGTTTACTGAGCTTAGCAAATGAGCCTGACCAGTTTTATTGGTCAGTAGCCACAGTGCAGATGGCAAGCAATTTTTAACTAGGCCAACAAAATAAATAGAAAATTCTGTTAGGTGTTAAGTGTGGTGTATATGTAGATATTGAGAATAGTGCACATGGTGTGTATTATTAGATCACAGATAGAAAAAAGGCTTAAAGGAAACCGTGGTCTGCTTTCGGCGCACCATGCTTGCGACCACTTCCTATTCAGGTGCACGCACAGTTGCGCACATGGTGCGCTGAACACGGACCACTGTGCAGTGAAGCTACTTGTATATAAAGATTACTAAAGCGTTTAAACGCTTTACATCAGTTTAAAAACATAACGGAAATAAGCGCTGGCAGCAGCTCACAAAGAGCTGGTGCACGGCATTTGCAGTTTATACCCACCATCGGAAGTGGTAGGTTTCCTTTAAAGATTTTTTTTATACATACACACACAAGTATCATGGCACCACTTTATTTCGTACGTTCTTTGTACTGTAAGATTCACTTGTACACCTACCTGCCCAACTCCAAGAAATGTGGAAGATGGAAACCTTGATAAAATAAAAAAGCAGTGATGATAAAGCATATGTTTTTTATATAAAAGATACATTCCATAAGAATTAACAAATGTACAATGTCTATAATAAAAGTACCAATTATTAAAAGACATCTGTCATCAGGTCTCTGTAACTACAGTATTTCTGTCACTACTTCCTGTTGGAGCAGCACACAAGGATTCCATCCCAGCCTCTTTCTAGTCAATTCATACAATAATCATTACAAAATCATCTTTTCTTTATTATGTAAACTGGATCACTTTAAGTGAATATATATTTACACAATTTGTTTTGCTAAAAGTACTTTTCATTTTAAAGTAAGTGAAGGCAGGTTATAAGAAACTGGATAACCCCAGTAAAAAAGCCCATTTTACACATTGAAAGGGTTGTCACATGAAGGCAGACCCTTTCTGTAAGCTTTGATAAGGCATAATAATATCATTAACCCCTTACCGATATGTGACGTAATACTACGTCACATGCTATGGAGGGTGCCGAGCCCTCTCCATAGCCAGTAAGTCTTTGCAGCATATTGCAGCAAAGGCTTACCGGTAACACCCGTGATCGGTGCCGGCACCGATCACGGGTGTTTTACCACTGATCGCCGCCAGCAAAGGTGCCGGCGGCATCAAAAAGACGGTGACGCGCAGGCGCCGCCATCTTTCCGTGGATCGCCGCTTCCCGTGACGTCGGGTTAACCCATTCATTACAATGTTCTATCAGCACATGGTAATGTATGAGTAGTAAAATCCCCATATACTGCCATACTGTAGTATGGCAGTATATGATAGGATCATACAGACACCCTAGGGTTAAAGTACCCTAGGGAGTCTGAAAAATAGTAAAAATAAAAAAAAAAGTTAAAAAATTATAATAAAAAAACCTAAAAATTCAAATAACCCCCCTTTCCCTAGAATTGATATAAATATAAATAACAGTAAAAATCATAAACACATTAGGTATTGCCGCGTCCAAAAATGCCCGATCTATCAAAATATGATAACAGTTTTTCACTGCGTTTAACCCCGTAACGGAAAATCGCGCCCAAAGTCGAAAATGACACTTTTTTGCCATTTAAAATTTTTTTTCAAATTCTATAAAAAGTGATCAAAAGGTCGTACAGTCGTAAAAATGATAACATTGTAAACGTCATCAAAATCCGCAAAAAACGACACCACCCACAGCTCCATACACCAAAGTATGAAAAAATTATTAGCCCCAGAAGATGGCAAAATCCCCCCAAAAAATTTTGTACAGGAGGTTTTCATTTTTTTAAATGTATGAAAACATTATAAAACCTATACAAATTTGGTATCCCCGTAATCGTACCGACCCAAAGAATAAAGTAGACATGTCATTTGGGGTGCACAGTGAAATCCGTAAAATCCAAGCGTTTTTTTTACCAATTTCACTGCATTTGGAATTTTTTTCCCGCTTCCCAGTGCACGGCATGAAATATTAAATACCACCATTTTGAAGTGTAATTTGTTACGCAGAAAATAAGCCATCACACAGCTCTGTTCATGGAAAAATAAAAAAGTTACAGATTTTTGAATGTGGGGAGTGAAAAATGAAAACGCAAAACCGAAAAAGGGCCGCGGCGGGAAGGGGTTAAGTAAGGTCCCTCAGGACACCATCTTTTGGTCAGTGTGGATTCTGCTCCCATGAACAACAAATCATTTGATTACACATCATGTAACACTACATGTTACTACAGTAAGTGCAATGTATGGTTCCATAGTGTGGAATTGTTGGTCTGGTTTACGGGTGCAGTTACACATCGTGATGCCACGCGTGGCATTTTTGGACCATTTTAAAGCATGCGTTTTCAGTTTCACAGCTGGCTACACTTCTAGAAATGAAGATAAACAGGTTCAAAGAAGTCAAACGCATGGTAAAGATTAAAAAATGCATGCATTTTTAAACACATGCTTAAAAACTGTCCAAAAATGCCACATATGGCATCACCCTAAAGCATGCGTTTCAAAGCAGGTGAAGAGAGATTTGCCTAAATACACAGCTGTTAACACAAGCGTTTACAAAACGCAATGGGGCTGATTTACTAATGGTCGTCGGAATATCCAACGATCTCCGATGTGCGCTACATTTAGAAGGGCTTTTTGTCGCACGCGTCCCGTCGGTGGCGTGCCGTCGGATGATTTAACAGATTCAGACAACATGCAGGATTTAACATTCAAAATTGTGTCGCAAGCCATGCACTTACATGCACCGGGAAGAAGAAGGTGAACTCCGGCAGACCTCAGTGGGGAAGCGACACATGCAGGAAATTGGACGCATCTTAGTGAATCGTGGCAGCTCTGAATCCTCGTCGGACAACGCACCTCGGGTATCGCGACGAGACGGGTATGTAAATGTGCCCCAATGTGTGAATGCAGGCTTGGGGTATCTGCACACGTTTTGTATTACCTACAGATTTGCTACAAGGAATTTCTGTGTCTGCAAATCTGCAGCAGCAGTGCAGTGTATGAGATTGATGGCTATCCCATACACACAATGCAGAAAAAATCTGCAAAAGAAAGGCCTTTCAGCTGTGGAATTTTCATCTGCAGCAAATAAACGGCTTGTCACTTTGTGGATTGTGGTGCGGAATTTAACTTTTGTAATTTCGGCAGTGTCTGCATCACAAATAAGCTCATTGCATCTTCTCTTTGATGCGGAATGGCTGCAGGATAACCAGTGGGATAAATCCTGGAGCTAGTCCAGAATGTTTACATATACACAGCTGTATGGGGGACGTATATACGGTCAACATATATGTGCCGTATATACATCCCCCATAGACGGCAACGGGCTCACGGCGCCATGCGGGAGCGGTATGGTGCCGCATATGTGCAGCGCCGTACCATTCCGTAGCCCGGAGAAAGATTGGACATGTCAGCGCTCACCCCCAGCTCCTCTCCTAGGTGCCAACGTCGCCTGCCGTACTACGGTACAGCGGGCAAACGTTCATGCAAATGTAGCCTTATAACAAAAAATCAGAAGCAGAAAAACTAAACTGCTTTTCTTTAAAACAAAAGATTACAAAGACGTTAGAAGTGACAGTGATCCCTGTCAGATATGTTAAAACAGAACAGATTAACATTTCCTTAGTATTACTGCAGTGTGGCTTTTTCCTTCCGTGTGTATTCCGAGCCCAACCTTTGCACTATAGCAGCCAAATAGATTTCATCATAAAATCACTTACTACTCACCGATTAATATCATAGAAGAACTACCCAGTATTACTGAGTCACTGTAAGATTTTCTTCCTACCTGTAGCTGGTGAGAACCGTCTTGTTAACCAGGATAATGAGGAATGAGCTCACTCCATAGAAGAGAGCTGAGAGGAGCCGTGCTCTTTGGGTGGTCACAACTTCTGTTTTGGGAGACATGTTGTTCTGGGTGAATGTCCGGCTGGCCCAGGACACTGGCTGCTCTATAGTCCTGGCACAGCCATGCTGGCTACGTAATGTGACAGAGTGAGCAGAGTCACCTGGCCCCACCTTCACAGGACAGGTGTTCTGGAGGGTGGAGGGAGTGACTCACACTGGGAGGAACACTCACAGAGCACCAGTCATAGTGACAGATCCCACATACAATACACTCATAGTGCTGCACTTATATCTCACATTCCATCCAGCCCTATGCACTTGCATTATAAACAGGTTAGGTGAGAACATGAAGCCTTTACACATGTCATGTTAGAAGTAATCCTGATAAGGGTGATGTCACACGTTCAGTTTTTCAGATGCAATTTTTGAAGCCAGAAGCAGGTGTGGATCATAATGGGTGAGACAAATAATTGAAAGGTGCTGCTCCTCCTCCTACTTTTACTCTATTCCTGGTTTGGGCATCAAAAACTGCATCTGAAAATCTGAACGTGTGACATCACCTTAACTGAGAACATTTCAACCAGGAGTTTTACACTTGTAATTGATCATCTTTATCTCTGTACATAGCTTAAGAATACTCACAACATATAATCAAGATGGAAGCCTTCATATTTGCTAAAGGTGGCAATTTTTAACCCCTTAACGACCTGGCCCTTTTTTTGTTTTTTTCATTTACATGGTTAAAACCTGTGATTTGCTGCAATATGCAGTCTGTGAGCCCTCTCATACACCCGCAGCCGGCATGTGACGTAATAGTACGTCTCATGTCGGTAAGGGGTTAAACTTCTACAGGAAATCTGTTATTAAAATCTATCATGATGAACCAGTGACACCGAGGGTACAGTCACACGTCATGTTTAAAGCATGCGTTTAAAAACGCATTGCAACAGCTGAAAAGAGATCTGCCTAACTAAACAGCTGTTAACACTTACATTTACAAAACGCAACTGTTAACTTGTTAATGCATGCGTTAACATCACAGTAACGCATGTGTTTGTTTAATTAGGCAAATCTATCTTCAGCTGTAACAATGCGTTTTTAAACGCATGCGTTAAATGTGACATGTGACCGCACCCTCACTCAAAGATCCAGTTACTGTGACTGTGGTAATCTTCCTATATTTGTTATCCATGACCTTTTTCCTTCATGTTACTTATTCTGAAGGGCTCCTGGGGGTGTGACCAGAGCTTCTGCATGCTGCAGACTCACAGGCTGTTAGACTATCTCTCCCTCTCGTCCCTTAGCACACCTCCCCTCCCTCTACTTGATGTAATTTCACTGCAGCAGAGGAAGTTTCAGCACACAGTGGGAGGGGGAAGTGCTCCTGCACATTGTGAAGCAGCACCAAGACCGAGGAACCCTTCAGGTCCATTAGCATAATTTTAAAAGTTGATTTTAAAAGGAAGGAGCCCATAGATAACAAATATAAGAAGATTAATACAGTCAAGTACCTGGTTTATAGTAATAGATTTTTATGGTAGTTTTACTTCAAAGACCAGGCCATTTTCCATTTCATTTTTACATGCTGCCCTCCCAATGATGAAATACCCTGCAGCCAGCCCCTCCCACTGATGAAGTGACCTCCAGCCAGCCCCCCTACTGATGAAATACCCTGCTGCCAGCCCCCCTACTGATAAAATGCCTTTCAGCCTGCCCCCCTACTGATAAAATACCCTGCAGCCAGCCTTACCTACTGATGAGTACCTTGCTGCCAGCCCCCTACTGATGAAATGTCCTTCAGCCAACACCCCTACTGATGAAATACTCTGCAGCCAGCACCCCTACTGATGAAATGTCCTTCAGCCAGCCCTACCTACTGATGAGTACCTTGCTGCCAGCCCCCTACTGATGAAATGTCCTTCAGCCAACACCCCTACTGATGAAATACTCTGCAGCCAGCACCCCTACTGATGAAATGCCCTGCAGCCAGCCCCTCTTCTGATGAAATACCCTGCTGCCAGCCCCCCTACTGATGAAATGCCTTTCAGACAGCACCCCTACTGATGAAATGCCTTTCAGCCTGCCCCCCTACTGATAAAATACCCTGCAGCCAGCCTTACCTACTGATGAGTACTTTGCTGCCAGCCCCCCTACTGATGAAATGTCCTTCAGCCAACACCCCTACTGATTAAATACTCTGCAGCCAGCACCCCTACTGATGAAATGCTCTTCAGCCAGTCATACCTACTGATGAGTACCTTGCTGCCAGCCCCCCTACTGATGAAATGTCCTGAAGCCAGCCCCCCAACTGATGAAATGCCAAGCAGCTAGCCCCAACTTCTGATGAAATGCCCTGCTGCCAGCCCCCATACTGATGAAATACCCTGCTGCCAGCCCCCCTGATGAAATGCCTTTCAGCCAGCACCCCTACTGATGAAATACCCTGCAGTCAGCCCCCCCTACTGATGAAATGCCCTTCAGCCAGCCTACCTACTGATGAGTACCTTGTTGCCAGCCACCCTACTGATGAAATGCCCTGCAGCCAGCCCCCCTACTGATGAAATGCCAAGCAGCTAGCCCCAACTTCTGATGAAATGCCCTGCAGCCAGCCCCCCTACTGATGAAATACCCTGCTGCCAGCCCTACCTACTGATGAAATGCTCTTCAGCCAGCCCTACCTACTGAAGAGTACCTTGTTGCCAGCCCCCCTACTGATGAAATGCCCTGCAGCCAGCCTCCCTACTGATGAAATGCCAAGCAGCTAGCCCCAACTTCTGATGAAATGCCCTGCAGCCAGCCCCCCTACTGATGAAATACCCTGCTGCCAGCCGCCCTACTGATGAAATGCCTTTCAGCCAGTACCCCTACTGATGAAATACCCTGCAACCAGCCCCCCCTACTGATGAAATGCTCTTCAGCCAGCCATACCTACTGATGAGTACCTTGTTGCCAGCCCCCCTACTGATGAAATGCCCTGCTACCAGCCCCCCTACTGATGAAATGCCCTGCAGCCAGCCCTACCTACTGATGAAATGCCCTGTAATCAGCCCCCCTACTGATGAAATGCCCTGCAGCCAGCCCCCCTTCTGATGAAATACCCTTCAGCCAGCCCTACCTACTGATGAGTACCTTGCTGCCAGCCCCTTACTGATGAAATGCCCTGCAGCCACCCCCCCTACTGATGAAATACCCTGCAGCCTGCCCCCCTACTGATAAAATACCCTTCAGCCAGCCTTACCTACTGATGAGTACCTTGCTGCCAGCCCCTCTACTGATGAAATGTCCTTCAGCCAGCCCTACCTACTGATGAGTACCTTGCTGCCAGCCCCCTACTGATGAAATGTCCTTCAGCCAACACCCCTACTGATGAAATACTCTGCAGCCAGCACCCCTATTGACGAAATGCCCTGCAGCCAGCCCCACTACTGATGAAATGCTCTTCAGCCAGTCATACCTACTGATGAGTACCTTGCTGCCAGCCCCCCTACTGATGAAATGCCCTGCAGCCAGCCCCCCTACTGATGAAATACCCTGCTGCCAGCCCTACCTACTGATGAAATGCCTTTCAGCCAGCACCCCTACTGATGAAATACCCTGCAGTCAGCCCGCCCTACTGATGAAATGCTCTTCAGCCAGCCTACCTACTGATGAGTACCTTGTTGCCAGCCACCCTACTGATGAAATGCCCTGCAGCCAGCCCCCCTACTGATGAAATGCCAAGCAGCTAGCCCCAACTTCTGATGAAATGCCCTGCAGCCAGCCCCCCTACTGATGAAATACCCTGCTGCCAGCCCCCCTACTGATGAAATGCTCTTCAGCCAGCCTACCTACTGATGAGTACCTTGTTGCCAGCCACCCTACTGATGAAATGCCCTGCAGCCAGCCCCCCTACTGATGAAATACCCTGCTGCCAGCCCCCTACTGATGAAATGCTCTTCAGCCAGCCTACCTACTGAAGAGTACCTTGTTGCCAGCCCCCCTACTGATGAAATGCCCTGCAGCCAGCCCCCCTACTGATGAAATGCCAAGCAGCTAGCCCCAACTTCTGATGAAATGCCCTGAAGCCAGCCCCCCTACTGATGAAATACCCTGCTGCCAGCCCCCCTACTGATGAAATGCCTTTCAGCCATTACCCCTACTGATGAAATACCCTGCAGCCAGCCCCCCCTACTGATGAAATGCTCTTCAGCCAGCCATACCTACTGAAGAGTACCTTGTTGCCAGCCCCCCTACTGATGAAATGCCCTGCAGCCAGCCCCCCTACTGATGAAATGCCAAGCAGCTAGCCCCAACTTCTGATGAAATGCCCTGCTACCAGCCCCCCTACTGATGAAATGCCCTGCAGCCAGCCCTACCTACTGATGAAATGCCCTGTAATCAGCCCCCCTACTGATAAAATGCCCTGCAGCCAGCCCCCCTTCTGATGAAATACCCTTCAGCCAGCCCTACCTACTGATGAGTACCTTGCTGCCAGCCCCTTACTGATGAAATGCCCTGCAGCCAGCCCCCCTACTGATGAAATGCCCTGCAGCCTGCCCTACCTACTGATGAGTACCTTGCTGCCAGCCCCCCTACTGATGAAATGTCCTTCAGCCAGCCCTACCTACTGATGAGTACCTTGCTGCCAGCCCCTCTACTGATGAAATGTCCTTCAGCCAACACCACTACTGATGAAATACTCTGCAGCCAGCACCCCAATTGACGAAATGCCCTGCAGCCAGACCCACTACTGATGAAATGCTCTTCAGCCAGTCATACCTACTGATGAGTACCTTGCTGCCAGCCCCCCTACTGATGAAATGCCCTGCAGCCAGCCCCCCAACTGATGAAATACCCTGCTGCCAGCCCCCCTACTGATGAAATGCCTTTCAGCCAGCACCCCTACTGATGAAATACCCTGCAGTCAGCCCCCCCTACTGATGAAATGCTCTTCAGCCAGCCTACCTACTGATGAGTACCTTGTTGCCAGCCACCCTACTAATGAAATGCCCTGCAGCCAGCCCCCCTACTGATGAAATGCCAAGCAGCTAGCCCCAACTTCTGATGAAATGCCCTGCAGCCAGCCCCCCTACTGATGAAATACCCTGCAGCCAGCCCCCCTACTGATGAAATGCTCTTCAGCCAGCCTACCTACTGATGAGTACCTTGTTGCTAGCCACCCTACTGATGAAATGCCCTGCAGCCAGCCCCCCTACTGATGAAATGCCAAGCAGCTAGCCCCAACTTCTGATGAAATGCCCTGCAGCCAGCCCCCCTACTGATGAAATACCCTGCTGTCAGCCCCCCTACTGATGAAATGCTCTTCAGCCAGCCCTACCTACTGAAGAGTACCTTGTTGCCAGCCCCCCTACTGATGAAATGCCCTGCAGCCAGCCTCCATACTGATGAAATGCCAAGCAGCTAGCCCTAACTTCTGATGAAATGCCCTGCAGCCAGCCCCCCTACTGATGAAATACCCTGCTGCCAGCCCCCCTACTGATGAAATGCCTTTCAGCCAGTACCCCTACTGATGAAATACCCTGCAGCCAGCCCCCCCTACTGATGAAATGCTCTTCAGCCAGCCATACCTACTGATGAGTACCTTGTTGCCAGCTCCCCTACTGATGAAATGCCCTGCAGCCAGCCCCCCTACTGATGAAATGCCAAGCAGCTAGCCCCAACTTCTGATGAAATGCCCTGCTACCAGCCCCCCTACTGATGAAATGCCCTGCAGCCAGCCCTACCTACTGATGAAATGCCCTGTAATCAGCCCCCCTACTGATAAAATGCCCTGCAGCCAGCCCCCCTTCTGATGAAATACCCTTCAGCCAGCCCTACCTACTGATGAGTACCTTGCTGCCAGCTCCTTACTGATGAAATGCCCTGCAGCCAGCCCCCCTACTGATAAAATACCCTGCAGCCAGCTTTACCTACTGATGAGTACCTTGCTGCCAGCCCCCCTACTGATGAAATGTCCTTCAGCCAGCCCTACCTACTGATGAGTACCTTGCTGCCAGCCCCCTACTGATGAAATGTCCTTCAGCCAACACCCCTACTGATGAAATGCTCTTCAGCCAGTCATACCTACTGATGAGTACCTTGCTGCCAGCCCCCCTACTAATGAAATGCCCTGCAGCCAGCCCCCCTACTGATGAAATACCCTGCTGCCAGCCCCCCTACTGATGAAATGCCTTTCAGCCAGCACCCCTACTGATGAAATACCCTGCAGTCAGCCCCCCCTACTGATGAAATGCTCTTCAGCCAGCCTACCTACTGATGAGTACCTTGTTGCCAGCCACCCTACTGATGAAATGCCCTGCAGCCAGCCCCCCTACTGATGAAATGCCAAGCAGCTAGCCCCAACTTCTGATGAAATGCCCTGCAGCCAGCCCCCCTACTGATGAAATACCCTGCTGCCAGCCCCCCTACTGATTAAATGCTCTTCAGCCAGCCTACCTACTGATGAGTACCTTGTTGCCAGCCACCCTACTGATGAAATGCCCTGCAGCCAGCCCCCCTACTGATGAAATGCCAAGCAGCTAGCCCCAACTTCTGATGAAATGCCCTGCAGCCAGCCCCCCTACTGATGAAATACCCTGCTGCCAGCCCCCCTACTGATGAAATGCTCTTCAGCCAGCCTACCTACTGATGAGTACCTTGTTGCCAGCCACCCTACTGATGAAATGCCAAGCAGCTAGCCCCAACTTCTGATGAAATGCCCTGCAGCCAGCCCCCCTACTGATGAAATACCCTGCTGCCAGCCCCCCTACTGATGAAATGCCTTTCAGCCAGTACCCCTACTGATGAAATACCCTGCAGCCAGCCCCCCCCCCCCCCTACTGATGAAATGCCCTGCAGCCAGCCCCCCTACTGATGAAATGCCAAGCAGCTAGCCCCAACTTCTGATGAAATGCCCTGCTACCAGCCCCCCTACTGATGAAATGCTCTTCAGCCAGTCATACCTACTGATGAGTACCTTGCTGCCAGCCCCCCTACTGATGAAATGCCCTGCAGCCAGCCCCCCTACTGATGAAATGCCTTTCAGCCAGCTCCCCTACTGATGAAATGCCTTTCAGCCTGCCCCCTACTGATAAAATACCCTGCAGCCAGTCTTACCTACTGATGAGTACCTTGCTGCCAGCCCCCCTACTGATGAAATGTCCTTCAGCCAGCCCTACCTACTGATGAGTACCTTGCTGCCAGCCCCCCTACTGATGAAATGCTCTTCAGCCAGCCATACCTACTGATGAGTACCTTGTTGCCAGCCCCCCTGATGAAATGCCCTGCTACCAGCCCCCCTACTGAAGAAATGCCCTGCAGCCAGCCCTACCTACTGATGAAATGCCCTGTAATCAGCCCCCCTACTGATGAAATGCCCTGCAGCCAGCCCCCCTTCTGATGAAATACCCTTCAGCCAGCCCTACCTACTGATGAGTACCTTGCTGCCAGCCCCTTACTGATCAAATGCCCTGCAGCCAGCCCCCCTACTGATGAAATGCCCAGCAGCCTGCCCCCCTACTGATAAAATACCCTGCAGCCAGCCTTACCTACTGATGAGTACCTTGCTTCCAGCCCCCCTACTGATGAAATGTCCTTCAGCCAGCCCTACCTACTGATGAGTACCTTGCTGCCAGCCCCCTACTGATGAACTGTCCTTCATCCAACACCCCTACTGATGAAATACTCTGCAGCCTGCACCCCTACTGATGAAATACCCTGCAGCCAGCCCCCCTACTGATGAGATGCTCTTCAGCCAGTCATACCTACTGATGAGTACCTTGCTGCCAGCCCCCCTACTGATGAAATGCCCTGCAGCCAGCCCCCCTACTGATGAAATACCCTGCTGCCAGCCCCCCTACTGATGAAATGCCTTTCAGCCAGCACCCCTACTGATGAAATGCCTTTCAGCCTGCCTCCTACTGATAAAATACCCTACAGCCAGCCTTACCTACTGATGAGTACCTTGCTGCCAGCCCCCCTACTGGTGAAATGTCCTTCAGCCAGCCCTACCTACTGATGAGTACCCTGCTGCCAGCCCCCCTACTGATGAAATGTCCTTCAGCCAACACCCCAACTGATGAAATACTCTGCAGCCAGCACCCCTACTGATGAAATGCTCTTCAGCCAGTCATACCTACTGATGAGTACCTTGCTGCCAGCCCCCCTACTGATGAAATGTCCTGCAGCCAGCCCCCCAACTGATGAAATACCCTGCTGCCAGCCCCCCTACTGATGAAATGCCTTACAGCCAGCACCCCTACTGATGAAATACCCTGCAGCCAGCCCCCCCTACTGATGAAATGCTCTTCAGCCAGCCTACCTACTGATGAGTACCTTGTTGCCAGCCACCCTACTGATGAAATGCCCTGCAGCCAGCCCCCCTACTGATGAAATGCCAAGCAGCTAGCCCCAACTTCTGATGAAATGCCCTGCAGCCAGCCCCCTACTGATGAAATACCCTGCTGCCAGCCCCCCTACTGATGAAATGCCTTTCAGCCAGCACCCCTACTGATGAAATACCCTGCAGCCAGCCCCCCCTACTGATGAAATGCTCTTCAGCCAGCCCTACCTACTGATGAGTACCTTGTTGCCAGCCCCCCTACTGATGAAATGCCCTGCAGCCAGCCTCCCTACTGATGAAATGCCAGGCAGCTAACACCAACTTCTGATGAAATACCCTGCTGCCAGCCCCCCTACTGATGAAATGCCCTGCAGCCAGCCCCCCTTCTGATGAAATACCCTTCAGCCAGCCCTACCTACTGATGAGTACCTTGTTGCCAGCCCCCCCTACTGATGAAATGCTCTTCAGCCAGCCCTACCTACTGATGAGTACCTTGTTGCCAGCCTCCCTACTGATGAAATGCCAAGCAGCTAACACCAACTTCTGATGAAATACCCTGCTGCCAGCCCCCCTACTGATGAAATGCCCTGCAGCTAGCCCCCCTACTGATGAAATGCCATGCAGCTAGCCCCAACTTCTGATGAAATGCCCTGCTGCCAGCCCCCCCTACTGATGAAATGCCCTGCAGTCAGCCCTACCTACTGATAAAATGCCCTGCAGCCAGCCCCCCTACTGGTGAAATACCCTGCTGCCAGCCCCCCTACTGATGAAATGCCTTTCAGCCAGCACCCCTACTGATGAAATACCCTGCAGCCAGCCCCCCCCTACTGATGAAATGCTCTTCAGCCAGCCCTACCTACTGATGAGTACCTTGTTGCCAGCCCCCTACTGATGAAATGCCCTGCAGCCAGCCTCCCTACTGATGAAATGCCAAGCAGCTAACCCCAACTTCTGATGAAATACCCTGCTGCCAGCCCCCCTACTGATAAAATGCCTTTCAGCCAGCACCCCTACTGATGAAATACCCTGCAGCCAGCCCCCCCTACTGATGAAATGCTCTTCAGCCAGCCATACCTACTGATGAGTACCTTGTTGCCAGCCCCCCTACTGATGAAATGCCAAGCAGCTAGCCCCAACTTCTGATGAAATTCCCTGCTGCCAGCCCCCCTACTGATGAAATGCCCTGCAGCCAGCCCTACCTACTGATGAAATGCCCCGTAATCAGCCCCCCTACTGATGAAATGCCCTGCAGCCAGCCCCCCTTCTGATGAAATACCCTTAAGCCAGCCCTACCTACTGATGAGTACCTTGCTGCCAGCCCCTTACTGATGAAATGCCCTGCAGCCAGCCCCCCTACTGATGAAATGCCCTGCAGCCAGCCCCCCTACTGATGAAATGCCATGCAGCTAGCCCCAACTTCTGATGAAATGCCCTGCTGCCAGCCCCCCCTACTGATTAAATGCCCTGCAGCCAGCCCTACCTACTGATAAAATGCCCTGCAGCCAGCCCCCCTACTGGTGAAATGCCAAGCAGCCAGCCCCCCTACTGATGAAATGCACTGCAGCCAGCCCACGAGTGTAAAAAATTATTAAAAAAATAACTTACATACTCACCTCCCGATGCTCCGGCCGACATAGCGCATTGACGTGTGTTTTCTTACACATGAAGAGAATAAGGAAGAGGAGCCACGGAGAGCATCGGGAGATGAGCCGAGTTGGAGTGTATACGGTATTTACTAAAATTTTTGTGCGGAAAATGCCAACAATACAAAGTTTGGTCGTTTTTTTCCAATACGGTATGAGATGATTTGTATATTTTGATAGATGGAGAAGTTTGATCTTGTTTACTTATGAAGGCATTCTAGGGAAACTCGCCTCTGCCTTTCATTTGTTGCTTTTTATAGAAATTTTATTTATTACTTTTGTCATATTCAAGTTATTTCTGTGACTATTGTGGGTTGTTCTTTTATTAAACAAGGGGAACCAACAATTTTGTCCTTGTGTGTATAAATTTTTTTTTAAAAAATGTCTGTATCGCCTTATTCAGATACCAGTCCATATTTTATACTTTGTTGTAAGGAACTGGGCAAGTGGGACAAGCTGACATTTTCATTGACGTAATTTTGGGAGCCATACAGTCTTTTGATGACTACCGTATATACTACCATATAAGCCTAGGGTAGTATAAGCCTGCTCTTCAGCCAGCCCTACCTACTGATGAGTACCTTGTTGCCAGCCCCCTACTGATGAAATACCCTGCTGCCAGCCCCCCTACTGATGAAATGCCTTTCAGCCAGCACCCCTACTGATGAAATACCCTGCAGCCAGCCCCCCCTACTGATGAAATGCTCTTCAGCCAGCCATACCTACTGATGAGTACCTTGTTGCCAGCCCCCCTACTGATGAAATGCCAAGCAGCTAGCCCCAACTTCTGATGAAATTCCCTGCTGCCAGCCCCCCTACTGATGAAATGCCCTGCAGCCAGCCCTACCTACTGATGAAATGCCCTGTAATCAGCCCCCCTACTGATGAAATGCCCTGCAGCCAGCCCCCCTTCTGATGAAATACCCTTCAGCCAGCCCTACCTACTGATGAGTACCTTGCTGCCAGCCCCTTACTGATGAAATGCCCTGCAGCCAGCCCCCCTACTGATGAAATGCCCTGCAGCCAGCCCCCCTACTGATGAAATGCCATGCAGCTAGCCCCAACTTCTGATGAAATGCCCTGCTGCCAGCCCCCCCTACTGATTAAATGCCCTGCAGCCAGCCCTACCTACTGATAAAATGCCCTGCAGCCAGCCCTACCTACTGATAAAATGCCCTGCAGCCAGCCCCCCTACTGGTGAAATGCCAAATGTGCTGAAAAACTCGACTTCTACACATGTATATACGTTATTTATAAAAAAAAATTTATGTGTGTGAAATGGCAACAATTCAAATGTTTGGCTGTTTTTTTCCAATATGGTATGACATGGAGACGGATGATAGATGGAGTAATTTGATCTTTACTTATTAAGGCATTCTAGGGAAACTTGCGGCTGTATATACATTGTGTGAATACGGCCTAAAATGTAGTGTAGGTATTCTCTTACTTGGGGCCAGAAGTGTTTGGTCACAATGCTATTATGGCATCACAGTTTCCATTTCTGACAGCACAATAGCCGTTATTAGATAATGCCCCATTGTGACATAAAAAATGTCCCTATATCACAATGCACCATTATGACATTACAATGCTAATTTTGACCTAACAATAATCATTGTGACATCACATTGTACCTTTTTTGCTCTATCACAATGACAACTTTACAATGCCCCAGAATTACCCAGAATGACATCACAGTTTGGAAGTTCACCCTGAGGATTTATTTATTCTGTTACTCCTTATTATAGTCAGCGAAGGCTTTAGTGGCACATCATTATTATTTCTCACGGTTGGCCACTAGAGGAAGCTTCAGCTGTGTGCTCTTTCAATGCTCAAAGAATACACGTGCCCCGGATCTTTTATCCAGTGCCCCGAATATACTGCACACCAACTACACAGAGGCACAGCTAGCTGAGGAAGCAGAGTACTTGCCCTGGCAGCGCTGCTCTAGTCACTCTCAATGCTGCTGCCATACTCTGTGTGAATTGGGACGCTTAGCGTGCTGGCCCCGCCCCTCCGCTTGGCTCCGCCCCTTTTCCTCGGCCTGAATGTGTCCTGCTCTTGGTCAGGTTTGCAGTGAGAGTGAGCTGCCTCCGTCCTAGAACAAGGAGCAGGTTAGTGAGTGCAGTCTGCAGGCAGGCCCCCTGCTCACAGCTACATGAAATAAGTCACTCCAGGTCAGTGAGAGGCAGGCACAGGTGTAACCTATAGCCCAGCACTCCACTCCCTCACATCAGTGACCCGAGATGTCACACATACATGTATGCATTGCGGGGCATTAATCAGCACTTATATGGCAGTTTCTGTCATAGAAGCACTAAAATAAGTTCTTACACACTGCAAGAAATTGTGATTATTTTTGCGGCAACACCACCTTGACGCCATGTGGCGAGGCTGCTGGCAGAGTGGGCAGGTAAGGGGCAGTCCTCCCCCATGCCTGCAGAGGTACACTGGGGTCAGACCTGGAGATGTTCTGCCTGGTGGCGCATATACATTATAGGATTTTACATTGGTGATGTGACTACATAGCTACATATCACAGGAGACTCGGTGACCTGACTACATGGCATCTCCTGCTTCAAGTAGTTCCCCATAACCACCATAACAGAAGATACCATATAATGATGTAAACACACCTCGACCCGCACAGCAAGATGAATGTATTGGGGTTTATTTTTTTTAATCATACATAGGGGATGAGTGGGAATTAGTAGAGGCCATATTAGGGGCCATAGGCATTAAGGGTGGGTGGCATTATTGCATGTCAGGTCACATTTAGAGATGTTATTAGATGTGTGGCACTGTAATGGTGTAATGTAAAGTATGGGGCCATTGGCTGTGTGGGAGCTGTTATCGAGCAGGTTCACTATAAATTGTGGGGGCCAGAAACACAACAGTGTACTATGCACAAACCAGAATGTGAAGTATGTATATGTGTACTATATTTGGGGGCCATTACAAAGTCTTGGGGTCAAAATCAGGACAGAATACCGTGTAGGGCCACAACAGGCATTATATAGGGAAGGAATGATAAAGAGCCTTTTACAGTGTGGGGAATAAAATGGGGGGATGTTACAACATGTTATGCTAGGGAACATTATTTGTGTGTTACTACTATTTTCAGGAGGCTCTCTCTGTAGCAGCATTGCAGTATTTGGTGGGGTGGTGTTGGGGATAGCAGCAGGATAACACTGCTAGGGGACCAGGATGTATGGAACAATGTGAAAGTGAAGAGCATACTGCAGCACATTTGTTAACCCCTAGGGCAGTGATGGCAAACCTTTTAGAGACCGAGTGCCCAAACTACAACAAAGACCCGCTTATTTATCACAAAGTGCCAATACAGAAATTTAATTTGTGATTTATACTCCCTTCTCTCTCACAGCTTTCATTGATACCAGCACCTGAGGACACCAATAAAGCAGAAAATAGTCCCAGGTAGAGCTGTCACTTTAAAATACCTCTATGCACAGCAAGTCCTGGGCTGTCTGGGACTGCAGGAAGATACCTGGAGTCATCTCTGGTGATGGCCTGAGTGCCCACAGAAAGGACTCTGAGTGCCACCTCTGGCACCAGTGCCATAGGTTAGCCATCACTGCCCTAGGGGCACCAGGACGTTATAGTACGTCCCCGGGGCTAGATGCTTAGCGCACGGGGACATTCTATAACGTCCTGCTTCTGGCACCGGCTCACGAACGGAGCCGGTACCAGAAGCAGCGGCTGTCAGCTGTCTAGTACAGCTGACAGCCTGCGCTAACACCCGCGATCGGAGCCGGCGTGTAAGGGTGTTTGCGCTGTGGATCGGATCCCCCGTGCCGCTTACCGGGGGATCCGATCCACTTCTGGGCAGCTCCGAGGACTGGCATGTGCCCCGGAGCTGCCCGGTCTCCATGGCAGCCAGACCCCTTCCGGGTCTGACTGCAAACTGTCTGAGCATGCGCAAGCTTGCTCAGACAGTTTACACTGCTCTACAATAAAATAGTATTGTAGAGCAGTGTATTGAACTTAAACCAGTGATCAGAGCATCACTGGTTCAAGTTCAAGTATGTATAAGTAAAAATATGCAAAAACACTTAACACTACACATTATAATAAATAAAAAATAAATACATAAAAATATAAGCCCCTAAAACAGTGGTGGCGAACCTATGGCACGGGTGCCAGAGGTGGCACTCAGAGCCATTTCTGTGGGCACTCAAGCCATCACAGAACAGACAGAGGTCACCAGTCAGGAACAAATCCAACAAATCTTCCTGCAGTCCCAGGCGACTTAAGAGATGCTGCTTTTAGCGCTATTTTAAAGCAACACTTCATTGGCTGTTTGGAATGGTGGGAAAGTGAGAAGGTGTCGACAGGGCTGCATTATCTTTGAAAGTCATCCTGCGGGACCCACCATTCTTCTTCTACAGACCCTGGAGAGACGCTGCAATGATAGTCTGAATTTGCCCTCCTTCTTTCAACTGTATTGGTGGCCTCAGGGACTAATACGGTTGAAAGATGTGGAAGAACGTGTAGCAATAAGTTACAGCTTAAAATACCATGTTGGCACTTTGTGAAATATAAGTGGGTTTTTTGTATTAGTTTGGGCACTTGGTCTGTAAAAGGTTCGCCATCACTGCCCTAAAATGTCACTTTCCCATAAAAACACTTATTAAAGTATAAAAAACACAAAAACACAAAAAACCCCGCATATTTGGTATTGCCGCGTCCGTAACAATCTGTATAATAAAACAGATTCGTTACTGGACCCGCACGGTACACGCCGTAGAAAAAAAAACGCAAAAACGTTCCGAAAAAAGATAATTTTTAATTAATACCCTATAAAAAAATGCTCTAAAAAGTAATTTAAAAAATGTTATGCACTCCAAAATAAGCCCACTAAAAAGAACAACTCTTCTCGCAAAAAATAAGCCCCTAACCAGATTTGTCAGCCGAAAAATAAAAAAGCATATGAAAAGATGGTGATGCTAAAATGAACAAGATTTTCTCCAAATTGGTTTCTATTCAGTACAATTGAATAAAATACACAAAACCCCCACATATTTGGTATCCCTGCGTCCGTAACAATCTGCATAATAAAACAGAATCGTTATTAGATCCGCATAGTGAACCCCGTAAAAAACAAAACAAAAAAAAGCTCCAGAAAAAAGATCATTCTCAATTAATACCCTATAAAAATGCTCTAAAAAGGGATTTAAAAAATGTTATGCACTCTAAAATAAGACCACTAAAAAGAACAATCCTTCTCGCAAAAATTAAGCCCTTAAACAGATTTGTGAGGCGAAAAATAAAAAAGTTATGCATATGAAAGACGGTGATGCTAAAATTAACAACATTTTTGCCAAATTACTTTTTATGCAGTAAAAATGGGAAAAAAATAAAAAAATCTATATAAATGAGGTCTTTTTGTAATCGTGGCGACCCATAGAATAAAAATAATATACTATTTTTATGGTATGGTAAACAGCCAAAAAAAAAAAACCCTGAAGCCAAAAAAATCTTCCTGAAAAGTGATGATTTTCATTTCCTCCACCAACAAAGAGTTAATAAAATCTCACCAATTAGCCTATAGATTCCCCCAAATTACATACCAGAAAAGTGCATCTCATGTGGCAAAAGAAATAAGCCCCTATAGGTCCACATTAAAAAAAAGAAAAAAATTATAGCCTGTACAATGTGACATAGCAAATCTGATCTGGATGGCGCCTCCTTCCCCTCTATGCCCGGCCGTGCGCCCATACAGCAGGTTACCAGCACATGTAGAGTATCCTTGTACTCGGGAGAAATTGGGTAACAAACTTTGTGGAGCCTTTATTCATTTAATCCATTGTAAATGTTTAATTTTCCACCCAAAATGGGTGTATTGTGAAAAAATATTACAATTTGCAGACTGCACCTCCATTTTGTTTTAACCCCTATAAAACACGTAAAGCGTTAACAAACTTCTTAAAAGTGTTTTTTCATACGTTGAGGTGTGTAGTTCCACAATGGGGTAATTTACGAGTCTCACTATTATTTAGGCCTCTCAGTGTCAATTAGAAGTTGAGCAGGTCCATCTAAGTACGGGTTTTGGTGATTTTACAAAAAATGTGAAAAATGATACCTAAATTCTGAGCCTCATAACATTCTAGTAAAATATGTGGAATCTTAAAAAACCATCCAACATAAAGCAGACATTTGGGAAATGTAAGTTATGAATTTATTTGGGAGCTATGACTATCTGCATCAAAAGTAGAGAATTTAGAACGTTGAAAATAAAGAATTTCTCCAAATTTTTGCCAAATTTTGTTTTTTTTCATAACTAAACACAAAAGATATCATCCAAATTTTTAAACTAATTTGAAGTACAATGTGTCACGAGAAAACAATCTCAAAATCCCCTGGATATCTCATAGCGTTCCAAAACTATAACCACTTATAGTGACACAGGTCAGATTTGAAGAATGGGGCCGCGTCCTTAAGGCCAAAAGAGGCTGAGTCCCGTAGGGGTTAAGAACAGTGCAGTCTGTACTCTGTGCAGTGTCCTGTGTAGTGTGCAGGGGGCGCCAGATTAAGGATTTCTGGTGACTGTTCTTCATGAATCTGGCGCCGCCTGAACTGCCCCAACAAAGTGCACCAACTTTTTTTTTGTTGCGCCTTTAACATGGGGTGTGCAGCACACTTCTGTCAGACTTTGCATGTGAAATGTGGTGCACGGTCTGACTGAGCACCGGTGCGCCCCCTTCGGTGCAGAAATTTGTGTTGCAAAACAAAATGGTCACGTGTGACGCAAATGTGGTGTGGACACTTTATGTGCAAGCAGTTTACACTAGAAAGAGCGTGCAAAGTCCAACAGAAAACTGACGTACGGCCCTTAATAAATGTGCTCTACTGTCTGTGTGGTTAACTCCACGGGGACATTGTGTGGCTGGGAGAAGAGACATGGTAGTCTTTACCTAATAGAGAAAATAAGAAAAAAGAACAACTACAATCCAAAGACACGTTGGTCCACATTTATCAAAATCAATGCAGTGTGTACTATGTGCAGTTTGCCTCAAGATAGTGTAGAGGGTGCACTTTCTTCATGAATCTGGCACCCCTGCACTGCCCTGACAGAGTGCACCAACTTTTTTTTTGGTGCACCTTTAACATAGGGCGTGCAATTCAATTCTGTCAGAATCTGATCTATAAATGTGGCAGGGGCTTTAATAAATGTGTCTAAAGCAGTGTTCTCCTGGGTATTCTGTAGTCGTACATAAGAACAGTTTTTGATGCAACCACGTATGATAGTGGTAGATGCAGAACCAGACACTACTGAGAATCCGGTACATAAGAATTTGGGCCCGTGCCCCAGATCTTTTACTACCCTAACAACGCCCCTGCAGCCCATAGAAAAATAGGATTACTGAAGGAGAAGTTTGTGTATGCATCGGCACCGCCATCCACATATGAGCCTCCCTCAACCAGAAACGCACCCGATACCGTGATAACATGAAAGAGTCCTGGCTTATACACAGCTATGTTGGCAATATTATAAGTAATAGTACAAACGAGATCAGCACAGTAAATTCCTATCATTTCAAAGTTTCTTCTGCTTTCAGGAGAACAGGACACTCACCCCTCACCAATCATAACAAAGGTGTTCACCATGTAAAAACCATGTATTTTTTCTGCCTTGCATTGGTACAGTAAATATATTATTCTCCCTCTAATGACCAGAGATATTATTTATATCAATTTAAATATTTTTCAAATACTGGGGAACAAAGATACATTATCCCTTTAACGACCCATAACTAAATAGAACATCATGGCTTTTTTCAGTATGGAGTGGGCTCCCTGGGTAAGTAATCTCCATACAACATGGGTGTTTGATGTATATGCAATTCACACAGAACATGCAAATCACTACATATACTATGTTAAATGACCTGGTAACATAATCCCTTCGGAAACGTAGGTCTTTTAAGGCTACAAGCAGAGGCTTATTAACACTTTAATATACTTTAGGCTACATTCACACTGCCGTTGCCCACTGTGCCGTAGCACAGCAGGCACACGGCAGTGCAGGGAAGAGGAGGAGGGGGAGAGCGCGCTCATCCCCGCCCCTCTCGATAGGAATATATATGGCGCGGGTATGGAGCGGTAAGGTACGGGGCCACACCACTATTTAGTCATAGTTACACTTTGTCCAACACTTTAGAAAACTGTGCACCTAAGGCCCCTTCCACACTAGCGTTGCATTTCACGTCAGGGTGCAATGACGTTTTTGGTTGCGTTTTTGTTCCATTTTTCCTTGGAGTCATTAGCATTTTTGCGTTTTTCACGCGCGTGTTGTTCGCGTTTTTTGCATTTTGGGTGCGTTTTTCACGCGGGTTTTTTAAGTCAATGGGACTTTTTCAAAGGGACCATGGTTCGGGAATAAAATGTTTTATTTAATTGAAAAAGAATGTCTTCTGATAAGTTAGCAGATGTATGCAAACATCTACAATCTTTTCTTCACTGTTCCGCGCGTATTTTATCTCCCGACAAGTTAGCAGATGTGAAGAACAGTGAAGAATAGAATAAAATCAGTGAACACAGGATCATTGTTCGCGCGGAACGGTGCGAACAAAATAGTATGTGAAGAACACTATATATGTGTGAAGAAGACATTGCAGATGTATGGAAACATCTGCAATGTGTTCTTTACACACATATATATATTGTTCTTCACATGCTATTTTCTTCGCACCGTTCCGCGCGAACAATGATCCTGTGTTCACTGATTTTATTCTATTCTTCACTGTTCTTCACTGTGTTTTTTTAATTAAATGCTCGATCTCGAGCAGGGGAATTTTTCATGTCACCTAGCAACCCATCCATTTAAAACGCATTGCACTCGCATTGCACTTGCAATGCTTGCGAGTGCAATGCATTTTTGATGCGTCTCCATAGACTTGAATGGGGCGGGAAAAACAAATGCAAGCACGCGCGTGAAAAACAACGCAAATGAGGAAAGGCCCATTGGAAACAATGGGACAGAGTGCAATGCAAGTTCTGTGCGTCAAAAGCACGCGCAGAACTCGCGCGTGAAAACGCTAATGTGGAAGGGGCCTAAAGGGGCGTGCTAGTACTTAGTCGGAGTTTGCGGCCAATTCGGTTGCAAAAGCATGAATGCACCAAAAGAAAAAAGGGGCAATTGACACATCCTGAAACCAGACCAGATTTACTTAGAGCATGCAACACTATCGGATTATTGAGCACAACCTGCACATTAGTGAGACAAACTGCACTTATCAGATTGGCCCAGATATATGAAAATTGGTGCAATGTATAAAAACAGCATCAAGATGAACATAGAGGGATCACACACACTGTCTGCCACTGCCAACGTTACAGAAGGAATTACACAGGCCTTCTGCCCCTCCTCTCTGGCAGAACACAGATTACAACGGTCAGATACTTGGACTGATATCTCTTTAACCATTTAAATGTTGCGGGCAAAGCTGATATCTTGGATGACAGAATTACCTCACGTGTGAGGTCAGAAGGGTAGTGATTAGTCGCCATGAGAGCTTGAAGTCTGACAGATGGATATGGATCACATGCAAATTTGCCATTTACTGCAATACAGTGGTATTGCAGTATATTGTATAAGCAGCTTATTGTAAAAGAGGATTATTTCAGGTGAACCAAATAACCAAAAATTCTACATAAATGTCCAAATCACCACTTTTTCATAGTATCATAGTCTATACGATTGAAAAAGACAAACGTTCATTAAAGTTCAACCATTTCACATAACAAAAATTTAAATGAAAAAGTTTTCAAAAAGAAAGACACTACACAAAACAGTAGCAATGAAAACATCAGCTCGTCCTGCAGCATATGGCAAATTTTTTTTTATTTTTGTACAAAAGATTCATTTTTTTTAACCCTCTTCCAGACATACACTGTAATAAAAGAAAGCAGAGCCGATGTTATATAAACTGAGTACCATCTTTATTTTAGACCAACTCTGACGACATTAACCCCTTACTCGCAGCATTACAAGGAGCCATGCTAGTTACTCGGGGATCCAATCATTCCTTTGACAAGGTCTCATGGTCTGATCTTGAAGATAAGTGCATATGGACAAACTGGAGGAAAACATCTATATCCTTATAAAATATATACAGGCATTGCCCGGGTTACATACAAGATAGGGTCTGTAGGTTTGTTCTTAAGTTGAATTTGTATGTAAGTCGGAACTGTATATTTTATTATTGTAATCCCAGCCAGAACTTTTTTTGTCTCTGTGACAATTGGATTTTAAAAATGTTGGATTGTCATAAGAATCAGGAGTAACACTAAAGCTTCATTACAGACACCGGTGATAACTGTTACAGTTGATCATTGTAACCTAGGATTAAAGTGCAATAAATTACCAATATCCAGAGATCCGTTTGTAACTAGGGGTCGCATGTAAGTCGAGTGTTCTTGAGTAGGGGACCGCCTGTATTCTTTATTAACATACTTTAAAAATCACAATACCGTATTTTTCGGCCCATAAGGCGGACCGGACTATAAGGCGCACCTCTAATAAATGCCTGCTAAGACATCTAGGTTCATATATAAGGCGCACTGGAGTATAAGGCGCAGGATCAAATGCAGTACCTAAAAATGACCAGCAGGTGGCAGACCTGTGCACAGTTCAAGCCAGCTACACTTCCCGGGAAACTTGTCTTCAACGTGTGACTGAGCTCCGATCTCAGAGGTATGGGCTGCTGGGGGTTAATGCAGGGTGATGCAGGAGGTCTTCCTCTGCCCCTTCTCCTTCCCTCCTCAGGCAGGGTGTTATTTCTGTGGGGTTCCCTGTGGCTCCTTCTCTTTCCCCTGTTACAGGGCTGTCAGGTATGGGGGATTTCTTACTGATGATGATGATTGCCTCATGGTCGGCACTATGGCAGCTCCGGTCTCTCCGTGCTAGAGGAGGGCAGGATGGGCACAATGTATACTGTGTGGGAAGGTGCAGGAAATTTCTGGGGATGGAGCTATTAAACACTGGTAAATGTACAGTACATCTTGTCTGTAGTACATTTCTGTATACGTTCATATATAAGGCGCACTGGCCTATAAGGCGCACCTTTGATTTCTGAGCAAATTAAAGAATTTTTGGTGCGCCTTATAGGCCGAAAAATACGGTACATAAAATTAGATGACTGACCACAAAAATAGACACTCACACAGACATCACATAAAAATAGTAACCAAATGAGCCACCTGTACATCAAATATTACCCCTCACCCAGGAGAAAAAAGGCCAGACTATAACGCTAAGGATATAGTAAAAATAAATCAAACTTTATTAACATTTAACTATGGTAGTGGTACACAGACAAAAGCAGTCTGTTTAAAAGCACATTGGTTAAAATTTGTAAAAAAACTAATTACCAGACTGGTGAAAAAAAATTTTTATGCAATTATGACAAACCAAGCTGTGGTGAACTTGGCGAAAAAGCACAGCTAAATCGATGCTATAGAAGGGTATAAGAAACAATTGTGGTGAAAAAAACAGTCCTTACCAAAGTGTGTTAATAATGGGCTCCAATGGCTGGGGGTGACGCGCGTTTCGTCTGGGGGTATGAATGGATCCCAAAGGGCTCATAAATTGCATAATTCTTATGGTGAGGTATGTATTTGACTGAATACTATCAAACTACGCATTCTCATTTTTTTTTTTATAATTCTTTTTTATTAAGATTTTAATACGCATTCTCATTCTATAATCACGATCATCTTTGTCTTGTGATCTATACTGCCTCCACAACACAAGAGGAGGATGCAGAGTGTGCTCTGTAACCACGCTGGTCTGTCAAGGTGTAATGATGTGCAACTATCCCTATCGCTGAGTAGGTTGCTCCCCTAAGTGGTGCTCTTTGTCGACCATTGTATTTGTTTTTATTGATTTTAATGGGTTTTTTTATCTTTTCTATCAGTTCAGTTCGGTATGGGTGGACACAAATGAACATTCCTCCATTGGCTTAACCCGAGCAGTGATCATCATACCTCACACACGGATCCGCAAAATGCCCGGTCTAACATATGGACATTTTTTCTTTCCTTTTTTTTTGGACATCTGCCTACATCCTCATATGTTTGGATAACAGTTATTCCCTGATGGGTTGGGGAGCTGCTAGCCCAGTGCGATATGGTATTGCAGTAACTCCAATATTTTTACTCTTAATTTTTTCATTGTAATTTTTGGACATTTTTATGTGTTACCAACACTTGGCACACTGATGTTTATGTCATAAGTAGTAACAACAATAATTATATCTCATAGTTGTCACATACCACAACAACACACTCATTCAATTTCCACTAATTCTACATTGTTCACGTTGTTCATTTATTTTTGTCAACCATATATTTTTATTAACTTTTTTATTAATTTTCCCATTTTGTATATTTTTTAATTTTTTTTTCTTACCTTCTTTCCTGTAGTCTCATCATTTTGTGGTCACACAATTATTTTGTCTCACTCACAAGCATTGTCACACGTATCATCTGTATTAGTATTAAAGATCTTATGGATCTTCACTATCTTCACAAGTTCCAGAATCCATTCATTATTTTCACCACCTAGAATCATTATACTGTAGATAGTTCTTCTTTTATCAGATATTATTGATGTGTTAGTTTTTGTAATAACATGAGCATCAAAACATAACTAATCAAACACTCATTTTTTTCATTTAACTTTTAGTATCTATTAGGTTTGCAAGATATGCCGCATTAGTACGGAGCTGTTTTTTTTTTATCACATACATGCATCAATATAAGTTCCCTCTTCCAAGATGGCATCCGCAGAGGAAGTGCATGTGCACGTCCCACATTGGTTCCTGGGTTGATGGACATCACACCAATGCACCGCCAGAATCGGACTTAGTCCGCTTCTTGTGACGCAATTGATCCCTCACTCCCTGGCCCCATGGGTGACGTGCATGCGGTTCAGGCAGATCCCGGTCGCATTGGATATCATTATTTGCTGCCTGTCTCCACCTCCAATGGGGTGCCATTAGAAGATCCACACACCAGGCAGGCAATTAACTTAAGAGGTACGCACGGGGTGAAAACGATCCAGCTATTGTTTGAGAACCTCGATTAAGATCCTGAACAGCCACATGGCATGCAAAAACACATGCTGGGGAAGGCGCCCGGGGACACAAATTGTTGTTGATATGTAAATCATAGCTCTTTATTTGCAGTACAACTGCATTGTTTATGGGTTTATAGGCTTATACAGCCCAGCGCCGGATACATACCTGACACTATGAATTATGCACCCTTCGGGATCCATTCATACTACTTTTGCTATATGATTTGTTGATTAGATATCTTTTACTATTCAGTATTGGTTATTCACATTGAGCAGATATATACCAGGTGGTGAGTCCGATAATTTTATGTATTGTGATTTTTAAAGTATGTTAATAAAGGGAGTGTATATTTTATAAGGATATAGACGTTTTCCTACAGTTTGTCCATATCCGGTTCCTCTTCCTATTTGGCGAGTGAACACCCCCATACAGTAGATATGGCATCTTAGTAACTTTTCACCACAACTATTAAATGCAATATGTTTCGTCTCATATTTGGTTAGCCGTCTGATCTTGAGCATGCTCTTACAAGCTGAACTATAAGTTGTAATGTGGCAATATAGCAGAGTATGTGTTTGAACAAGCAAGCAGAAGATCACTTGTTCAAGTACAATTGTAAAAAAAAAAAGTTGACATTTTTAAATTAAAAATCAAACTAGTAAAAACACTCAAATCATTTTTGGCATTGCCACATAAGTGTCAATTTGACCTGTATGGTAAATTCTGTAAAAAAAAAAAAAGAAAATAAAAATCTGAAAACTGTGGCAAAAGATTTTTGTATCAAAAGCCTTCACAAAAATAGATATGCATCTGAAAAATAGCAATACAAAATTCTCTTTTATTCAGGGAAACCAAGGAAAATATAGCAACATTATATAAATGCAGTATTGTCAATCATAGCGACACAAGAAAATAACAACATTTTCAAGGTAGTGTGTGGTCCAAAAAACTAGGAAGAGTTAATAAGATTGGAAAAAAAGACCCAAAAATGAATCTGTTTCCCAAGACGAGATTCTTAAATATACCTCACTAATAACACTAAATCACGGGTAACATAGATACAGCATTACACAGATTAATTCTAACCTGTCATTCCTGTTGCACACAATTTTGATTCTCCATGGATCCGACTAAATCTGCTGACTATGGTCAGACAATTTCCTATAGCTTATCTGGCATTGTAAGGGGTGGGGGGTAGGAGGCCGATAGCACTACAACCACAACCACTTCCTAGTTCAGCCGTGCTTCTAACTGAATCAAGAGGAGGAGAGGACACAGGAGCAGCTGCTCTACAAACAAGACAAGCTCTAGATCTCATGGCAAGGGGGGTGACACAGCAGTGCTGTTTTATTGATTAAGTGAGGCAGCATAGCAGAGTTTGATATTGTGTCTTATATCAATCTGTTAAATCTGTCTTATCTGTGTCAGATACTAGTAGATTGAAGCTAAATGAAAGTGTATATAAATATGTACCCTGAATCTAACCACATTGTCAGCTCACAGAATTAGAGGAATCATGAAATGTCTGCTTAGAGTCCGCACCCAAACGCATTTAAATGAATCACGTATTAAAAAAAAAAAAAAAAAAAAAAAAACACATGTTCATACCTGTACAAGGTGACAATGTAAATCATCAATTTCTCTTATGTAAAAAAGTGGCACAATAAATATAAATAATGAAATTCACATTGATAAAATTATAAGTCTTTTAGATGTAAAGTGATTAGCAAAAGTTAGCTATTCGCCAATTTCACCACATTTGTAATTTTCCTGCTTCCCAGTACACTGTATGGAATATAAAGTACTGACACTAGCAAGTACGATTTGTTACACAGAAAGCATGCCATCATACAGCTTTGTACATGGAAAATGAAGAAACATGGTTATGGATTTGAGAAGGTATGGAGTGAAAAATGTAAAGAAAAAAAACCATCTTAAAAAGGTATTAAAACATAATACATACATAGCAAAATTTATTGTACAGATTGTACTGACCCGAAGAATAAATGTGAGGCGCCATTTATACAGCACAGTGAAAGGGCCAGATCATTTATCCGGTTTTTATTATGGTCACTTATACAATTTTACCGTCACAGCCTCGACAACCCTTTCTAACTTATTTTACAAAATTCTAGATATCTATATAGATAGAATCAAAAGGATTATTTAAAGTTAGATCTTATATTTGTGATAAATGCACTTACATCAAATGGGCAGAGATAAAACCTAGTACATACAAAGGAACAGTATGCCAATACCCCTCTATGTCCAGAAAGGTTATTGTACCACTCTTACAAGTGAATTGCTGTGATTTCAATGACGGTCCATTGACCGTTTTGTTACCGTTTTATCCAGTAGGTGATAAAAGGCGCCTCCTGCTGTCATTTTATCCAAAAACAAGGCTCCTGCTGGAGTTTCTGGTTCAGTAGTCCAGAAATCGTGCTAGAAAGATTTTCAAATGTAAGGACTGAATCCACTATGTTACATCCTTAGTTGCTCACGAGTGCCAACAAGTTCAATAACCCAACCATATGTGCTGCCAAACACTATGGTAACTACAGAAAAATGAAACAAAGTCACAGAATATTTTGCATTTTAGTTTATTCAAAGCATTGAATACACTGTTGCTAAAACATCATGCCAAACTAGCAACTTGGCAATAAGTGGGATGACACAAGAAGTATATCAATATATATTTCCTATGACCTGGATTTGGGAAAATAAGTGCATATGTATATCATATTACAGAATCTAGATGGAAGAATTCCACCCCCCTACCAAACCATCTGTCAAAAACTAAATCATGAATATGGGTCACCAACATTTTAAAAATACTTGTTGCGGACCCACTTCCAAGAGCATAAAATGACATTTAGGGACATTACTACAGACTAATGTAGCAAGACAGTGCCTGGAAAGGGTTGGTAATTCACAAGCCAGCTATCCATTTGTATTCTTAAGGACAACAGATTAATAAATAAGAAAATATTGGCATTACTGTAGGCAATACAAATTCAGATAAAAGGCGGCTGTTACCATGAACCTGGAACTAAAGTTACAATTATATGGTAGTTGGCCAATAAATGTGCTCGTTGCCAAGAGCAGAGACATGTATGACACATCTTGGCATGTTAAAGCAATAAAGTGGCTTTGAGGCATTATGCAGACATTAACAACACCTGGCAGTTTGCAAAAATATATATTTTAAAAAGAAAACTAAAAGCTGAATATTAAGATTTAGTGTTTGCAGGTTGTCTAAAAATATTTTACTACAAATCGATACCACCATGTCAACACCCAATCCCCTTAATAAAACAAGTGCCTTCATACATCATGGTGTCCATTACATGGGCAACTTTCCATTTTACAAGCTTAACTTGGATACCACCCTCTACAGGTAAGAACAATGGAAGGTTATCACACAAAATATGGAATGGAAAAAAACAGTTCTCTCATTCTCTAATAGAAAATGTTCTATACAGTGTATTAGAATAGATATTTACTTAACATGTTACCTTTCCAAAACATGTGAAGCCTGGGTTTACACTGGAGGTGGCCACTTCCAATTTACAGGCGATAACCGGTAAATATTCTCAGGAAAGAGACAATTTGAGGATTGGGAGGGGACAGGGAGTTTAGTATAGAAATTAAAATGGTAAATCTGCAATTCAGCTGTAGCCCTTGGTACTGCAAAGTGAAATGCAGAATGCAAAACCCTTTGCTGAAACGTCACAGTATGAAAACACCACAGGGTTGAACTTTTTATATAAACAAGTCTTATTAGTAGCTATTGCACAGCAGATTTCCTGCCAGCAACATCCCACCTAAACCCAGGCTAGATGTATCATCTTGAGCCATATAATTTTTTGGGACAGGCCATCACTATGGATATCTGACCCATAGTAGACCCACTAGAAAACAAAGCGATGCTCCTCTTTTGTATCCATACAGGTGTATCTTGTGTGATAGCTAAACCATGCACGTGGAATAGGCCATAAGTGCATTCTCTCTCAAAGAAAAAAAAACCTTTAAGCTTGTAAAATGCAGCAGTCACACAGATGTAGAAACCATCCTTGCTTTTTTTCTGTTCTGTATTTACAAAATATTATTTTATATAAAAAAAACACTTTACAACTATCTTTACCATAAAAAGTGCAATTCTCTTACTTCCGTAGTTAGGAAGCAACAACATTCTTCATAGAAATTCTACAGGATAGCAGCCTATGTTAAGCAAATAAGGTGCTTAGCTTATAACCCGCAGCTGTATTGAAAACCTTTTGCTTCAGCTAAAAGAGGCAACACATTGTAACGCATCCCCCTTATAGAAAGAATAAGGCATTGATACTGCCAGGGTAGGACATTTTGTATGCCTCAACAAAGTTACTGGCGCAACTGTGCACTAGCCAGGTTGGCTAGTTCAATCAGAGCCAGGGCGCCATGCATACGTTCTCGCTGCTCCTGCAGACGGCGACGGGCAGCAGAATGAGGGCCATTTTTCTCATCTTCTTCATCCTCATCAGACTGAAGATATTCTAAAGGGTCCTGTTGCTCCTGGTCTGCTTTCTGAAGAGATTTCATCTTTAAAGTAGGAACAAGCTGTTCTTGCCTCTCCCAGTGCCTGTAGATGAAACGGTGTAATATTTTAGTTACCCAACTTTCTTTACAAGATATTGTAACTGAAACTTAGAGTACATACCATAATTGGCATGAGGTGGTGTAAGAAAGAGTTAAAAAAAAAAAACAAAAAACAAAAAACTTCAGCTTACTTTGCCAACCACTCTGCGGTATCTTTGTTATTAGCAACTTGATTCTTGCCTTCTTTGTTGCCGGGTTCTTCTCTTCTTAGTCTTGCATATGGATGCTTGGAGCAATGACGATTTGCATGAGTAAATCTGCTCATACATCCTGACCAAAAAAACAAACATATTACAACAATAGATTTAAAAGCTTGAAATGAGAAGACCTTGGCAATTTTTGTTCTATCCTTAAATTCCTTGTTTATACAGAGGTGGGAAGTGGATTTAGGTACACATAGATGGGGAAGACATATGGGATTATATTTTAAGGAATTATACACAGGTATCTAAATAATGGATCACATAGAATTTCAGTTTTTTTTTTAGATTACCAATAGACTTCACAGAACACCAAAATGGCTGTATAAGGTGGGACATAGAGAAGACGATAAATGTTCAAAGTGTGGGGAAGAAGGTACAGATTGGATACACCTCTTTTGGAGATGTCCAAAGCTTCACAGATACATTCACAGAATGTTTGGATAATGGAAACTGCACTAACAGTTAGTATGTGGGAAAAAGGTGTAAAAGGGATGGCGGGCTTAGAAATGGGATGGGCTAGAGCGAAGAGACAAATTGAGGCATACTATAATAAATGGAGTAGATGGTTTAAGCACTCAGGAGTTTGCAACACAGGCTAGAAGATTGTGGAGTGAGGAATTCTCTCTCCCCCCCCCCCCTTTTCTTCCCCTTTTTCCTCCTTTCTATGCTCTCGTCCTTTCGGTAGGGGGGTGGGGTATAAGGGTTCTTCGATTCGCGAGTTTTGATACAGGTGTGAGTATGCTACAGAGGATAGTTTTCTGCTTCCCTCCATTTGGCGTTGTGGTCTAGGGAAGTTAATTTATATAGAAATCTATATAATTAGAATAAGCTATAAAGTATAATAGAATGTAATAGGTAGAATGTAGAATGCTGTAAATTTCACGAGTATTTTGGTATGGAAGGTATGGGAAAAAGTTTTTGTATTTGTATGTGTAAATATTTTGTATTGTCATATATTAATAAAGTCAATCGTTTTTTAAAATAAAAAAAGTTCCTTGTTTCCCGGGAAGTCAGTGGATGTATCAATCCCTCACAATTGTAGGCAGATATGAGCCAGTTTAGCAACTTTTTTTTTACAACCCACTCCATATTTTACTCCAAACACTTTACTCCAGATACATGTATCCAGATTTATCAATTTGGAATTTTTAAAAATTAGCAAATGCAGGCAATACCCACTCCAGTCCCCTGTGGCCTAACAAAAACCCGAGAACTAGCTGCACCAAAATGTACAACTTTCTAGTAACACTAATTTTTTTTTTACTAAAAAGACATTAACTTCTGAACTACTTTATGTGTCAGATTCATCAAGCTGTAATATAGCACTATAATTAGGATGTAGCCCCATGGTATATTTAAACTCGTTGCGTTTGTGCATGTTGCCATTTTGGCTTTTTTTAAATCAGTTTTTCTTGATTTCTGGAAGTGTAAGCAGCTGTGAAAATGTTAGAGGAAATCTACCACTTTGTAATCCATTTTAACCAAACATACCATTAGACTAGATTTCAGTGATCAATGTGGATCTTCCGGTTTATAAACTCACTTATGCTGCTAGAGGTACAGATCAATTCTATGACTCTAATCTGGCTGCCCATACCATTTAATATGCTACCATACTTGTGTGTCTAGACATATATGTGTTCTCTGCCCTAGGGAAGAAGTACCTTTTATATACTCTGTGTCATGTAACTTCTTTTATACCAATGCTTGAAATGTGTTCTATATTTCCCTGAGGCAGCTGTCACTGTGTGTGGTTATACTTTTTATGCTGCTGTAGGAACTGATCTTGTCTAGTCTCAGAACTGAGCGCTTTTGATTTAAAAAAAAAACTATTATACAGTTATGCTAATGAGGCTGTGGCGCTCCTGTGGCCCTCACACAAGACACTCTCCCATTAGCCCAATTATGCACGCCTCCAGCATGCATGAGATAGAGCAGCCGGCCCTTCCCAAGAGCCAGTGATCTCACCATGGTTAACCATTACCTTGTGCATAAAATAGATTTTGGTGGAGAACAATTGCCAAGAATGCAGAATCCGCGTGGCTGGGCATCTCAGCATTGACTCTCACAGAGCAATTGAGGTGCTGGGCAGCCATTCAGCCCCAGAGGCACAGAGCGCATGGCTTTACACTCTGTGCCACAGCTGTGTGTATAAATTCATTGGAGCATGGGAAAATATGTATACAGGGTGCAGGCCACATACCCATGCCCGCAACCAGGTGCCAGCACCGGGAGGAGCAGAGGCTGCTCTCAGCACTGAGGGATCCTCAGTCTCGCTACCAGGGCAATGCGGTTCCTTAATGAACTCAAGAGACAAAGGGAAGGGGTCTGGGTCAATGGTCGCTGAGGAGGCCGTGTGCTGCACCGGAACCAGCACTACCGTGCTACAGGGTTAAATGAAGGGCAGGCCGTTCCATTGCATGCACGCTAGGGTGGTGCATAATAAGGGCAATGGGAAAGCGCCAATTGCCATGTGTGCCAGAGCCTTAGTAACATAATTTAATCATTCTTTTCAGGGGATCAGATCCCATGTCAGCATACCTAGGGCTGTCTAAATGTAGGTTTGGTTAAAATGGCAGATTACGAAGTGATAGATTTCCTTTTCACAGCTGCTTACACTTCCAGAAATGAAGAAACGATTGAATTCAGACCAGCCAAACAGTTGTCTTGCAATGTGTTTAAAAACGCACTGTGACCACACCCTAAATCTCCCGCAAAAGACAGGGAGCGAAGTTATGCTTAAAAACTAGAGAAAGATACTGCTCAGTGAAATCTGCTCAAGTAAGTATACTTAGTTATTGCTACCTATCCCAAAATTCAATCAGACCATGAGACAGTGTGAGCCAGTAAAATTACAAGGATTTGTGTTGTCTTTCTCACTTCCCAATGATGAAATATAAAAACAGCAAAACATAGAGCTACTGCTAATGAGAGGCTTCTGTCATCAGTTTGTCTGTGCCCCCACGTATTACAAATGGAAAGAATCCTCCACACTTACCATTTTCTGAGCACACAAATGGTTTTTCACCAGTGTGAAGCCGCTGGTGTGTCTTCAGCTGCCCGCTCTGAACAAAGGCTTTCCCACAATCAGGATAGTCACAGAGGTAAGGTCGCTCACCTTAAAACAATGCAATAGTAATCAATCTTTATTCTTGTTACACTGAAAGTCATCCAAGCAGAAAAATAAGGATGGGAGCATAAAATACTACGCCGCTGTCTTGTCTGTAAACATACAGGGGCACGAAAGTTCTGCTTCTGGACTGTCGATGTGGCTGCCCACACCCACAGGTCCCCATTCCCAGTGCTGTTTCAGGACACATGTAGAAAGCATAAACGCTTCATCAGAACAATAATAAAATCCATTTAAAACAAACATACACAAAAACGCCACCAATGGTCAAAATGACTTGTATACATAATCACAGTAAGCCTGTATAGAGGTATAGTCCTCAGAACTAGCCAAGGTATTTGCTTAAAAACAATTATTGCACATCCCCCCTGAGAACATATACAGGCCGTCCCCTACTTAAGAACACTCGACTTACATACGACCCCTAGTTACAAACGGACCACTGGATATTGGTAATTTATTGTACTTTAGTCCTAGGCTACAATGATCAGCTGTAACAGTTATCAAATGTAATGAAGCTTTAGTGTTAATATTGATTCTTATGACAACCCAACATTTTTAAAATCCAATTGTCGCAGAGACCAAAAAAGTTCTGGCTGGGATTACAATGATAAAATATACAGTTCCGACTTACATACAAATTCAACTTAAGAACAAAACCTACAGATCCTATCTTGTATGTAACCCGGGGACTGCCTGTACACAAATATATACAGACCAAGGGGGCCCACCCCCTTTTAAGCACCTTGATTGGGTCTTACTATAGCTCTATACAGGCCTACTGTGATTATTATGTATATCAAGTCATTTTTGACCATTGTGGCCTTTTTAGTGTATGTTGCCTTTTTAAATGGATCTCTTAATTGTTATTTTATGCTTGTGACATTTTGGTTTTTGTTTCCTCTTTGTGGCGTTATTTGATTTTTAGGAACAAACCGTTTGATCTGGTGGGGGTGTTCAATTAAAGAGAAAGTTCTTTTTTATTTTTAGAGAACCCCCTTAAGTGGCTGTAGACTAACATTTTAGTAAAAGGACAAATTTCTACCACAGAGGTTGTGAGCAGTGCCTTTAATTGCTTAATGTGCCATCAGTAATGTTGATTCTGCTGGTACATAAACCCTATGCAACGCTCTAGAGAACTATATATCTAAATAGTAGATAACTATTATTGTGAGTCCCAACAGTAACCTGCAAAAAAAAGAAAAAAGCCTTGCATAGAGAAAGAATCCTACCTGTATGAGTCCTTTTATGTGCCTGCAAAGATTTCTCCCGGGGAAACACTCTGTTGCAAATATTGCACCGAATTCTGCTGGACGAGTGCTCTCCCTCATTTATTAAGTCCCGAACCGTTTCAGCCCTGGGGCGGCCACGTCTTATTCCATCCTACAAAAGGTAAAACAAAGTTTCTATAAAGATTTGGTGTAAGAAGGGAGGATGGCCTGTCACCACTAAGCCATTTTCAGAATGTAATTTTCTACTGGGGCTGACTCTCTCCCAATTGTGTGAACATTTGAGTTTACATTATGATCATACAAATTACACATCGTACAAGTTCTAAAGTTTTCATTAGCTCAGATTTGAGTTTAGTTCTGTTAATATAAAAACCTCAAGAGAACCCAAAAATATATAAAGAAAGTTTTTAGGAGAAGGTGAATTGCACAAAGTAAAGAGTGCACATACGCCATCTAGTGTACCAGAAAGAACACCACAGCGACAGAAGTAAATGGTTTACCTTGCAACAAAAAGCATAAACAAAGTATATCAACTATTAGAAGCCAGACAATTCATGAATGTATTATCGCTAACCAATATCTGACCTATGAGCTAAAGCAGACAACTGGTCGGTCTTTGAATCATCTATTTCACAGAGTGCAGAGTATGTGACCCTTGCATCATCACAGCACTATATGATGCATGGAGTCCCTCATTTCTCAAAACAGGAGCACCAACACACAACTGGACTCCGTGCATTATATCATTAAGACGTGAGCCCTTGGCACTGTGGTCAGCCCATGAAAACCACCAACTGCAGGTCTGTGATCCTACATGCATACTATAAGCTATGGACTTACTGTTTCCTGTGGCCTGCTTATCAGAACTCACACTCTTCTATGACTGATAGCATCTATTTAACCAAAACTTCCATACTCCCCATTCCAGCAGCGACATGAATGGGACTGCTGGGGGCAATCACTGGCTTTATTGGTGATGTCAGTGTTGTGGCTAGTGATTGGCTGCAGTGGTCACACTAGACACATCTCAGATCCTCATTCAACAAGCTATTGGATGTCCTGTCATAGACCCAAGTCTTACACCACAAGGAAAGTTTAGGTCACAGTGAGAAAACATCTGCTAGTACCAGACCCAGCACTAAACTTAACAAGTGATTAGCCATTGTGCAGGTGAAGTAGACAGGTAGCTACATAAGGGCACTTAGGCCCCTCTGCCACAGCAGCTATGGGTGCTGGTGGTGTGTCCCTTTAAAGGGACAGTCGGTGTAGAGCAGTAATACATTAAACAATGGGGCACACACATCCAGCCACAAGACATCAGGCAATACTACAAGTATGAGGCAGGTTTAGTTGGCTCCCCTCAGCAGTACACTACCACGCACCCTCAGAGAGGCGTCTTCGCTTGTCCCACTGCCGCTCTCGGCGGCTCCGGTCCTAACGACATCATGGACGGTATCGCGGCCGGGCTCGGGGGCAGGCGGTTGGTGTCGCGCGGGAGGTCCGGGGCTCAGGGTGACGTTGTGTGCGTTCTCGCCCCACCGCCACGGATAAACCATGAAGTCACTGAAGCCGGGGCTGGTCGGGACTGGGCTTAGCTGAGCGGCTCCCGGGGTCCCGGCAGAGAAGGGCGGGCGGCGGGGCTTGAGCGGAGTGTGGGCGGAGGACGGAGATACCGCCTTGATTACGGATACCAAGACCCGGCGGGGAGGAGACGCGTCTTGCGATGCGGGGCACTGCAGGACTGGGGATGGGCACACATCAGACATCATTCTCTAGAGACGCGGCGGCTTCTTCTCTGCCCTCGGAGGAGCAGACTGCACCACCCATCCGCAATGCCCTCCGGCCGCTGTCACACAACGCACACCTGCGGGTGATGGACGAGAGGAGGCGGCTGCTCGGTCCTTCTCTTCTCTTTTTCCCGCGTTAGATTTCGCGCCTGATGAAAGCCAATCATCTTTCTCTCTCCAGGCGCGATCCCGAGCACTGCAGGACGGGCGCATCTATTAGCCAATCGTAGTTCACGTTACACAAACCTTTCAGATTGTCAAGTGATTCTATTGGATGCGAATAACGTCACGAGCTCCGCCGTGTTATTAACAAAGCCGCGCTCTTATTGGTGGCTACGTGGTAACTTTTTTTCCCACTCTACTTTGACACATTAGCATCCGTCAATGAAAGGAATACGTCATCCTGCTTTCAACGCCTATAAAAAAAATATCAGCCAATGAGAGTATGGGAGGTGACAGGAGGCGGGTCTTAGGCGATGACGGACACATATTAGCGCCAATGATGGGGGTTTTCTCAGAAAGGTGGGGTTTTTGAAAGTAACAACTGGCGCCAGATTTCTAAAAGACATTCCCGCGTTTATGCTTCAAGATGTTTTTATAGCGAGAACCGCACAATGGAAGTTTTGTGCGCCCTTTACGTGTGGTATTGCTTATGTCCCACGCACATAACTCAATTTTCTTGTCAGTGTGTGTGGGTATACAGTATATGTTCATACACGTTACATATGAAAAACAATAAACATGTGGCCTATAAAAAACACATAACCCTTCACACTTCACCACCTTAACGAGTACATATTTTTTTTACTTTTTTCATTGTCCTCTAATTAAGCCCAAATGTTTAAAGGAAACCTGTCAACACATTTTATTACAAATTCACCTAGTGACAGGTTCCCATAGATCCCCTATAAAGACAATGACACATGTTTGAAAACCAAAAAATCTACAACTACAGGGATAAATATATATATTGTCCTAGTGTTACTGCTAACAATTTGGAGGACCACAACAAACTAAGATTATCCCTAATAAACCTTCATAGAAGAGCACACATATAAACTTCAATACATGAATATTTCAAATCTTTATTACAGAATTAATCTTATAATTCAACACAAAAATACATTTGATTAAAAAAACCCAAAGAGACATCTAAAAGCATGTAACACGAAACAGACAGTGTGCATATTACTAGAAAGGTAAACAATCTATAATTCCAATAGGTGCTGGTTATATTAGTCTAAGTGGCACCCTGTCTTCACCAAAGCCCACTGCAAAGAGGGTTGGATTTGCCGCGGCCTGGTATCACCAGGCCGTTCCACAGGTGTGACTTTGTCCGCAGTGGCAGCCAAGGCGAGGTACAGAGTCAGAAGGCAAGTTTGTGGTCAGGGACAGGCAGGAGGTCAAGACAGGCGGCAAATATTCAGTGTCAGAGGCAGAGCAGAAGGTCAGGGCTGGCAGCGGAGGAGCGTAAATGGGAACTCAATACACAGATGGCAAAGGAGCAAGCTTTCTCTTAAGCATTGTTAGGGATTTTTATGCAGGGCCCCAACAGCCCTCTTGACTTTTGTAAGGTGAGTCCTAATTAACCCTTTCATGATTGAACATAGAGACCAAGACATACGTCAATCTCTTAGTCAAGATCTTCTCTCCTTTAATAATCAAAATGCATAATATATATCAGACAGAAGAGTCATCAAAGGGGTGTGAATAGTATACTGCAAAGCTATTGGACATCAGCATATTCTGGGAAAAAAAGTGAATTAATTGTGCTCAGTTCTCAGAGACCTTGTACACAGATATTGTTTATACTAGTTTGCTGAGAAGGAGAAGATAAGTGGCTCCAGAATCATATTATCATGCAGCTTTGAGGACAGACTGGCTTCTCATTAAATGTCAAAGAGTATTAGCTGACAGGCCAGCAAACAGGTTACATAAAATGAAGTTTGAATCATGACATTAACTTGACAATGGTTAGGGAACATGGCCGCTGTATCTAAGATGGCGGACAGTAGTCAAGATGGCGTCCGAAACCAGTGCGACCTCCTTAACAATTCCCCCCTTTTGAGTTTTGCTGGCCTGCTGGCCTGTAACTCCATCCTGAGCGACCTCCTCAAGCTCCAGGTACCCACAGATAGGCTAAGCCCGTACCTGCTGGACTTGTTAACTCTTCACCAGATCCCCTGGAGGCTGGTCACTCAGGGGTTACAGGTCTGCACACTCAAATCACATCACTGAGTTCCCATAGTTCATAGGTTTGTAAACAGGCAGCATCATCCTCCGCTCCGGGCACTTCTCCTGTCGTGGTTCTTACCGCATGGACGGCCATCTGGGACATGGTGGACTTGATGAGGGGGACCACACAGCACGCAATAAGTGACAAGAGCAAAATCACAGTCCCCAATATCACCCCCACTTAAAGGAAACCCTTCCAATCCCCCAACCACAAAATGAATGACAAAGTGTCCACCCCAGAGTTTCTCTTGAGTTCCCTGGACAGTCCTTCAATCTTTTCCCGAGCATGGGTAATGGATCCATAGGGGGCGATGTCATCTGGGATGTATATGCGACAAGCCACTCCCACCATCTTACAGACTCCTCCCTTCTCAGCAAGGTTCATGTTCCAAAGCCATGGGGTTCTGGGAAGCATCTCGAATATATTCCCAAATCTCCTCTAGCTTCAGACGTGGCACTGGTCAGCAAGACTTGGAAAGGACCGTCGTAGCGAGGCTCCAGACTCTCTCTCTGGTGTGTCTTCACCACCCGTAGTCTCCAGGCTTCAGGTTATGCGTCCTGAGGTCTCTGTCTGGATCTGAAAAAGGAATCAGAAACACTTTTGCAGAGCTTTTCCAAGGCCTGGCTCAACTGTGTGGCATGTTCCACCTGGTTTCCTGCCATCAGCTATAGGGTCTGTGGGAAGTAGGGGCTTAGTCTGGGTGCACAGCCAAAAAGTACTTCAAAGGGGGACAATCCCATCTTTCTGGTGGGTGTGATCCTAACTGAATGGTGGGCAGCAGGAAAGCATTCGCGCCATGGTTTCCCTGTTTCTTCCATGGCCTCCCGGATCTCTAACTTAAGAGTGCTGTTTAGTCTTTCAATCCCACCACTAACTTGGGGATGCTAAGGGGTGTTCAGTGCCTGTTCTACACCCAGGAGGGACAATGTTTCAGGTCTTTACCTGTCCAGTGAAGTGGGTTCTGCGACCAGACTCTATGGTCTCTAGAAGTCCAAACCTGCAGAAAAAATCTCACTCACCAACTTCTTGGCTGCGGCTCTGGCAGTAGCCTTGGTCATGGGAGAAGCTTCTGGCCACCCTGGAAAGAGATCAATGCACACAAGCACGTACTCCTACGTGCCACTTTTTGGTAGCTGGATAAAATCCATCTGCAGTCTTTGGAAGGGATACAGCAGCTTGGGTGTCACCTTCTGTGGGGTCTTTTCCACCTTACCCGGGTTGTGGCGGGCACAGACTATAAAAGCTTTCACTAGTCTAGTGACAGGGGTAGTAATGCCCGGGCAAACCACTTGTAGTTTATGAGCGCTAGCATGGCCGTTTTGGATATGTGTGTGTGTCCGTGGGCTACTTGACTTACTGTCGGGTGCAGGGCTCCGGCCAGGCACACCCTCTCTCCCAGCATCCAGGTCCCATCGGCATCTGGGCTCCAGCTTTCCTCCACACTTCCTTCACTTCTGATGACACTCGGGCCACCAGGGACTGGAACACCTGTGGATCAAACTTTTAGCTCAGAACTCACCGCTGAGACTTCAGGACAGTCTCCGGGCTCCATCTGTGCAGCTGCCTTCGCCATCCCGTCGGCCACATACTTGCCCTTGGCTTGTGGAGTTACCAAATTGTGTGTGCTTTTAGTTTTACTATCCCCACCTCTTATGGAAGTAAGAGAGCATCCATGAGCTCTTTAACAAGCGTGCCATGCTTAAAGGGGGTCCCTGCAGAGGTGAGGAAATCTCTAGCCTTCCATATGGGTTCATAGTCGTGTTTAGACCCCAGAACTATACCTTGAGTATAGATGTTCGCCCTTTTACCTTCCACCAGCTGTAGCGCTTCCCTGAGTGCCATCACTTCACCTCCTGCGCTGACCTGTGTGGAGGGAATGGTTCTGCTTGTACTACCTCATGTGCGCCACTGACCACTGTATATCCAGTATAGAACCGTCTGTCTTCTCCTGCAGACCTGGAGCCATCTATGAGAAAAAAACTCAACATCTGGGTTAATTACCCTTCTCTCCCCCCCTCTGAATCCTGGAAGACTGGTGACAGAATGAAGGATTCAGAGCTGTGCACCTTATCAGTGTATCCTGGGGAATCAGGAGTGCACACTTGGGTGAGGACACTGTGCAAGGTATGTGGGGTTTGCACTGTAACTGAGTGATCTAGGGTCTAGGATCAACTCACTGGCCTTGGTGAGCAGATTGCTGGCTGCAGCTACTGACACATGCGGGGCTCCCCTCACGTCTGAGTCGAACCGGGCCTAATAGTGGGCCACTGGGGAGGCCACCACATTCCTGGGCTAGGACACCTGTGGCTTATATACTCAGTGCAAAATAAAATAAAAGGTCTGGCTCAGTGGCATGTGCCTAGGGCCGGGGCAGACTTGCCAGCTTAGGGCTATGGAATGCTTCAATTGCCTCCTGACTAAGGGCAAATGGGGAAGAGGCAATTCAGTCAGAAAGGGGCAGCAGACCTTATCCCAGGCTGCAGGAGCTGGCCAGTGCTAGAAACATGTGAAGAGGCTTAGGGCCTCAGGGCAGGGGCATATTCTGGACTGCCAGCTTTCTTCCCTCTGTCAGGTGTCTGCCTGTGGCTGAGAAGCAGTGGCCTAGGAAGACCACCTTCTCCTGGCAGTACCGGAGTTTGTCTCTGGGAACTTTGCAACCCTTCTGGAACAGAAAACACATAAGGTCAATAAATGCATCCTGGCAAACAAAAACAGTAGGTCATCCACATACTGAAAAGGAGAACATCCAGTAAGGGGCTAGTCTGCCAGTCTACTCCCTGTAGGGCCGTGGGGTATTGGCTGGGTGAGTTTTACCCCCCTTGTGGGAATCTACATCAGATGTACTGGAATACTGAACTGGTAAAGGCAAATAGGTACTGGCAATCCTCATGTAGGGGCACAGAGAGGAAAACATTTGCCAAATCAATAACAGTGAATAATATGTCACTCTCAGGGACTGCTGCCCGTTTGGGCTAGGGACCACTGGGCTTCAGTACACTCATTGGCAGCTTGGAGGTCATGGACCATCCTACATGTATCCGGCTGTTCTTTCTTGACCGGGAATGGGCTAAAATCATCATCGGACTAGCAGGGGAGAGTTCTACAATGAAAGGCGATAACTCTGTTTGGGGGGGCCGTTCAGGAGGGGGACTGTTCTCGCTAACATCCTTGTCCATAACCACCCCCCTTGTCTTGCCCTGTGGGTGCCGTCTCCGCCACTCACTACAGTAATATCTCCTCCCCGCAACGCCCACTTGGGTTGGTCGGTTGAGACTTCCAGAGATGTTGTCAATCTCACTTTGGCGTGGTCTGTGAAACATCCTCTATTCTCTCTGTACGTCAATGTGTCAGAGTGCCTCCACCACATCTCCAGCCCAGTGTTTTATGCTACCTATAAAGTTCTGGCCAGACTCCAACGTCTCAATAAAATCCAGGTACACTTGTGTTGATTGTTAATCAAAAAGGAACAAAAGTCAGTCATAGGCTCTGTAATACAGTTGGGGGGCTCATTCTTGCTTAGTCTGTTCATGGGGTACACAGGAGGACATCACATCATACTGTATTCTTGTTCCACAATCAAATAAATTCCTTCAAGTCTTTTTTTAGATTGTCAGGGAGAAGTCTAAACGCAGCGATCTGCCCCCTTATGTAAACAACTTCAGCTTAATATAGCGTCAAGGTCAGAACAGAAGTGATAACACAGCTCAGACAGAGCCCTAGATTTTTGGAGAACTTCAGCGTCAAGGCCATGTACATGTCTTCACAAAACAAAACGCAGCTCCAACAGCCCCCACCCTTTTGTTAACCCCGTAAATGCCAGAAAGCAGGTACCGGAGACATTGTAACACTTTTTATAGTAATTTTTCTCTAATTGTCTGGATCAATAAATTTGAATAATACTCAAACAACCTCCATCCCTCACTCCAAGACCCCTAGCAGACGCCCCAAGCATGGTCAGCTGTTATCCTACAAAGCCCCACAACATGGCCGCCACTGAAAAATAAACTGACTTAAGATGGCCGCCACTGAAGGATGGCAGGGCGTGTCATCTTCTCTAACCACCAGATACAGGGGTGGAGTCTGGGTTACAGGGGCCATTTTTCTCTCCAAGGAAAATATAATAAAATCTCTTTTTTCTCAAATTCTTTCCACATCAAAAACTTTGAAATGTCCCTTATCGCCTGTCTCTTTCTTCATTGGGCACTCTGAAGAATCCCAGTCACTCTGTCCTGGTCCGTCCGTCAATCAGAGGCTCTAAGTGTCTGTTTTGCAAATCTCATCAAGTTTTCTCACTTGTAAAATCATCAGATCATCTGACACATCCCAAAACCTTCAATACTACTTCTCACTTCAACACAAAACTACCAGCCCTTATGTCCGATCATGTCAACTTGCACTTTTCCATCAGTCCTACTTAACTCAACAACCTTCTATCTCTGTGCATCTTTCCCCTTCATGTGGGACACAATCTGAGTAGCTTTTCTAGGTCCGCACCCTTGGCTTACTTTACTTTGCTTACTTCCCATCACAAATGTCTACAACTGCAACACTGCCAAACCTGTCCCCCACAGATACAACGAATCCGACACCTTGTGTGACCGACCCCAAAGAAACTAGATACCAGACTTTCACAGAGGACTCTTTACCAAGTCTCCCTTATTGACTCTTAACCAAATCAACTCTCTTTACTGAACTACTCTCTCCTTGACTCTTTACCAAGTCAACTCTCTTACTGACTCTTTACCAAGTCACTATTAGTTCTTACAGTCATCCACAAAGTCGTTCAGACTCCAGAATGAAGCTAAACGCACACTTGATCAGAGTGGGTCTCCGCTGCACGTGCACAAATTGAGCTCTCTACCTCTATGGGCAACCCTATTGACACTAGTCAAACAGTACTATAGACACTATGATAATCTGACAATCACAACAAAGTATCTCCTACTTTAGCAGTGCGGACCTCTAAGGGTTACTCCCTCCCGTCCCACAGTTTCAGCTAACACCACAGACTGTCTGACCATCCGTCTCTGTCCAGTCTCTGTCCAGTCTCTGTCCATCACCTTACAAAGTGGTTCTTTGCCAAAAACTATGAGCTTAGGTTACAGTGAACAACAGTGGCAAATACATAACACAGAGACAGTCTTACCCGGTCCGTCCAACCAGTGAACCAGAAGTGACATATCAAGGTAGACAAGAAAAAATTAATATCTTACCCTGAGAGCTCTCTGGTCAGTTCTGTTCACCGAGCCGGCGGGGACACTTCACGGAGGCTGTCTTGGTGTTGTTGTTGTTTACTTCTAAGCCCACGCAGGGACGCCAAATATTGTTAGGGATTTTTATGCAGGGCCCCAACAGCCCTCTTGACTTTTGTAAGGTGAGTCCTAATTAACCCTTTCATGATTGAACATAGAGACCAAGACATACGTCAATCTCTTAGTCAAGATCTTCTCTCCTTTAATAATCAAAATGCATAATATATATCAGACAGAAGAGTCATCAAAGGGGTGTGAATAGTATACTGCAAAGCTATTGGACATCAGCATATTCTGGGAAAAAAAGTGAATTAATTGTGCTCAGTTCTCAGAGACCTTGTACACAGATATTGTTTATACTAGTTTGCTGAGAAGGAGAAGATAAGTGGCTCCAGAATAATATTATCATGCAGCTTTGAGGACAGACTGGCTTCTCATTAAATGTCAAAGAGTATTAGCTGACAGGCCAGCAAACAGGTTACATAAAATGAAGTTTGAATCATGACATTAACTTGACAATGGTTAGGGAACATGGCCGCTGTATCTAATATGGCGGACAGTAGTCAAGATGGCGTCCGAAACCAGTGCGACCTCCTTAACAGCATATAGCACGAATATCCGGCGGGGAATGCTGTGAGAAACCGGCTTTTATTGTAATTCAGGAAATGGCCAGCGCCAATCAGCTGTGTGCTGACCCTTTAAATCTACGAGCACCGGCGCACGTGTGCTCTTGGAGACAGGAGAGGCGCGCACTGGGAAGCCGGGGCAGGAGCGTGGACGGGTAAGTGGCACGAGTCTGGCGCCGGCGGGCAGCGAGGGTTGCGGGAGCACCAGTGACAGTACCCCCCCTTTGGTCTCCGCCTCTTCTTGGGCCGGAGAAACCTCTGCAGAAGGTCATAGTCCAGGATATTGTCCTCGGGCTCCAAGATCTCACCTCCTGCCCGAACCCCTTCCAGTGAACCAAGTCTTCATGTCCAGCATCTCTTTCACATTATAGACATCGGTGGGTCAGCCTCAGGAGCAGGAGGAGGGACTTGCCGGGAGAAGTGGTTCAAGATGACTGGTTTGAGTAATATACATATACATGGAAGGAGTTCAGGATGCGCATTGTGGGAGGATGGCAGAGCTTGTAGGCCACAGGATTGATGCACCTGAGGACCTCGAAAAGGACCCAGGCAACGAGGACCAACTTTGTAGCCAGGAATCTTCAACTGAACATACCTGGAGGACAACAGACTTTGTCGCCCGGAGAGAAATTAGGAGGAGGCTGCATTTCCTATCCGCTTGGAACAAGCAGATCCTGTACCATCTCTTCAACTGCAGGAACATCTGAGGACACAGGTAGAGGAAGAGGTGGGCGTGGATGAAGACCATAGTTGATGTAGGATGGGGCAAAGCCGATAGATGAAGAATCCAGGGAGTTATAGGAAAATTCCATTCACGGCAGCAGAATAGACCAGTCTTCCCGACGGGCAGAACCAAAATGTCGGAGATAGCAGCCCAAAGTCTGCTTCAATCTTTCCACTTGATCATTCGACTGTGAAAGGCAGAAGAAAAGTCCAATTTTACTTGAAGCTAGTTACATAGAGATCACCAGAACTTAAAGACAAACTGAACCCCCTGTTCAGAAACGATGTGCTGAGGAAGTCCATGAAGCTGTGAGATGTGATGAAAGAACAGACTGGCAAGCCGAGGAGCAGACGGTAGACCTGAAAGAGGAACAAAATGGGGCATCTTGGAAAACCGGTCAGTTACCACCCAGATGACAGTATTGCTAGAGGAAGGCAAATGGTCCGTGATGAAGTTGATTGCCACGTGCCACTGGGTATCGGCAAGGGCAGAAGCAGACCAGCTGGTTTAAGGCGAGATGACTTATTATGAGCACGGGAAGTGCAGATACCAACAAAGTCCCAAACATCTCTGACCAGGTTAGGACACCAATAGAAACAGGAAATGAGGGCCACAAAGCGATTCACCCCAGGGTGCCCAGCCACACAAGATCAGTGTCCCCAAGTCAATATCTTCTTTCGAAGTGCAAGTCTTGCCAGGAGTAAGCTGCCAAAGATGCACTGGAGCAGCAACAACCAGTTGTTCAGGAAAAATAGTATGCCGAGGAGCCAGTTCTTCCCCAATGACATCAGAGGCACAAGAGCGGGCATCAGCCTCAACATTCATCTCAACAGAACAGAAGTGAATCAGGAGGTTTAAACGTGAAAAGAAGAGAGACCAGCGGGCTTGCCTAGGGTTGAGGCGTTGAGCAGTCTTGAGATATAGGAGATTCTTATGATCTTTATATATGCAGACCGGATGGTGAGCTCCCTCCAGAGGATAACGCCACTCTTTCAGAGCAAGCTTGATGGCAAGTCATTCTCTGTCTCCTATGGAGTAATACCTCCCTGCGGAGGAGAAAGTCTTAGTCTTAGTGAGAGGTCGGCCTTTGGGCCCTTTCTGGGTGAGCACAGCCCCTGCTCTTACTGAGGAGGCATCAACTCCCAGATTAAAAGGCTTCTCTGTATCAGGACGATTGAGAACAGGGGCGGAGGCAAAGGCAGATTTTAATCTTGAGAAGGCTTCTTCAGCCACCAAAGGCCAGAGACGGTGATTGGCGCCCTTCTTGGAGAGTGCCACAATAGGAGAAACAAGAGAGGAGAAGTGCGGGATAAACTGCTGGGAATAGTTTGCAAAGCCCAGGAATCTCTGGATTACACATAGTCCTACCGGACAAGGCCAATGAAGAACAGCAGACAACTTGGCAGGATCCATCTGGAGACCTCTGTCAGAGATAATATAGCCAAGGAAAGGAAGGCTCCACTAGTGAAATTGACATTTTTCATGTTGGAAGCAATTGGTCCTGGGACGACCAAGGACTTGCCGTACGTGAGACTGGTGGGACTCAAGATCCTGAGAGAACACCAGAATGTCGTCAAGATACAGGTATATATCAAGATGTCGTCACAACACAGGTATATAGCAGATCCCTGAAGATGTCGTTGACAAATTCTTTGATAACAGCTTGTGCGTTGCACAGTCTGAAGGGCATTACCAGATACTCCAAATGTCCATCGCGAGTCTTCCTCTCATCACCCTTGCGAATACTACGGATGAGGTTGTAGGCCCCACAAAGGTCCAGTTTCCAGAAGACCTTGGCTCTATGCAGGCGGTCAAAATGCACCGTAATCAACGGCAATGAATGGCGTTTCTTAACTGTGACCTTATTAAGATTGCGATAATCAATGCATGGACGGAGTGACCCATCTTTCTTGGTCATGAAGAAGAAGCTGCCGGAGAAAAGGATTTACGTATAAACCCCCTCTGCAGTTTCTCTTTGATCTAGTCAGACATTGCTATAGTCTTAGGCACAGAGCGGGGGTACACCCCGATGCAGTGGCAAAGTCTCTGCTCGTTTCTTGGAAAATACGTCAGCATAGCAAACTGGAATGATAGCAAACTGGAAGACCCTCGAGAGACTTGGGAACTATGGAAGAGGCCAAAACAGGTACTGGATAAGGAACCACTATGCAAAGAGACTTGAAATCTGGTCCCCAAGGAAGAATCTCCCCCGTCTTTCAGTTAAGGACTGGTGTGTGGAGCTGCAACCACAGAAGGCCCAGCAGGAGGGACGAGGTGGAAAAAGGCAGCACATAGAAGGACAGTTTTTTTATGTAGAGCTCTGACTTGCAGGGAAATAGGCTCAGTGTGGTACCGGATCGGAGAGAACATGACCGCTGACCAAGGAGATGACCAGGGGCTTCTTGAGGCGGACCACTGGGACGTGATGCTGGGAGACCAGAGCAGCATCCACGAAGTTCCCCGCAGAACCAGAGTCCATGAAAGCAGAAACCTAAAACTGGCTACCAGTGCCGAGGTGAGGAGCACGGGAATGTTCAGGCGTAAAGAAGCTTTGCTCCCACCTAGGGACACTTCTCCCAAGAACCCTAGGTGCGGTTGTTTCCCCAGACGCTGAGGATAAACTGGACAAGCCCCAATGAAATCTTCCAATACAGACAGAGGTCCTCCTGATGTCATCTGGAAGGTTTCTGGAAAGTCGGGCTCTGTCCATCTGCATTGGTTCCTCTTCAGAAGGCATGACAGGAGGCTGAAGCGGCCTTTGGAAGGCAGGTGCCAAGTGAGGCAAACTTCAAACCCAGGCTTGTGGTTTCTCAAGACATAGCTCTTCAGCGCGCTCCTTAAACCAAATATCAATCCGCATGGGCCATAATGATGAGACTATTCAGAGTAGACGGTAGGTCTCATGCAGACAGTGCGTCTTTGACTTGTACCGAAAGTCACTTCTTAAAGGTCGCAGTCATGGATGCATTGTTCCAGGTGAGTTCAGAGGCCAGGCTGAATATGCACGTGCAGGTACCTCAAAAACGGATTCTGTGAGGAATGCTGTGAGAGTGGCCATCATCTGATCATCCCGGTACCAGGGAGGAGTAGCCCAGGCCAGGGCCTTCCCGGAGAGGAGACTGATCATGAATGCCACCTTAGACCGTTCTGTGACAAATTGAGACAGCATAAGTTTGATGTGCAGGGAGCATGTGATAAAGCCCCTGCACAACTTCGGGTCTCCATCATACTTTAACAGCATGGAGAGTCTCAGCCTAGGTTCAGCGGCAGACAGGCTAACCGGAGTAGCAGGAGGAACCGCAGGAGCTTGACGCTGTTGCTGAGTAGACATCAGTTGTTGTAACATGAGCCTAAGTGGCACACGGTTTTGACCAGTGCCCGCTGCAAAGTGGGTTGCATTTGCTGCAACGTGGTACCACTAGTTCATTCCACTGGTGCGACTTTGTCCGCAGTGGCAGCCAAGGAGAGGTACAGAGTCAGACGGCAAGTTCATGGTCAGGGACAGGCAGGGGGTTCAAAACACGCGGCAAAGGGTCAGAGGCAGAGCAGAAGGTCAGGGCTGGCAGTGGAGGAGCGTAAAGGAGATCAATACACAGATATATGGCAAAGGAGCATATAGCACGAAGATCCGCTGGGGAATGCTGGGAGAGGCTGCCTTTTATTTTAATCCAGGAAATGGCCAGCGTCAATCAGTGGTGCACTGGCCTTTTAAACCTACGAGCGTGCCCTAGGAGACAGGGACTTTCGCACTGGGAAGCTGGGAAGGGAGCAGGAGCATGGACTAGAGTGTGGTGCCGGCGGGTAGCGAGGGGCACAGGTGAGCCTGCGACCCACGATAAGGGTCGCGTGAGCACCCATGACACTTTAGGACTTTTCAACAAGAAAAGTCACAGACTGACGACCTGTAGATGGCATAAGATGTCGCTATCAAGAAATTGATGCTCAATATGACACAACAAGTTATTGAGACATTGACATTTTTTGCGGGGGTATGCCCATCACTGTTGTTGGTTTTTGTTTTAATAGGTTGTTTAAGATGGGGAAATAAGTATTTCATGCTTCCTCTTAAATGACCTACTTTTATGACATAACATGAGCGTGACCACTTTTTCATAAATTTCACCCAAAAGCCTAATATGTAGAATAGTAGTGCTGCACCCATTTATGTATAATAGAAGTAGTAGTACTGTTTTGTGCCCATATATGAGGATAGGAACAGAAGTACTAAGCTGTCCTAATATTTGGAGCGCATGAGTGGAAGTGCAACACGCTCGCCAGGGGCTTCTAGGAAATGGGAAATTACAGATCAGGCAATGAGTAGCATTAACGCTGAGGCCTAGTTGGGTGGTCATGTTGCCTATTTGTGTATATTGTATAGACTGTATGTGTAATAATATGATGTATATATACTATATGCTTGTATATTTGTAAATACTGTATGTGGGTATAAGATGTACATATACTGTATGTGTGCATAAAAATTGGATATACTGTATAGTGTATTAGTGTATAAATGTGTCTGCATAAATGTATACATGCATGTATGTGTGTAACAGTGAATAAATGCGTGTAAACATGTATATGGAGGGAAGGAGTACCTCCGAAGTAGGTAGGGATATGTTAAGGGCCTGAGTCTTGGAGTAGTTGATTTTAAAGTCGCTAACCTCGCCATATCTCTTAAGTTCCTGAATGAGCGAGGGAAGGGAGATCCTCGGTTGGGAGACATATCATAGCAGGTCGTCCTCATATAATGCAGCCTTGCAATGTCTGGAGCCCATTGAGATCCTGTGTATATTGGGGTTTTTCCATATGGTGGTAGCCAAATGCTCCATTACTATAACGTACACTCACCGGCCACTTTATTAGGTACACCATGCTAGTAACGGGTTGGACCCCCTTTTGCCTTCAGAACTGCCTCAATTCTTCGTGGCATAGATTCAACAAGGTGATGGAAGCATTCCTCAGAGATTTTGGTCCATATTGACATGATGGCATCACACAGTTGCCGCAGATTTGGCGGCTGCACATCCATGATGCGAATCTCTCGTTCCACCACATCCCAAAGATGCTCTATTGGATTGAGATCTGGTGACTGTGGAGGCCATTTGAGTACAGTGAACTCATTGTCATGTTCAAGAAACCAGTCAGATGATTCCAGATTTATGACATGGCGCATTATCCTGCTGAAAGTAGCCATCAGATGTTGGGTACATTGTGGTCATAAAGGGATGGACATGGTCAGCAACAATACTCAGGTAGGCTGTGGCGTTGCAACGATGCTCATTTGGTACCAAGGGGCCCAAAGAGTGCCAAGAAAATATTCCCCACACCATGACACCACCACCACCAGCCTGAACCGTTGATACAAGGCAGGATGGATCCATGCTTTCATGTTGTTGACGCCAAATTCTGACCCTACCATCCGAATGTTGCAGCAGAAATCGAGACTCATCAGACCAGGCAACGTTTTTCCAATCTTCTACTGTCCAATTTCGATGAGCTTGTGCAAATTGTAGCCTCAGTTTCCTGTTCTTAGCTGAAAGGAGTGGCACCCGGTGTGGTCTTCTGCTGCTGTAGCCCATCTGCCTCAAAGTTCGACGTACTGTGCATTCAGAGATGCTCTTCTGCCTACCTTGGTTGTAACGGGTGGCGATTTGAGTCACTGTTGCCTTTCTATCAGCTCGAACCAGTCTGCCATTCTCCTCTGACCTCTGGCATCAACAAGGCATTTCGGCCCACAGAACTGCCGCTCACTGGATGTTTCTTCGGACCATTCTCTGTAAACCCTAGAGATGGTTGTGCGTGAAAATCCCAGTAGATCAGCAGTTTCTGAAATACTCAGACCAGCCCTTCTGGCACCAACAACCATGTCACGTTCAAAGGCACTCAAATCACCTTTCTTCCCCATACTGATGCTCGGTTTGAACTGCAGTAGATTGTCTTGACCATGTCTACATGCCTAAATGCACTGAGTTGCCGCCATGTGATTGGCTGATTAGAAATTAAGTGTTAACGAGCAGTTGGACAGGTGTACCTAATAAAGTGGCCGGTGAGTGTATAGTAAGGGTGAAAGCAGGCACCCCTGTATCGTTTTTGATTGGGAAAGACGTGGAGAGGTTCCCATTAACTCTCACCCTAGCGGTAGGGCTGGAGTACAGAGCCATGACCTTTCCCATGGTCCCAATCCAATCTGTCTAAGTGCTGCCGCCATGAAGTCCCAATGGACCCGGTCGAATACCGTGGGTGGGTTCCCACTTAAGAGCATTGTGGTTCAGGAGGAAAAAAGGAGAAAAGTCCACCATGATGGCCCCCTGGAGGTTGCTTCCCCTTCCTCTGTAGGGACAGGAAATTGAGGGCATCAAAGGCACCACCCACCAGTGTTTACCAAATAACTACACCAGTATAGGTTTCAACTCAATTTTAGTTAGCATGTTATAGGTCACATACAGTAATCACAAGAGGAAACCAGCAAAAACAACAAGGGAAGGAAATAATAGGGCCGTCATGGTGGACTTATGGAAACCGAATTACCGGTGAGGACTAATTCCTTTTTTCCATTTCATTCCCCATGCCCCCTGGAGACATACCAAATTATCCCCAGTTATGGAGGGACCACAGCTTGTAGAACTTTACAGCCAAAGGCCATATCTTTTGCTACGGCTATGTTTAGTCGGTAATGGGTGACAAAGGTGGAATTTGAGCTCCAAGTGGCTGCTCTGCAAATTTCATCAATTGAGGCTCCCCCTCTTTCAGCCCAAGATATGGAGACTGCTCGAGTAGAGTGAGCTCTTATCTTCATAGGAACAGGAACACCTTTAAGATCGTAACATTCCCTGATTGCATTTGTGATCCACCAGCCAATTGTTGACTTATAGGCTTTTCTTCCCTTATTTTTTCCTGCAAATTGAACAAAAAGGTCTGAGTCCATTCTCCAAGGATTTGAGACCTCTAAGTACTGAGCGCCTTACATCCAGAAGATGCCAATTCTCTTCCGTCTCATTCTTAGGCTGGCGACAGAAGGTTGGCAATATGATCTCCTGGTTCTTGTGAAAGTTAGAAACAACTTTAGGCTAAAATTTCTATCAAGTCTGAGAGTAATTCTATCCTCTGAAACTGATAAATAAGGTTCACAAATCGAGAAGGCCTGAAGTTCCCCTATCCTTCTAGCAGATGTGATGGCGACTAGGAATGCTGTTTTAAACGTTAAAAAACATATATTATTTGAGTCATTAGGTTCAAAGGTATTTGAGGTTAACGCATCTAAGACCAAGGAAAGGTCCCACTGGGTGGAAGATTCCTTTACAGTGGGTCTTAAGCGGGTACAGGCCTGAAAGAATCTCTTTACCCACCTGTGTCCTGCTAGTGCTGTATCAAAATATGCGCTTAAAGCCGACACCTGGACTTTCAGGGTACTAGGCCGTAAACCCTTATCGAATCCCTCCTGCAGGTAATCAAGAACCTGGCAGAGATTGGGAAAATCTTGGTTAGGTTGGTCCTTTGACCAGGCACAGAATTTTATCCATATCTTGAAATAGATAGCATGGGTCACAGGCTTTCTACTATTCCTCAAAGTCTTTATTACCTTATAGGAGAGTCATTTTGCGTTCAGGAAGGCGCTTTCAGGATCCAGGCTGATAGATTCAGGAACCCTGGGGTCTGATGCAAGACTGGTTCCTGGTGTAAGAGGTCTGGAGTCCTGGGAAGAATGAATAGGAGGTCTAGAGCCAACTTTTGTTGGAGCGGAAACCAACTTCTCTTCGGCCAAAAGGGGACTAGGATCAGCTTGGCCGGGCTGGACAATAACTTCTGGAGAACTCTGTTGATCAGAGGAATTGGAGGGAATGCATAGAGAAGGTCCTGATCCCAGGACTGGGAGAAGGCATCCAATCCCCAAGGAACTTCTTTCGGATTTAGGGAGTAAAATCTTTCGACTTTCGAATTTGACCTGGATGCGAAGAGTTCGATGGAGGGATTTCCCCATCTGAGGACAATCTCTTGGAAGACCCTGGTGTTCAGACTCCATTCGTGAGGGAGTATAGGCGCTCTGCTGAGATAGTCCGCTACCTCGTTCTCTGAGCATCTGCTGAAATTTAAAGAACATTTTCTTCTGCCCAAGAAAACATTCTCTGGGAAATGGTCTGAAGTTTCCTTGACCTTGTTCCGCATCGTCTCTTTAAATATGCAACTGTAGTTGTATTGTCAGAAAAGATCTTTAGATGCTTCCCCCTTAGATCCTTGGTACAGGATTCTAGGGTTTTTAGGACGGCCTTCAGTTCCCTTTCGTTCGAAGATGCCCGAGACATTATACGGGACCAGCGACCCTGAACATACTTCCCTGGAAGAAGAGCCCCCAACTGGAGGTGCTGGCATCCGTCTGGATCTGAACTCTTGGCCAGAGAACCCAGTTCACACCTCTTTGTAGGTGATTGAGATCCTTCCAACAATTCAAGGATCTTTTCACTGTTGAAGGAATCTTTAGCTGTAAGTTCAGGTGACGGTGATCTTTGTCCCATTTTGACAGGATTGTAGAGGCCTTGTGTGGTTCTGACACCAGGCTACACTCTGGATACAGGAAACGAGAAGACTGATCGCCGCTCATATCGAGATGCATTTTCTCCCTTGGAAGTCTTTGATCTTCTGAAGTAATTTGTCCACCTTCTCCTGCGAAAGATAAGAAGTTTGGGTTAATGAATTCAAGGACACTCCCAAGAATTCTTTTATGGGGATGGGAACAAGATCGGACTTTTCCAAGTTTATGATCCAACCCAGCTCCTGAAGAACTTCTATTGTCACCTTCTTTTGTTTTTCTAAATGGCTTAACGAGTCTCCTACCAGCAGGAAATCGTCTAGGTATGGGACTACTAGAACTTCTTCGGTCCTTAAGTATTTGACCACTTCTGCCATGACTTTGGTAAAAACTCGGGGAGCTGAAGAAAGACCAAAGGGTAAGGCTGTGAATTGAAAATGGAACTCTTCCCCTGAGGGTGAAACAACAGCAAAACGTAAAAACTTCTGAGACTCTGCATGAATAGGAACATGATAGTATCCATCTTTGAGATCCAGAGTACACAAAAATGCATGCGGTTTATCAAAGGGGTGGTTGATTTTATTGATTCTATCTTGAACTTGACATATGTCACCCAAGAATTTCAGATTTATGATTAATCTGTAAGACCCATTCCCTTCCTTATTAGGAAAAGGGGAGAGTAATGACCCATACCTTTCTTTTCTGGAGGGACTGGACAGACTACATTCAGACTCAGCAGGGTAGACTCCTGTTCCCAAAGAGGATGTGTCAGACTTCTTGAGGATTGCCTGGATAGAAAAAACCGATGAGGAGGAGAAGACATAAACTCTAAATGATAACCATCCTGGATAATGGAAGTCACCCACCTGTTGTTTGTTATGTTCTTCCCCTGGGGGAGAAATAGCTTCAACCTTCCCCCCACCTTGGCGTCATTGTTTCTTTTCTTGTTTGCTTGAGGAACTAAAGAGAAAGGACTTATTCTTTCCTCCTCTGGAACTATTCCAGAAACCCTGTTTCCAGGAAGATCTTCCTTTATTCTTTGCCTGGTCTCTGTTTGCTCTAAAACTTCTAAAAAAATGCTTTTTTGGTGTAGGTTTCGGTTCAGGAAAACCTTTTTTCTTATCCGCAGCTTTGTCAAGAATCTCATCCAGCTCAAATCCAAACAAGAATTCTCCTGAAAAATGCAAAGTTTAGCTTTAGAGCGGATGTCCCCAGACCACTGTTTTAACCAGAGCGCCCTTCTGGTAGCATTTGAGAAGGCAGCATCTCAAAGCAAAACGAATCGACTCCGCTGATGCATCTGCTAAAAAAGCAGTGGCAGATTTAAGTAATGGCAGTGAATCCAAGATTTCTTCCCTCGGGGTACCTTCCCTGAGATGGTCTTCTAAACCCCATCTTCCTTAAGGATTCTGTCTAAGCAATCTTTACATAGGCTTTTCTTACAAAAGGCATCTAATTTAGCATTACAAATCTGGCAACGCTTGGAAGGAACCTTTTTAGGCCTATCCTTATCTGGCTCCTTCTCTTTGGGTTTGTCTCTCTCTCTCTTTCTTTTGGCAATCTTTCTTCTGTTAACCAAAGAAAAATCGGGAGTGCTTAATCAGTAAAGACACCTACAAGAGACCCCACTAATGGCAATAAACAGGGGAAAAAATTCCCCACATTCCCATAAAGCGTTTTACTCACAGAGCCCAGGGTTAGGGATCGCGTCGCAGCCACATCCGCCACGCTGTCCAGCTCCATGGAGACCTGCGCAGAAGTGAAACTATACTGCGCTCGTTAAAATGCTCACCTTCCGGCGTCTGACGTCATCAGCTGCAGCCCGTCTCCCAGGCTGCCCCACTTCCTGCGCCGAGGTCTCCGCGACGTCACTTCCGGTCACCGGATGTGGGGCATCGCGCACACATGCGGATGATGGGCCGACCGCTGCAGACCCCATCGGGAGTCGTATGGCCACGAGGCACACCCCGAGGGGCAACCCTCAGCTGGAGACCCCAAGTAGAGCCCAGGGAGCTCGGACGAGGGAGATCTGGGGACGACAAGCACCCCGAGAGGTACGAGATCCATACCTCCCCTCCCCCCCGGAGGAGAGAGAGAGGATTTACTCTCAACCCTATTCGGGACAGGAAAGCACTGAGGCGAGGTTGTGGGAGGTGCCTTTAATACTCTCAATTTCCTGTCCCACAGAGGAAGGGGAAGCAACCTCCAGGGGTCCGAAATGGAAAAAAAAACTAAACGATTCTGCTATAGGATCCGCGCTCCAGGGAGAAATAGGAATAGTCCCGATCCTGGGGGTGCAAGATCTGCTAGATGTCGATCAACTGCAGGGAATGTAAGTCTTTCTTAAGGCCACGGATGTGGTTAAGTGGGATACTGCTCTGTCCCCTAGTTGGGTCAACAGATGGGTCTAAAGGGAAGTTAAAGTCGCCCCCCCACTATTAAATGTCCCTCCATAAAACCGGAGAGTGCGCCCAGCATAGCCCAGCAGTTCGGGATCGGGTTATTGTTGGGGAGGTACCAGGTGGCGAGTGTGAGCACTTGCCCGAAGGCCCTTACCTTCGCAAAAACATACCCGCCTTCCTCGTCTTCATTAGTAGCCAAGACCTTGAGTGGTAGTGATTTGTGGAATGCAATCGACACTCCCTTCGGTTTAGCCTCGGGGTTGGCGCTATGAATCCAACGTGTGTAATAACGATCTCAGATGTTCGGCACATTGGTGGATCTGAAATGAGTCTCCTGCAAGAAAAGGAAGTTAATTCTCTGTTTGGGCATGTCATACAAGATTTGTGGGATTTTCAAACCCCTAGCATTAAGGATGCAAGCCGTAAAGTATCGATGTCAGGTCTGGAGCTCTTCTATCTCTGGCTGCACCAGGAAAAAGACAACACACGACCCATACTGACAGACAATACAATGAAAGAGTTGGGTAGAGGGTAAACAGGTAATGGAAAATACACAATGACGGAGTGTGACAGGACAACACCAAAACAGATATTGACAAACCAAAGATGAACTAAAAATCAACAAATAAACACAAAACAAAACAGTGGGGAGTCAACAATTACTATACCGCAGACAGACTAGCTGGCCACAGAATCCCCAGTGGGCTCCCCCTCCCCCCACCCAGCAACGCAAATTTCACATTAAAGTTATAACAAATCAACATACCAAATCCAGTATTAAGAACAATAAGGTTAGAGAACGGGCATCTTAATGCAGGACATCAAAAAATAAACATTTGAACCACAAAAGAGGCAGTAATAGGGCTTCAGGCAACCAGTGTACCCAGAGAAATCTACTACTGATATGGCACGTTAGTAGCATTATGAAGCTCCGGTTTGACCCTCGCAGAGGCCTTGGCAGTGCTGCAGAACAAGTCCCATGACATAATTTCCCCCCAGAAAAAGTCCAAGTATGAAGAAGGAGCACGGCCTCAGGCATCTAGATGGCTGAGAATTATTCCGGAGGCGGCGTACTTCCACTCCGGTACTTCCAGGACGGAGTTGAACAACTGACGTAAAGTGTTATGGAGCGCAGAGGTCTCCACCGATTCGGGTAAACCTCGGACTCTGATATTGTTGCGTCTCCCCCTATTCTCAGCATCATCCATTTGATCGGTCAATGGAGCTGTAAGGAATGAGAGGCAATGGTTGCAGCTTGTGCCACAAGACGGGTGCTAAGATCATTCTGGGTAACTTTAGTGTCTGTTACACGGGTCTCAAGCTTCTGAACTTCCTCCTGTACCATGTGTAGTTCAGCTTTCCATCATCCCTGGTGGGAATGGTATGAAGGTGGGAACTGAGGGCACGTAATTCAGCCAGAGCGCCAAATTCGCATGACTCGTCGAGGCTCAGAAACTCTGTCCTGAGAAAAGGCTGTATTAGATGCAGAATGGCCAATAGAAGCGTTGGCACGGTATGGCTTAGTTTGCGAGGAGTGTTTGGCAGTCGACATGGGGGAGGGGCATGGGGTGTGAGCCACGGGGATTGCCGGCCATTGTTCCCATGTATCCGACCACAGAACCGGGGAGTGGGGCGCAGATGATATCGCCTTCCCTCCCTCTCTCTCCATCCACTATGGGTCCTCCTGACCCCCATCTCTCTCAAGCTGAAGCTCCACTTCCTCAGCCCACGAAGGCCCATCCACGCAGAGGGGAGAAGGCCCAGCCAGGGGCAGTAAAGCTGGAGCAGAGACCTCCATGGGGACCTCCACTAGCCCACGGGCCTGTACTGGAAGAGAGGCGTGCAAGGCCTCACAGGGCCTGGGTGATTGGCGAGTCTCCCAGCTGCAGCCCCTCAATTGGGACCTGTGGGGCCGGATGCACCTGAGCCTACACCTGAAAGATGCGTGACGGCTGAATCCCTGGTGTGGGCCCCTCAGTACCTTGGATGGTGTGGCCGTCTGCCATCTTGGCCTCATGGTACTGCGGGGACATACCGGGGCTGCCGGTCCTCTCCACTGAAGCGCGCCTCTCCGTCCTGTCATGCCAGCACCGCAGGGCAGCTGGTCCGGCCGCGCCTCCCTCCTTGTGTCCAGCTTCTGCGATGGGCGGCACCGGGAAGTCGGCCTGTGCTGTGAAGCTCCGCGCCTTGCGGCCGTCCGCCATCTTGGCCGCGTGAGCAGCGCAGCCTGCCCCACTATTCCGGACTCCGACTCACCGGCGTCACGGGACATCGGAGGAGGATCCGCCACAGGTGAGGTGTTCATTGCTCCTTCCTTCGCTGGAGCTTCCTGCAGCTCCTGCCGCGGGGTCGGATCACTGGCCAAGATAGAGGGCCGGGAGGCAGATGCCATATCGGTGAGATACCGTCCGATGCCTCCAGCTGCAGCACGGCTACAGGGCACTGCCCAAGGCTAAGGGTCCGGGAGCCCCCCTTTCTCTTGGCTCCCATGTGGGAAGATCTGGGGCACCAGATTTGGGTGGGTAGCGGTGCTAGAGTGGGGTTCAGGCAGGAGAAGATCTAGTGTGCGACTCTCTCCATCCGCAGTCAAGCCATGCCCTCACAATTTGAATGTTAAATCTCGCGCTCCGTCTGAATAAGTCAGATCGTCTGAAGGCCCGGCCTTAATTTCTGTCGCATGAAAGCCAGCACAATCTCCTGCTAAATACCCGTCACATCCCTGCAATCCCGGAAAATGTCGGTAAATCCGACTAAAGTGCGGCCGCGGACCCTTAGTAAATAACCCCTAATAAATCACTACCAGTATGTTGTCAAGCAGTTTAACACCTTCCAGATCATGTTTCTCCCTTTCTCAGAATGCCCTATTTATTTTTATTTGATTCTCTTATTTCCAGGATCATTAATAAATTAGTTCTCCTGAAGCCTGGTTAGTGATGTTCATTACAGTAGAAGGGACCTTCTAAGGCAGAGAGAGCTTGACTTCAGTGCTGAGCTTTTTGCTTTCATGACGTTAAACAACCACTTTACATCTCATTTAAAAGTTAACATGTGTTAACATTGTGTTAACAAACTTAAACGGTTATGTAATTAGGCAAATCACCTCTCATCAGCTGTTGTAATGCGGTACAAACGCGATGAAAACGTGACCTAAACGCAACGTGTGAACGCGCCATGAGGGCGTGTTCACACGTTGCGTTTTGGTCGCGTTTTCATTGCGTTTGAAACGCATATACAACAGCTGATGAGAGGTGATTTGCCTAATTACATAACCGTTTAAGTTTGTTAACACAATGTTAACACATGTTAACTTTTAAGTTAACGCGCCCTGAGGGGTAAATAAACCGATCCCAGTCTATGGGGGCTTTTTATCTACTGAGGGGTTAATAAACCGATCCCAGTCTATGGGGGGGGGGGCTATCTATCTACAAGGGGTTAATAAACTAATCCCAGTCTATGGGGACTATTTATCTACTGAGGGGGTTAATAAACCCATCCCAGTCTATGGGGTCTATCCATCTACTGAGGGGTTAATAAACCCATCCCAGTCTATGGGGGCTATCTACTGAGGGGTTAATAAACCCATCCCAGTCTATGGGGACTATCTACTGAGGGGTTAATAAACCCATCCCAGTCTATGGGGTCTATCTATCTACTGAGGGGGTTAATAAACCCATCCCAGTCTATGGGGTCTATCCATCTACTGAGGGGTTAATAAACCCATCCCAGTCTATGGGGGGCTATCTATCTACAAGGGGTTAATAAACTAATCCCAGTCTATGGGGACTATTTATCTACTGAGGGGGTTAATAAACCCATCCCAGTCTATGGGGACTATCTATCTACTGAGGGGTTAATATATCCATCCCAGTCTATGAGGGCTATCTATCTACTGAGGGGGTTAATAAACCCATCCCAGTCTATGGGGGCTATCTATCTACTAAGGGGTTAATAAACCCATCCCAGTCTATGGGGACTATCTATCTACTGAGGGGTTAATAAACCCATCCCAGTCTATGAGGGCTATCTATCTACTGAGGGGGTTAATAAACCCATCCCAGTCTATGGGGTCTATCCATCTACTGAGGGGTTAATAAACCCATCCCAGTCTATGGGGGCTATCTATCTACTAAGGGGTTAATAAACCCATCCCAGTCTATGGGGGCTATCTATCTACTAAGGGGTTAATAAACCCATCCCAGTCTATGGGAGGCTATCTATCTACTGAGGGGGTTAATAAACCCATCCCAGTCTATGGGGTCTATCCATCTACTGAGGGGTTAATAAACCCATCCCAGTCTATGGGGGCTATCTATCTACTGAGGGGTTAATAAACCCATCCCAGTCTATGGGGACTATCTATCTACTGAGGGGTTAATAAACCCATCCCAGTCTATGGGGACTATCTATCTACTGAGGGGGTTAATAAACCCATCCCAGTCTATGGGGGGCTATCTATCTACTGAGGGGGTTAATAAACCCATCCCAGTCTATGGGGGCTATCTATCTACTGAGGGGGTTAATAAACCCATCCCAGTCTATGGGGGCTATCTATCTACTGAGGGGTTAATAAACCCATCCCAGTCTATGGGGACTATCTATCTACTGAGGGGTTAATAAACCCATCCCAGTCTATGGGGGGCTATCTATCTACTGAGGAGACCCCCTTACCTGCCAAGTGACTACAGGCAACGATCATAACTGTGTACACAACAACAATCATAACTCCCAACCACGTGTGCCGCCAGTAGGACACGCCTTTCCCTTATCAATAATGAACTCTGCTGAATGCGGCATCACATTGGACAGACGGTTACTGGGAGGGCGGAGCCAGGACGTGACAGATTGGCAGTCACCTGGAGTAGAAATGCTCTGACTGGCAGAATACCTGCGCTCGTTTCCTCCCTGCAATCTTATTGGCTGCGCTGGCGGTGGGTGGATATCCTGCAGGCGTGGGGCGGAGTGGACTTGTGATTGACAGTGTGCGGAGCGGGCAGCGTGCCTCCAGTGTATATAGGCTGAGGAGTGGGGACAGCTTAGGCTGCTTGCTCATCTCGCCGGAGTCGTGGCTGCATGTAACGGTTGGTTGTGTTGTATTTAGCGGGTGACAGTGTGGTTTCCTCAGTCACGTGGTGGGCGCTGGATAGAGGCTCACTGTCCTCTCTCATGTACAGTCCCGGTGTGAGGATACAAGAACTCCCTCTCGTCTGTCTTTGGCTGTGTTCACACTGCACTTTCCTCACCTGCCATGCGCTTCCAAATGAACGTGGCGTGTAAATTGATGTTAAAATTTGTGTTTACAAAATGCAGGCAATAACGCATGTGTTAAATTTAAGCTGCTTCCATTAAGTTCATCTTTTGTAGTGTTTTTTTGAAATCCTTCCATTAAAGGCCATGTGTGAATGCAGCCTTATATACTAGTCTGGCACCTATGTCCTCCACAGAGTGCAATGCACATGAAGTGCCTTCTGAAGCTCTCACTAGTACTAGGGCTACACAAAAGTGCGCTGTTCTCAGGCTGTAAACGTCGCCCCCGATTTGTTTTTGTTGTCTGTTTGTAATCGTTTTCTGACCAATTTTTTTTTTTTTTTTTCTAGAAAATGTTTTTGTGGATTTGTGAAATGGCTGTCCCAACTTCTTGACTTGTCACATGATTGTGACTGCATGTGCAGGACACCTGTGGCTACTATGGGAGGGCAGAGGTGCAAACACACACTCCTGACTTTAAAGGGGTTGTCAGACCACTTTTTTTTTTTTTTTTTTTTTTTTTTTTTTGTGTGAATTGTGAGCATAACTATGCTTGTCTCATCAGCCAGACATTAGCAGATGGAGGCTCAGGTGATCTCCTCTTATCTGTCCATGAACAAGGTCCTGGCAGGGCGATTGTTTGTGGGCAGATAACATCACATGACCTTCCATTTGCAGACATTTTTTGATGAGGTAAGACAGGATGTTTCTTTACAAATTAATAAAGCGGTGCAAAACTTTTGCATTTTAGTAAATTAAAGGGAACCTGTTACAAAGGACCTTTCACTAAAGTAAAGGCTCCATCCTTGTGTGAGTAAAGAGACAGGTGGAGCTGAGGAGTGAGTGGGCAGGTAACGTGGCCAACCCCTTTAAAATGGAAGGGAACATTCATCCATGGTCTGGAACCTTGTTCTGTCTACTGTGATCAGTGAGATTAAGGGTACATTCACAGAGAATAGCGGGACACGGCCGCACACACGCCGAAAGATAGAGCATGCTCTATCTTTTTGCGCTGTGCGGGCGGGATCACATGTGTGGCACCGTATCCCCGCCGTGCTGCTATTGCTGTCTATGGGGATGTACATGTGGCCGCGTTTACATCCCCGCAGACAGCCATGTGAATAATGCCAAAGGTCTACAAAGTTTTCAGGGTTACTGTTTTTATGGTCATATACAACTCATTTGTCCCTAAAATGTGTCAAAGCGTTAACTCCCACAAGCAGCCTCTGTATAAGCTTTAGCAAGTACTGCACCTGGTCTCCTGTGTTTAGCACTGAAAGATCAGTTCTGCATAATTGTAAACCGGATCTTTGGGGAGATTTATCAGAAGTGCCAGAGCAGAACTCTAGTACATGGCAACCAATCAGAGGTTTGCTTTCATTTTATAAACAGCTGTGGGAAGATTAAAGCTCTGACACTTCTGATCTCCCCCATTATCTATCTGCAGCTTACATAGGTAAATCTCCCCTATAGATGGAAATGCATTTGTTGTTCTTTAGACCTGTGCAGAGTAGAAATGGACAGTTCTCTGTTGCAGTATAAGGCTACATTCACACGAACGTATGCCTTGAGTGGTGACCCCTCCTCTCCCCATAGTGATCCATTGCGCGTGGCATAGTAACAGGGGAAAGATGGGAAATGTCCTATCTTCTCACCATATTGCTTTGTGTGGCCATTGCTTTCTATGGGGGAAGTATTTACGGCCCCCATACGGTCGTGTGAATGTGGCTTTACATCTTCTTTTAGTTGGTCTAGTTTGCTGTGCCACAGTATTTAATTTTTTGGTGGTCTTTACCTGAGCCCCTCAATGTACTGTGGAGGAGCTGCTTGAAAGCTGCTGTCTGCAAACTGATTTAAAAAAAAACCCCTCAAATATGGTGCAAGTTACTAGCGTAGTAATTCTGGCATGGGCCGATTAATGCATTTCCCCCTCTGCCTCTTAGAATCAGATGATTGCTTGTTCATGTCCCATGGGAAATGAAAAATAAATAAAAATGCCTATAAGTCAAACGTATAGAGACATATAATGCACAAAAGTTTAAGTCCTAACACAAGTACCCCGCTTATACAAGAGGGGGGGGGGGGGTGATTAGAATTTTTGGTTTTTGAATAAAATTTTTAAAAAATTTATTTTTACCATTTCAGACCCCCAGGTGTACTTTAACCCTCGGTGGTGTGATCCTACCATATACTGCTATACTACTGAATGGCAGTATATGGGGAATTTTCTCATAATACCTTACAATGGGCAAATTGCACATTGTAATGAATAGGTTAAAACCAGACAGCCATTTACAGGGTTAACACCCGCGATTGGTGCCACCACCGACCACGGGTGTTACCGTGTTCCCTCTCCATACACCCGCAGCCGGCATGTGGCATAATAGTACGTCACCTGTCAGTAAGGGGTTAAAGACTGAACTTTATTCCATTAGACCAGGGGTGGCGAACCTTTTAGCGGCCGAGTGCCCAAACTGCAACACAAAACCCCCCTTATTTATACCGAGATGCCAACTAAAAATTAAAGCAGTTACTTATTGCTCCCTGTTCAACAACCTTCAATCATATTGGCTTCCTGAGGACAGCAACACAGTAGAAAGATGGAAATTTTTCATCATTTTAGCTTCTTTCCAGTTTCCCTCTGTACACAGAGAAAATCGTGGGGCCAGCAGGAGGTCCTCCAAAGTTAATTAGGCCCTGTTTTCTCCCTCTTCCTACAGTCCAAAGTAGGGAAATAAGTATCAAAATATGACTGAAAGCAGCATTTTTTAAGTTGCTTGGAACTGCAGGAAGATTCTTTGAGTCTTGTCTGGTGTGCTGGGGTGATGGCCCGGGTGCCCACAGAAAGGCCTCTGAGTGCCGCCTCTGGCACCAGTGCCATAGGTTCGCCACCACTGCATTAGACTCTAGAGCAGTGATGGCGAACCTTTTAGAGACCGGGTGCCCAAACTACAACCAAAACACACTTATTTATTGGAAAGTGCCAGCACGGCAATTTAAGTAGTAATTTATTGCTACCTGTTCTACCACCACTTTTAATCATATTGGCCTCTTGAGGACAACAAAACAGTTGAAAGAAGAAGGGCAAATTTGGACTAATGTTGTAGCATCACGCTATGGTCCCCCTGAACAGGAAGAAGCCTAGAGAAGCTCTAAAGATAATCCTCCCCTTTGCACATGTTCTAACTCTTCCTGCAGTCCCAAGCAATCAAGAATGTGTTGCTTTAAAATATCACTAAAAAAGCAGTATTTATTGAGTCGCCTGGGACTGCAGGATGATTCTTTGAGTTCTATTTAGAGTGCTATATTGATGGCCTGGGTGCCCAAAAAGAGGGCTCCGAGTGCCACCTCTGGCACCCGTGCCATAGGTTCGCCACCACTGCTCTAGAGGAAAGACTGTGGGAGGATTTCTTGATGAATAACATGGCTCTGCCATTTTCTGATGTATGTCCATTCTAGATCTGCTCTGGATATCGTGTCGGCTTGTAGCACACGCAGGTGTCAGTAAACATATACTGGCCACAGCAATATATAGATGCCCTGTTCTGATTTCATCTGTATTTTCTCTGCAGGAGGTATGAAACCATTAGAAGGGAGTCCTGTTTCCACCACTATGCAGGAAGCTTTTGGCTGTGCGGTAGCAAACCGCTTTTTCCAGCTTCTGGATGATGAGTCTGATCCCTTAGACTTTCTGCATCAGGCATCAAGTGAAGTTGAGCATAAGAAGAAAAAAGAGGAGGAAGTGGCCAAAAAAGCTTCCAACCAAAAAAGCAACAAAAAAGAATCCCAAAAGGACAGAAAGGCAATCATTGCAAACAGCACAGAAGCCCCAGGTTGGTATGAAGCAAAGTGTCTTTGACATTGTAATGAACAGAAGTCTCATTAACGTCCGTACAAGCATATGATGTGAGTAAAAGCTTGTACAAGCAGTTTTACTCCTCAAAAAAGCATAAATATCCTTGAGGTTTTTATATATTACACTCAATTGTGGCCACAGTACAGTATTGACTACAGATGCTCTGGTCACATGACCTTGCACAGCACCCGGGAGGAGCCCTATATGTGCGGACAGCACCATGAGGACAAGGCCTTTACCATGATTGGGCGATCAGTGTGATCCTGTCCTGTTACGCGACTGATGCAATTGGTCCCTGGTCACCATAGCCCTCAAACACAGCATTCATGTTAAGTGCTATGCTTGCAGGGAAGGTGTTGTCCAGGAATAAAATATATACAGGCTGTCCCTGGGTTATGTACAAGATTATTGTAGGCTAAAGTACAACAAATTACCAACATCCATAGGACTGCTTGTAAGTAAGAGATCACCTGTATGGCTGTAAAGCTAAACCTTACTCTCCCTTCTGGGCTCTCATTCACCTGTGGCACTGCCAGTCACTGCAGTCTTGTCTTGTATACAGAAGCTGATGGTGCTTTCTCAACGACTGCCGTCCACATCCTACAAGTAGTCTTGGACCATAGCAGGCACTGGTGGCCTCTGTATACGAACTTGGCAGCAATGTGGGTGAATGAGAGGGTAACATAGAAGAAGGTAACAAGAAGTTTATTGCACCCACCGTCATGTATCACAAAATATTCACTGGTGGCAGCCCACTTAAGCAGCTTGCATATTTCCAAGTTTGTCCTGAAAAACTCTGTGCACATGACTTCCAGATTTCCAACCCAATAGTCAGTGTAGTGAATTTATTGCAGCACTCCAAAAAAGAGGTGATGGGATGTCAACAAGTGCAACTCCTAGCATCTACAGAATTTTATCCTACAGCTAGTATACTTACAAACTCTTTAGATTTTATTTATTATTTTTCCCTTTTAGGCTCTAAGCGAGCGCCAAAACAGTCTGTGCAAAAAGTGACTCAGAATGAAAACAGTGGCACAGAAATGAAAGTGGAAAGATCAGAACGTCGGACCGCCTTCAGGGAGTTCCGTTCCAATATTATAGAAAAGCCCATGGAGTACAGCATTGACAAGTATGTGCTAGGTGTCGGAATAACTGAATGTGTTTTTCTTTCCAGCTTTATGTAAACTCTTCCTGTCTTGTTTGTATTCCATTGTATTAGATACATAAATTAGTGTCACAAAATGACATGCTGGAAAGGCATTGAAATGTAGATTTTTTTTTTTTTCTTCTCGTCCTAAAGGAACCAGCATAATTCTCACTACCCTTTTAACAAACTTTGCCTTCAGCAAGACCATTTGTAAATAAAGGTTTATAGTATGATTTTGTTAAAGGCGCACTTGGATGTCAGGTTACATTTATGTGGAGGTGAGGGGGAGCAGAGTCACAGAAGCTAGGTCTCCATTTACCAGCTCTTTAAAGTCACAGTAAATCATTCACTTTCTGGTATTGCTCCATTCCACATCTGTATTCTGGTATCCTTTTAATTATTAAGCTCTAAATCCCACTATTCAAATAGGTTTTAAGGGCTCACATATTGATAACTTGTCTTTAGCATGCGTTTTCAGTGTCTGTTCTGCTTCCTCGCGAAACATGTATTTTGCAGACCCCTAATTCGATTTTTGGTCAGTGGATATTGTTAACTTGGATCTTAAGGCCCCATGGGCTCCACGGTATATTGGGGATGTGTGTTAGCTGTTGCCTTTCTATGGGCTTGTACACCTTTTTCTAAGGTGCCATGAGAGCGAACTCTCTCCTGCCCAAGTCTGTGGCTTGGTCGGTCCTTTTTCAATTGTTGTCAGTGTGTGAGAAGACCTTATGCTGATGAGTACCAGCCATTGAGCACACTATCGACAATCCCTGTTGACCCTTGATTACCTCTAAGCTAGGAAGATTTGATAAAGGACCATTTGGGACACTAAACCACCAATCCATAAGGACCTGTGGGTGATTTGGTGTAGCAAATTGCCCTGACAGGTCCTCTTTAAATGTTACGCTGTCACTCTATTGGAACAGGATTATGGTGGGTTGTGTTCACTAAATGAAAACCTGTAAATATATTGTAGTTGGGGTTATATGATTTAACAAAAAAAAAAACAGGTGATGCTCTCCCTATTAAGAACCTGACTGATCACAACACCAAGGTACATGTGTACAGCTTATGAATGGAGCAGTGGATCAGCATGCACACAAAGCTTTTAACTATGGAACTAGCGGATATGGCTGAGGGATGGGATTAATGGAGTTGAAGGATGCTCCACTGCAGCTTTATTCCGACAGGGCAATTGCAGGCACCTTGGTAAATCTTACTACTTACTCCAGAATTCGGATGTACTCCTGTGACAAAATAAAAAGGTGTTGCAAAGCACTTCAGACTAAGTATTTAGACCATTTTGGGTACTTTTTTGACTTGTAGGAAACTTTAACTAGCTGCAAAAGTCAGTTTGCCAAGAAAATTATTTTGGCACATTAAATTAGATCAACAAATATAAGGTGCCAGGTATAGACCAGTGCAGAGCAAAGAGCTAAACTATGATGCTTTGAGAAATCTCCCCTATTGTGGCTGGGCTGCCACTAATAACACTTGGCTTGTTACACACTGTGTGTGAGACTAAATCTGCCTGGGACCATACTACACACTGAAGACTTCATGTAGTACAGTGCAGCTGTCTTGCAAGGACTGATGCGTCATGGATAACTTTAATGCTTGGGGTATTCTCGTCTGGGCACTCACATGCAGGTTCTTTAATCTCCGTATGTAAACATTTCCTCAATTAGATGTTATTTAAAAACTTCTTATAAATGTAGTCCCTTAGAAACGACTGTGTCCTTGGACCTTGGATACGACCACCTCTGCTGGTGTGGCTGCACAAAGAAACAAAAGTTTTTTTTAATATAAAATGTCCAGGAGTTGCTGCATGTCTCAGTGGTAATGAACACTGAATCCAGGAGGTCAGGCAGGACTCAACAGCACATATATGGCCACTGCTGCCTAAATGTGAGAAACGAGATGACTTCCTCTGAAACGACCACCTAAGGGACAACATGGCTACATCTATGAGAAATTATCTTCACACAGGTACATTTTTAAAAATTGCATCCAATTGAAGAAATGTTTACATATGGAAAATGAAATTAAATGTAAATGCCCTGATGGGAATACTCCCTGGGGCAGTTTGGTCTATAAAATGCATCTGGTCACCATACAGCCGGTGTCAAGTTAAATAGTTAAGATCTTTAGGCTCACTTCTAACTTTAAAAAAAAAAAGTGTCTGTATAATAAAAAAAAAATATATATATTTTTATGCGTGTTGACCTGTGTAGCTAATAGTCTATCTTGTTTCAAGCTTTGAAAAGGAAAAGCATGTAAGAAATTGGGTTGCAAACCAGAGAGGTGGGTTTCGAGGCAGAGGGAGAGGAGGCTTTCCACGAGATATGGAGAATGACAATCTAAGAGGAAAACGGGAATATGAAAGACACAGTGGCAGTGATCGAGCGTAAGTATGGTTCAATAAAGAATACTTTTTATGTGAAATGAAATCGTACCATCAAGCTTAATAAACCAGGGAAACTTGCTCATAGATCCAGGCAATCTTGTATTTGTTATCCTCAAAGAAATTTTACAATTATGCTAATGATCCAGAAGGGCATTTGGGCTATTACCAGACCCACTTTATACTGCAACTTCACAGGCTGTTACAGTTATTGATTCTCCTACAGTGTCAGATTATAGCAGACTGAGGGTGGGGAGATGGATTAATAGCCTGTGAAGCTATTGCACAGAGGGGCTGGCTCATAATTTTAGAAGGATGGAGCCATGGATAACTAATATAAGATTACCAGTCTCTAGCCTGGATCTGTGTAAGGCCAGTTTCACATTTATTCTGTAATCGGATGTGACAAACGCTGTTCCACAGACTGATCACTCTCCTGGGGCCTGATATGTGCATAATATTGATATACGATGCACATAAGTTCTTGTTTCCCTGATAAGTAGTAGAGCTGACACTATCTGCTCTGCTCCATATTGTGGAAACAAGAACTGATTCTAAAACTACTCATAACCATGGCTTTAGACATATGGCTCCAATCCTTCTATGTGTAGTCAGACTGGTCACGTGTAACTAAAACGTGCATCTTTAGCATGCTTAATGTTGGCAAGTATAATGTGCCCAGTTCTTGGCTGACTGGATCTGTAAGACCTTATTTACATAGTGGCTATTGCACTAAAAGGCATTAGAGAATGGGTATCCTTTTGATTTAGAAGTCTGTTTTTAGATTGGTGTTTGTTTGTTTGTTTGTTTGTTTTTTTTGGGGGGGGGAGGGGGTTATTATTATTCTTCCAGGGCAGTCTAAAACTTCAATGATGTGGTGAGGCCAAAATTTTGCTGTAGTGCTGTCCAATTACTTGGTGTAAAAACCAATGTTCTCTGTCTTTTAGTAGAGTAAGAGCAGAAGACAAGAGAGGTGGTGGTGGACCTCGCAACTGGGGCTCATTTAAAGATGCTTACAGGTACACAATTACACAGCCAAATAGTGGACCCATTACAAAATGTGCATTTCAATGTATAGAAGTAGTTAGATATTTGGACTTTAAACAGCTATCCAATTGGGGTTATATGTTGCATACGTGAATATGTATACAATAGCGGCATCAATTATATAAAGAGCAGGTATAAAGAACTCGTTTGTATTCTGCTTTTCTAGTGATGTTGAGCCATTGCCTTTGGAAAACATGGAAGCCATTGAACCTGTTGATCTTATGGAGGAAGAGCAAGATGCCAGGTAAGGTGATCTGGAACAGTGTGATGTGTGGTTGAAGGTATACTCAAGTAGTCGTTAGATGGGATGAGCAGCAACACCTGCTGGAGAGGGTTTTTCTCTTTTTATCCAGAGTGCCTGAAGAGGATGCTGAAGACTATGTCAGAGAGATGTCACTAGATGAATGGAAGTCTATGCAGGACCAAAGCAGACCAAAGATTGAACTTAATCTGCGTAAACCAGATTCTAAAATGCCTTCCAAAGCTCTTGTTATCCACAAATCAAAATTTAAGAATGTAAGTTTTTTTTTTTTTTTTTTTTTTTTTTTTTCCTCCTTTGGCAATTGCATGATTTATATAGATTTTGAAATCCGACTGGTTACCTATCAGCAGACCTTTATTTTTTCAGTCCTGCCACGACCTCGCACAAAGTTATGGTTTTACATATCTCCAGGGTCTGTAGTTTAGAAAAATTTAATTGCCCCCTCCTGCACTATAATGTGCTGCCTGCAGAATATGTACTCATATAAAGTTTAACTACATTACTAGTAGGCTGAAGGAATAAAAAACAGAAGGCTGTACCTTCCCTCTGGAGAGTGTGTGCTGCTTACATGGCACCACTAGGACCAATTGTAAGTGTAGCAGGTCGCCAGTTTCTCTCATTGAGGCTCCAGTAGGAACAAATAGTCTTTTCTGCAAGCAGGCAGCTAGCAAATATATTTGCCTGTGAGATCTTCTTCACGATCTATGTAACCTTCCACAGTTCTGGCTTGGGTGAAATGTGATCATTTTATTGTATGCATGTAAAACTTACTTTACAAGATTTGTGTTGAGGGGGTATGAACCCTTGCACAAAACCTTTTTTTGACCAGTCTGTACATCACTGCAAACCTGCCCAATTCAATCCACAAGCTGTGTACTAAAATAACCCTGTAGCTTGTCACTGCTGTGGTGGTCGTTGCCCCCTCTGAAATCTGCTTTAGGTGTTTTGCTTGGAAATACTAGTGTCTTCACCTTGTGTATATCACCCCCCCCCCCCCCCCCTTTCCAACATCGGCCAAGGATTAACTTTGTTTAGATGAACTGGTAACGCGTAGTCTCTGTATGGGGGATTATAAACTTGTAATTTTTAATATCCATAGAATAGAAAGGAGGATGATGAAAATTGCCATTATGGATTACGCAAACCTGTCAATGATATCACATCTCAGCTGGATATCAACTTTGGAAGCCTCCCCCGTCCAGGACGTGGGGGAAGAGGTGGCGGTGGAGGTCGTGGACGTGTTAGAAGAGACGAGGCATTTCCCCATGAAATCCACGATGTAAGTATGGGAAGGCAACTGGGTTTCTAACTTTCTGCCACAATCTGTAAGATGAGGTCTAAGCTAAACTATACCTTTACACCTCTTACACATTTGAAGCTTTTACACTAGAAACTTGCTCCAAAATTTGGAGCCATTTGTTTAATAGGTCATAGCCCTATTATCAAATGTGGAAAGAAAACATCAAACTAGTAAATAACTGGAGTTTGTTTTTGTGGTCTGAATTCACATGCAGCAAACTATTACAGCAACTTCTGAGACTCCCATTTATAATTTCAGCAATATATACACGCTAACATTGTAATGTCCTATCCAGTTGGCTCAACCGTTTTAGTAAAGTTCATCGTTTGTACCCTTCTATTTGTTTAGGCGCACGAGTTTGTCTTAAACCCCGATGATCCTGAAGACTTTCCAGCTCTGATGTGATCTCAAGTTTTGTTTTTTTTTGCTTGTCCTGCATCTTATAATGGCACTATGCCAATGGCAAATTAAAGAATTAGATGTAGGGGTTGTCTACTGAAACTTTTTTTTTGCCAGTGGTGAAAGTACTGCACTTTCATGAGTAGGAGTTGGGGAAGAGACGTTGGTGCCAAACTAAATGTCCATACTCTAAAACGGAGTCTTTGGCATAATGTTGTAATTTAAAATGTTTGGCAGGGTTAATTGAGCACTTAATGTTATGAAGATGAAGGTCGACCCTGAATATGATGTATGATCATAGGACTTCTGCTTTTCCTCCCTCAGTGTAAAAGTTGCCTTTTATGCCATTGCATTGCAGTTTTGGAGCAATTGAAAAATTAAAGTTGCTGTTTTGTGCAAATTAATGGCTTCTGGAATTTCTTTCCTCCTAATGGAACACTGATGTTACGGGTCAAAGCCACCACCTTTGATTAACGTTCTACACACTCGGTCACCTACAAAGCTCCACTGTAAAAACCTGCAGACTTCTGACTAATATTACAATTTTGGCTGAGGTTGGTTGTTGCATAATCTTTAATCACAAAGGTGTTTTTTATATTATCTTTTGGCAATCTACACAAACCAATTATCTAGATATAAGCCTGGCTATGGGCGCACTCTACCGAATGTGTACAACTCTGGAGCAGGAGTTCCTGGGTGAATACTGCTGTGATGGATGTGCCCATATTTTATCTGGAAGCTTGCTATCTAGAAGACTGCAATCAACCTTGATTAGGATTTTGGTCATGTAGCCAGAAATCCGGTTCCAGAACACCCAATCAAAATCGCTAAATTGAGAGATGATGCAAGGTTGTCTGTGTCAGAAATGGCAACCCTGGTGGATGCTGCTCTAACAGCCATGATAGCAGCCCAGCTAGTAGTAGGGAGGATGGTAGTACAGGTAAGCCAAGATGATTAGGTATTTTAAGGGACTCTGATTAGGAAGACTAAAATAATGAGGGGGTGGCAAATGCCTAATGATGCACAGCAGTCACTGCTGGCCTGTGGGGCAGTCCGGGGAAGGCAGTGCCACGGACCGCCCCCTCATGAATACAGTGCAGCAGTGTTTGTTGGTGCTAACAGAAGTTTCTGATAACGCTATCAGCATAACACGTTTTTATAGGTGATAGGTCCTCTTTAAAGGGGGGCGGGGGGAAGCTAGTGGATGGGGAGATCCGTTGGGTTTTTCATTTAATAGCTTTTTATTCTAGTTCAATGCTTTGGCTACTAATTGTTGCATTGAAGTTGGAATTTAAAAAAACATTGCACTGCAGCCTCCCCATTAGCTTTACACCTTGTGGAAGCACCTGCAGTTCTTGCTGCAAGTGGTGTGTTTTTGGCATGGACAAGAACTCTGGATACCCAAAGTGTGATGTTGGAAAAAGGAGACTGCAGTAAGAAGCCCCCTCCCCCCTTAATAAAAAAAAAAAAAAAAAGCGTATTAGGAAAACTTGTGAATTTGGTATCACTGCATGCGTATTGCTCCAGAAAAGTTATTCTATGCAGTATATTTAAAAACCATTGAACCTAAATTAGTTCAGCAGTAGGGTTTATGAATGCCAAAATTGTGCCATCAAAAACTACATTTAACTTTGTAACCAAAGTTATAGCTTGTTGAAGGAATTGCTGAAATACACTTCAATGGCCATCCGGCATGGCTTGTGGTGTGGTTCCGTAGCTTGTAGAAAGATAGGACATTGTCCTATCTTTCTAGGGAGTATGGTGCAGTGCATTCCTATGGAGAGGGGCGGGGCTCACCACCTCCTCTCCTGGGGCCGCCGTGGTATGGCAGGCAACGGCAGTGTCCAAAAACACAGCACCTTTAGGGTGCATTCAGTTATTGGACCCTTTTTAAAAGGACTGAAAATGCATGCATTTTAGGTTTATCGTCAATTCAACCAAACTTATTGTAAACGGGTTCAAAGCAGCCAAACGCATGGTAAACTTGCATAAAAAAACGCCGGGGATTTTCAGTCTGTTTAAAAACGGTCCACAGATGCACTGTGTGGTAGCAACCTATGGCCTTCCTTGGCTTATTTAAAAATCTGATGTAAATACTTTTGTGTAAAAACTACAAAAGTGCTTATGGAATGATACCTTTATTAGCTAACCAGAAAAATGATATTTGGTGCAAGCTTTCAGGGCACACAGGCCCCTTCTTCAGGCATGGATACAAATGAAGCACTGAGAGAAACACAATATTTGAGGGATGTTACAACAAGATAATTAGTACATATTGTGAGACCCAATGAAGATAACCTCCACTTTTATTGCCCCAGCTCATCTTCATTGGGTCTCACAATATGTACTAATTATCTTGTTGTAACATCCCTCAAATATTGTGTTTTTCTCAGTGCTTCATTTGTATCCATGCCTGAAGAAGGGGCCTGTGTGACCTGAGTGAAGTTGGCCCCCCCCACCTTGTTCAAATCAAACAAAATTGGTGTCAAACGTTTGTGCCGCTATCGTTTTTAAGATTTTAATGAAAGTTTTCAGAGGTCAACCAGCCCCCCCCCCCCCCACATTGCCCAAATCATACAAAACTGGGGCGGAACAATTATGCTACATTTGCTAGTTTGTGCTGCTCAATTTTTTGTTTGTGCTGCTTTTGTTTTGAATATATGAACAAAAAATTAAAGTTCAAAAAAATCAAGCAGACCCCACACATTAACCGAATCAAACAAAACTGGTGTCAGAGTTCATTTCTTCCAAAGTACAATGTGTTTGCTAGCTCCCCCTGGTGATCAAACCAGGGAAGTGTAACTAGGTTTGTTTTTACCAGTTCCTCCTAAACACCTTTAACCCCTGAACATACCTTAAAAATGATAGCGGTACAAACGAAAATTTTTGCTGCACAAACGTAGCACTAACGCTTGACACCAGTTTTGTTTGATTCGGTTAATGTGGGGGGGCTGCTCGAACTTTAATTTTTTGTTCATATATTCAAAACAAAAGCAGCACAAACAAAAATTTGAGCAGCACAAATGTAGCAAAATTGTTTGGCACTGGTTTGGGCAATGTGGGGGGGCTGGTTGACCTCTGATCTCTGGGAACTTTCATTAAAATCTTAAACGATAGCGGCACAAATGAAAATTTCTGCTGCACAAACGTTTGACACCAATTTTGTTTTAATTTCAACAAGGTGGGTGGGTTGCCTCACCACATTAAGTCCATCTAAATGAAGTTATTCAAATCTAACAAAATTAGTGTCAAATGTTTGTGGTATGTTTTGTGCAGCAGAAATTTTTGCTTGTGCTGCTATCATTTTTAAGGCATAATTTTTCAGCGGTCAACCAGCTACCCCAACATTGCCCAAATCAAACAAAACTGGTGCCAATCAATTGTGCTATGTTTGTGCTGCCCAAATTTTTGTTTGTGCTTCTTTTGAAGATAATAATTAAATTGTAAAGGTCGGCCAGTCCCCCCCCATTAACCAAATCGAACAAAATTGGTGTCAAACGTTTGTGCAGAAAAAAAAAACACTTTTTGGTTATTAAGCCCTTACTGATCAAATAAAACTTCCTGAAAAGATGCAACAGAATTGATATATAAGTCTTTACATGTTTTCAACCCATTACTGAGGAAGGGGAGCGCAGAGAAGCCTCAGGGAATCTGCTGTGGTAGATGCACAGGAGGCATGGTGATCTCATCAGCTGCTCGCTTCAGAGGTGGGGGGCTGGATTAGCAGCAATATTGAGGTTTGAAATGCATGGAAGATGCACGAAGATGTCCCTGGATTATCAGGTGGCATTCCATAGCAAAAGCCTGTATTAAGTTTAATGTGTTGGCTTACTGCTCCAATAAACAGCTTGGGGGCTTGGAGAATTATTAACTGTTGTGTCATAATGAGAGCTATTACTAATGAGGGGTGGTGGTGCACAATTAGTGGGAGTGTCATAGAAGCCTTATATTGTGTGGTGGTCAGGTGGGGCTATATGCTGTGTAGGACGGTATTATACTGCTTATGGGGCCAGTTAGGGGAGCAAGAAGCACCAAGCCCCACCTACTTCCTCTATAGTCAGTCCCGGCATAATACATGGAATATGGCTATGAACAGATTAGGGATTGGAAGGTGGACCCCAAGTGGTAGGGACTTTCTTTTTTTTTTTTTTTTACAGTAAACAATATTTTTTATTAAATAGCAGTTGTGTTCAGCATTTCCAAATAGCAACTAGTATAAAGTATATGGAACCTATACAATGCCAATACAGGGTATAAATGATGTATTAGTTTATTTTGCTGAATTGTGTATTTACAAAGTATTTCAGGAATGTATAAAAACACTTATGTGACACGGTTTCTATACAACATATAGCATACATATTGAATGGTGAATTGAATATTTTAAATTTTTTTTTTTTCTACAATGAAAATACCTCCTGCAAAATATCAACCTCTCAGTAGCTTTTTAAAAAAATAGGATTACAAATATACCATTTACTAAAAATCAAGACTTTTACACTGTGGGTTCAACATTCTGAAATAAGAAGTCAACATAAAAAGGCACAGGTAAAGGTGCTATTAATTACATGGTTGAGATCCATTACAAGACAGACTGCTCACATATGGCGAAATTCTCAATTGGATCATGTGTTGAATTCGTCAAAGTGCATCACACTCGGGTGCTGTCACACGTCGCGTTTACTGCATGCGTTTAAAAACGCATTGCTACAGCTGAAGGGATATTTCCCTAATGAAACAGCTGTTAACGCTTGCGTTTACAAAATGCAAGTGTTAACGCATTAACGCATCAGTTGTTAACACAAACGCAAGCGTTAACAGCTGTTTAATTAGGGAAATATCCCTTCAGCTGTAGCAATGCGTTTTTAAACGCATGCAGTAAACGCGACGTGTGACCGCACCCTTAAGAGCAGTTTTCAACTATACAGTGTTACAATATTGTATCTATAGAGTTCTGAGGAGACAATGTACACCCTTTGCTAAGTTTTTTCTTTGTTTAATACAGTTGATATAAATTTGCTAATAAAAACTGTCAACTGCTGCCTTACACATGGACAGCAGAGCAAGACATGAACAAGTTGTACATAACCTTATCACCACATCTTCAACATCCCTGAGTAACTCTTTTGGGAATTTAAATTTGTATTAAAAACCAAAATAAAACAAATACGTATAATAAATGTAGAATTCCATAATATATTTTTTTTGTACTGTTCATCCATGTACAGGACATAGGTTTGTTCTTTCAGTGTCTGGAATTATAGGCTAATACAAACTATATGGGCTTCCTTATGCTTTACACTGCAACGCTTCTCGCGTGCATCACATTCATAACTATAGTCAATATAAATGCATGGGAATGTTCACTCAGGAATCAAAATAATATGCTTTTATACAAAAAAAATGTATGAATTGTTAAACCTCTCACTATATTTTATTAGTGTGGGAACAATTCTGGTGAGGAAACTATATTAACGGGATAAGAAGTTATCATGCCAAGTCTAACGTTATTATTGGCTTGTCATTATGGCCAGTCAGAATCTGATTTTTTTTTTTTTTCTGGGAATGTGTAATCCTTGGAGGAATTGATTTTTTTTTCCTTCATTAAACGCATCATTCTCTGATCTAAAACATGAATTTCCTAATTGACCCTGATCAGCTCTGTATTCAGAGATTCACCATTTCAGATATAAAGGGATGGAGGGAAATAGTACTGATCACACACTAGGATGGAGGTGGTATGTAACACCCTTGTGGGTGCAAAGGCTGTTTGGAGGTGATCTGCTTAATTGCATTGGGTGAACATTGCATTTCTCATCTGCTCCAAGGAGTCTTTGCGTTGCATCTCAAAACACAATGTAAACATCACATGTCAACATACCCTGGGCCAATGCTAGACCTGCAGATGTGTCATCATTAAAGGACATCTGCCATCAACTAAGTGATGCTAGATGTGTTCTACTAAAACGTTTCTGCAGAATATCGTTCATCTGCACTTATTTTATTATTATAACTATATGTTGGGGAAAAAGTTATGCAAATTAGTCTGGGGTGCTCAGGCTACATCACCAGAGCACCTCAGGGAGCCTAGTATTTTAATGTATACACACCCCCTGTACCGCGGGATATAGAGTTATAATAAAAGAAGCCCTGAGGAAATTCTTACTAGGACACATCTACCATCACTAAACTGATGGTAGAAATCATGTAGTAGAGGCAGCACTCCATGTAAAGGAAGAGTGCACTCTTTATTCTGGGCGAATAAACCATTTTTCCTTTACAAGGAGTGCTGCCTCTACTACATGATTTCACGACGCATTATTTGAGCACCTCTGAGCCAGGTGTTTGAGGCGTGCACCCACTCCAGGGTTTTAATCCTAGTCACCGCTATGCTACTCCATCTCGTTATTCGTCACTAAACTGATGGTAGATGTCCTTTAAGAATAACATAGTGTATACTATAACCATAGTTCTGCCGCAGCTCAAGTCCTATGTAATTTTATATTCTGAACTGAAAGCCACCATTGGCTTCTGATTACTCCACATCACACCACTTTTTATGTCTGATTACATCGTTAAATTGTATATATCCTGATATTCTTTAAGCATTACTGTAACATCTCCTACACAGAGATAAATCACATTTCTTAAGCTGTGCCCGAAAGTCATTTTATTGGTCCCAAGGCAAAAGAACAGGTTAACATTATGGCTACACTATATAATGGGGATTCTGGAACTTTCCGGTGGGTAACCTAACCATAGAATTATCTATGATCCAAATTCTTAGGGGTCATGTCTACAAACGGGCCGATTCTGTGCTGTAAAAAACGGATCTGCATCAGATTTTCACTAATCTCAAAAACTGTAGTCTGAGTCATCCGAGACAATGTTTCCAACTAGAACATGCATCAGTCGCACAGACCGTTAAAACAACGGCCGTAGGCCCTGCTGCGTTAAAATATTGTAATGAGCGCTGCAGTGTGCCATCTGTTCAAAAAACTATTTCTATATTGTAACTTTTGTCAGATGCTTTCCTGAGTGGTATCAGTTTTTCTCTGTCATGGGCATGAACTGAATCTTCGATCCGATACAATGGCTCCTTTTTTACATTGAGAATCTGTTAGTGAGGGTGTCTAGCCTTCACATCCCCACAGTCTCTTCACTACAGGCACCCTGTCGGGGACAGCTGTCATGTAATACCTGATCAAAAGGAACAATAAGGCTGATGGCACACGTGGCGTTTTGAACTCGGTTTTGCGCCGTTTTTTAAGCAGTCCGTTAAAAAAAAACGCATGCGTTTTTGAAAACGCATCTCTTTTTGACCAGTTTTAATTAAGATAATTGGTAAAACCTGTCAAAAACACATGCATTTTTTAACGGATTTCTTAAAAACTGCCCAAAAACTGATTCAAAACACCACGTGTGCCGCCGGCCTACTCTTGGACAGACATGCAAAGACTGAACTGCGTCCCCTGCCACAACACAATCACAACCTAAAGCCATTCCAACCCCGGCTTCATCAGGATCTGTGGTTTTTCTAAGCTTACATTCGATTCTTACATGCAATTTAACATAAGCTTTTTAGAAAAAAAGAAACCAATGCATTTTAAATATATAACTAGTATAATTGCCAATTGTTGGTTACATACTTGTTGTTAAACAGGACCTTTCAGTAAATTACATTTCCAATATAATCCATTATTAAAATCTCATTTCTTGGGGGATATTTATCAATTATTGTGCAACAAAGATGGTCTAAAATGCCATGTACCATATCTATCTAGTATTTAAATAGTTTTGAGAAACAGAACAGGGACAAGACTTCAGGGGAAGGGCCTCTGCATAGAGAGAGGTGCAGAGTTCTTTCGCTACATCACCTCATTACTGGCATATGGTCACCGTATACGCCAGAAAAGCTCACGGCTCCATAGACATATACTGACAGGCTGCATGTCCCCTGTTAAACCACAGGAAAAGTACAAAGCTCTGATGAGGATCCATATGAGTATTTTTTTGAATGGATCTTGAGGAAGAAGTCAAAAATCCTCTACAAGAAATGTAGGGTGGACCAACTCTAATTCTGTCTAGACTAACTTTCTTAGTAAATCTGTACCGTTGCCTACTATGGTAACAGTAGTTTGACCCACTGGCAACAGATGAGTCTCTAAATGATAAATATGGCACATTTTTAGATACTTCAAATTATACTTAATTGTTGGCTTATTTTTTTTGAGTAAAAGAGACAATGACAGAATTCTGTGCATTATGGCACATGCCACTGGTACACCAGCAATTGCTGCTAGACGCCCGTTTACCTGAAAGGCCACTTTTATCATACTAGTTGGAAGCGTGGCTAAACTACCATTGAATATGGAGCAAGGCATTACAGTGGCCAGGTTTAGGTCTGAATGGAAATCTATCATCATTACCATTAACACAGCTGACAAAAAAGGGAAATTCTGAGCAGCACTACAATAAGCTGGGTGCAAGTCCGGCGATCCCCTGGCCAGATGATATTAATAAGTGCTCTCAGGAACAGACAGCACTCCAATAGTTAAAAAAAAAAAAAATAGCTCACAGCAGCGGGATTCAGACGCTCTGTTTATTAGACACTCTGCTCCTGTACTTAACCTAAAATAAAGCTGATTTTGTACATTAATGAAGTACAAGTCATCCTTAGGGGATCTGCCTATAACATACCCCAAAGCACTTCTCCCAAACCTCTCTGTTCTTGTAACAGTATTAGCTCTGTGCTGCTGTGATATGTTTGCTAGAGAGTAGGAGAGTAATAGCCACAGCCTGTTGACCCCCCCCCCCCTTGGAGCACTTGAACCTCAATAACATAAAAAATTAACAAAACAAAAAAAAGCACAAGTGCAGAGGTTTTAACAACCGTGGTCCAAGTCTCACTGCTGTGATTGTTATTGGTTATTACATTGGATGTTAGATTGATAAATACTCCCCAAAATCTGTTTAATACCTGCCCTAAAAAAATGTTTTTCAATTGGGGAGAGCACAACATGGGTGTCTTTCACGGACTGGACCACGGCCCATGACTTCAGAAAATACAACAAGCAGACATATACATTGATACTACATATCTTAAAGTAAATCTTTTCCCCCAAGCAATGTATCAATCTACTCTGCTCCCTCTGCTTTATAACACACTGCCTGAAGATTACACTGCATTTTCATGAGGGCAGGTTTCCTTTAAATTACAGCACAGCTAGCACAGAAGGATTTCTGTGGGGTGGACTTTAAGGCTTATTTTACTGAACACCAAATGTTCAAGATCGCAATTTAGATTTTGGTATAGGAACCTTGTTTTACACTGCAAATTGGACTCATCACTTTTATAATGCAGCACAAACAACTGATTATAGTACATACATTCATTTCTTTCTACCTCAATATAGCAAACTGTTTATGTAGGGTCAAGTATTGCATTTATATTGTGGTTTTGGGCAGTTTGCACGGTCTGTGATTCACAGACCACAAACTTTTCCGTAGTAGCATTCACACTGCCATGGATGGGATTCCAATATTATATTCCCATATTATCGCTGCTTCCCTCTTAAACAGCAGAGCCATACACACATCAAAAGTGTTAATACTGTGTTTAGCAGGGACTCCTTGTATCATATCATATCATATGCAAGGAATCCCATCCCCAGCAGTGTGGTTGGTCTGAGAAACAGAACTCTGCCATGGTCAGTCCATAGATCACGGGCTGCGGTACCCCTTAACACGAAGGTCTCACTGTTGCTGTGGGAACATGGACATGTGTTATAAAATTCTGTCACCGGGGGATAGTTTACAGATATAGCCACATTTTATAAAGGGGGTTTTGAAAGTGGTTTTGTGTCGCTGAATTGGCATATCTGAATAACAGATCATCTTTCTCCACAAGTATTCAACAGGAATAAATGAAATGGCATAAAAAATACAATAAAGAAGAAAAAACAAGATTTTAGACACCCCAACCCAATACAAAACATAAAAAGAAAAAAAAAAGGGAGGGGGCTTCATTTTGGACCATACTTTCACATAAACTAAGAGGACAGTTGTCTGATAGTATAAAGGCTGTTGTCCCTTGTAAAAACTTTGTTCTTTGACATATTATCAAACCAAACATGAAGATAAAGGCTTCCAATCCATTGGAATTCCTGTAAGGAGAGCTGGCCCAGCCATCTTCTGTCTTCCACAGTGACTGCAAAGAACCCTTTGGTATTGTAAATTACAAATTATTTACGTTACACATCAATGATATATGTATTTACATACATAAAAGTAAATGAAAGTCTCCTTTTAAAACAAGGAAAATTATCCTAGGGAGAAGACAATGGAATGTGCCGCTTCATTTCCTTCTGCCATGTCCTACAGTATGTAGGTTATCGGAAGTGTAGTGAGTATGAGACGATTGCCATCACAATGTTTGTGCCACATTGGCATCATATGCTGCATGCACAAGACGCCTCGGCACCCCAGTGCCAAATGGAAGCCACAAAAACAAAGACAGCAAAGCATTGTTCAGATTTGTTTTCTTTAGGGGATGGGAGGTTAAAGGCAAGTTTTTCCATAAGAAGTCCTTTTTCTTCTCCATACTTCTTTCCATCATCCGCTGAAGGCAAAATCTTCTGATTTACCGCAATACTGTCCGAGTTCGGGGAACAGTGTGGCTGTTAACATAAAACAATAAAATAAAAAATAATCAGAAAAGATTAACTCAAAGAAAATTGTCTGACATTACTTACAAATTAAAAAAAAATGGAAGTAATAAAATAAATATCTAAAAAGTGAATTCACATACATAAAAACATATAGATAAGTCAAACCAAACACACACCAAACCAACACACAAATATCAAATGAAAGCAGCCAAGACACGGATACAGGTTTGATGCGGATAAATCGAGACGTGTTGTATTAGTGGGAAAGCGATGCAGACAGGTTGCTTTAGTAAGATTGAAAGAGCTGGTCAAGCACATTTTGCAGGCAAAGAGCAGCAGAGCCCGGAGAGTACCATAATTTCATTAAGCGCATTTGGTGCAAAGCAATCCTTTTCTTCCGCTCGGGAATCACGCTGTAGGGGAAAGTAGAGAGAATGGTAACAGGTAATGAAACTAGCGAGAGGTGGCATGTTAAGAGGAATGAGAGAAGGAGGGGTTAAAGATAAAGGCATGAGGTATTACCAACAAATATTCTACAGCTGCCCCTAGAGGTTATGACAAGTTTAACCATCAAATACTAAAAAGGATCTAAAATGGTCACAGAATTTTGCCAAATTACAAAAAGTAAATTAGCATATACACATAAACACTATATATTGTATGTATATGTAAATATATATCATCCATGCTCACTCTTTAACAGATTTACAATCTGAAAGAGGACTGAAGGTCACTCCGATTACACAGAAGTCTATGGAGAGGGGGTGGTGGAAGAGAGCACATACAACTACTTAAAGGGCACCTACCACCACGAAACTACCTATAAAAGGTAGATTGGGTGGTAGGTGGATCAATAGGACATGAGGATAGCCCTTTTAAGGGCTAATCCTCACGTCCCCGCAATGATTTGAAAACTTTTATTGCCCCAATATTAAAATTTTCTTATGCGGCTACTGGGGCGTGGAGTAGCCACATCTGAGGTTACACGAGGCGGCTACTCCACGCCCCGGTAGCCTCTTTTCTCCTCCTACCAAAAATCTTCAGCGCGCAGCTACGAGGAGCTGCGCGCCCTCGTCCGGCACATCTGCTGTCTGCGCATGTGCAGAACAGCAGGCCCGCACAGCTCCGACTCCGTAGCAGTGACCGCGCAGGCGCGGGCCTGCTGTTCTGTGCATGCGCAGACAGCAGATGTGCCGGACGAGGGCGCGCAGCTCCTCGTAGCTGCGTGCCGAAGATTTTTGGTAGGAGGAGAAAGAGGCTGCCGGGGCGTGGAGTAGCCGCCTCGTGTAACCTCAGATGCGGCTACTCCACGCCCCAGTAGCCGCATAAGAAAATTTTAATATTGGGGCAATAAAAGTTTTCAAATCATTGCGGGGACGTGAGGATTAGCCCGTAAAAGGGCTATCCTCATGTCCTATTGATCCACCTACCACCCGATCTACCTTTATAGGTAGTTTCGTGGTGGTAGGTTCCCTTTAAATGCACAAGCCCAAAAGACTTTGGTCAGTAGAAACTCTTGGTTCTACATCCTATTGTTTTAAAGGGGTTGTCCACTTTGAGCAAATATTTTCAAATGTACTTTCTGTATCAATTCCTCACTGTTTTCTAGATCTCTGCTTACTGTCCTGCAACAGAAAGCGTCCATGTTTACTTCCAGTGGATAGAAAACTGTCCATGGTTATATGATGGACATACGAGCCGTTATTGTCACAGTAATAGGGGCTGTGTGATAATAACGTGTCGATCACATGACCATGGACAGATTTCTATCCACTGGAAGTCAACATAGAAACTTTCTATAGAAGGACAGCAAGCAGAGATCTAGAAAACCATGAGGAATTGATAAAGAAAGTTTTTTGGAAAATTGGATAACATTTCCTTACACAAACCATATCAAAAATATTTGCTGAAAGTGAACAACCCCTTTAATGGTGTTGTTCTGAACCCAAACAGTATCAGTAAAAAAGTATGATATAAAAGTAATGCAAATATATATACCCAGCTATTCTGCCTACAGATAGGTTACCCTGTTTATGATGCCTTTAGTAACATCACTATAATGAAGAAGCTGCATACAGAAGAGCTGTGTCATCTAATATTTTACTGGCTATGACTTGTATGTCAATAAATGTTACAACAGTAGTAAAGAAGAAAACACGTGTACTCTATGATGGAGGCTTATGGTTATATACATGGACCAGGTCTCCACATTAACAAATAGTTTATACAGGGTATGGAGGAACAAGCTTACCCTCGCAGTGTGCTGCCTCCTGCAGAAGACCTGGTTGTCCTCTTTGTAATGCATGAACTCTCAGATATATCTGACCTGGGATTCTGCACACTGGACTGCAGAATGACTCTGAAAGGTCAAAATAGAATAGATTGATGTGGTCTGCATTAAATACACACATCATTATGCAATAGCAAACACAAGCTCCTCAAGTCATCCCAACTAAATGTAGCCATGTTGTCCTTTAGAAATGAGATAGCTTCCTTGGATACGACCACCCCGCACATGCGCTATTCAGTACTGCCTGACCTCCTTGGATTCAGCGATCATTACCACAGGACGGCTGTGGGACATGCAGTAACTCCTAGACATTTCATATACAAAAACCTTGTGTGTCTTTGTGCAATCACTCCAGCAGAGGTGGTCGTATCCAAGGACACAGTCTTGTTTCTTTGGGACCATAATGAGAAATTATCTTCACACAGGTAATTTTTTTTTTAATAACATCTAATTGGAAAATTGGATACAGTTATGGCAAATTAATTAAATTGAATGTAAATGCCCAGAAGAAATTATCCCTTTAAGATCTGATTCACTCGGGACCTGCTCAGTTACTCATTGAGTAGTACACCCCAGCTTCACCACGCATACGCTATACTTATAGTACATACGCAGTCAAGCCAGGGTCTCCACTAAAGCATTATGAAGACATTAAGAGCTCCTGAAAGATTAGAAGGGCGTTTATTGTGGGCCCCCACAGAACTATATGGTGATTTGGCACATTACACCACCCAGTCCATAAGTATTTGTAGGTGGTTTAGGGTTCCGAATCACCCAGACAGGTCCCTTTAAAGGAGTTGGCCACTCTTTTACATACGTTGCCCATGTGCCTTTACTACTTTAATAATAATCCCTGAATGTTCATCAAGTGATTCAGCATTCCTGCTACTTACTTTAATGCTGTCTGCTGACTATCATTCTTTGTTTATATACGTGACCACCGATGAATAGGAAGAGCTACAGCATACAGAAATGACTCATCCTCCTCATCTCTTCCTGTGTCTACCTCCTTCTTTTCACTGTCCATCCTAATTGACAAAGGTACAGGTACATACAGATGCAGAGACGTGTCTAATGGAACAGATTTGTTGAAAAGTGGCCAATCCCTTTAATAAATCTGAGCTGTGATTGATAGTTGCTTGGTTAATATTTTTTAATACATTTTTCCAAATGGGTCATATGCTTCCTCCCATGTGAGGCGTTTAGGATACTAATTGGAGGGTATATTATGTGGTATATTAAACACAGTACCAACAATAGGATGGTCTATTAAATCATTATGAAATTCATCAGGAATCAAGAGGATTTGTGTTAAAAAATTTTTAACGTATTTACAGAAGTGGTCTTGAGTACAACTTGGCCTAGTTTTTCCTGGTGGACCCGCCATCTGCCAGATTCATCAAAGAGGCTCAAATCTCTTGATGTGTTTGTATTGGGTCTTAAGGGGGGGGGGGGGGGGGGCGCACTGGAGTGCCGGCTAATGATAAATCTCCACTCTCCACTATTAATTTTGTCGGCGCTACAACTGTCGCCACTACATTTTAGTTAAGAATATAGATCTCAGGCATAGCTTCATATAGTGGCAGGTCAAGCGTCCTCAGCTTCAATGCCTTATCCCCTCCACCCTGCCCACCACCTCCTGCAATGCTTCCCATTTCATTGATGCATCAGTGCTCTTCCTGTTCATCTCCATAGTACAGGCAGTCCCCGGGTTACATACAAGATAGGGACTGTAGGTTTGTTCTTAAGTTGAATTTGTATGTAAGTCGAAACTGTATATTTTATCATTGTAGTTCCCGACAATTTTTTTTTTTTGCCCCAGTGACAATTGGAGTTTCAAATTTTTTTGCTGTAATAGGACCAAAAATTATCAATAAAGCTTCATTGCAGACAATTTTAAGCTGATTATTGCAATCTGGGACTATTTTAAAGCATCCAGAGAGCTTCACCAGAGGTCACAGTGGGCAGAGGGGTCCGTCTGTAACTATGGGTTGTCTGTAAGTCGGGTGTCCTTAAGTAGGGGACCGCCTGTATTTTGGCCATGGCCCATGACATGGAAGCAAGGGTTATTGCCACAAGATGAGGTGATGCTCTATCACCAGAACGTCCCAACTGTTCCAGAAAATAAAAATGACATTGTGGGGATCCTTGCTTCTTCCCCTTTCAAGATTCCCCTATACAATTTTTTCCAAACACAGCATTAAACTAGCACTGCCCCCTCTTCATCATTTTAGGATTAGTGGGTCTCCCAAAATTTCCACAATGACATGTGTTCTATAAACTAAAGCCAAATGATCACTTTATGAAAGAAGAATAAGTTTGAAGAACAGATATACTGAGGCTCATTTATCCGAAGCCTACAATAGTACAGCCGGATCAATAGCATATAAGCATTTCTGACTGTCCTGCCGTCAGTTTTAGTGAATAGTTACGGTATATATTTCATTATATATCAATTCTTTGCATTATCTTATTACTAACATAAATTCCACCAATCTGGGGGTGCAGATCAGATACTGTCACATTAGTGCTAGCAGTGGCAGACTGTATGACCAGGGACATAGTAACGCCCAGTTGTCTCTAACTTTCTGGAATAATGGAGGAACAGCACAATACACCAATAATAAAAAGATGCTCCAAAAGTGTTATTGCACTGGGAATACAAGTTTTCACTAAAACAGACATGACAGGATAGCCTATAGCTTCTTTTTAAGGTATGGAAGATTAATAATAAGAGAAAAAAGCTGATGGATTTTAACAGTTAATAGTCATGTTTTCCAACAATTTGGCTCCGGAAAATAGCAGAATATAGAAGAGCAGCAGACATCACCCATGCACAACCACACAAAACACAGAATGTGACAAGACACTTACACTGACCAAGTGCCACGGTCCTGACGGCTATTAGGGGGGTCTTAAACCATCAAGACAGATTAGCACGAAGGGTTGAGGGGAGCCACATACAATCCACCAGGTGACAATGGCACACAATGCAGAGAACATCATAGCTAGGACCCATCTAAAAGAAGGGGAAAAGATGAACAAAAAGCAAATGGAGAAGCAGGGATTGTGCTAAACACAGGGCTGCAGTGTGACATGGTGGTCATGCAGCATTCTCTGTACCTGGACCATGCTCGCAGGAGTACCAAAGTGCAACGGCATAGTACATACAATATTCTAACTAAAGCAAACCCTCTATAGCAGTGGTGGCAAACCTATGGCACCGGTGCCAGAGGCGGCACTCAGAACCCTATTTGTGGGCACCTGGGCCATCACCCCAGCGCACCAGACAGGACTCAAAGAATCTTCCTGCAGTTCCAAGCAACTTAAAAGATGCTGCTTTCAGGCATATATTAAAGTGATACTTACTTCGCTACTTGGGAATGTAGGAAGTGGGAGAAGGGACAAATTATCTTTGGAGGACCTACTGCCGGCCCCACGATTCTCTGTGTACATTGCGTTCATTTTTGGTTGGCACCTCGCGATAAATAAGGGGGATTTTGGCTTGCAGTTTGGGCACACGGCCGCTAAAAGGTTTGCCATCACTGCTCTATAGAAACATAGGAGGTAACGCAATACAGATGTATTCAGGAATACTTCCAGACCCAATAAGTTCCCCTTGTGTACTTTCTCACATTCATAGGCACATATCCATGGGAAACACAGATAAAGAATTCACATGACAGCTAATATACAGAGGGGGTTGGCAGCTTTTTTGGTTACCGTATTTTTCAGACTAGAAGGCACACAAAAAATCCTTTGATTTTCTCAGATATCAATGGTGCACCTTATAGTCCAGTGCACCTTATATATGAACCTTACTTACAGACAACAGCTGCCTTGAACTGTGCACAGGTCTGCCACCTGTTGGTCATTCATCCTTATAATCAGGTGCGCCTTATAGTCCAGTGCACCTTATATATGAACCTAGACGTTTTGGCAGGCATTTATTGATGGTGCGCCTTATACTCCGGTGCGCCTTATAGTCCGCAAAATAATGTACATGTTTTATAGTGGAGCAGCTTTTCCTCTTTGAATAGATAAAAAAATGGGATTACTATGATTTGGCCTGTCCAGGGGGCACGCGTCTACACAGTATGACATGGCAGTGACAAAAGGAACGGCAACATCAATTGTTCAATCAGTCAAGAGTTTCAAGTAGGAATAACAGAGGATCTAAACAATGCATAGTACTGAGAAAAAGATGCTCCAGAAAGACAGAACAGAAAAAACAAAATACAATGCAGGAGGAAAGAGCTAACAGTTCCTCTAACATTGGAGCCAGAAACTATTGTAATGCTGACAAACATCATGTAATATATATGTGCGATAAAGTAGGCCTAAAAATTTGTACCAATAACCTTTCATACAAGGAGTAGAACATCATCTGGAGATTGAGGACAGTGTAAACACCACTTTTTACCTCAGCTTTTAAGGTAATATGAAAAACCATGACCTAATATAGCCCACTCAACAAAAGTCTAGCAAAAGGAGGATCATATGTATGTGTAACTGCATATTTCCCATTTTCTACCTTTTGGTGTGAAAATATAAATGACAAGTTTTACTGAATATCTTGGCTTTGTTCCTAAGCCAGCTATGAGCAATCAAATCATTCGTCCCAAGGCCAGAATGATCAGAGGTTTTTGGAATAAGTTACAAGTTATACTGAATATTCTGTAATAAAGCTGTATATCACAATGCTCTGCTCTTCTACCATCCTGTCCAGTTCCCTTTACGCTCACTGATGGATATATACGTCAGCGCGATATGATCTGAAGAGGGCTCACAGGATGAGTTGCGTATTGCAGCAAACACCCATCGCTAACACCCGTGGTTGGCGACAGAACCGATTATGGGAGTCAACCCCTTGATTAACGCCAGCAAAAAACACTGCCATCTTTGTTGAAATCGCTGCTCCCAGTGATGTCATTGGGGAGTGGTAATTGGTTGCCATGATAGCCTTGCGTCTTCGTCAGACCAGAGACTGCATGATCTGTGAAGATACGTTACAATGAGCCAGTGGCTCATTGTAATGAATCCTATGTCAAAAAAAACCATATACTGCAATACTGTAGTATATGGTAGAAACGATAGACCATATAGGGTTGATGAACCCCCCCCCCCCCTTTCCCTAGAACTGATATAAAACTAAATAAACAGTAAAAATTACAAACATGTTGCTTGGTATCTCAAAATGCCCGGTTTATCAAAATATTAAAACTGTTATTGCTGGCGGTGAACTACATGGAAAACAGAGCCAAATCTCCAAAACACAACTTTTACAGCATTTTACACAGCAAAAAAAATGCAATAAAAAGTGATCGTAAGGTTGCATAGTCCTCAAAATGCTGCCTGCTCAACTTGCAAAAAATGACACCACACACAGCTCCGTTCACCGAAGTATGAAAAAGTTATTAGGGTCATAAGATGGAAAACTAATTCTTTTCCCATACATATTAATTTGTGAAAATGCATGAAAACACAATAAAACCGAACCAAAGTATAAAGTAGATGTATCATTTGGAGCGCACAGTAAAAGTCGTAAAAACTGAGCCCCCAAGAAAGTGACACAAATGCGATTTTTCACCATATATGGAATTTTTTCCAGCTTCCCTGTACACGGCATGGAATAATAAATAACGTCACTGAGAAATAAAATTCTTTGTAGTTTTCAGGCAGTGCATTTATACGCTGTGCACTAGGCAAACTCTAAAGTTTTTAGCTGCAAGTTAAAGCAATAAATCTTTTAAATGTTCAGCGACTATGGCCCAGTTTTGAAAACACATACGTTTTTGACCAGTTTTAAGATAATTGGTAAAACTGGTCAAAAACGGATGAATTTTCAAAAAACGCATGCGTTTAACAGACTGCTTAAAAACGGCCCAAACACTGATTCAAAACGCCACATGTTCCGCCGGCCTTATATGTAGAAAAATATACAAAAGAAAGTTTTTGACTGCAGTAATATGCAAACACAAACAAAGGGTACATGCACACAGCACAGTTTTATATGGGCTGAAAACAACGGATTCTTTGTCCGTATTTGTCCAGATGTCCCTCCGATCACCCCCCCCCCCCCCGTATGGACGCCAATATGGTTGGTGTGTCCAACGCATTTACGCTACATTTAAAATAGGGAAGCCTGGTTGCTTGTGAAAATTAGCTTCTACAGGTTAGGTTTCCATTTATTGTGCTTTATGCTGTAAAGAAAGGAGATTACCAAAAAAAGACAGAGAAAATAAAATTACCATAAACCATTAGAAGTTTCTTTCACTCTTATTAACAGCTGGTATGGGGAGAGTGTATAAAGGACAACTTACGATAAGGGAGCTGCAGATGTCGTCCTTGTTTGTCTCTTACTTTTCAGGACCCGGAGCTTGTCTCCCTGTGTGACGCTTATGGCCTCGTCATCATCGCTGTACTGTTTAGTTACAAAGAAAAGTGGGTAAAAGCCTCTATAAAGCAATGTGGGAAGTAATCGTGAAGCAGACATGCACATTGTACTAATATATATATATACACACACACACACACGTTATGATAGCAGAACATAATAGAACAGAAGGTCTTCCCTCGCCATAGGGTTACATGTACAGTAGACTCCTTTATATCAGGTTTCTGAGCTAAAATGCTGGATGCTTCACTTTTTTTTGCAGTTATAGATAATGGAAAGGCATGGCAGAGATATGAAATGAACACATTATGTATCCTTAAGAATCCTATACTTCAGACTGATTCTTTCACAAGGAATGAACAGCTTCATTGTGTGGCACATTCCAGGGTCACTGGGTGGTGGTCTTCTATGTGGTGCCAAGCATCCCAAGGTGCTATATGTGGTGCCAAGCATCCCAAGTCCTATAAATGTTACTGTGAAGTAGAGTTCCTGGTTTGCTAGGAGTATGAGCCATGTGTTGTATGTGCCAACTCAGCAATAATTGGTTAACCACATAACATTATACACTCATAGAAAGCTCTGGATACAAGAGCAGGAAAGCAACAGAAAGCATATGGTAAATGCTGGCTGGAATTCCAACAAATTCTAAGTGACCCTACTCCAGGTTTATTGAGTGTTATTTTTTTTAACAAACAAAAATGTGCTCATGGTTTTCACAAATCTCTCCTAATCCCTACATGCATTTCTCTCATCACCTTCACCAAGATCTGAGTACCCAAAAACTGCCTTCAGGTGATAATATTTGATATACACCCCTAACATCAGCATGTAGACATATACACACATACTTACCAACTCAATGTCCTCTTTACCAGATGCTTTACCCAGATCATCACGGAGTGAAATGTCATCCACACCAGAAAGAATAAAGGTGACTGCTACTTTGTTGCCATTTTCTTGCTCCCGTCTCTTTTTTCGATAAATGTCACCTTCATTCCAAAGACTCATTTGCTTGCTGTAAGATACATATAACAAGTATTATGTTATCTTTATTCATAATGGCTGCATTATAAGCCCCCCCCCCCCAAAAAAGCACAATCATGGCATATACACAAGATTCCCATAAGCAACATAGAACTGATCTACGCCGATTCCTTAACTCCAATAAAAGGGAATTGGGAGTTATAGAAATAACGTAAACCAAGAGGTGCGCTACTTACATAATTCCCACTCGCAGTTAAAAAAGCGGCGTAACTCAGGTCCATGAGGTTTATATAAAATCACAACCACTGTAGATGGGGAGCTGAGGAAAGTGGCACTGTGACACGATTTTAGAGATCTGTACAGGGCTAATAACAGAGACCTGTGGATGTGTCATTTCTGGGCACATAATAAAATGGCGCATGTGTGAGGTAATGTGCTGGTAATACCAAAAGTAGTACAGTATCTACATTTATACATGTACATAAAGTAACTACTCACAAAAATAAAAATGCCTGGTTACACAACAGACCCTTGAGAGAAGAAAAAAGAAATACAGCAAAAATGGAGACCTTACTGCACAGTTTAAACAAAACCTTATATTATGTTCACACAAAGTTTCCTTTATGGCAGTGCAAAAAAAATAAAATAAAAAATATATAAAGAGCACATCCACAAAGTATTCAGATACTTCAGCATGGATTTTGAGTTGAATCAGTATGCAGCCATCTTCATAGAAAATAGAGCCGCACGGCAGTTCTTACAGCGCATTATAGAGCATGCTCTATCTTTTTTGTGGCCACAGCTCGGAATGGTGAGCACTCATTGTGCTCACGGTACCGGGCCCCCATGCCATAGCCCTCTATGGGGGATGTATACCAGGCCGCATATACGTTGCCCCCACGGTCGTGTGAATGGGCCTTAGAGAAAGCTGATGACAGCCATTTAACCCTATAGGGGTTGCTTGTTAGTATACATTTCTATCACCCCCTCCTTCTATTCAAAACCAAATAAAAAACCCCACCACGGCTGGCAGTACTTACTCAACCAGGAACTGTTGCTGTGGTCCTATTACAGAGCCGGGTCTACATATTCGGATCCAGGCGATGGATTCTGCAGCTGTCATTCTATAATGCTTCATCATATAACATGCTATAAGCGTACCTGTCCTTCCCAAACCAGCTGAAAAAACAGTAGACATATAAAAACGGTTGAAAAAAAAAAAAAAAAAACTTGTTAAAATGGAAATTCATGTGGCAATCAAACTTAAATTGTTTTTCTTTTCAGAAAATGCTCCAACATGCCGAAGAAACAATGAGATGTGAAAATGCATTATGCTATGGGAACATAGAAGGCGTCTGTATACAATAGGTCATAGGATGAAGCCGATAATCTGCAACTCTAACTCACCTTTACAATGCACAGCTATGGCACCTTCTGCATTCTCACAGATGTTCAGGAACTTCTTCACTATGGAGTCACTAGGGGTACTGCCATCCACAAAGAACAAGTCGTGATGTTCAAAGCCAGCATCAATAAATCGCTTTGCTTCATACATCTTCTTATTGAGGCGGATAATGGTAGAAATGTGGTGGTCTCTGAAGTAGGGGAAGTAAGCTTCTGGAGCATGATGCGGGTACCCTAGATGAGGAGAGCACATTATAGGAAGGGATTAGTCACCAGCACATCCCTATTCTTGTGCAGCAAACATTAGTGATCATCACTAGATCAAAAAACGGATCAGCTGTTTTGCCAGTGGTAAAATGTTTACCATTGAGTTGAAAGTTGGCTTAATGTCTTGTGTAGCGTTGAACAGATACCAGAGTTTGGAATTTGACACCAACACATATTGTGGTATCAATCTACCAATGGTAATCCCACAGCCAGCTGCTCTCTGATGTATAAGATGCATTGATTTTTGTGTTGCAAAGGTTAATTTCCACATCCACAGGAACATGTCACTTATTTAATACAGATGAAAATGACCAATGAGGCAATTCAGCTATGGATTTTTTCCACAACATGTATGGGATAGTTATACATCCCATACTACACTGCTGTTGTATTTTGCTGCGGGTTTGCACATAATACACAATGTGCACAGCTAGCCTTCTGGGACTTGCATGTTTGCAAGGAGAGTTTTAGTTTTGAGAAGTTAGCCTCCAATTTATGACAGTATATGTTAAATTAAAAGATCAGTAGAACAGTTCAGGCACCCAATAACGAAATCGACAAGGCCCTAGTATTGTACCGTTCTACGCTTTCTAGTATTGACATTTCAATGCATAGTGCAACCCGAGTCTTGTGTTATAGCCAGAAGCTTTAAAGCGGACCCGACACCAGATTTTGACCACGCCCCATTATTCTGACTGACAGCTCTGTGTCTCTTCAAATCACTGCTTTGCCTCCTTGTACTTAGACAGTCTTCTAATATTTAACTACAGACATATAAAGATCTATGTAAAGATGGGAAATATTTTTACACGGTGTAATATTCATGACATGTGACCAGTGGCATCATCGCAGGTCCTTTAACCTTCTAAGAACAGCAAACTACCTCATGTGTGTGATTACATGAAATCACAGCAGTCTCCAAGGATGATGGATAGGAGTAGAAGTCCATGGAGGCTGCTGTGACTTCATGTGGTCAGATACATGTATGGGGTGCAGTTTGCTATTATTAGGAGGCTAAAGTACCTGAAATGATGTCACTCTGGTCACATGACATGAACTGTGACCAGTAAGGAGGCAAAGCGATCATGCGTATTCATGAGGAGGCGGTCCGAGACGCTGCTTCTTCCCTGGACAGTCCCATATGCTGGATAGGATCGATAGGAGGGTCCGATAAAGTAACACTAGTGGATACATGCAAATACGGTCCTTTTTCTGCACAGAAAAGGGATAGAAGCTTTATGTAGAAAGTCATTTAACAAGAAAACCTGAGCTGCAACAATGGAAAAGCTCAAAGTGTACAAGTGTCAATGAGCATGTTCCAGCATCCAACTGTTTTATACCAGATAAATAGATTTGTTGCAGGGTGTAGGTCAAGCTCAGGATCATTTTCCAAATACACGGGGACCCCCCTAAGAAAACTAAATGACACAATGTTGTAGAATATCAAAGAATCAAAATGACACTATTACTACATACCATTTTCCACTTTACTTTTATGATGGGGTCCACTGAAAGCTAGAAATTTTTCTGGAATTATCCAGTTAAAATCTCCATTCTCAGCTCTCTGTTACAGAAGGGAATAATTTAAAAAAAAGTTAACAATAAAGTGTTTTCCTCAAAAGCTTCATACTAAGAAACGATGATTTGCTGTGAAAAGCTTTTTATTAAACCTCACCTCATAGTGTTGGTATTCCTCCAGATTAAATGCTCTAAAATCAAAGAATTCATACTGCAGCGCCTACAATATGAAATATAAGAAATCATATGATATACAGGGAAAACATTAGGACCCGGATCACACTTGTGTTTGAAGTCACAAAAATGATTACAAAGACTAAGGGTGATGGCACACGTGGTGTTTTGAACGCGTTTGTGGCCCGTTTTTAAGCAGTCCATCAAAAAACGCATGCGTTTTTGACCTGTTTGACCTGTAAGATAATTGGTCAAACCTGTCAAAAACGCATGCGTTTTGCAATGGACTGCATAAAATGGCCCAAAAACGCGATCAAAACACCACGTGTGCCATCACCCTTACAGATCCATTAAAAGGGTTGTCCACTTCCAGCAAATAATAATAAGTTATTAAATTTTCAAATACAGAAAGTATATCAATTCTTCACAGGTTTCTAGATCTCTACTTGCTGTCTTTCTATAGGAAGCTTCATTGTTAACTTCCTGTAGATAACCACAATATCAATTATTTGCTGGGATGTGCTTAAAATGAACAACCCCTTTAAAATGTCTATTGGCTTCCGTTAAAGTGTCCATTTGCACCACTCCTATTAGGCTTCCGTTATTTGCACAGGAATTTAAAAAAAACATTTTTTCCTTCTGAAATAATGTAAGTGATGAAAACGGACCCAAAAAGAAGAAGTCATCAATGGTCATTTTGATGGATCAGTTATTAGTTCTGGGACAAGTCCACACAGGTGTGATAAGACAGATAAAGTTTAGTTTCAATTCAGCACATAATTAAAAAAGGAAACTCTATAGAAGTAAATGTGCACACAATCAAATTTGTTTCTTTGTAGGTCTACTGCATTTACCAGAACCCAATTCAGACACAGTTGAATTTAAGTCAGCAGGTAAGTACACCTCCTCTGGGTATGGAGTGGAAAGGCTACCTGCACACGACTTTATGACTAGTTCAGACTAAGGCTACATTCACACTGGCGCATGGGGGACGTATATATACGATTGACGGATACACGGCGTATATACTTCCCCCATAGACCGCAATGGGTGCACGGTGCCGTCCGGAAGCGGTATGGTGCACCACACGTGTGGCATCGTACTGTTCTGTAGCCGGGAAAAAGATACAACATGTCCCATCTTTCCCCGTAATACGGCGCAGTGCCCCATGTTTCTTTATGGAGAGGGACAGGGGTGAGGGCACACATTAGTGTGAATATAGCCTAAGACTACTCTCTCTCCTTTTCAACTAATCAGTCACAAGGTCTGCTAAAATAACGAATGCGGACAGTGATCTATTAAAAATGATTGTATTTAGTGCAGCCATGTGCATACTTGTGGAGTGCCAACAGTTTAAAGTCCCATACATAAGTTACCAAGACACTAGACCTGCAAGAAGACTGTGTGTGTACTGAAATGAATGAGTGATTTATAAAAGGTGCTAGTTGCACTTTTCCAGTTTTTTGTGATGTGGTGCTTGGTTGCATTTTTTTTTTGTCCAGGATTAAAAAACTTTTTGTATAGGACTCTGTGCAGTCCAAGGGTAAGAAAACAAAGAGTTTGTTCCCACCTCCTCCAGGGCGTTTGACAGCAAGTCACCTGCTACAACCTGAAATTCCTGCTGTATCAGGTGCACGGCTGTCAATGCTTGCCTGTATACAAATAGAAGCTGTGAGTATTAGCTCTTTATTGTTTCTATACCACCTGAGCCATATAGAACATGTTTTTAAATCACAGACAATTACTTATATAACCTTTAAAGGGAACCTACCACCACAAATCTACCTATAAAGGTAGATTGGGTGGTAGGTGGATCATTGGGACGTGAGGATAGCCCTTTTAAGGGCTAATCCTCACGTCCCTGCACTTTTTTGAGAACTTTAATTTGATATTTATTCAAATGTACTTATGTGGCTACCGGGGCGTGGAGTAGCCGCTTATGAGATTACACGAGGCGGCTACTCCACGCCCCGGTAGCCACTTTACTCCTCCTACTCACCCATCTTCGGCGCGCAGCTCCGCGTAGCTGCGCGCCCTCGTCCGGCGAGCCTGCCGTCTGCGCATGCGCAGAAGAGCAGGCCCGCGCCTGTTTCGGAGTTGTGACCGCGCAGGCGCGGGCCTGCTCTTCTGCGCATGCGCAGACGGCAGGCTCGCCGGACGAGGGCGCGCAGCTACGCGGAGCTGCGCGCCGAAGATGGGTGAGTAGGAGGAGTAAAGTGGCTACCGGGGCGTGGAGTAGCCGCCTCGTGTAATCTCATAAGCGGCTACTCCACGCCCCGGTAGCCACATAAGTACATTTGAATAAATATCAAATTAAAGTTCTCAAAAAAGTGCAGGGACGTGAGGATTAGCCCTTAAAAGGGCTATCCTCACGTCCCAATGATCCACCTACCACCCAATCTACCTTTATAGGTAGATTTGTGGTGGTAGGTGCCCTTTAAAGAAAAAAAAACCTATATTAATACTGACACATCAAAAACTGCAGTTACCAAATCGCAACCTCTACATTTGAATGTATTCTTAACATCAAAATACAGAAGGTCTATTGCCAACTCACCTTTTGCACAGCATGGAAACAGTCGAGAAGTGTTAAATGAAAACTAGAGGTACCGAAGGAGGCATCCCTGGAAGACATATTCATTTCTGTTACTGTACTAGGTATGTGTGGAAGCAGACTGTACAATATGCAACTGGAATACATAGATTAATACTCTAAGCCAGTGATGGCGAACCTTTTGCAGACCGAGTGCCCAAGCTACTACTACAACTGTTCTTCCTTAATTTTCAATCATATCAACCCCCTGAGGCCACCAATACAGTTGAAAGAGCATATGCAGACTCTCATTGTAGCTTCTCTCTGGGGTCTCTCTGTAGAATGAGAATGGTGGGTCCAGCAGGAAGACCTCCAAAGATAGTGCAGTTCTGTCAACAGCCTCAAACTTTTCCCGCAGTTACAAACAGCTAATGAAATGTCGCTTTAAAAAACATTATCTCTTAAGTTGCCCGGGACTGCGGGATTTGGTCCTATATGGTGAACTCTGTCCTGAAGTGTCTGAGTGCCCACAGAAATGGCTTTGAGTGCCACCTCTGGCACCCGTGAATAGGTTCGCCACCACTGCTTTAAGCGTTAGGTGCCTACTGAGGGTGCAGTCACATGTGGAGTTTTGAACCCGTTTTTAAGCAGTCCGTTAAAAAAAGCATGCATTCGTTTTTGTCCCTTTTTCTCAATTATCTTTATTAAAACTGGTCAAAAACGCATTTGTTTTCAAAAAATCATATGTTTTTTAACGGACTGCTTAAAACGCCACGTGTGACCGCAGCCTAAGGCTCGGTTCACCTATGGCTGTGGGGTCACTGTGCAGAATCCATTGCAAAGCTACATATAGCTCATAAAGGGGTCTGTCAATTTGTCAGTAGTTTGTATGGAAATAAATAATGCATCTAAAAGATAAAACAAGCCTTAGCAAATAATAAACAATCCTTAAAACATCTATCAAGATCACATAGTAAGAATTCAATGTATTTAACACTATTATTACCTAAACGGTAGGTAATTCACATTTCCATTCTGCAAAATTTTGTACATATCTTCTGGGAGTTTCTTCAAGTATATGATCTAAGAAATACAATTACAGAAACGTTTAACAAAAACCTGGAAGGGTCTGTATATAGTGTCCTAGCAGATCCTTATTTTACCAGCTTGTTACAATGAATATGTTACCCGCAAACATTACTGAGCCTAAAACAGAGCACTTACAGCATAACATCCGATGAGAAAGGCGGCGTTGGCTTGTTTTTTCTGGTCACTGTTGGTGTAATGGACAATCTTCTTCTTTGTCAGGACGAAGGACTACAGAAACAAAACAAAGGTCTTTCAAATTAGGAACTGTGATGAGTGACTATGTATATATGGCCATTTTCAGGGGTGGAGTGTCCATGACTAGAGGAAGTATTGCATCTATGAATACAGCAGAAAGCGTTTCTCTCGTAAATCCCTGATCGGTGGGAGCTAAACCATAGCTATGAGATCTATTCATGGTTCACTGGGCTTTCTAGGTCTCCGTCCACACTGCACTGGCCATTCCATAGTACTGCAGGCTCAGTTCTCATTACACTTCAGTGTGAGCATTGAGATTAGTGCATAGTGGATGGAGACATCCGCTTCGGGCTCCGGCCACTCTGTATAGTGAACAGCAGGCAGTAGTATCTCATCCTCTTTAGTAGGCTAAAACAAAAATACTTTGCAAGCTATTTTTTGTGATGTAAAATGATGATATATACTTCTCTCTGTGCATCTTTACTAACCCTACAACAAGACACTACAGTGGTGGAAGGGGGAGCATAACCACGAGAGGTTGATACCATGCCCAGGACCAGCCAAATACATCCTCTTTCCATCATAACTCACCTTCATTTTTCTATTGAGCTTGTAGCAATATTTGTACAGCAAGGCCAGGTTCAGAGGTCCAAAGTCAGCATAGAAGCTAAAAGACAAAAAACAATTACTCAATGATAATCCAGCATATCAGTCACATTGTAAACCAGCCTTAGTGCAATAAAGAGGGTGCTATTTTGAGAACCAGCACACCTTTAGGGCACATTCACACGGCAGCTATGAGGGTCATGATCTGGTCGCATAATTTCCTACCAGATCAGGGCCCCCATAGATTTCTATGGCTATCGTTCATGGTCTGGTGAGCACATGGTTCCGAGCGGCTGCTCATCTGTCTATGGAGGGAAGACGGTTGAAGAGCGCTCACCTCTCCCAGCCCTGTGCTCAGCCAGGAGAGCACCTGTCTGTGGGAACGAGCCCTTAGATTGTAAAGCTTATGCATCATTCATTTTAAAGAGTCATTGAACTTGTTAGTGACCAAGCTCATTTGCGCCTTGATGACCAAGGCCTATTTTTCAAAACTTGCATGTGACACTTTATCCAGTAATAATTTCAGAAGGCTTTAACTTACCCAAGCGGTTTTGAGATTTATTTTTTCCTTGACATGTTGTACATCAAGTTAGTGGGAAATTTTTTTAATGAAAAAAGGTGAATTCGGTAAAAATTTTGAAAAAAATTATCCATTTCAAAAGTTCTGTTCTGTTTCAAACGGATAGTAACTAATTTGGGTAGTAAGACTAACTTTTACAATATCCCAGCTTTCTCTTTGCATAATTTTATAAGGGTCCTTTTGTTTTATTACAATGCTGGAAAGATCACAAATCAAACAGCATTCTATTTTTTTTTCATGAAAATTTTGCAATCAACTAGTTCAGGGACCATTTTATTTCTAAGGTCTTTGGAAGTCATGTTAATAAAAACCTCAAACTATGGCCCCTTAGGGTGGTGACACACATGGCGTTTTTAGGCCGTTTTTTTGACAGGTTCGATCAATTATCTTAATTCAAACTGGTCAAAAAACGACCTAAGAACACCATGTGTGTCACCACCCTTAGTGACCGATGGAGAAATCCTTATGGGTGGTCACTAAAGGGTTAAAGAGAACCCGTCATGCAAAATAACCCCCCTAAACTAAATATATTTTCATAAACTGCCATTAGAGAGCATTGCCTCTATCCCTTCATTGTCCCTCTACATGCCTGTAAACCTAAGCAATGAGGTCCTAAAGCTGCATGCAAATGACCTGTGAAATGTCCAATGAAGCATTAGCATATTCAAGCTGTCCACTCTATTCATGAGTGGGAGGCACAGCCACACCCCCAGTGCATGACTGACAGCCTGTATAATGATGTGAGGCTGTATAATGATGTGCTTCCTGGTGCTGGTGGACACGCCCCCTGCAGCCTGTGTGTGCATGTGTGTGTATATAGGAGAGATACAGCAGCTCCATGCAGCCATGTTACAGCAGAACATGTCAGATTCATGTGTAGCTGATGTCTGTGTCTCTCACCTGTATATTAGGAGGATGCAGCATGTCAGCAGATGCAGCACAGATACCAGCCATGCTTTACTATCCATTACACACAGACATGAGCAGGGGGAGGAGACGGGAGGGGTAACAGGAGTGACATCACTGCCTCTGACCATGTGACCAGCCTCATTTACATGATCAAAAATAGAGGATTTTACAATGAATAATGTATGAAATAACTAGATAAAGGCTGGGATGGGATCCTTGTGATCTGCTCCAACAGGTAGTGGTGACAGGACAAGTGACACAGACCTGATGACAGCTGTCCTTTAAAGGAAATCTACCAAGTGATGCTAATTAGCAAGATTTCAGCAGTGGGAAAGGCGGTAGGGAGGGGGTTACAAGAGCTTTGAGGGCGTATATAAGCTAGGTGTTGGCCCCTGAAGTACTTGTGCTCCATTAACATAAAAGTTCATTTTAAAAGTACTGAAGTAAAAGCCTTTATAAGCACAACCCAAATTCTTGCTGCTACTGCAAATGAGGCTCAAGTGCATCCTGGACTGGCAACTGCACACAAGGGCTCTAGCTCTGGGTATGAATAGCCACCTAGCGTGACCATGTAGGCTCGACTGATATTTCATCAGTAACAGGAGTCAAAACCAAGAATAGTCAAAATATGGCTAAACTCTTATTTGTGTCAAGCATTAAGGTAGAGGGGTCAATAATTTTTTTACACTGAGTGCATGTGGAAGCTGAAGAAAAACTAACAGATGTAGTTAAAACCTATTGTCATGAACAGGTGTAATCGCTGCCAAGTTTCTGTTCAGTCTTTGTAGTTTTCTGTTCTGTCAGTGGGAAATAAAAATCACGATGCAGAGGTGAACTTCGCTACACAGAACAGCTGCAAAACTTTCCATTATAGGTAGATTTTAGCGCACAGCTGATGCAAAAAAAATCAACAAAATTATGAAATAATGTTTACAATAGGTGCCTATAAAGGAGTAGTTCACTTTACTGTTAGTGGTGTATGACAAACTTATTTAAAATGGAAAAACAAATTAAGCAAGTCAATGACAGAAAACCGGAGGACCTCCATTTACCATTGGTTTTATTTGTATGGCAGTAGACACCACTAGCAGTAGTGTCAACTTTATAACCTTTATAAGAAGAGGTAAGACCATAATAAGCTGATAAGCTGTTCCTGAAGAAACACCCATTCTCTCATCAGGTGCAATATAGCCTCATGCACGCAACCATATTTTTTGGCCGTGAGCTAGTCGCACAAACTATATTGGTAATGGTCATGGTGTAGTGATACCGCTCCACAAATTATAGAGAAGGTCCTATACCTGCCCGGACCTGCTGCTCATTTCCTATGGACATGTCTAACCTGACATTTACTTTTCCGTTTTCGCCACGTTTTGCTCACACAGTCATGTGCGCGAGTAAAAACTGTGGCTCCATTCCAACATGTTCTGCTCCACATAAACAAGAAATGGAAGAAGATTAACTGTGTGGATTGAGGGATACAGAAAGAAGTGGATCTCCAAAACAGGGTTGTTCTCTCAAGACTCCTAACATGGTCTGAAGATCTGGGAACCACAAGCTAATAACATAAACTGTAATATCAAACCAACCCTACCTCACCATCATGGGTCAAGAAACATAGGTCCATCACCTCAGATGAACAGCTCCGTCCTGTCAGATTACGGCTCTTGTAAGATGGATGTGACAAGTGTAAATTGTTATCCTGCAACACTTGCATCAGTACAAACTTTTTTTTTTTTTTTTTTTAACTACGAAAACATTTTGGATTACCTCTCAAACTAGCATACAGCAATAGAAGAGATGGTTTTCAGAGTATGTGTACTTGTTTGGTCAGGTTGACACAATGGAATATATGTCACAGATTTTCTGGTCGTAAGGCTTTCAGATGTGCATTTTGACCGACATGCCCTATATTTTTAGAACCATCCAACCAGAATAGCTTATTTTTTTGCAAGTAGAAAACCTCCAAATTAATTTAAATTTAAATGTAAGTTTATTGTAAAAGCTGTGAGAGAAACACCTTTAAAAACCCACAGAATTGTAGTCCTGAAAAAGCACTTCTTCCTATATTTAGCAGGATAGCCATCCAGACACAGGGACCACTGCTAGAGTCCCCGTATTGAGCAGAAACAATTACAGCCATGGCTCCCATGTGCCATCAATAACCCTACAGTCTTTCTTTCTGGAAAGATTATGTGCAATATATACCCATTTGACTACTAGTGAATATCACTGAACATAAAGCATGTTAGTAAATGTGAACTGGACTACTGGAATGATGACCCCAATGAGAAATGGAGGGAGAGGGTGGGGGTGGGGCACAAATCCTGCTCATAAACCACACTAGTATGTGTTGCTGTCCAGGGAGATGATAGTCACCCTACGTACTTACTTTTCATACACAAGGTCATCGTCGATGGAGAAATAATGTGTACTTGTTGTGGGCTTTGGTTTGCCACAGACGATAGCAAAGTAAAGACGCTCTGAAAAAAAGCAAAAGAGAAAAAAAGGTTACATGGCATCATACAGGATTGTAAAGTATTTGCCAGAACACTTCATGTGAAGTACATAGGGGTGACACATACCGCACATGCCATCCACACCACTGCAACAATGTATCAGAACAAAAGGCGCAGCAATTCTTACTCAGTGAGCACGAGTCACTGAACTCTGGTAAAGAACAGAGCACAGCACATACTAATACTCTATATATAGCATGCCCACGACACACCTAACCGCACTCCCTAATTCCACAAACAGTACAAGGCGCACTCAGGTGTAATACAACAGTGCACTCAGAAAGTGGCCTCCAAGTCAGATTCTGAAATGGCCTTATTTATATACTATAGGGTGTGTATGGTGGAAACATATCAATTCCTCCTTATTTTGACTGACCTCTTGCTACACCTCTGGGTAGAAGAGATCACCATTCTTGCAATTGTGAAGGTCCCATCAGATATTTATCACAAGCACTTTAGTACTAACAGAGCGATCCGGTCGTGGGGTTACATTTGGAAAATGGAAAGATATACATAGCAAGGTCATGTGTGTGTAACCATGAATGTGTCACTCATTTACCCAAAGCATGTCGTCAGAGTGAGATTTTTTTTTTTCATTTATCATTACTATTTTTAACATGTCAATCCGAAAGTAGAGATCCTAAACAGAGCAGAAATATATACGTTTAAGTATGCAGTCATTCGTGAATATTTCTACATCCTATTCTGGAAGTACAATGGTACAATAATCGATTTTTACATTGTGGTCTTTAAAACAGTTTATCCTACATTAATTTTTTTTAAATGAGCAAAAATATTGTTTTGACTGTACTGTAAAGGTGGCCCTGGCAATGTTTATATAAAATGTATTATTAATTTTGTGTCTTATACATTAAAGAGGACCCATCACCCTAAAAAAGTAAAGCAGCTCCTAGCACTACCCCATTTTTAGCAGTGTTAAACTGCTAGCTTTATCGAAACCCTCTGATAAAACTAGCAGACACAGTGACGCCATAGCCTCAGAACACCGGACCGAACTTACAGCAGTCCGGCGTATTCGTAAGGTGATGGTTCGAGGCGCTGCATTTTTCCCTAGACAGCCCCTCCCAAGTCATAGGCTGGCGTAGTAAGCAGCTCCTAGTGCCTTCTTTTTTTTAGGGCGACAGGTCCTTTAAAATATAAATATATATATATATATATATATATATATATATATATATATATATGAAAAAAAACAATGTAACGATATATAGAGATATCTTAGATGATATATCGCTACATGCCAGTGCATTGTGTAATATTCTAACTCTGTTGAAGCTCTCAGTTGGACAAAAACCTCCCATTGGCAGCAGGTGAGAGTTATATCTTAGTGGTAGAGCTCACTGTAACATTATTGCTTACAACAGTCAAGGTTGTGAGTATGAAGGGGGGCGCGACTGGCAGGGGTTCCTGTGACAAGCCTGCACATTCACTATAGCCAACTCATCTCTATGCCAGGCAGAATAGTATACTACGTATCCTGGCCACCAGATACATCAGGAGGTACTGGAGGGGCAGAATTTCATTATGCATTGGCGTATGATAAATCTTCCCCCTTGTGTCAGAGGGAAACCCTCTCAGATGTGGATATACATATAATTACATGTACATATAATATACATATACTCAGAGGATTCTCTTTAGAAGTGCAGGAACAATATCCAATATCTACTACATTAGGAATCCACAGAACAGCATTGTCACTAAATACATAAATGACTGGACCCTGGTACTGAACTTTTGATGCATTTCTGCTAAAAAAATATATATATTTTGACTTACATGTGACCCAAATATCTTGGCAAATAAGAAAAAAAAGACATTAAAGACTCTTTGTTATTGTTAATTTCTGCCGCGTTATCCTTTAGAAACTCTGACCGGCCAAACAAAAAGTAATGCTGCAATAGAATAAAAATAGCATTGAATCTTCCTGTGTGCCCAGAGAATACAATGTTACTATTGATGTACAATGTGTACACAGCTCTCCGGTAGTGAAAATAGCTGGTGTGTTTACCCAACAGTATTACAAAAGGGATCATTAATCTAGTGCAAATGAATGTATAAACCAATAATACACTGATTGTAAGCTTCTGTGAGCAGATCCCTCATTCTTATTGTTTCATAGGACTATGTTATTTCCCGTTAATGTCTTATTTTGTCTCTATATGGACCCCATGATCTGTAAAGCTCTGCAGAATATGTTGGTGCTGAATAATACTGTATTTTCTTGTGTTAGGAGATGATCGTACTCAGAGATTTGTATCCGAAAAATCTTAAAAAAGTAAGCGGCTAAGTTAAAAATAAAAAAATGTCTAAAATACCGTGTGGCCTATGGGCCTGGGTGGGAGAGGTTAAAGATCAAAGTTTGGCTTTTTACAAGAACTGTTCCCTCCCAAGTTTGGTGTCACAATGTAAAATATAGAATAGTTAATCTTCTCATAGGTTAATGTGTCGTGTCCAATTCTGGATTGTAGGTGAAGATATGTAAAGGATGAATATCATGGAGGTACAATATTAATCACATCATATGGAAATATTACAGCAGGGGTCAGGAACCTTTGTGGCTGAGAGAGCCATGAACGCCACATACTTTAAAATGTTATTCCGTAAGAGCCGTACCATATGCATATCCAGTAGATAGTCTCATTGTCATGGGTGCCCCGATGATCTAGGTCTCGGACCGCAGACACACCCGTGCTCCTCTCCGTGGCAGCGCCCTTTTCCGAGCTCACTCACCTCTCCACGTTCCTGCTCCTGTCCCGGCTGGCCAGCGCGTGTCGGCACTTGCAGATTTAAAGGGACAGTGCACCGCCGATTGGCGCTGCCCACTTCCTGGGTTCCAATAAAGACCGGCGGCTCCCAGCATTCCCTGACGGATCTTAGTACTTCATGCTTATGAGAAAGCTTTCCACAGTGGTTCCTTCCCTTGACCTCCTATTGTGACCCCGGACCTGTTCCTGATTCTGCTCCTTTGCCAGCTCTGTTCTCTTGCTCCGTTCCCGACCATGCATCACTGCCGGGCTCTGGTGAAGACTGGATGCCACTTAGATTCCTGTCCAAGGTGTCTGCTTACATCATCATCCACCATGGTGCAAGGAGTTCACTACTCCAAATCCTGACACCCACCACATGCCTCCCAGTAGATAGGTAGTCACAGTACATGCCTCCCAGTAGATGGGTAGTCCCAGCACATACCTCCGTAGATAGGTAGCTACAGCACATACTCCCAGTAAATAGGAAGCCACAGCACATACTCCCAAGTAAATAAGTAGCCACAGCACATGGCCCCTACTATATAGGTAGTCACAGCACATGCTTCCCAGGAGATGGGTAGTCACAGCACATGCCTCCCAGTAGATGGGTAGCCACAGCACATATGCCCAGTAAATAGGAAGCCACGGAACATGTCCCTGAGTATATAGGTAGCCGCAGCATATGCCGCCAAGTAGATAGGTAGCCACAGCACATACTCCCAGCAGATAGGTAGTCACAGCACATGCCCTCAAGAAGATAGATAGGTAGTCACAGCAAAAAAAAAAAAGTATTCACTTACAAGGGCTCCCTGGTGCCAGCTCCTCATCGCTCCCACGCTCTTCTCTTTGACCCAGACTTAGACAATGGCGGCGAGGGCACCTGGGTCTAACAAAGGACATAGGCAGCGGTAACATCACTGCCTGTATCCAGTGATCAGTCTAAGAGACACAGCAGCCATCACTATTTATTAAAGATCTGTCTGAGAGCCAGATGGAGCCAACAAAAGAGCCGTATCTGGCTCCCGAGCCGTAGGTTCCCTACCCCTGTATTACAGGATCAGCGTCAGTACGGAAAACAGGTGTGGACATAAAAGCTGAAAACATCAGAAGCAGAACAGTGTAGACATTACATAACAGGACATAACTCCTGCCCTCAGTCATCATACAGAACATGTTCAGGTGACCTTTACTACAAGGGAGGGAAAGATTAACAAGCAGTGGGAGCCAATCACAAGGGAGCTCTGATTTCAGGACCTCGAGTTGGAGAATTGAAGGGAGTATCTGATTGGTCCTACTCCAAACCTGCAGGACAGCAATCACACTGAGGTGAGACAGGAATGGTAGGGGCCACGTTACCACCCCCCAGCACAGAGTGACCACAGACATGGGGAAGCTCCATGCCAGGAGAAGTGTGACAATGGCCACCAGCCCGCAGCTTACCATCGAACACGTCCACCGCACCGGCCGGGAACTCCTGCTCTTCCCCCATGGCGAGAACTTGTGTTTAGCGGCGGGCACCGGGGCTGGTCACACTGCCATGCAGCACTGCCAGATCGCGCAGGTAGATACCAGAGCACGGAGTCTCCAAAGTGTGAGCTGTAACTCTGATCACGCACTTGGCCGCCTGCCAGTACGAGCAGCAGTGCCGGGCAGGACACAGCCCTGATCAGGAGGGCAGAGGGCACGAGGATGCAGAGTGAAGTCCAGAACCGCAGCGCTACCGCACTCCTCACTACAAATACCAGTCCGGTTTGTTATGGATCCGAACCTGGCAAACAGGGTCGTGCATAGAGCTTGGCACCCACCCCCATGCCCGATCCTTTCTAGCTGATTGGCCAGCGCTCCAGCCGTTGTTAAAAGGAATGCGGTTCCCAGCCAATAGTGAGCGCCCTTCAGTTTAAATGACCAGAGAGGGGAAGGCACCCGCTCCGCCCCCGTGTGAAATCGTCCTGAACTCGTGTTACTAGTCCGGACGGACACTCCCAGCACCTCTCAGTACAGTACACCGAGGGTGTGCGCACCTACCTGACAGGGCGCGGAGCATCTACTGTACAACAGCCTTTATAATGCCGCAACCCTATAATACAGTACATTATGTTGTGGGGGCACAAACTGTAAAATTATTTTCGTTGTTACTTCATAACTTTAAGTCTACATTCACACGAATGTATGGGGGGGGGGTCCCCATAGAAACCAATGAATGCAGTCTAATTTTGCTTCTGTTATGAATCGTAATGGTAGTCACAGTGATCCTTCCAGCAGTCACAGGGATGCCCCACAGTGGCCATCAATGATAGGGATGCCCCACAGTAGCCAGCAGTCACAGGCATGCCACTAGTAGCCACACTGCCTGGCCTCAGTCGCCACAGGGATGCCCAACAATAGGCAGCAATGGTAGGGATGCCCCACAAGTAGCCAACAATGAAAGGGATGCCCCATAGTAGCCAGCAGTCACAGGCATGCCACCAGTAGCCACACTGCCTGCCCTAAGTAGCAACAAGGATGCCCCATAGTAGGCAGCAATGATAGGGATGCCCCACAGTAGCCAGCAGTCACAGGCATGCCGCCGGTAGGCACACTCCCTGGCCTCAGTAGCCACAGGGATGCCCCACAGTAGCCAGCATTCAGAGGAATGCCCTAGCAGTCACAGTGATGCCCCTAGTAACCACAGGAGTGGTGACATCATGCCTCCACATTTATCATGCCATCTCTGGTCTTTGGAGCCTTTGACCTGGTGGACATGCCATCACCGTTGCCTGTGTTGCATCTACTATATCACAGACTGCACAGGAGCTAAAAGCTGCCCCACGTGGGAAGCAGGGGTGGTAGCTAGAACTCTGCCCTGTGGTGTCTCACTCCTAAGACCATTGGAAAAAAATACATATTTCCAATGGTCTGTGAAAAAGTCATTCAACTCCCAAGGACCACTGGTCTAGATACTCTGGGCTAGTGTAGTGTAATAGGCTTTGGGCCTGGCTAGACCACTGATGCACTGGATGAATAGAATGCCCTGTCTGCCTAGATCTACAAGAACATAGCTGTGTTCTATAACTGGAGCACAATAATGGGAAAAAATTTGTGGCAGTTTCACATCAGTTTACAACGAAGATCTTGATCTGGCGTCCCAGCCCTGCATCCTAATGGCAACGTCATTCTCCAGCTATCCAAAGATCTTGCGCATGTGCAGTTTGCCTGTGATCTCGAAGCTGTTACTGCGCATACTGTTCTGGCTCCATGATCACAGGTGCCATATGCATATACACCTACAGAATGACATCGCCATTAGGATGCAGGGCTGGGACGCCAGATACATGGACTAGGCAGAGCAGTCAGGAAGCAGAGTTTGCCTGCTTGCCTGGTCGTGCAGCCCCATCTCTTTAACTGCATTTTACAAAAAAATAAAAGCTGATTTCTCATTGCCCACCTCAGTAGCCAGCACCCTAGATGCATAAAAAAACACAATACAAAATAATAAAAAGCCACCTCAGCAATGATAATATCCACTGTAAAGCCATAAATACACACCCAGAGACCAAATTCTGCATTCAGACAATTACTAATATCGACCCCAGACCAGACAAATAATAATACAGACCCAAGACCAGCCAATAAATACAACCAAACCAGAAAATAAATAATAGAGACCCCAGAGAAGTCAAACCGTAATATTGAAGAACCTTAGAGCATACAGTAATGGAGCCCCTCGGAGCAGACAATAATAAAAATGGAGACCCCCATGCAGCCGCCTGAAATAAGTGGAGCCCCTTACCATGCTGGAGCTCCCCTCAGAGCCAGGAGAGTTCAAAATGGTGTGCTAACCGCTTCCTGGCCCACTGCACCAATGAGCACTTCCATCACTGGTTACAGCTCTCATTGGTCTCTGCCGGGCAGCAGGTTGTGCACTCCTGGTTTAGACGAATACAGTTCACAACGTCTTCCCTTTCGGTTGTATCCTACAGATTATTTTTGCCATCTACGTAGCCACAAAGCATCGCTCTAGCTGGGGGTTTTGCCTCTCGCTTTACGCCATCATTAATCAATTAGTAAATGAGACAATTTGAGGGTATGTACATCCTGTTCTACTTCAATATTGTTGCTTTCATTTATTAAAGCATACTGGGAGATGGATGTGAAGAGACAGGACACAAAGAGGCTGAACATCTATGCATACTAATCTGTCCCAATTCAGCCAGTCATTACTCATTACATTATATCAGAGTAATTGGGAAGATGGATAGATGGATTGTGTTAATTAGGAGATGATTTGATGAAGCACCCCAGTCACAGTTCCTTATCAAAAGTTTTCTATTAAGTTCCTGAGGCGCCATATTCTCTGCTGAAACGACTAACAGCTTCAATGAAGCTCATAACTCCACAATAATATACAATGGATTTCTCAAGTAATCTGGAAAGACAAATGCAATCACCTCTATGTTTATATATCCATGAGAGCAGAAGGACCATTTTATAGCATGCATTTCAGTCCATTTAAAAACGCATGCGTTTTTGAATGTTTGCCATGCATTTGGCTGCTTTAACCTGTTTATCTTCATTTCTAGAAGTGTAGCCAGCTGTGAAACAAATTAAAACCAGCCAAACACATGGTTAACGTTCAAAAATGCATACGTTTTTAAACGGACTGAAAATACAAAAACGCGACGTGTGGTCCAAAAACGTGACGTGTGGCATCACCCTTAGGCTACCTGCACATGAACATGCTTGATCCGTGGAAACACGTCAGAGTGCTGGTCAGATCCCACAGACCGAGTGCAGTGGACAATAGTCCCTGTCTGCTGACCCATGGGATCTGATCAGCACACGGATTAATTTCCATGGCCTGAACATGTTCAAGCACATAATGTACACTCAGCAGAGGCAGAGAATGGATGGATGCCTTGCAGAGGCATCTGTCCCCCATAAGACCGCTGCACTTTTTCAACCAGTGTTTCCTGGTCAAAAACGGACGATTTGGGTGAAAATTATGAAAATCCAATTGTCACAGGGACAGAAAAAATATTCTTTCTGAAAAAATATACAAGTTTCAACTTAAAGGAAACCTACCACTTCTGAAGGTAGGTATGAGATGTAAACACCGGGCACCAGCTCAGGGTGAGCTGGTGCCGGAGCTTACCTTAGCTAGTGTTTTAAACCGCTATATCGCGGTTTAAACACAATTTGATTTAAAGCCCCGAGGTAGCTTCGGCGCGGCGCCTCCGGCACTTCCTATGGAGGCAGGCGCGCGCACGGCCGTGCGCAGCGCCGAAGCTACCTCGGGGCTGTAAATCAAATTGTGTTTAAACCGCGATATAGCGGTTTAAAACACTAGCTAAGGTAAGCTCCGGCACCAGCTCACCCTGAGCTGGTGCCCGGTGTTTACATCTCATACCTACCTTCAGTAGTGGTAGGTTTCCTTTAAGAACAAACCTACAGAACCATCTTGTACGTAACCTTTACTTATCTGGGGCTTATATATCCGACCATTTCCACAACTCCTCTGAGAAATCCCTTGTATCAGCTGTACAAGAAAACCAGCAAGACAGGCTCTATTTGTTTCCACGTGTTATTTACAGGATCTGCAGGGTCACCCATCTCCCAATCCAAATGGTCAGAGAGAGAATAAAGAAGTCATTTTGTGTGTTGCACTGTATTTATTATTTAGTATTTTATACTATGGGCAGAATGGCTGTACATAGGCTGAAAACGGATGGTTTGTGCAGTGGTTATTAGAAGGGATTAAGCTGCAGCACCCAAAACCTATTTAAGATTTTTTTTTTTCCTAGAATCAGGATGGGATCTGTAGAAACATTGCTAGAGTAAATTTCTGAGAGGAGCTGTGGTTTACCTGCAGCAATTATCGCACATGTGTTCCTCACCTTTTAAGGGGTTGTCATAAATTATGAGTTTAATGAATACTAATACCATACTAATACTAATATATTCTCCCTTCTGCTTCAGCATGGCAGCTCCCAACACTGCTATTCTTTTGTACAAACAGAAAACAGCAGTGATGAGTGAGTGGAGCTGCACTGGACCGGAGCAGAGAACTGAGCCAAGTATAACATCCTTTGTTACTTTATATTAGCCCTGTGCTTCATGTAAGGTTATTTTAACCAAACATTATTTAAGAATATTATGTAAACTATCATTTACAATGGCTGACAACAATCTCCCATCAGCCAACAATGTACTAGACACTAAATTATAAGTAAAATGGATTTTCTATAGTTTTTTTTTTATATTTAATATGTCTAGACAGATAAGCATGGTTGGTCCAGGAAACATGGGATTCCAAGTGTCAGGCCAAGTTTGGTTTCTTGTACCTAACCTCGTATCACTGGACTGAACTGACTTCTGAGGTTCGCTCTGGAAAATCTCACCAGTGCCAGGTTGTAATCACAATGACAGTTCAAAGATTCACTTTTAGTTTAGCCTAAATTAATTCTAATATTAAGAGAGCAGTAACCCTGCCCTTATGTTTAAAAGAAAAAATAATAACAATAACCATCGAAGAGCCTAATCTAATAGTACAATAGACCTTTATCAGTTGATGTAATGAAAGTTTCCAATCCTAGTAACTGTCACTACATGCATTTAGATAATGTCTGATATTTATAGCTTTACGTAACCAGATTCCTTCAGAGACACACGTGAGGTTTGTTGATCTAGTAAGACAATGATTTAATGCTATAAGGAAATGTGTCCTAACATGATACTTCATAATCTTCTCATTATGTAAAACTAATGACATGATTGCATTTTTATATACTTGATGAACTGGTTATAAACTATAAAATGTGGATGATAGTAAACAATGAACCATGAGATTCAGTTGATAGAACATGCTTCAATAAATTTGCCCTGTGAGAGTGGAATTATAAGGGACACCTAAACTTAGACCGATCTACTGAAAATGTACCAGAATTCATTTGTAAATCGCCCCCAATAAATAATAAATAAAACAAATTTTTCTCATGTTTTAAATACATTCTACAACTTTTCCGACAAGTGGCTCTAATATATTGCAACACTGTAAGCAAAAATTGTCAAAGGTGAACAAAAGGTGGCATAAAGTTAGTCTATGTAGTTGGGCCCAGTTACAACAATCTAGTCCTAGCCCTATGGGTATCCATGCACGTTAGGTTACTATTTCTCACAATTCCCTCACGGGTGCACATATGGCTTGGCTGAAAGTGTATGTTTAGTGTAAGGAGAATGCTGCTATCTTGGCTTCTCAGAACAAATGGATCGGGTAGAATTCCTGTTTTATATCTGATCCAACATTTACAATTAGGAGTGAGTTGTGAGGCCCTATACACACTAGCTGGATGGCCAAACCTACTTAAGACTTCATTCCTTCACAACAGGATCTTGCTTGACAGCTGTGAATGGTGGGTGAGGTCAATGGTTACATGCCTCACTTGTAAACCATGTACAATATGTACAACACGCAGCATAGCGTTATAAAGATTTCTCATGACATAAAAATGTCATCCCGTCATTGTAAGAATAGCTCCCCTGCTCATCCTCATCCTCTACTCCTAAAGTTCAGCATGACAGCTGTGGTGGCCCCTCTTCTACTCCTGTCAATCCATTTCTTGGGCTAAGTTCGCACTACTGTTCAAACCTCCGTTCCCTACCTCTGTTAAAAAAGGTACTGAACGGAGGTGTAACGTATCAGTTATAAATCCCATTGACATCCATGGAAATTTTATGTCATCCTTTATGTTCTGTTTAGGCAGGGATCTGTAATGCATGTGTTTTTCTGACAGAAACAATTACGGTTCCTGTAGTACTTTTTCTCTGTTTTAAAAAACCGCATGGATACCAGAACTCTGTTCTGTACTTTTTTTTAACTGAGGTTTGAACAGTAGTCAGGGCCGCTTCTGCCATGAGGCAGGGTGAAAGGACAGGGCGCTGCGGGGGAATGCCGGTTTCTGGAGGTAAGTACCAGGTTTATTAATCTTGGGGAGGCTGTGCGTAATACTATGGGGGGAAGATTGTGCATAACACTATGGGGGGGGGGCTGTCCATAAAACTATGGGGGGGGGGGGAGGCTGTGCATAATATTATGGGGGGGCTGTGAATAATATTATGGGGGAGGCTGTGTATAATACTATTGGGGGGGGGGAAGGCTGTGCATATACTTTATGACCTTTTGATCACTTTTTATAGAATTGTTTATATTTTTAAAATGACAAAAATTGCCATTTTCAACTTTGGGCGCTATTTTTAGTTACGGGGGTTAAACGCAATGAAAAACCATTATTATATTTTCATAGATCAGGCATTTTCGGACGCAGCAATATCTAATATGTTTATGATTCTTACTTTTTATTTGTATCAGTTCTAGGGAAATTATTATTTTTTTTTTAAACTTTTTTTTTTATTTTTACTATTTTTTAGACTCCCTAGGGTATTTTAACCTAGATTGTCTGATCAATCCTATCATATACTGCCATACTACAGTATGGCAGTATATGGGGATTTTCCTCCTAATTCATTACAATGTGCTGATCGCACATTATAATGAAAGGGTTAAAATGAGAAACAATCCTAGACAAGTTCCAGGCGACCAAGGGTGTTACCGGTAAGCCTTTGCTGCAATATGCAGCCCGTGAGCCCTCTCCATGCACCCACACCCGCCATGTGACATACTGTTACGTCACATGTCGGTAAGGGGTTAAGCTATGATATGACTGATACCTATGCCTTCTATCCTTGTTACTAACACATTTCATTGCTCATATGTCCCTCTACTTCAATCTGTTGAAGATGTTTTTATGTGAGAGTAAGGTTCTTCAGAGTGACTTCAATCTATTTTCTCTAAGATCTTATTGTGTGTCCGTTCTGCATGAGAACGGTCCGGTGTTTTTAGCATACGTCGCAGCAGTTTCTGCTAGTGTTATCGTAAGTTTTGATAATGCTGGCAGTGTAACACTACGGCATCTGTTGTAGCACTTTAGTAAGCAGCTCCTGGTGCCATTTTAACAGGTGACAGGTCCTCTTTAAGTTTTTCCCATTGTGATATATGTGATGAGTTGCCCGTTTAGACTCACTTTTGCGACTTTTTGCTGTGTGCAACTTTTTAGTCCCAAATAGTAGCTCCCAAAAGTAAGTCTGGGTCTACCATGCTCAGTTTTGGGACTTATTAGGTACAAGAATGGGACAATTCCATGCCCAAAAGTCGCACAAGTTAAACAAACATCTGGACTACAAAGATAACTACGGTATGCTGCTTGATTCTGCACCTAAAAAGTCTCAAACTGTGAAAAGTCGCACAAAAAGAAAGCAATAGGAGTGATACATGTCCCCCTATATGTTCTACAGCAACTGAGAAGTGAAAAAAGGACAGCACTTGTGTAAAAGAAGATGAGACTAGGACATGTCAAGATTTTCTCTGTAGGCAGTCAATATATCTACAGTATGTATCTCCTGATATTCCTCCAACAGCAGATGCTAAGATGCTTTGCCACTAAAACGGTCAGGCAACAGCTTGTTACGCTGTGTCTATTATATGTGACATACATGCTCCGCTGAGCCAAGTGCATTGGGGTACTGGAAGAGATAGCCTTCAGCTATAATATGCATCTGACCGGCTTTATTACACTATTGTAATATACCTCATGGCAGATATATTAAAAGTGTATTATAGCAAGATTTTTGACCTGCACTTTATTCGGAGAAGCATTGTCTGGATTTCTCCAAGAATACAGTGCATGTTTTTTCATTGTTCAGTGGGTGACGCAGCAACCTCCCATTTATTTTATACAAGTTAGCCTTTAAATTAAGGTAGGAAAAGCCACATGGACAGTCTTAAAGAGGCTTACCAGGAATCCTAGAATACCCCCTGGTGTAACAAAAAAGTGTACTTACCATATTCCTGGCAGTGATGAAGAATCAGAGAACTACTGGCGGGAGCAGGGTAAGTACACCTTTTGCTTACAAATTCCCCGGCACCCAGGGGTTTTCCTGGTAAACTCCTTCAAACTGGACACAGATTAAAGTCACGCTCACATGTGCTGTTTATGCTGTGTTTTAAAACGCATTTGAAACGCATCCAGGAAAAACGCATCCCATTATGGGTTTTCTAATTGCGTTTTGAATGCAAAACTCAATAAGAATACAACAAAAACGTGTCGGAAAAGCGACTCAAGCCTATTGGCCCCAGGGTCAACATCTATAAAGCGTTTGTATGTTCTCTCTGTGTTTGCATGGGTTTCCTCCAGGTCCTCCGGTTTCATCCCACATTACAAAACATACTGGTAGGTTTATTAGATTTTGAGCCCCATTGGGGGCAGGGACAGATTTGGCAAGCTGTGTACAGCGCTGCATAATCTGTGTGCACTATACAAATAAAGGAATTACTATTATTATTATCTTTGTTATCTGGGTTAACACAAAAAATGTAAGGCTGACAAATGTCAGTAGCTTCTACCAGCCTCTTAGTGTGTCACATAAATGTGTTACCTAGCTACTAATACACAAATACGAACGGCACAGCCCCATAGACTTCTATAAGAGGGCACACCCACAAACATGGCCAAGAATAGGACCTAGTATTTCCTAAAGGATACTAAGCTCAGACATGGGTTTGTGTGTATAAGCCCACTGAAATGCATGGAGCCAAGAGAAAACCACATACCTCATGTCTCCCAATCAAGTTGAGATTCCTCTAAAATAATACAATAATACAAACAACTCACATCCTTATGGTGTAAACGATCTAAAACACATGATGCTTTTTATCGATAGCATGCAGTTCAGTTGACTTCCTAAACGCATTATCAAGCGCAACACATGAACACGGCCTAATGGCGCGTTCAAACATGGCGGTTTTCAGATGCGTTTGGCTGGTTTGAAAGCGTTTTTCTTCAATGCTCGAAGTGTAAGCCGCTGTGGATAGCACATAGACAAATTAATTTCTATGGGCTCTGTGAAGGAAACCGCGACGTTCCGGACCCCTGGAGGGTAGGTAAGGTCACTCAGTTATCCTTTTACAGACACTCCCAGAACGCACGGGCTCTGAGAGGCGCAGGAAGTGATTTAAAGTTGTCCACACAACTTCCGGATATGGCACAACCCTAAATCAAATCCCTGAATGGCTATAAGATCCCTCTCACTAGCCGCAGTGAGACAGAATATTATCAGCCTTATGCTGCCACCAGTTCTCCTTTAATATAAGCCCGGTCCGTAACGGGATTATATAGGGTGAGGAACCAACCCGGTAGCATGTATATAAGCGAGAAACCCGGACGTAAGATTCGTGATCGAGATAAAAGAGCAACACAGATTAGATTTTATATTTAATTGCCTTAAGGGCACACTAGACAATACAGTACACACAATAGATATATACAGTAAACAGAGTACAAATTACACGGGTAGCACCACAAGTCTAAGCAGTTTAGTTGGTTAGTTACCTTTGTGTGTGGCCTAATGGGGATGGATAGTCCACACCTTTAGATCCTCCCTGCGCTTAGTTGATGTTAGTTTCCCCCAGGGCAAAGACGCCGGCCCCTTCAAGGGCGCCCGATTATATCAGGTGTGGACACACCTCTGCCCATCCTAAGGGGGGTCAATGGTCCCTCCTACCTGATATTACATCCAGAGCCCTGGAGAAGCCACAGCTACCCCATGGGAAGGTCCTGGGGTCATGGTTCTGGTATCATTGGATCCGGGTGAATCCCAGGATCGCATTGATACCAAACCTGACCCATTTGCTATGGTCCTATCCAGAGATATTGATATCTCTGGATCTGAGTATCCTAGAGCAATGAACAATGGGTTGTTATGATTTATGGAGAATAACTGATCCAAAAATGTATTTGGTGTTCTGGTGAGACGGACCATAACTTCATAACTGTCTCTATACAACCTGGTGATGTGAAAGTTTTAATGGCTCTTTGTTTGCGACTGGGGAGGCGAGGGGGGGTGAGGCCTGCAGTCGGTTTGTCTGTATAGGTCTTTGAAGCCCAGCCACATGCTGGTTTTGTCAACAAACTGGCTCATTTAGGTTAATTTCCTGAGGCTGGGGGATGGGGGGGGCTTGATGACCAAAACAATACCTGCAGGTTCCTCACACCTCCCTCCTATAGAGGGCGCTAAGGGGTAATACCTTTGTGTTTCCCCATGCGCCCACTCACTACCTCTCTAAGCCTGAGAGATACCCAGCTTCAGCATCACGTCAGTCACCCAGCTGTGGCGCTGTTGCACCTCAGGAGGCACCCGGTATGCTGAAAACTGGGATGGGGTTTGGTCCCCGGGGTCCATGTGATGGACTGCCAACGGGTTCCTCCCAGGTTGGTTGCTGAGCAACTCCCGGAAGGGGTGAAGGGTTGCCCACAGCTGGGACCTTTGGTCCGTCCGGAGCTGCTGGCAAGCCTCTACATCCGCAATGGGTTCCTCTGCCCAAACTGGACAGGGTACCATTGCATGTGGGTCACTGGGCCATACCTCTGGTGTACCCTGCTGAATTGTCCTCTGGTACAGTCGCCCTTGGTCCCAGGCCCGCTTGGAGTCGGAGTCCAAGGGAGACTCTACCACCTGCTTCTCCTTAATTTTCAGGCAAGCGTCAGCGTCTAACGCTACCGTAAACTCCTGGCTGGACGTGGCAAGAATTGGTGCAACTGCCCCATCTTCTGCTGGCTTCCCAGGATCGATCTCCTGGCCTCTGTCTGACTTGGCAGCCAATTGGTCGGAAGGGAGGAAGGCAGGGAACCCCCAAAGGGCCTCGACGCTACGCCTGCACGTCACCGCGGCGATGGTCGCCGTGACCGCAGGTAGTGTCTGCTTCCTCTCAGCTTCCAACCCAGTCTCCAAGGCAGACAGACTGACCTGGTGCTGTGACATTCCAGTTGGGGATGGGACATGTAGCGAGTCCTTGCCGTGAAGACCTACCTCTACCGGCACTTTCCCGTCCTTGCTGACAGGCCCTCCCTCCTGAGACCACTGACTCGACGTGGTGAGAGTAGAAGAAACCCCCACGCCTTCTGCCAGTTCCTCCGGATCTGTCTCCTGGCCTCCATCTGACCTGGCAGCCACTTGATCAGAAGGGAGGAAGTCGGCGAGCCCCCGAGGGGCTTCAACGCTCCAGCTGCGCGGCCCAGCGGCGATGGTCGCTGTGACCGCAGGTAGCGTCCGATTCCTCACTGCCTCTGACCCAGTCGCCAGGGCAGACAGGTGGGCCCTGTCCTGAGACAGTTCAGTTGGGGATGGGCCATGTAGCGAGTCCTTGCCGTGAATACCTACCTCTACCGGCACTTTCCCGTCCTCGCTGACAGGCCCTCCTTCCTGAGACCACTGACTCGATGTGGGGAGAGTAGAAGAAACCCCCACATCTTCTGCCAGCTTCCCAGGATCTGTCTCCTGGCCTCCATCTGACCTGGCAGCCACTTGATCAGAAGGGAGGAAGTCGGCGAGCCCCTGAGGGGCTACAAGGCTCCGACTGCGTGTCCCAGCGGCAATGGTCGCTGTGACCGCAGGTAGCGTCCGCTTCCTCTCCACCTCTGACCCAGTCGCCAGGGCAGACGGATGGGCCCTGTCCTGAGACAGTCCGGTTGGGGATGGGCCTTGTAGCGAGTCTTTGCCGTGAAGACCTACCTCTCCCGGCACTTTCCCGTCCTCGCTGACAGGCCCTCCTTCCTGAGACCACTGACTCGACGTGGTCAGAGTAGAAGAAACCCCCACGTCTTCTGCCAGTTCCCCCGGATCTGTCTCCTGGCCTCCATCTGACCTGGCAGCCACTTGATCAGAAGGGAGGAAGTCTGCGAGCCCCCGAGGGGCTACAACGCTACAACCGCATGTCCCAGCAGCGATGGTTGCTGTGACCGCAGGTAGCGTCCACTTCCTCTCCACCTCTGACCCAGTCGCCAAGGCAGACGGACAGGCCCGGTCCTGAGACAGTCCGGTTGGGGATAAGCTCTGCACAGAGTCCTTACCTGGGCACTTCACTAGTCCCGGTATTTTCCCGTCCTCCCCTGCAAGCTTTTTCCCCGCAGCTGTTAGCCCCCTGTCTCTCCCTACTCTAGGAGTGTCAGAGGACAACAGGTATCCAGAGAATGACAGGCCACTCCCCATAGTAGCCTGACCCTCTGCTTGGATGGTTCCCTCCCCCAAGGGCAAAGTGGGACCCATGACCCTACCCACCCCCACATTCCTGGCAGTAGGTAGGTCACACACATCAGTATTATCATTGACAATATCAACATCAGAGTCATAACAATCAATCTCAACAGTTACAGCGGCCGGCTGCATATTGCTGTCTGAGCGATCAGTCCCTGATGATTCTGGGGTCACATACTGTGACACTAGTCGGCCCAAGTCTGTTCCCAGCAGAACACTCACAGGAAGGTCAGGTGACACGCCCACCTCCCTCATGCCCCTCCCCGCACCCCAGTCCAAATACACCTTGGCGATGGGCAGTGCCGGTTCTGTTCCTCCAATTCCGGAAACAGTGAGGGTTTTCCCGGGTATCAAATCCTGTGGTGACACCAGTTCAGGCCGTACAAGGGTCAATCCAGCACCAGTGTCTCTCAGTCCCATGGCCCTAGCCTGGCCTATGGTGACGGGCTGCAAATTATCAGGGGACCTCCCACCACCCCCACCCACAAACAAAACAGGAGATGGTGTCAGGGACGGTCCTTGGCCTCTCTGGCGCTGTGGACACATGGCCTTGAAGTGTCCTGGTTGTCTGCAGAAATGACACAGATGGTTTTCACCCACTGATGTGAAGAGGGGAGGATGGGCAGGTGCCCCCTTAGGTGCAGGGGTAACTGGGATGGTGTTCGTCTTACCCCCTCTCCAACCAGCCGGTCTCCTGGTCTCCAGCGTCCGGTTGTTGCTGTATTCATCTGCCAGGCCAGCTGTTTCCAAAGCATCCTTGGGTTTCCGGTCACGAAGGTGCTGCTGTAACTCTTCCGGGCAATTCCACAAAAACTGCTCAATGGCGATTAGCTCCTTCAGCTGCTGGAAGGTGGTAAGTCCCAGTCCTGAGGTCCACTGGTCCACTGCTCGGAGAAGAGCCCTCATGTGATCAGTCCAGCTGTCAGCAGACCCCCGCTGCAAACTCCGGAGCTTCTTCCGGTAATTCTCAGGGGTTAGGTTGTACTGATGGACCAGAGCCTGCTTGATATCCTCATAAGTCAGGGTGGTCTCGCTAGACAAATAGCCGAATATTTCAAGGGCCTTCCCTCTGAGACGAGGGGTAAGGTACCGAACCCATTGGTCCACAGGCACATGGTACTGTTGGCAAGTTTTTTCAAAAGCCAGCAAAAAAGTGTCCAAGTCAGTACCTTTATCCAAAAGGGGAAAGTCCTCAGTCCGCAGCTTTGGGACATGGTTCTCCGGCAACACTGGACTAGCAGGAGCAGACTGTTGTAGCTGGAGCATCTGTAGCTGGTGTTCACGCTCCCGTTGCCTTTCTGCGGCCTCTGCTTCCACTCGCTCCCGCCGTTCTGTAGCCTCTGCTCGCTCTCGCCGCTCTGCAGCAGCCATGAGGGTCTCGTATGCAGCATGGTTCCCCGCCTGTAAACTGGACAAGGCAGCTTGCAAGATGGCCGCCGAGCCCATCAGACCATGTGGGTGGGCGGGCAGTGGGCGGTCCAATGTGGGACTGACCACTGGCGACTGGCTCCTTGGGGAGTCTGGGCAGAGCTCCCCCTCGCCTTGAACAATAGCGCCCCCCACCTCCTCCTGGTCCAACTGCGGTACTGCATCGTCCTCTGTAATGTCCACCGCACTGGCAGCATTCTTCCTGCCTTTGTTCCTACCGGCCATTATCACAGCTGTTGGTAACTAACAAAGAACTGCAACTTGATGTACCTCACACCTTACTGTAATTGCACTCTGCTTGTGTCTAGTGCTGAATTGGTCTTAAGATCCCAACACAAACGCTGCTGTTGGCAATCTTTAGTATTTGAGAGTATGGATTACACAATCAAACACTATTATCTCGATTATCCCACCGCTTGCCACCAATGTGAAGGAAACCGCGACGTTCCGGACCCCTGGAGGGTAGGTAAGGTCACTCAGTTATCCTTTTACAGACACTCCCAGAACGCACGGGCTCTGAGAGGCGCAGGAAGTGATTTAAAGTTGTCCACACAACTTCCGGATATGGCACAACCCTAAATCAAATCCCTGAATGGCTATAAGATCCCTCTCACTAGCCGCAGTGAGACAGAATATTATCAGCCTTATGCTGCCACCAGTTCTCCTTTAATATAAGCCCGGTCCGTAACGGGATTATATAGGGTGAGGAACCAACCCGGTAGCATGTATATAAGCGAGAAACCCGGACGTAAGATTCGTGATCGAGATAAAAGAGCAACACAGATTAGATTTTATATTTAATTGCCTTAAGGGCACACTAGACAATACAGTACACACAATAGATATATACAGTAAACAGAGTACAAATTACACGGGTAGCACCACAAGTCTAAGCAGTTTAGTTGGTTAGTTACCTTTGTGTGTGGCCTAATGGGGATGGATAGTCCACACCTTTAGATCCTCCCTGCGCTTAGTTGATGTTAGTTTCCCCCAGGGCAAAGACGCCGGCCCCTTCAAGGGCGCCCGATTATATCAGGTGTGGACACACCTCTGCCCATCCTAAGGGGGGTCAATGGTCCCTCCTACCTGATATTACATCCAGAGCCCTGGAGAAGCCACAGCTACCCCATGGGAAGGTCCTGGGGTCATGGTTCTGGTATCATTGGATCCGGGTGAATCCCAGGATCGCATTGATACCAAACCTGACCCATTTGCTATGGTCCTATCCAGAGATATTGATATCTCTGGATCTGAGTATCCTAGAGCAATGAACAATGGGTTGTTATGATTTATGGAGAATAACTGATCCAAAAATGTATTTGGTGTTCTGGTGAGACGGACCATAACTTCATAACTGTCTCTATACAACCTGGTGATGTGAAAGTTTTAATGGCTCTTTGTTTGCGACTGGGGAGGCGAGGGGGGGTGAGGCCTGCAGTCGGTTTGTCTGTATAGGTCTTTGAAGCCCAGCCACATGCTGGTTTTGTCAACAAACTGGCTCATTTAGGTTAATTTCCTGAGGCTGGGGGATGGGGGGGGGCTTGATGACCAAAACAATACCTGCAGGTTCCTCACAGGCTCATACACACAGATGTGGTTAGAAATACAATCCAACCTGAATGTGCGAAAAACGCTTTCAAAGCTGGAAAACGCATAGTAACATAAAAACACATACATTTTAGATGCATGCGTCAAAACGTCACTCGTGAATGCAGTCTTAGGCCTCTTGCACACTAGCGTTGCGTTTCACGTCAGGGTGCAATGCGTGAAAAACGGACGTTTTTGCTGCGTTTTTGTTTCATTTTTGTTCGCGTTTTTTTGCGTTTTCGGTGCGTTTTTCACGCGCGTTTTTTTTAAGTCAATGGGACTTTTTCAAAGGGACCAAGGTTCGGGAATAAAATGTTTTATTTAATTGAAAAATAATGTCTTCTGATAAGTTGCAAACATCTGCGATCTATTCTTCACTGTTCCGCGCGCGTATATTATCTCCCGACAAGTTAGCAGATGTGAAGAACATTGAAGAATAGAATAAAAACAGTGAACACAGTGAACACAGTGAACACAGGATCATTTAAGTGAAAAACACAGTGCAGAACACAGTGCAGAATAGATTACAGATGTTCGGCACATCTGCTTACTTGTCGGGAGATACGCGCGGAGCGGTGCGAACAAAATAGCATGTGAAGAACAATATATATGTGTGAAGAAGACATTGCAGATGTATGGAAACATCTGCAATGTGTTCTTTACACACATATATATTGTTCTTCACATGCTATTTTGTTCGCACCGCTCCGCGCGTATCTCCCGACAAGTAAGCAGATGTGCCGAACATCTGTAATCTATTCTGCACTGTGTTCTGCACTGTGTTTTTCACTTAAATGATCCTGTGGTCACTGTGTTCACTGTGTTCACTGTTTTTATTCTATTCTTCACTGTTCTTCATTGTGTTTTTTTAATTAATTAAAATCGTTCGCGAGCAGGGGAAATACTGTTATACTGGTCACCTAGCAACCCTTACGTTTAAAACGCATTGCACTCGCATTGCACTTGCAATGTTTGCGAGTGCAATGCGTTTTTGATACGTCCCCATAGACTTGAATGGGGCGTGAAAAATGCGCGTGAATCGCAAAAATAGAGCATGCTGCGATTTTGACGCGCGTGCAAACGAACGCAAGCACGCGCGTGCAAAACAACGCAAATGAAGAAAGACCCATTGAATACAATGGGACAGAGTGCAATGCAAGTTCTGCGCGTCAAATGCACGCGCAGAACTCGCGCGTGAAAAGCGCCAGTGTAGAAGGGGCCTTAGGTTTTACTGTTGCACTTTTTGAAGTGATGTGGATCACAATAGGTGAGAACAAATAATTGAGAGGTAATTCTGCCCCTTTTTTTCACTCTGCATCTAAAAGCCTGAAGGAGAGAGTGCTATTTGATGTTTTTATCCGCTTGTGTGAATAAGGCCTTTCAGTTCAGTTATTAGAATGGAATGGCCTTTCATAAACTCGTATCACTTATCATTACTGATCATTTCCGCTCTCACATTCCTGTGGTACCATTCTAACAACAGGCATACATTAGTAATATTAGCAGTCTTCAGGGGAATGGCGCCACTTAGTGACAGCAATCGTAACTGTAAATAAATACATTTGTTCCACGAGTTACCTAGGGTACAGCAAACACCTTAGATTAAGGTCATAGAGATTGCAACCGTACTTGGGCACAGAGACTACTGTACTTCTGTATATACTTCCAGGGCCCTCTGCAATTCTTTGGCCGTCCTATGAAGACCATTAGTGAGAGCCCTGTGACTGGGTGGGTGAGGATTATTGTATACTAGTAACCCTTATAAAACCAGCCATAGTCCAGATTCGAGCAGTGGGGCTCTCCTTTTCTTCAATCTACCTATAAATTGTATTTTGAGATATTTTGACAATTCAGCTGAAATATTTTAACAAACATGAAAAAATATATCTATAAATGGCAGAGCTCTGCTTCTCATACACACTCAACGACACCAGATAAAGATGAATCATCTTTCTGGAAACAATATTTCATGTAAAGAACTAGGGACTATCAGACAAATATTGGCAATCTTCTTCTGGTAAATTGTATCTGATTTGCTATTGACAAAACCATCAATTTCCAGTTTACTCTAATGGGCACTTTGATAGTTATAAATGAAAGCAGTGTTCATCCATCTTCCAGTCATTCCACATGTGATGTTCTGGGTCAGCTCATTTAGGGATCATTCATTTTTGAGGTCCGTTTCTTTTGCGGATGGCTTACGGACACATTCATTTCTATGGATCTGTTCACACGTCCGTTATTATTATTAGATGTGCAGATAGTGAGAATAAAGTTGCAGCATATTTTTTTCTCACATGCAGACCCCGGATTTCCATAGAAGTCAATGGATCCATAGAAAAACGGACGGCACTTGGATCACTTGCGCATGCGGTCTGTTTTTTCATCAAATGTTGCTAGGGAACCAACTGAGAAGGGCAAAAAGTAGATTGGAAACCCCTTCTATTTTCTTTACGTATGTGAAAAAAAACAGATGCAGATACAATAGGGACTGAACACAAACATCAATCGTCCGCATTTTTGCGGACGCACAGCATACGTGCCAATCTGAATAAGCCCTTACACATCCCAATGTATGTTATTGGTATCACCAGGTACTCTTATAAATGATTCTACTGATCAATGTACATATATTATATACAATCAGGAACATCCTACACTGCAGCTCTGTTTACCAATGCCAGCAGTGTCCATTACCTGAGTGAAGTTGGCCCCCCCACCTTGTTCAAATCAAACAAAATTGGTGTCAAACGTTTGTGCTACTTTTGTGCTGGTTTGTGCAGCAGAAATTTTCGTTTGTGCCGCTATCGTTTTTAAGATTTTAATGAAAGTTTCCAGAGGTCATCAGAGGTCAACCAGCCCCCCCACATTGCCCAAATCAAACAAAACTGGTGCTGAACAATTCTGCTACGTTTGTGCTGGTTTGTGCTGCGCAAATTTTTGTTTGTGCTGCTTTTGTTTTGAATATATGAACAAAAATTTAAAGTTCAAAAGTTCAAGCAGCCCCCCCACATTAACCGAATCAAACAAAATGGGTGTCAAACGTTAGTGCTACGTTTGTGCTGGTTTGTGCAGCAAAAATTTTCGTTTGTGCCGCTATCATTTTTAATATATTCATACTTTTTTGCAGAGGTCATCAGAGTTCATTTCTTCCAAAGTATAATGTGTTTGCCAGCTCCCCCTGGTGATCAAACCAGGGAAGTGTCACTAGGTTTGTTTTTTACCAGTTCATCCTCAGCACCTCAAACACCTGAACATACCTTAAAAATTATAGAGGCACAAACAAAAATTTTTGCTGCACAAACCAGCACAAACGTAGCACTAACATTTGACACCAGTTTTGTTTGATTTGGTTAATGTGGGGGGGCTGCTTGACCTTTTGAACTTTAAATTTTTGTTCATATATTCAAAACAAAAGCGGCACAAACAAAAATTTGCACAGCACAAACCAGCACAAACGTAGCAGAATTGTTTGGCACCAGTTTTGTTTGATTTGGGCAATGTGGGGGGGCTGGTTGACCTCTGATGACCTCTGGAAACTTTCATTAAAAACTCGAAAACTATGGCGGCACAAACAAAAATTTCTGCTGCACAAACCAGCACAAACGTAGCACAAACGTTTGACACCAATTTTGTTTGATTTGAACAAGGTGGGGGGGCCAACTTCACTCAGGTGTGTCCATTTACATTCCTTCCGCTACTACTGGTATACACTGCAGGACTCTTCATCCATACAAATGCTCGATAACAATGCCAGTCTGCTCTGCAGTCAGCTTGTGATACCAGAAGTATCACCGCTGGGAGGCTATGCAGCCTATGAACAGGCCCTGGTGCCTATTTTCATTAGAAAAGTACCGTATAAAAGGTTCAGATATAACCTACTGAGAGTATGTAGTAAAGTTGGTTGTGTTAGCAGTGATTATTTGGAAACTTTTGAAACTATTTACTATAAATTTTATACTCCTCCTCAGCTATAAGTGCTTCTCAAAAATGTTACGAGTTAAAAAAGTGGCCTTAAAAATTTAGTGCGATCTCTGCTGACTGTGGAACTGCCTCTCCTGGAGGTATACAGATGCCCTGGCCACAGGTCTAGGTATAAAATCATTTTTGGAAAAGATCCTTTCAGGTATTTATACATAAAGTTTCATCTTATTATGTAATCTATCATTGTATTCTAGTCACCCATTCAACTAATAATATTGGTTGCACCAGTGGTTACATTGGTTGCATTTCCACTGTGTCCTTTTTATACACTGGTGCCCAAAACTGTACACAATATCCCATGTGTGGTCTGATTTGTATAAGGGCAAAGCTATATCCTTAAAATTAGCAGCTGCCTCGCTCAGTCACTAAAATGAAGTTTACCATCCACCAATACTCCCAATCTTTTTCTGCTGAAGTAATTGACTTTATGTACATTAACCTTCATTAGTCATTCATCCAGCTTCCACAAATTCCTTTGTAATGTTATACTATCCTTCTCTGTATTAATTACTTTACAGAGCTTACTATCATCTGCAAATATTGATAAGGACCCCTTAAGGCACCCCACTGGTAACTTCAATCCACAAAAGAAAATTCTCATATTTCAATCCCATAGTGATGTTTACACAAAAAAGATCATTTTTAACCCCTTACTTTACAATTTTACACAGTTTTATAGCGGTTTTAGCTCCTATAACTCAGTGATGGTCAGTGTAAAATCCCAGAGTATGGGTGGGGACTCTAAGCAGACACATTGGGGCACAATTACTAAGGGTCCGCGGACCGCATTTCCGTCAAGTTTCCAGACTATATCCCATATGCGGCGCACTTAACAGGGGTTTTGAGCGCACGTGATCGGATTTTGGCGCAATCGTGCTAGCTTTCATGCGACACAAATCGGGGGCGTGGCCGTCGGTCAACCCGACTGATTCGGACTAAGCGCGGGATTTGAAATTCAAATTGTGGTGAATCGCGCCAGACTTCATCCTCGTCGGACAGGACCGGGTAAGTAAATGTGCCCCATTATGATCCCTGTAGTGCTGTGAGATACAGTGTGCTGAATGTGGTTAGATTATCAGGGTACCAGGTTTATATGCAATTTCTATTACCTTCTGAACATTTACTAGTATTTGACACATAGAGATGCATATAACACACAATGACACAGTCAGCTCTGCTATATCTCTGCTTTGCCACAACACACAACATCAGATCTGATGTGCCTCCCTCCCCATCTTCAGATGAAGAGCTTATCTGCCTGTAGCTCGTAGCTCTCCTCACGATGTGATGTGTTATAGTGAAGTGTCGCTCGTGAACGAGCCGGCTCTAAGAGCAACAGGAACGACAGGAGCCAGCTCCCCTCAGTGAGCTGATGGCTCACTTAACCCCACGCCTAACCGGAACACCATGCCCCCTTTATCCCAATCAATAGAAGGTTAAAAGATACGGGTTAAAAGTGCTGTGGAGTGGGGTGACTGGCTGGACTGTGGCTCCCTATTATACATGAAATAGGGAGCTGTTCAGGAGCCAGAAGAGCCGGCTCTTCTTAGTGAGCTGAGCCGAATGAGCCAGCTCACTAAGAAGATCCATAATTCCCATCACTAATGTGTTATTTGCTGGCAGGAAGTGAGTGTGTGAGCCTGTCCTAGAATGTGAGGGTGGGGGCTAGAGGCAGAGAGAGCAAAGAAGAGCTCAGCTCCACAGTGTCAGACAAGATGTCTGCCGACCCTAAAGTCAGAAGCTCCATTGTCGGAAACCAGGAGCAACTGAAATTGTGTACACTAGGGCCGATAGAGACAGGTTGGAATTATATCTGACAAATACTGTATTTTTGTTAATAACAGTGAATCAGAGAATATGTTATTTTGTTATCCTGAGTATATTTAAGAAATCTTGCTAGTTTGTAGGTGACCAAATACTTATTTTGCACCATAATTTGCAAATAAATTCTTTAAAAATTAAATAATGTGATTTTCTGGATTTGTTTTAATTTTGTCTCTTATAGTTGAGGTCTACCTATAATGTCAATTATAGACCTCTGATCTTTCTAAGTGGGAGAATGTGCACAATTGGTGGCTCAATAATTTTTTCCCCACTGTAATTTCCAGAAAAAAATTGTCATGGAATCTGTCCACAAAATACTTATGCCATCATCCGTGAGGGAAAAAATGCACTGTTGACATTACTTTGACAAAATTACATTACATGCTATTTCAATTAAATTCAACTATACAGGTAGTCCCCGGGTTACGTACAAGATAGGGTCTGGAGGTTTGTTCTTAAGTTGAATTTGTATGTAAGTCGGAACTGTATATTTTATCATTGTAGATCCAGACAAAAAATTTTTGGCCCCAGTGACAATTGGAGTTTAAACAATTTTTGCTGCAATGGGACCAAGAATTATCAATAAAGCTTCATTACAGACACCTTACAGCTGATCATTGCAATCTGGGACTATAGTAAAGCATTCAGAAAGCTTCACCAGAAGTCAGAGGGGTCTGTCTGTAACTATGGGTTGTCTGTAAGTCGGGTGTCCTTAAGTAGGGGACCGCCTGTATTATGTAGCAGAATTCACAATGCATTCCACTTTGAATTGAATAAAGAACTGCAAGTGGAATATTGCATTCATTGAAATCTAGGATTTTAGTGTTCCCTTTAATTTTTGAGCAATGTATTTTAATGGAGGGCACTAAAGGTGCTGTGTGCCTAAGGGCTCATGTACACAAATGTATGCAGCCCCTGGAAACGGGTCTGTATTGTTGGCCCAATCCAATGGACTGCAAACTGGAGTCCCTGCATTTTATAAAAATATAAAACAAGGACATCAAGCAGCGCCACCACAGTAAGGAATACATTGTCGGTGCGGCTGTTGGATCGACAGACTGGACGTCCTTATAATAATTCTTTATTTATATAGCGCCTACAGATTACGCAGTGCTGCACAAAGCATGTCAAATTGGTCCCTGTCCCCATAGGGTTCACAATCTAAACAACCTACCAGAATGTTTTGGAGTGAGGGAGGAAACCGGAGTACCCAGAGGAAACCCACGCAAACATAGAGAGAACATACTAACTCTTTGCAGATGTTGACCTGGGTGGGACTAGAACCCAGGACCCCAGCGCTACAAGGCAGAAGTGCCACCCATACATTATATTATTATATGGGCCCTTTCTGTGGGCTGGACCAGTATCTTATACTATGTGGTACATAGTAGAGGACAGATTCAATATATGTTTAAAATTTCTACTTATTTAATGCCATTGCAGAGTGCTCACAACCAGAAGTGTTACCAAAATGAACACGCTTCACGACCAGAGGATATTCTTTTCCACAATTTGCTTATGTAGCATAAATGACAAAATATAGATCTAAGGAGCTGAGCAGCCACAAACCACATGCAGTTTATAATGTGCTAATAGTACAGATGTATACACTGATAGTAGTAGTCCACCTAAACGTGTTACATGCAACCAATCTGTATCTGTCAAACATCAAGTCTACACTTTACTATGCAGTTTGTCCTACTTTTACATACACATCACAATTTTATCCGATATAGATGATAAAATATTTGTGCGCAAATGAAAACATTTCCCTATTGCAGTAAAAGCACAGTCAGATCACTATAAGGCCAAGTTCACATCAGTGTCCGTATATGGGGTCCACAGACATGGTATCGCTTTGATCATTAAAGCAAATTTATTGCTGCAGGGTCTGCAACAAAAGAGACCCTGAGGTTGTGTTCACATGATGCATTGTGTCACGTTTTTTGATGCATTTTTGACGCACTCAAGAGGTTTCAGCCTTGATCACACGTTAAGGTTACATTGTGTTTCCTCTGCATTTGCTAAAACGCAACATGTGCTCAAGGCTGAAGCCTTATGAATGCGCCAAAAATGCATAAAAAAATGTGACGCAGCGAATTGTGTTAAGGCGTCCCAAAGCTGCATTCACACATTCACGTAGTTTTCAGATGCAGTTTTTGATGTCCAAACCAGAAGTGGCATGTTAAAAATGATGAGGAGTGAGAAGTATCTCTCAGGGTGCGATGCCACGTTCCGCTACTGTGATGCATGCGATCGGTGGGTGCTGGTTACTGATCACATGTTTCAATGGAAATGCATATGCTATTAGCGATTCCGAACACATTGAATCAAATGTTTGCTTGCGTTTACGTGTTTAAAAACACGATCATTGATGTGCGTTAGTTGCATGCAGTTGTGTCTCTTGGAATTTGTAAAAACGCAGTGATCTTCTCTCTGCTGTTTGTGCATGTGATCACACGCGTTTCAAAACGCAGATCACAAACTCATGTGTTTTCAAAAATGCAATCGCTTTGAAAAACACAATGAAAACGCACCTCAAAAAACACAAAAATATGCAGGGGAAAAAACAAGTTAGGACACTTTAACCTAAAACCGATAGAAAAAGCCAATATACAAATGTGATGTGTTTTTTAAGGATGCAAAAACACAATGAAAAAAGCAACAAGAGCGCCACGTGTGTCACGGGCGCAATAGTATTGTGCTTGTCTGAGCCAATGGCCGCACCCTAAAAGATAGGGCAGGTCCCACTCTTGCCTGGCCACTCAGCTCCCTAAACAGAGGGAAAAAGGTGAGCAGTACTCCCTCCCTCCTCCATCTCAGGGCACACGTCTGCTCACTCGGACATGTGCATGGAGCCTTAGTAATAGATCCAGGCACTGCGACTGTGGTAATCTTCTTATATTTGTTATCTATGGCCTCCTTGCTTATATAAAACTTTTATAATTATGTGAATGAGCTAGAGGGCTCCTGGGGTTGTTACCAGAGATGATCTGTGCTGCAGATTCTGTGAATCCCCCCCTCCTCTGTGTGAGATTTTATCAGGCAGAGAGGGCAGCGGGGATGCTGAATGAGCAGGGGGAGTGGTAGACATTGTAACAGCCTGTGAAGCTACAGAATACAAGGGCTCTGGTAACCCGTAACCCTTCCCTTGTTGATTTTAGAAGGATAGAGGCCATGGATAACAAATATAAGAATATAATCACAGTGCGTGGATAAATGAGTAAGCGCCCTTGGTTTATTATGCTGGTTTATTATTTTCATGGTAGATTTCCTTAAAAAACGGCGTCAGAAAACATGAATCTGTGTTTATGTTACTCATTATAGAATTGCTGAAGTTATATGAATGACATATAATGAAGCTTTATTGTTAATCCTGGTTCTGATGACAACCCAACATTTTTAAAATCCAATTGTCACAGAGACCAAAAAAATTTGTCTGGAGTTACAATGATAAAGTATACAGTTCCGACTTACATACAAATTCAACTTAAGAACAAACCTATCCTGTACGTAACCCGGGGACTGCCTGTATTATACAGGGCATGGATCCTGTGATGTATATATGATGCCAGCACACATGTACAGTATTATACAGGGGATGGATCCTGTAATGTATACATGTTGCCAGCACACATGTACAGTATTATACAGGGGATGGATCCTGTAATGTATATATGATGCCAGCACACATGTACAGTATTATACAGGGGATGTATCCTGTGATGTATATATGATGCCAGCACACATATACAGTATTATACAGGGGATGGATCCTGTGATGTATATATGGTGCCAGCACACATATACAGTATTATACAGGGGATGGATCCTGTGATGTATATATGATGCCAGCACACATGTACAGTATTATACAGGGGATGTATCCTGTGATGTATATATGATGCCAGCACACATATACAGTATTATACAGGGGATGGATCCTGTGATGTATATATGGTGCCAGCACACATATACAGTATTATACAGGGGATGGATCCTGTGATGTATATATGGTGCCAGCACACATATACAGTATTATACAGGGGATGGATCCTGTAATGTATATATGATGCCAGCACACATATACAGTATTATACATGGGATGGATCCTGTGATGTATATATGGTGCCAGCACACATATACAGTATTATACATGGGATGGATCCTGTGATGTATATATGGTGCCAGCACACATGTACAGTATTATACAGGGCATGGATCCTGTGATGTATATATGATGCCAGCACACATGTACAGTATTATACAGGGCATGCATGCTGTGATGTATATATGATGCCAGCACACATGTACAGTATTATACAGGGGATGGATCCTGTGATGTATATATGATGCCAGCACACATGTACAGTATTATACAGGTCATGGATCCTGTGATGTATATATGATGCCAGCACACATGTACAGTATTATACAGGGCATGTATCCTGTGATGTATATATGATGCCAGCACACATATACAGTATTATACAGGGCATGTATCCTGTGATGTATATATGATGCCAGCACACATATACAGTATTATACAGGGCATGTATCCTGTGATGTATATATGATGCCAGCACACATATACAGTATTATACAGGGCATGTATCCTGTGATGTATATATGATGCCAGCACACATATACAGTATTATACAGGGCATGTATCCTGTGATGTATATATGATGCCAGCACACATATACAGTATTATACAGGTCATGGATCCTGTGATGTATATATGATGCCAGCACACATGTACAGTATTATACAGGGCATGCATGCTGTAATGTATATATGATGTCAGCACACATGTACAGTATTATACAGGGGATGGATCCTGTAATGTATATATGGTGCCAGCACACATGTACAGTGTTATACTGGGGATGGATCCTGTAATGTATATATGATGCCAGCACACATATACAGTATTATACAGGGGATGGATCCTGTAATGTATATATGATGCCAGCACACATGTACAGTATTATACAGGGGATGGATCCTGTAATGTATATATGATGCCAGCACACATGTACAGTATTATACAGGGCATGCATGCTGTGATGTATATATGATGCCAGCACACATGTACAGTATTATACAGGGCATGCATGCTGTGATGTATATATGATGCCAGCACACATGTACAGTATTATACAGGGCATGCATGCTGTGATGTATATATGATGCCAGCACACATGTGCAGTATTATACAGGGCATGCATGCTGTGATGTATATATGATGCCAGCACACATGTACAGTATTATACAGGGCATGCATGCTGTGATGTATATATGATGCCAGCACACATGTACAGTATTATACAACCTACTGCATTTTGTAATCATTGTTACATGGCACTGTGAAGAGAGAGAGTAAATGATTTGCTAATAGCAACCAATCAGATTCTGGCTCTCAGTCTTTAGGTCAGCTAATCCAGCTGACAGCTGCATACCGATTGGATGCTAGGAGACATTCTACTGGACATTCTTGATGACGTCACAAGAGATGCTAAACTACTGCCAGCAGCTGGCATGGCCCCTCTTACCTGTCACACACATGAAGATGTCATCGTCCATAGACTCGTCATGTGCCACCATGTCTTCATCTTCTTCCCACTGCTCTTCCTCTCGGGGTTTCTTCCGCCAGTTCAGGTTCCTCCTCCTGGCTCCCCCCGGGCTCTTGTCCTTTCTCCTCTTCATGGCACCGGGCTGCAGAGCTGGCACATAGTGGGCGTCCAGCACTGAACTATGATGCACAGGCTGCGCCCCCTCCTCCCCTGCTATTTTGCTGATGTTTCTCTACATGGAGGCAGCCGGCTCTGCGACCACACACGCCCCTGTGATGGGAGGGGGCGGGATGATCTTGCCTCACTGTCAGCTCTCCGCTGATTGGACGCTCAGTGCTGACGTCACAGACAGCGTGCTCACTTTGTTGTGCATGGCATCTACTGTACTGTGTGTGATGACACAAGGGGTGAAGGGGAAGAATGGGAAAGGTGTGAGTGTGTGATGACATGGAGAGCAGGGGAAGAATGGGAAAGGTGTGAGTGTGTGATGACATGGAGAGCAGGGGAAGAATGGGAAAGGTGTGAGTGTGTGATGACATGGAGAGAAGGGGAAGAATGGGAAAGGTGTGAGTGTGTGATGACATGGAGAGAAGGGGAAGAATGGGAAAGGTGTGAGTGTGTGATGACATGAAGAGAAGGGGAAGAATGGGAATGGTGTGAGTGTGTGATGAAATGGAGAGAAGGAGAATGGGAAAGGTGTGAGTGTGTGATGAAATGGAGAGAAAGAGAAGAATGGGAAAGGTGTGAGTGTGTGATGACATGGAGAGAAGGGGAAGAATGTGAAAGGTGTGAGTGTGTGATGACATGGAGAGAAGGGGAAGAATGGGAAAGGTGTGAGTGTGTGATGACATGAAGAGAAGGGGAAGAATGGAAATGGTGTGAGTGTGTGATGAAATGGAGAGAAGGAGAATGGGAAAGGTGTGAGTGTGTGATGAAATGGAGAGAAAGAGAAGAATGGGAAAGGTGTGAGTGTGTGATGACATGGAGAGAAGGGGAAGAATGGGAAAGGTGTGAGTGTGTGATGACATGGAGAGAAGGGGAAAAAGAAAAGGTGGGAGTGTGTATTTTAAGACCTACCTTTAATTATACTCATATAAAAGAAATGGGTTATTGAGTACCTTTTTATATATTTTCCTGATCACACAGATAGCAGAGGAAGGACCTGCTCCCCTCTGCTGCTTCAATATATTACAGCGTCTGGGAGTGCAAGTGCTGTGTACAAGTGTACAGGGCAGGATCAGGGACTCGCTCTCCCTCTGCTTCCACACACTACTACTACTACTACTACTACTACTACTACATGTATTTAGTGGACACCTATATCTGGGCACACACTGTCCCTGGTAGTAAATCACACCTGTCCCTAGCCTACAGTGGGATAAGACAAACGTCCCAAAGTTTTTTCTTCTTTTATTTGTTATATGGTTGCAGTGGTGTGTGTATTCATATCGATATAAACGCACATAATAATGTCACTTAATTAACATTTTAATCTCCCCATAATATCTGTTAATAATACAGTTTGGCGAGTTGCAGAACCGGAAGGATAAAGGAAAATACAATTGTTGTAATATAAGAGCTGTTGTTCAGTATTAAACTAGACGGCTTTATTTAGGATAAAAATACAATTCCAATATAGGACAGAGAGAAGAGGAAGCTAATATCATACTGGATTGCTATAGGCAATCGGTATCGGACTATCATTATAAGAAGCAGCCAAAATTAAAGATATCCTTTAGTCCGTTTGGTTTCAGTGATTGTAGTTTATAGATCCATAGACTCTCTGTTCTAAGGCGGGTATTGTCCAAATCCCCCCTCTAATGTCCATGTGGATATGTATAATTGCCCACCCCCTTAAATCTCTGATATTAAGATTATGCCTTTTTTTAAAAATAAAATGCTCCACTATGGGGGTTTGTGTAAAGGGCCTGTTCTTCTTCAATGCATCTGCTAACATCCTATCGTAGTTTTTAATACTATTGATATGTTCCCAAATCCTTTCTCTTAGTTCACATATGGTTTTACCAAAACAAATAAGTCTGCATGTGGACTGTAGAACATAAATCACAGCGTTGGGAGTGCACGTGGGTATACATTGCCTGCCATGTCCTCGAATGAGATCTTCTTGATCAATACTTTGCAGGCTTGACGGATGCCACATAAATAGAAGCCAGGTGAAGCTACTGTTCTCTTCTGTGTTTGACGTACAAAGTGGCTCCTGACTAAGTTGTTGCCAATGGTGTATCCCTTTCTATATGCACTGGAAGCGTTCTCACCCACGTATTTCTTCGCATCTGGGTCCAGAGGTAGTACAGGCCAATAGCGATTCAGTATGTCTCTCATCTCTCATGCATGGTTGTGATGAACGTGTTTCACTGTCTTTTTCTCTCATTTTCACTTGTACTAGTTCTTCTCTGTTAGTACAGAGAGCTATATTGTATGCCAGTCTTCCTGTGTAATTGTGTGCACGGAGTTTTTCTTTTAACATTTTGCCTCCTGCTTTAAATCACTCTAAAGTGGAGCAATCGTGCCTCAACTTGAGGAATTCTCCCTTAGGGATAGAGTTAATCGTTCTGTGGAGTGGAGGTGAGCGCTTTCTGCATGTAGCAGGCTATTGGTAGCTGTTTTTTTATGATAAAGATATGTGGCTACTTTACCATTTTCTTCTTTGATGAGTTCAATATCAAGGAAAGGCACAGATGATTTACTGCATGTCATAGTAAATTTTATATTCCAATTGTTGCTATTAAAGCACAGCATGAATTCTTCTAATGAATCCTTTGTTCCCTCCAAATGAAGACAACATCATCAATGTACCTTTTCCAGGTAATCATGGTATAGCCTTGAAATTCATCACTGAAAATCTGCTCTTCCTCCCACTACTTAAGGAACAGTTTGGCAAAGGTGGGTGCACAGACTGCCTCAATCGCTGTTCCCTGGGTTTGGAGGAAGAAGCGGGTATGAAATATAAAATAGTTATGTTTAACCCCTTGACACTCGGCGCCATAGCTGTATGGCACAGAGGTGCGGGGGTGTATGAAGAGGGCTCACAGGCTGAGCACTCTTCATACACAGGTGGTAATAATAAGAAAAGTAAAAAAACCTCAAAAAATATAAAAACTGTTATTGACGGACGGTAACACCCAAATGTCCAAAATGTGACTTTTACACCTTTTTACATCACGTAAGCAATGGAATAAAAAGTGACCAAAATGTCGCACATACCCCAAAACGTCGGCTCATTTCGCAATCCCAATCCTCTGGTGGGCCCCGACGCCTGCCGGGCCCTGGCACCCGATTCCTGCAGGGTCCCTGGCGCCCGACACCTGCGGATGCCCAACGCTTGCTGGTGTGGGGCAGCCGGGGCCCTGTCTCTATACCGGGGGTGAGGGGAGGCCAGGGGCCCTGTCTCTATACTGCGGGTGAGGGGAGGCCGACGGCCCTGTCTCTATACTGAGAAAGCTTTACTGGCGTATATGCTGAATATATCCATAAAAACAGGGTTTTAACTTAACGTCAATCACCTTACACTTGATGTATACAATTCTAACAATGTATATGCACTTCACATTAATACATTAAACTCTACATTTATTTACATTTACACAACCTACATTTATTTTACACAAGCCGTAGGGTGCCGACACACGTTCTGCTTGCAGCACGTTTTGAAATGTTTCAATGGGGCAGATTTATCAAGTGTCTGAAAGTCAGAATATTTCTAGTTGCCCATGGCAACCAATCACAGCTCCCCTTAAAAATATTCATGAGCACTGGTAAAATGAAAGCTGAGCTGTGATTGGTTGCTATGGGCAACTAGAAATATTCTGACTTTCAGACATACACATTATATGTACTTGGGACTAAAAGTAAAGCTGGCAAGGACGTGGATGCGGTGATTATCACTGCTATTGCTTGTTTCTTTTTGGACATTTGGTGCTTTTTGGACTTTTTCACTTTTTTCCCCTACGCCATCTTTCCAGCTATTTCGATTGTTATACCCTATATTTACATAGATATTGGTAAGTACAGTGGGTAGGCCTTTTTGGAATTTGATTATACTTGATAAATCTGCCCCAATGTGTTTTCAGAGGAAACACATGCAATCAGTAACTAGTACCACAAGTTTTACATGTAAACAATGCAAAACGTGCTGCACTTGTTATTGATCGCATGCATTTCCTATGAAACACAGATGCGATTGGCACAAGCCCCTCCTCTTTCTGGTTGCAATGCGTCTCACCCTCAAAGACCAATTTTTACCATAACAGCAGGAGAGAAGTGTTGGGTTAAGTGATGGGAGAAGGGGAGCAGGACACACTAAAGTAGCTGGAGGCCCATTATAAAGCCATACCTTAGGGGTCATAAGGCAGGGGGTCTTTCCTGTATATTTTACTACTCACCATCCTGCTGTTTTCTGTGCATGGCAGCTTGCTTTCCCTCGTGTCCAACACCAGCACATGTCACAGCTCTTTACAGTGGGGGCTGAGGGCCTCTCTCTACAGCCCTGCACCTCGCTCTGCAGGAAGCTGCTTGTGAGGGGGCAAAGTTAGTTGTAAAAGTTCTGCAGAGGAAGATAGAACTTACAGAGGCTGAGCGTGCAGCAGATGGTACCTGTAGGTAAGTGGCTGGATGCATGCTGGGGTCTGCTACATCCTAGTTCTATGCCCTGCACACTGACAGCCGCTTACTACACTCTTACTATCTGCCCTTCCCTACTGCTGCTAACTCTCTCTGCATGTAGACGGAGGCAGAGAGAGTTTGTAGACACTAAGTGTCCTGAGCAGGCCCCCCCTCTGTGCGGGCCCCGTAGCAGCTGCTACTGCTGCTACGGCAGTAGGTCTGCTACTGCTGTTGAGCACAGAAGAGGAAAGTGGTAGTGAAATTACCACCATACTAAGGAAATTTAAAGGGGTATTCTGATTTCATCTAATTAATGTTATTTGTATGGTGAAAAATTATACTATTTACCAATGTACTTTCTATATCAATTCTTCATGGTTTTCTAGATCTCTGCTTGCTGTCATTCTATACTATTTTAGGAAGCTTCATTGTTTACTTCTAGTGGACAGAAATCTGACCATGGTCACGCAGGTGCATGCCTCGTTATATCACAGGGAGTAATCAGATGTGTGTTAATAACGAGGCTTGCACCTGTGTGACCATGGTCATATTTCTGTCTGTCTCAAGTAAACAATGAAGCTTCCTATAGAATGACAGCAAGCAGAGATCTAGAAACCTGTAAGGACTTGATACAGAAAGTATATTGGAAAATTGTATAACTTTTTATTAATCAAACAATAACATTAATTTTCTTAAATGGGAACAGCCCTTTAAAGATCTTTCTGTGCATGGTGGACAAAAACAACCCTTGAGCAATAAACTTCTTCAACCTTTATAACAAGAGGTCTTTGAATTTCCCTTTTTCCGAATTCTGAATTGTACAAAGTAGAATTCAAGACTAAGTGGGAAAACATACTTACAGGATGTTCTGACTGGTCACTGACTGACAGGGGCGTGAAGGGTGTGTGTCGCCCGGCTCCCTCATGAACACGGCCGACTGCTAGGGTCGGATGCTTTGATAAGAGGTCGGATCATTTAAAACTAATAATTAATAATAATTCTTTATTTATATAGCGCACACAGATTATGCAGCGCTGCACAAAGCATGCATTCCCTGTCCCCATGGGGTTCACAATCTAAACAACCTACCAGTATGTTTTTGGAGTGTGGGAGGAAACCGGAGTACCCGGAGGAAACCCACGCAAACACAACTAAGTATGCACACACATTTTAATAAAAATTCAATAAATATAAAAGGGAAAGGATTGGGAGGAACTCATTTGGTGGGGGTATTTTTCAGGGGTGACAGGTCCTCATTAAATCTTTATTAATAATAATATTAAAGACTTTTCTGTCTACATGCTTCACCTGTCTCTGTTTCCCCAATGGAATATTATACCGTCTCGCTGAGGGCTGATTTGTCAAGTCCCCGATTCTATATGCTCTTTTTGTGCCTACCTAAGATGCGTTATTTTCCTGGGGAGAGACCGTCTGTTTCCCCCCTTATCCATTGATACTTTATATTCACCATCTTATATTGCTGTATTAAATGAGGCACCATCCTTTTGTGCATTTTTTGTTTCCTGACTTACACTGGGTGCTAAGCAATTGCTGGTAGTGGACACTGGCTGTAACAGCACTGACATGTGCTCCTCACTCTGACTAGACTGAACCAGACTAAGCCTTAAGACTTCTGATCATATGCTTCCGACCAGCAGGGGTTTATATACTCCCTTGATCAGGTGGTAGCACTTCTCCAGTCAGCTTCCAGCTTGCTTTACAAGAGCATTATTGGAAAATAGCATTAGGTATTGTTAACTCTTGCCTTACCAGGCAGTGGCTGCAGCTGCAATCACTAAGTTCTCCAGTACTTAGAGACCTCTTAGAGTGGTGATCAGTCTCCCTAACAGCTCCTGACATGGAGAGGGCGCTATTCGCAACTACCACCTGGCCTTTGCGTTGGCAGGGGTGTTGCACATGTATCTCGATAACAGATGCCTGTAGACTTCCGTTGCTCTGTTAGAATGAAGTGGTGGTTGGACTGACTGCACGCTCTCTAATAAAGTCAATGAGAGCACTGCAAATAGCTGAGCTGATGGTGTGAGACACTGAATGGGTTAACTGTGGATGGGTGGTATGTTTCCCCTGGGTTTTCCTACTATGCAAGGCCTTAGTGCTGAGGTTGTGTTGTCCAGCACCTTGGTCACAGGTGGTGGGAGCAGCCTAATCAGGCTGCATAAAGCTGCTGAGCAGAGCTGAGAGCGTTGGCTCTAAAAGGAGGCTGGAAAGCACACAGCCCTGACCTCTGTGCCTGGAGCAGCAACATCTTTTATGTTCTAGTGGTGAGTTAGGGGAACTCTGTTTAGTTAGCACCCAGACAGGTAGGATTTTGTTTATGTTTTATGCCTGAGTGTGAAGGCTGTTTTATTTTGTACCTGCTCCTGGAATAAACGCAGACGAGACCTGTTTTGGAATAAACTTTGGTGTCACGAATCACCGCTACCACGGTCTCTACTGGGCCAAATCTCCCACATATGGTTCTTTGGATTGCGGGCAGTTCAAAAGACACACACCTGAAAAGGCTCGCTACATCCTGCAACATTGCATGGCCTGGGTGAAAGCAGCAGGCAAATTGCAGGATAAAGCCAAGATGGAGAACTTTATTAAATACCTGCAAGTGGAGTCCAGAGCTAATCGGCAGCAGCAGCAGGCCATGCTCCAGCTACAGGAGGAGAGGTCCCGCCAGCAGCAAGCCATGCTCCAGCAACAGCAGGAAGAGTCCAGAGCTAATCAGCAGCTGCAGCAGGCCATGCTCCAGCAACAGGAGGAGAGGTCCCGCCAGCAGCAAGCCATGTTTCAGCAACAGGAGGAGAGGTCCTGTCACCAGCTGATGATGGAAAAGTTTTTTGGCATTATGGCAGCACTGCAAGCGATAGGTACACCATTGTTCAGCGTTCCGCACGGGCTGCAGTGCAGGAGGCCTTACAAAAGATGACGGCAACCGAAGACGTGGAGGCGTATCTCACTGTGTTCGAGCGAGTAGCTGAGTGGCAGGAGTTACCAGCAGAGTAGTGGGCAGATGTCCTGGCACCGTTCCTGACAGGCGAATCGCAGAAGGCCTACTACGACCTGAGTGAAACAGAGGCCCATGAGTAATCCCAGCTAAAGGCGGTGATTCTGGCTTGACTTGGGGTCACCATGCCGTGAAATGGGCCATATCACTGCCAATTGTCCTCTGTCAGTGGAGCCAATGGACTGCAACCAGACCCGGCGAATGTTGCTGTTTGCCCGGCCGGTTCTGGCAGCCGAGTCGATCATGGATGCAGAATCCCAAGTATATATGGTCACAATCGGTGGTCACACTGTGGAAGCCTTGCTAGACTTCAAACTGTGGTTGATCCTGAACTATAGTGAGCGTAAAGTGGGAGTGTTTTGTATACATGGGGACACTCGCAAATATCCCACTGCCGTCATCAACCTACAAACACCTTGTGGTACTATCACCCATAAAGTCGGGGTGGTGGGGACCCTGTTTCATGAGGCTATTATCGGCAGAGACTTACCAGTATTCTGGGACCTCTGGAGACGAAGACCCACCTCAGGTGCTATTACAGACAATGGACATGGTGTACGTCCGGCCTTGGCCCCTCAGCCCTTTGAGGCCAAAGTACCCACACCAGCAGTAGTGGTGACCCTAAGTGATGAATTCTCTCCCCGAGAGGTCCTAGCTGGTGAGGCCGATGGTCAAGAGGAGGTGGCCTATATGCCGGAATTTGAAATTTCCAGTGAAAATTTTGGGGCTGCACAGCTCCAGGACCCTACCTTAAATGGTGTCATAAATGGTGTGCTCCCAATACCAGAAGCTGACAAAATGTACCCCCGAATGGTGATTGTTGGGGAACTTTTGTACAGGGTTGACCAGATACGGGGCGAACAGGTTGAGCAGCTGGTAGTACCCCAATCTCACCGTAGGCTGGTGCTAGATTTAGCACATAAACATGTGCTGGGAGGTCACTTAGGTGCTGAGAAGACGCAGGAGAGGATCCTGCAGAGATTTTTCTTGCCCGAGGTGTGGGAGGAGGTAAACCGGTATTGTAGCTCCTGCCCTGAGTGTCAACTTACTGCCCCGGTGTCCCACTTCAGGAGTCCTCTGGTCCCGTTACCAATCATAGAGGTGCCATTTGAAAGGATTGCAATGGATTTGGTTGGCCCCATAGTAAAATCCACAAGGGGGCACCAGTACATCCTGGTTATCCTGGACTACGCTACGCGGTATCCAGAGGCGATTCCGTTGAGAAACACCTCCTCCAAAAACATTGCTAGGGAGCTGTTCCAGGTATTCTCCCGCACAGGCCTCCCCAAGGAAATCTTGAATGACCAGGGGACCCCGTTCATGTCTAGAGTAATGAAGAAGTGTAAATTACTGCAGGTTAAACAGCTCCGCACCTCTGTATATCATCTTCAGACAGATGGCCTGGTCGAGAGGTTCATCAAGACCATGAAGGGGATGCTAAAGAGGGTGGTCAGCAAAGATAGGAAGGACTGGGATTGTTTGTTGCCTTATCTGATGTTATACGTGAAGTTCCCCAGTCTTCCACGGGTTTCTCACCCTTTGAGCTATTATATGGCCGCTCCCCACGTGGGCTCCTGGATGTAGCTAAGGAGACCTGGGAACAGGAAAGGACCCCCCACCGTAGTGTGATCGAACATGTCTCCCTTATGCAGGACCGCATAGCGGCGGTGATGCCCCTTGTAAAGGAGCACATGACAAAGGCGCAAGAGGCCCAGTGTAGGGTCTACAATAGATCAGCCAGACTCAGGACCTTTAACCCAGACGACAGAGTATTAGTTCTTGTGCCCACCGTGGAGAGTAAGTTCTTGGCAAAATGGCAAGGTCCATATGAGGTCATGGAGAAAGTGGGGGAGGTTAACTACAAGGTATATCAGGCGTGGAGGAGGAAACCCGAACAGATCTACCACGTGAACCTCCTAAAGACGTGGAGGGAAAGAGAGTCCCTGATAGCTGTGGGAGTAGAAAAAGTGTCTGCCCCCAGGAATGTAGCCCACCTAGCTCAGGAGGTAGGTGTATCCGATGCCAAGGTGCCTGAAGTACGGACCTTGGAGTCCCTCTCCAGGGCCCAGATTCAGGAAGCGAAGGAGTTTGTGCTCCGAAATGTCGATGTGTTCTCAAAGTTACCAGGTTGTACTTCAGTCATCAAGCATGACATTATAACCGAACCCCACATCCGGGTATACCTAGGGTAGACCTAGGGGTTATCGAGGAGTCTAAAAGTGACTGGTCGAGTCCTATTGTATTGATTCCCAAGCCTGATGGTTCCCTACAGTTCTGCAATGACTTTAGGAATTTGAACGCGGTATCTAAATTTGATTCCTACCCTATGCCTAGAGTTGACGAGTTGACAGAACGACTTGGACAGCCTAGGTTCTTCTCCACCCTTGACCTGACGAAAGGGTATTGGCAGGTACCCCTCACTGACAGGGCTAAAGAGAAGATGGTTTTTGTTACTCCTGATGGGCAATTTCAGTATGTGGTACTCCCCTTTGGGCTACATGGGGCTCCCACCACATTACAGAGGTTAATGGATCTTGTGCTAAAACCTCACCGGAGATATGCCTCGGCCAACCTGGATGACATCATAGTCTATAGTAACGATTGGGAGAGTCATCTAGCCAAGGTACAAGCAGTGGTAGATTCCCTCAGGACAGCAGGGTTGACGGCGAACCCCCAAAAATGTGCACTTGGTCTGGAAGAGGCCCGTTACCTGGGGTACCGTATTGGGGGAGGTGTCATCAAACCCCAAGTAAATAAAGTGGAGGCGATACAGCAGTGGCCACGATCTGTGAGCAAGAAGCAAGTGAGGGCTTTCCTAGGCATAGTGGGCTATTATCGCCATAGGGTAACCAGTCGGTGATGGTAAAGTGGAGTGAAGAGGCTGAGGGGGCGTTTCAAGACCTTTATTGTGCAGACTGACGCTTCTGATGTAGGATTAGGGGCTGTCCTGTCCCAAGTAGTGGAGGGTGAGGAACTTCCCGTGACATTCCTGAGCCGCAAGCTCACACCGTCTGAGAAGAACTATAGTATAGTTGAGAGGGAGTGCTTGGCAATCAAATGGGCCATGGAATCCCTGAGATATTACTTGATAGGGCGACAGTTCACGCTAGTAACTGATCATTCTCCCCTCACCTGGATGAGTCAGGCTAAAGAGAGGAATGCCAGGGTCACAAGGTGGTTCCTAATAATACAAAATGTTAAGTTCACGGTAGAACATCGTGCAGGAAAGCTGCATGGGAATGCCGATGCCTTGTCTCGTACCCACTGTCTGATGGCCAAAGGTGTTCGCCCCCACAGGGTCAAACAGAGGGGGAGGGTATGTGAGACACTGACTGTGGATGGGCGGTATCCCCTGGGTTTTCCTAGTGCTGAGGTTGTGTTGTCCAGCACCTTGGTCACAGGTGGTGGGAGCAGCCTAATCAGGCTTGCATAAAGCTGCTGAGCAGAACTGAGAGCGTTGGCTCTGAAAGGAGGCTGAAGAGCACACACAGCCCTGACTGTGCTGGAAGCAGCGACTTATTTCATGTTCTAGTGGTGAGTTAGAATAACTCTGTTTAGTTAGCACCCAGACGGGTAGGATTTTGTTTATGTTTGAATGTGAAGGCTGTTTTATTTTGTACCTGCTCCTGGAATAAACACAGGCAAGACCTGTTTTGGACTAAACTTTGGTGTCACTGTCTTGGACTGCATCACGAATTACCGCTACCACGGTCTCTACTGGGCCAAATCTCCCACAGTGGTCAGTCTATTCAAGCACAAGTGGTGCAGGCCAATCTTAATATAGGTGTGGGTCCCACTTCTAGCATCCTGTGGATATGCTATAAATACTTGAAATGGGACAGTCCCTTCAATGAGGACCTATCACTAAGCACAACATGCTAAGTAAAATGCCTTTTTGGCCCATGATCTATTTGGTGTATGCTTTTAGCCCAAGAAGTTTATAAGTGAATTAGCTCATCTAACCACTAGCCATGGAGGAGGTGAACTTCATTGTGCACAAATAGCATTATGTGCTTGATCTAGAGACAGGGAGGGGATAAAAGGAGTAGGTCTTGCTGGTACCGTGGAGTCCTGTATGGCAGATGACTGTGGTGTGGGGAAAAAGTGCTGTACTATACTTCGTTGCTGCTTGTGCGGAAGTTTCTTTATCGATTGCACTTGAGCTGAGACGGTGTGGGATCTTGCTACATGCAGCTTTATAGGAAAAGCTTTATAGGAATAATAATAATTCTTTATTTATATAGCACACACAGATTACGTAGCGCTACACAGAGCATGTCAAATTGGTCCCTGTCCCCATGGGGCTCACAATCTAAACAACCTAACAGTATGTTTTGGAGTATGGGAGGAAACTGGAGTACCTGGAGGAAACCCACGCAAACACGGAGAGAACATACAAACTCTTTGCAGATGTTGACCTGGGTGATTCGAACCCAGGACCCCAGTGCTGCAAGGCAGAAGTGCTACTCACTCAGCCACCATGCCACCCTAGGAACTGTAGTCTCAGCATGGAAACAAATACAGCAGGAAATAAACAGCATGTACTGGAATAACAGACCATGTGTAAATGCCCTCTGCCCATTCCTACTAGGGCATGATAATTTTTAATTTTTTTAGTTGGTGACTCCCTTAAAGGGGTTTTCCCATCTGGGCATTTAAATTTAATTTAATTAATTTGCTATATGTAAACATTTCTTCAATTGGACATTATTAAAAAAATGTTCCTGTGTGAAGATAATTTCTCATACATGTAGTAATGTTGCCCCTTAAAAACCAGATAGCTTCCCCACACTCTGGCAGCGTTGGCCAGATATACGCTATTGAGTCCTGCCTGACCTCCTGGCTTCAGCTTTCATTACCACAGGACCACTGTGGGACCTCCAGTAACTCCCGGACATTTCATATACAAAAACTTTATGTTTCTTTGTGCAATCCCTCCAGCAGAGGTGGCCGTATCCAAGGAGTCAGTCTTGTTTCTAAGGGACCATATCACTACATTTATGAGAAATTATCTTCACAATGGAACATTTTTTTTAATAACATCTAATTGAAGAAATGTTTATACATGGCAGATTAATGAATTTGGATGTGAATGCCCAGACGAGAATAACCCTTTAACACTGAAAAATGCTTTATGATTTCTGATCTTTTTACAATCTTTGCTACCACTACTTTCATATGGGTTCTTTCATGTAACTTCATGCAAAACTGTTTCTCATCACAAGATGGCAGTATAAAACCACTGTCCCCTTGTAAAGTTGATTTGTGAATGTTTCTTCTTTTTAAATGGTAAAATCAGAAATGTAAGAGATCAGGGCTATTTCAGTAAAAAACTAAATGAAATGAGAATTTATGTCATAGAGACAGTTGTTTAATGAACTCCATGATGAAGCTTTTGGAAAGATGGCTTAGCAGTATGTAATTTAAAAATATGTGATGAAAGATCCTTACCATTGTCCTAACAATGAAAACGTTTTTACTGATTTCTTCTGTTTTTGCATACAGTAAATGTAAATACACTCACACTGCATTTTTAGTGTCTAAAGATGCCAGGTCTTCCAAGTTTCTAGAAACAGTGGGGCAGTGCACAGTTTTAGTCACTGTCCAACGTTTGCTTGTGCTACTTTATACTCTGGGGTATAACAATTTACTCTATATGGTCTGTAGTCTTTAACACCACCTTAATTATTGGACTCAATCATTTCAGCCATACCTATTGTGTCAAAAGGTGAATTCAGTCAAGCGCCTAGCTATACAATGTCCACAGATAACAGATATTAATTGAATTATGAATCATACTAAATAGCTCAGTGACTGCCTTAGGGAGCCACCCTAGCCGCAAATCAGTTTATAAAGGTTTTGTAACTATATCTTATACAGGCAGTCCCCGGGTTACGTACAAGATAGGGTCTGTGGGTTTGTTCTTAAAATGAATTTGTATGTAAGTCGGAACTGTATATTTTATAATTGCAACTCCAGCCCAATTTTTGTCTCTATGACAATTGGATTTTAAAAATGTTGGGTTGTCATAAGAACCAGGATTAACAATAAATCTTAACTACAGACACATTTAATAATTGTTAGAGCTGTTTATTGTAGCTTTGGACTAAAGTACAGTAAATTACCAATATCCAGAGGTCTGTTTGTAACTAGGTTTGTCTGTAAGTCGGGTGTTCTTAAGTAGCGGACCGCCTGTATTATCAAGTAGAAGCATTTTTTAGTGTTTCACCACTCCTTTTGTGCAGCCTTACTCCATCCCCACACAGTATAATTCTTCCTTAGTGCCCTCCCTCTCACATTGTGCCCCCTCCAGCTTCTTGTCATTTTGCGGCCCCCCTCTTCTCCAATTGTATCCCCCTCGTATTGTGCCCTCCATAAGCTCCCCTCTGATTGTGTCTCCCAGCAGCTCCCCCTCACATTGTATTCCCTCTGATATTGTGCCCAGCAGCTCCCCCTCATATTTAAGCATGCTGTTATGGTGCTCCCCAGCAGCTCCCCTTCTTTTTGTTCCCCCAGCAGCATATTATGCTCCCAGTAGCTCCCCCTTCTATAATATCCCACCTGCTGCTCATCTGATATACCTTCCCTTCACCTTCTTCTTTCCTTGTTGCTGCTTAGTGAAAAAATAATAAACACAAATACTTACCTCTCCCCATTGAGAAGCTCTCCTCTTCTCTTCTCTCCTGCTGTGTGTAACACTGAAGCCTGCAGGCAGTTGACATGATCACATAGCACCTGCCGAGTCTGCAACTTGCAGCTGAAGATAATGCAGAGATCTGATGTCGCAGAACATACCTCCCACTTGGTCGACCAAAGCCCAAAAATCTGGTACTATCCCGCTGGATCAAGGACAGTTTGGAGGTATTAGAAGTATCTGATATATCTGAGTATAAGACCATAAAAACTCTAAAAATGGTCTGGAGACTACATGGCATTAAGTATAAAAGGAAATATTTCATCGCTTGTATATCTCACTATGGAGTACCAGGTGTGGAAGTGAAGAAACTACATAAAATGCAGTGGTTGAGCAACTGCTCACAAGCCTAACATCTTTCACATCTATAAAATTGGAAAAATAGTTTTTATTTCACTGTCCACTGTCCAGTTCCAATAAGCCTCCCACATTAAAAATGAGGCTTATTTCCTTGCTTGCCGCTGTCAATCTCTATAGAGTAAGCTCAATTGCCAGGAATAGGCTGTAGTCATGCTGTGCTATAATTGCTGGAAAACTATACAGTGTATTGGAACCTACTGTTTTATGACCAAGTATATGAAAGGGGTCAAGAATTGAGAAGACAGACTAATTATCATATCTATGAAAATAACATGTCACTTGGGTAATGGCACTGAATTTCAAATTTGCAATAAATCCAATATGCATGTAGTATGGGTGACCACTAGAGGGCAGGAGTGTACAATACCTGCAAATAACGTGATGTTATTCAGTCAAACCAAATGAATTAAAAGCTAATCGGGTTTGTATTTAATATGAAGCTGAAGGTAAAATACATTTTATCTCTTTTTCAAGTTTCCAGCATCACTCTGCTTTATTGTATCTTTGATCTGAGCTGTTAATTTTATGTAGCTCCCTTTATTTTTATGCATATCTTTACACACAAAAATATTGGAGTAATAAAACAGACTATTCTTCAAAGTTTTCAATGATAGTTAGTTGTTTTCTGAAGTAGTTATTTGCTTGTAAAAAGAAAAATATGTTCTAAAGTCTTTGCTTAACGTGTGATAAATCACACAAGGTGGGAGTGAAATATTATAAGTCTTCTTTCAACATATTCATATATATAGTTATTAAATGATGTTTGTAAAAGCAAAAAGAAAGTTTGGAAGAAACAATGCATAAAACCTGCATTACTAAATTAAACTGTGTTGTAAATTGTCGTGATCTAATAAGATATGACTTTACTTTCATCTCCAAACGCTCCACATTGTTAGCATGAATGGAGGTGAAGAACAATTATTTATAAGGGAATAAAGGGAGAAACAAACATTAAAGCCTGGCACCACAAACAGCAACTAAAACTTATTCTAATTGGGGAGTTGTGGGGATTTCCTTCATTCTGTTTTTATCATTGTTTATACTCAACCACATCTAGACCCTTGTCTTCATAAAGTTCTTCTTGACCTTCAAATAGGGGCATAATTGGCACCTACCTTTATGTAAGCTTCAACATAACTGGTTGAAATGCACATTGCTTCGTGTCTGTGACACAGTTCACCCTGGCACTGGTATATGCATATGAATTGCCACTTTTTGGCCTAGCAATTAGAGGTAGTTCACCTCTGTTTACCAATGCCAGTTACAGCTTATGACATCTACTGTGTATGTGCACCCCTAGGCCTAAGATATACAACGAGGGGCATATCAGCCAGTATTCTTGAAGTTTGATGCATTACAATGTGCTAAACACCTTCATGTACAGGGCGGTCCACACCTGCCAGGCATCAGATTAAAGGTCCATGGGGGGGGGGGGGAGAAATTAATTGTATATATATTTATAGCACTTGTACCTGTATATCACTACTTTAAAGCTGCTTCAGTGGTAGTTATACCTACCTTACCCTAATGTGATTTTCTTTAAGCTCCATTCACACGTCCTGCGTATCTATAGACCTCTATGGGTGGTAATGGACCTCTATATAGATCTGGCTGCAATTTGAGAGGGGGGCTCAGTATATAAAACTGCATTAGGGGGGCAGTATGTACATTCATGAAGAGGGATTCAGTATATAAAACTCATGCGGGAGGCAGGAGGCACATAATTAATAACAGGGCCCAGTATATTAAATTAATGTGAGGGGCAGTGTATATAATTAATGAGAGGGCCTAGTATATAAGATTTATGAAGTGGGTAGTGTATAGATTGAGGGGGGAATAATAAATGAGGGGGCCCAATATATAAAATTCATGGGGGGCAGTGTATATAAATGATGAGGGTATCAGTATGTAAAATTCATGAGGGTGCCCCAGGTGTATAATTTATTACAAGTACTGTATATAATTCATGAGGGGGTCATGTGTATATAATTCATGAGGGAGCTCAAGGTATAAAAAGGAAGGTGGGAGCTGAACACTAAAGTGAGTCCCCTCCATTGTGATTGACTTCTCTACTTTAAAACTGTCCTGCATTTCTGATGTGTTTTGTGCATGTGTTGTGTACAATGGATTCCTGCCCATGCACAGACTATATGAGGATCCTTACCGGATTAAAAATGTATTTTTTCCCATGCTGAAAGAGCACTCAGCAAATGGTTATAAGGAAAGCGGATTACATGCTGCACGAGGTACCGGAGTAATCTTTGCTTACAAGATCCCTTTAATAATTTGGGGACTTTATGTAATAATAGATTCAAATAATAAGAGTGAACTATGTGTACATTAATACACAGGAGTCATGTTGTATAAATGTAAAATTCAAAGGTAGTTATATGCACGTTAATAATTTGGAGGGGGCTATATTTATAATAATAATAATAATTGATTAGACAGCACTGTATGGAAAGAATAAGGAGATTGTTATACTCTTCTATACACATTCATTAGTAGGGGCACTGTATAAAAATAATTAGAAGGGGCATTAAATAAGTAAATTAATTCTTTAAAGGGGGCCATATATAAAATAATTCACAGGAAAACATATATAATGTCATTAATGGGGGGGGAGCATTTTTTTAGGGACTGTAATATAGTAATATATTTGGGGGGCACAATTACATTTTTGATATATGCAGGGGGCACAGAGTGGTTTTGTCATGTATATTCGTTAGCAGCACAGTGTTCACAGGTGGAATTATACTGTAAGTAACTGTGGCATTTTTAGGTGAGCAGTGTGGGGGATGTGCTGCTGGGAGCTTAAGACATCTGAAGGAAAATTCTGCAGCTAGAGTTTTTGATGAAATAGACCTGCAAAAGAAGACATGTCATTTGTAAGGTAGATCCTAATTCTACCTGTGTCAAATTAGTATTGTATTCACTAACTATCCTTCTAGTGTGAGATAGCTTTCCGCTTATGTACTGTTATAGCCATAGGGTCACTGAACCAAATGTGTCTTGTGGTGTGGGGACCCCAGAGTGTGGGGTTATTTTCATCAGTTATTCAGGTCTTCAGCATTTTCTAATTGGTAGGTTGGTGTTGAGTCCTAACTGCAGCCCAGCCACCAGCAGAAAGCCCAGGTAACCAGGGGTAATTCTTATACCATATCTAACATTAATGCCCTGAGATGACGTCCCCATTGCTGCCCCTGTTCACAAACCAAGAGCCGTACACTAGCTGACAGGGAAGGAGAAAGGGATTTGTTTATTCTTTATTTCACTGTTTCCCCTGCCAGTGCCTAGAAATACCCTTATCCCGGAATATTTATGTTTAGTAGTAGATGGGTCCCCAGTTTTCTGGCTTGGCTGACAAAGGGCGTGGTTTCAGGAAAAGAGGCGGGGCTAAACCCATGCACCAGAATTTTTAGAAGTAAACTAAATCAATTAATAGCTGGTCTAAAGTATGACAGCACAGTTCTTAACTGCTTCAGACCATTCAGCATGATCTATTGGGGACAGAATACGACTGTGGAGTCTGATTCTGCCTTACTACCTACACATTTTAGACCTCTCATTGCTTCTTCTCTGCAATAATGTTTGGTTGGTAGCTCATCTGCAACTAGTTAATGGCTGGATTTTCTGCAGAGCCTTGTGTCACTAATAGATAGATGGATCATGCTAAGTTGCCTGTAGATCCTATTAATACGGATGTTGTACAGACAGCCATGTAGTTGTTTCCACGCCATCACTCTGAGTTATTGCATCCCAAAAGTACTGATATGCCACGTTTCCTGATTATTCAGGCAGATGTCGTGTTCACTGTAAGGGGGGGCACTATAACATTAGGTTGCAATTATTTTCCAGCTATGTGAGATTCATGGAGTCTTTGTGCAGCCTTAGGGCACACAAGCAATGACATTTTTTTCTTCTCAAGAAATAAGTAGGTAGGCCAGTAATATATTTAATTTGCCACAGCACAAGATGACTGATATTGTAAAATTGAACAATGTCAAGTACTGCAGGCAATGGCACAGCTAGATAAACAATGCCAAAACACTGTAATCATGCTCAAAAAGCAATGATATCATCTGCTCCAGGGAACTATATCATTAGTAAGAAGGAATCATTTTGACTATTGTCATTACATGGCAAAATGATAGCACTCTTAGCACATCTCAGTTGTTCTAGTGTCTGTTCTACTTAATAGCTGAGAACTATTTCAGGATGTAACATGATGAAATATGCTCACTTGTCCCATGACGGACCAGTATATTATTTATTCTCCCCTGATGAATTACTTCTCAATTACCTCTATTATTTCATAAATTTAGGTGCATTGACTCTACTCTGTCTTCTAAGGGTGTATCTTCTGGAAGGTGTTAGGGAAAGTTCACACAATTGTATTTTTATTAGTTATTTGGAGCTAAGATGAGGTAAGGAGACTGTATAGAAATAAGGTATAACATTTTCATTCATGTTTATAACTATACTATATGATTAAATATATTGAGTGTATATTTTTATATTTCAGGGGTACAGAGTAGTCAGTTATGTTGTGGGAGATATATTGTTTAGGAGCGCAGTGTGTTGATAGTATCCAGGGAACACTATACTGTAAGTAATTGCGGTGCTTTCAGGTTCAGCGCAGAGGTGTACTATAAGGACCTGGAGAATTTTGCGTGGCAAATTTTGTAAAGTCACGGATGGGAGAAGTTATGAAATTTTGTTCCCGATACAGCAACATGTCTGACATCATAAATCTTAGTGCAGAGTTTTACCTACAATACTATACAGGCAGTCCCCTACTTAAGGACACCCGACTTACAGACAACCCCTAGTTACAGACGGCCCTAGCCTGGGGCCCAAACCAAAAAATTTTATACACAGATGGACCCTCACCCAGATCCTTAAATCACAGATTGAAAGCAGGCAGAAGGGACACATCCTCTATTCCACAAGAAGCTTGATTCTAGTACCGTATGTAGGAAGTGAATACTGGACTTGTAGTGGCTATAATATTCATACAGCTCAGAGCCTATGGCAGTCTTGATCTACCCCTGGCTCCTATCAAGGAAGCAAATATTGCATTAAACAGTCAGTTTATGAAATCTAGTTTAAGGTTTACTCCAGTTTCACAACATACAAGTTTATGTTACGCTCCAATTTCCAATAGACTTCCTGTGTAAAATGTCTCATAGATTTCTAGATCTTTATTTGATCATGTACTGAATTTATAGCTGCATGTTGCAAGATGGACCTCTATACTATGACATAGAAAGTGTCTATGACCTGAACATTGACTGCATTTCATCCACTGGAAACGTAACGGTGCATTCACACACCAATCTGTAGGGATGTTTATCCGGCCACATATACGTCCCCATAGACAGCAATGGCAGCCTGGTGGCGGTACAGGGCCACACATGTGTGGCACCATTCCGCACCGTACAACGGGAAAAGATAGAGCATGCTCTATCTTTTCCCGAGTGTGCGGCTGCGCGCCGCTGTTTCCTATGGAGGGGTCACCTCCTCCTCCTCTCCAGTGCACGTGTGAATGTACCCTACGACTGTAAGTGAATGTCAGCAAGCAGAGATCTAGAAGTAAGGAGGAAAAAATGTATATCTTTTCACTATACAAACCATAATACATACCTCCTGAAACTGAGCAACCCCTTTTAACACAAGTTAAAGGGGTATTCTCATCTGGGCAGTCACAAATAGTTTCATTAATCTGCCATATATAAACATTTCTACAATTTGATGTTATTAAAAAAAATTTCCTGTGTGAAGATAATTTCTCACAAATGTAGCCATGTTGTCCCTTAGAAACGAGATGACTTCCTCGGATACGGCCACTTCTACTGGAGTGAGTGCACAAAGAAACAAAAGGTTTTGTATATAAAATGTCTGGGAAATGTCCATGTCGCACAGCCAACCTGTAGTAATGATTGCTGAATCCTGGTGGTCCGGCAGGACTCTTGAGCGCAAGTCTGGCCACCGCAGCCAGAGTGTGACGTGGTCGTATCCGAGGAAGCCATCTGGTTTCTAAGAGACAACATGGCTACATTTATGAGAAATTATCTTCACACAGGAACATTTTTTTAATTAACATCCAATTGAAGAAATGTTTACATATGGCAAATTAATTTAATTAAATGTAAATTCCCAGATGGGAATACCCATTTAAGCACTGGAGAATGGATAAACACAAGTACCTTATTTTGCATTCTTTCACAGTTAATGTTGAAATAAATAATGTGGTGATGTCAGAAGACATTCCATGACTGCATGAGATGTCCAGGTAGAAATGACAATTAACCCTGTGACCACAACATTAGCTTTATGGCACTCTGTTATTTATTACCGCAATAGAGAAGGTTATCAACACCAGTGGCTCTTATAATTCTCTAACGTGTTGTGAACCAATTATTGTCACAGACTAATTAGAAAATGTCAACTTCTCTTAAAATGTAAAATCTGTTGTGCTGGAATTGGGAGTCTCATCCTTATGCACTTGAATTAGAAGTATATGGGTGTAGTAAGCATTTTGTGGTACCCACTCTATATTAAAAGGGTTAGTTAATTTCCCCCTTATACAACCCCGCAGAAGGACGCTGGCATCCCCTAGCCTACGTTCAGTACAACAGTTAATACATAATTATCATTTAACATTATTTTAATATTATTTTATAAGATGGTTGTCAAGTCTTTTAGTTTACACTTGAATTTGAAATGACTAAATCTTGAAGAAGGTCAAGGTGGTGACAAGTACGTTTGGAACCTACCATTGCATAGCCAAGTGTTATCGAACCCTGTAATACTATATTTCTTTGTTATTTCTTATTTTTTTAAATCAATGCAGGTTTGCTAGGAGGCCAACTCTTATACAATGTATTTGGAAATTAAATGTAATTCTAATGAATTAACTGTGTACTTATTAAATGTGTTTGGAAACTGGCTTCTTAATAGTAAATAATCAAGGGTTCTAGTAATGTTGGCCAAATCTATCTGTAAATATGATAAAGCTATACAGTATCTTTTTTTCTGTCTATAGTTACACATAATATTATCTTATCTGATAGATAGATCAGATGGCAGGCTGGCCAATCATACAATTGTCTCAAAACTGATCTCAAGTAATGGTATCATATGGATGGTGCTCTTAAGTTTGTTGCGCCTCTTTCACGTGTTTACAAGTACCTTAGTCTAAAACTTAGCCTGAAAATCATTGTTTTTGTAATGTGATTATTTATTATGAGGAGCTTATGCTAATTTCCTTTTAATGAGTCTGGTAACAGCACTGAAATTATAATGCTCATTTGTATCTCTTCCAATAATGGTAATTAGAGATTTTAGAAGACAAATAAAATCAGGGTACTGGATGATTATGATCATTGCTGCCTTTTCTACATAAGAAAGCTATAAAGTGTTAGGCGCACACGATATGGTTCATAAAATGTATGCTGATGATATGTACTTGCTGTCCCCAGGTTAGGTACTGGATTGGTTCTCTAGGTTTGTTCTTAAGTTGAATTTGTTTGTATGTTGGAACTGGTTTACTTTACAAGTGTAATCCAAACAAGTTATTTTTTGGTTCTTGTGACAATTTTTGGTTGTCATGGGATTAACGGATCAACAATAAAAATACACTCACCGGCCACTTTATTAGGTACACCATGCTTGTAACGGGTTGGACCCCCTTTTGCCTTCAGAACTGCCTCAATTCTTCGTGGCATAGATTCAACAAGGTGCTGGAAGCATTCCTAAGAGATTTTGGTCCATATTGACATGATGGCGTCACACAGTTGCTGCAGATTTGTCGGCTGCACATCCATGATACGAATCTCCCATTCCACCACATCCCAAAGATGCTCTATTGGATTGAGTTCTGGTGACTGTGGAGGCCATTTGAGTACAGTGAACTCATTGTCATGTTCCGTGAGTGCTGGGATACCTCTTTCTACGTTACTTGGCGGATTCCTCGCCTGTCCTCGTGCACCACAACTAACGCGGAGTGCCGTCCTACCTGTGTGTTATGTTCAAGAAACCAGTCTGAGATGATTCCAGCTTTATGACATGGCGCATTATCCTGCTGAAAGTAGCCATCAGATGTTGGGTACATTGTAGTCATAAAGGGATGGACATGGTCAGCAACAATACTCAGGTAGGCTGTGGCGTTGCAACAATGCTCAATTGGTACCAAGGGGCCCAAAGAGTGCCAAGAAAATATTCCCTACACCATGACACCACCACCAAAAGCCTGAACCGTTGATACAAGGCAGGATGGATCCATGCTTTCATGTTGTTGTTTACGCCAAATTCTGACCCTACCATCCGAATGTCGCAGCAGAAATCGAGACTCATCAGACCAGGCAACGTTTTTCCAATCTTCTACTGTCCAATTTCGATGAGCTTGTGCAAATTGTAGCCTCAGTTTCCTGTTCTTAGCTGATAGGAGTGGCACCCGGTGTGGTCTTCTGCTGCTGTAGCCCATCTACCTCAAAGTTCGACGTACTGTGCGTTCAGAGATGCTCTTCTGCCTACCTTGGTTGTAACGGGTGTCGATTTGAGTCACTGTTGCCTTTCTATCAGCTCGAACCAGTCTTCCCATTCTCCTCGGACCTCTGGCATCAACAAGGCATTTCCGCCCACAGAACTGCCGCTCACTGGATGTTTTTTCTTTTTCGGACCATTCTCTGTAAACCCTAGAGATGGTTGTGTGTGAAAATCCCAGTAGATCAGCAGTTTCTGAAATACTCAGACCAGCCCTTCTGGCACCAACAACCATGCCACGTTCAAAGGCACTCAAATCACCTTTCTTCCCCATACTGATGCTCGGTTTGAACTGCAGGAGATTATCTTGACCATGTCTACATGCCTAAATGCACTGAGTTGCCGCCATGTGATTGACTGATTAGAAATTAAGTGTTAACGAGCAGTTGGACAGGTGTACCTAATAAAGTGGCCGGTGAGTGTACATTAGACACCTTAAAGTTGATAATGGCAAACTGGAGCTACATTACAGTAAATTACCAGCATTCAGAGAGCTTCACAAGAAGTCACAGTGGGCAGAGAGGTTTGTGTGTAAGTAGGGTTTGCCTGTAATTTGGGTAAACCAATAAACTACCAGCAGCCCCAGGTAGGGTATGATATATGTTTTCTAGAATTCTCTCTCTTATGTTAAAACTCACCTGTTTACCTACAGAAAATTACTTCCAATTCAAAGCTTAGAAGAGTTGTTTTTAGCTTGAGATGAGGATGGGGGGGGGCAGTTAAATAATTAGTTGAATATTCGATCTTTATGTGCAGCTTGCATTCTATAGCTCGCAGAACCATAATCATGATGGGAGCTTAGGAATACTGGAGACACAGGAGCCTAGGAACGCTGGAGAATGGCTTTCTCTTCTACAGGAATAGCTTTGGGAAGCTTGGTTAGGAATCCATGGAAGCTCCTAGGAATGAGAAGATACGGCCCAGAATGGAGGGAGCAGTCGAAATATATAGTCACTCCGGAATGACCAGCGCCAATCAGGAGGATGCTGGCCCTTTAAGTCCTGAAGAGCCAGCGCGCGTCCCCGCTTCTAGGGCTTGAGGCACGGGTGTGCCCGCGATCTGCAGCAAGGATCGCGGGTGCATCCGTGACACCAAAAGTCTTATGAGCAAGTCTGTTTTATTGGATGGGCCACGTATTCCTCCTTTTATTGGATTACCTTGGATAATGAAGCCAGTCACGCGTTGGCCACTTTGATCCAAGCCTCCACTTCCTCCAGACTGCCTCAAGATGTACAGGGTATGTGAGACATTTTTTCTTTTTCTCAACGTATGTTAATAGTCTATTACAAGGTTGGAGAAATGTCATAATGTATAATGTATACTTATCACTAAGTAATAGGTATAAAGTTGATCTCCTTCATTATAATTACTTAGAAATTAGTAATTAGTAATTAATGGGGACATAGCAAGACACTCTGCAAGCTTCATCTCTTATTGTTGTTTCTAGGTTTGTGGGTAGAGATAGGGCTGTATCTACAGCTCATACAGCCCTATATCTACCCACATACCTAGAAACAACAATAAGAGATAAAGTGTGCAGAGTTTTGCAGTTTTTATATTTTAGTGACTCATGCCCAAATCTTTAAACATTTATCTATTTCAGTAAGTGTTGAGTCCTATGAAAGTTGTAGCAGTTATTATGGTAATAGTTTATATTACTGTCTTAATACCTTCTGTGAAACGCATAAAACAATTACATTTCGATGATTCAATAGACACTGGTTGAAAACCACTTATGTTACAGTATCTGTGTATAATTTCCATGTTGGTAGCACAACTTACTAAAAATTCAATTTTCTCCAGTCCAGTGCAGGCAGTAAAATGTTATACTACAGTAGTTTTCCTTTGAGTCAGTATAAAATTAAGGCACAATTCCCCTTTCAATTATAGGAAATGTTATTAAGCAGCATCAAGCACTCCTCTCTAAATTATTACTATCATCTTTCAATTATATACAAGCCACACATCCAGGATGGAATATGTGAAGAGGAGCTCAGGCAAGGGAGAGAGAAATACATAATTTTCTGTCCATCCGCACAAACAGGTGGAAAGAAGTGTGCTGAAAATGTTTCATAATATTCTCATCTCAAAACTTTTCCCCCAGTAATAACAGGCCGGAGAGCAGCAGAAACTAAACTGGTATGGAAGGAAGTGTTTTGTGACAGATTTATGGCAGGCACTACAAATGTCACTGCCCAGCATTCTGAGATGGGCTACTATGGTAATGGCTCAGTGCTCTTTTAAAGGGTAAGTATTAAGGAAAACATATTTTTGTTGCCCTATATTCATTGTTGGATTTTACTTTTAAATGCCTCTGAGCAATACTGTAGTGGTTTCCAATAGAAACTGAGCAAGCAGTGAGCTGTAGAAATGACAGAATCAGTGGTTTCATAAATGTAACTAATAATGGTGGTATTTTGAGATTCTGGAGTCTAGAAACCCCATAATGATGTAGACCAGTCAGGCCTCAGTGTTCACAAAACACATAGATGGGATAATACTAGTATTAGGGCTCAAACACTTGCAATACATGCCCTGTCTGTATTTTCGCATTAGGCATTACTTTTATGTTTTCCTAGGGTCATGATCGTAAATCTAAAGTAGTGATAACAATTATACGTATTAATATTTGGTTGCAAAAATACAGGATAAAGCTCTGTTCACATGGATGTTTGAATGTTGTACATGCGTACATAGTTAGATACAAGGATACATACAGGGTAAATATGCTACTGAGGCTTCTTTTGTGGGATCTCCCTTTCTAATATGCTTTAGAGGAGGTTTTCTGCCTATACATATTAATAGCCATTTTATAGCATATATCAGTGGTGGCAAACCTATGGCACGGGTGCCAGAGGTGGCACTCAGAGCACTCTCTGTGGGCACCCAGGCCATCACCCTAGACAGGACTCAAAACCTCCTCCTGCAGTCCCTGGCCACCCAGGACATGCGGTGATCAGGGCTATTTTGAAGCTACACACCCTAAAGCAGCCTGGGACTACAGGAGAAGCAAGGAGGGGCAGAGAAGGCTGCGTTATTATTGTAGCTCCTGCTCTGGGTCGCGCAATTCATCCTATTCCAGGGCACCCTGGAAGGAAGCTACAATGATAATCTGAATTTCTCCTCTTTCTTGCAACCGTTTTAGTGTCATCAGGATGCTGATACAATTAAAAGCCTTCACAAAACAGGTAGCAACATGTTACCATTTAAATTTCTATGTTGGCAGTTTGCATGTAAATAAGTAGGTTTGGTTCTAGTTTGGGCACTCGTTCTCTAAAAGGTTCGCCATCACTGGCATATACCATTAAATTGGGTTTTCTGGACCCTAGGCTATTAACAGGTAATAAGTGCCCACCCCCAATAATACACTCTTTTGCACAGTGTTTGGACCAGGAAGTATACAGCTAAATCCAAATATAGTGGCAGTCTTTGCTTAATACAGTAGTGTATAGCTCATTTATTTGGAATATTTTGGTAAACTCCTCTCAAATGAGAAGCACGGTGGCTTAGTGGTTAGCATTACAGCCTTGCAGTGCTGGGGACCTGGGTCAACATCTGCAAAGAGTTTGTATGTTCTCTCTATGTTTGTGTGGGTTTCCTCCGGGTCCTCCAGTTTCCTACCACACTCCAAAACATACTGGTAGGTTGGTTAGATTGTGAGCCCTGTAATCTGTGTGCTCTATATAAATAAAGGGATTATTTTTATCAGTGGGAGTGTAGCATTTTAGGTGATAGCAGAGTAGATATGTGTCTCTGATCATCTCTGTCCATTGTGGGGTGCTGAGCTGGCTTATTGGTGGCCTGCTTCAGACAGATGTTTGTTTTGAGTTACATTTACTGTGGGGTGTTGGGCTTTGCTCCCTTACTTATGAATTTAATACAAAGGCTTGTAGCATACATTGACAAGAAAATCCTGTCTTATACTATTTAATGTAAAGGGTGGCCCAGCAATTAATGGTGCTATCAGGACTCATTGGGGCAGATTTATCAAGTGTCTGGAAGTCAGAATATTTCCAGTTGCCCATGACAACCAATCACAGCTCAGCTTTCATTTAACCAGAGATCATGAATATTTTAAAGCTCAGCTGTGATTGGTTGCCATGGGCGACTGGAAATATTCTGACTTTCAGACACTTGATAAATCTGCCCCATTGTGTATGGACAATCTTCTGCCACATACATGCAATGATGTGCATTTCAGCCTGTGGTTTTTATGCTTAAAGGGGTATTCCAGGAATATGAACGTCTGATACAAAAACCCATAATGCTATAAATAAATGAATGTAACAAAACTTAATGTCAATAGTCACAAAATTGAGCTTAAATAGTTTGATTTTACGGTTCACAAGATTTTATGGCCTCTCTAAAGTTATCACCAAGATGGCTGCCACTGGGAACTAAGATCCTAGATCCTTTCGTTCTGAGTAACTCCTCCTCCCTCTTATGCTCTGCTCCCAGTGATGATCTAACAGGTTTTCTTGCTCTGTTACCATAGTAATGATGTGTAACTGCCATCACCACAACACTGGCCATAGTGGATGCACTGCAACCAACCGACTACAGCCAAACTTAGTGGTGATCACATGACCTGCCCAGGCAGGTGCAGGACATGTGATGTGGACATGTGACCAGCGTCCATCTTCTGTCCTGTGTATGCTCTGCAACGGACCACGCAGAGGAAATTAACGGACTGATTAAAGGGCCATTAGCACTTTAATTCTTCATTACAGTCTATGTCATCAGCATTTTTCTGATAACGGGAGCAAAATTTTATATATAAGCTTATATTTTAAGGACCCATTTGTATATGAATTATGCTGATTCCTGGAATACCCCTTTAAAGGAAATCTATCACCAGGATCAAGGAGTGTAAATCCAAGTATCCTAGGGCCTCTTTCACACTTGCGTTGCAGATCACGTCAGAGTTTGATCACGGTAAGATCAGGGTTTGGTCAGTGAAAAACAGAGTTCAATCAGTTTTCAGTCACAGTTTGTTCAGTTTTTTCTGCACTTTTTTTTGGCAATAACAATGTGTTTTTCACGTGCAGATAATGCATGTGAAAAGGACTCAGGACTGAGCTCTATCTTTTCTATGGCAATTGATGCATGAAAAACGCATTGCACTTGCATTGCAAAAAATAGAGGAGCGGGCGCAAGCACAGACATTCCCGATGTGGCAACGTCTGTAGATGTCCTGAACCTGTCATCACATCAATTGGGTCACTATTGGTAACATACTTAGGTGCACAACCTATTTTAATTATCTAATTCTTACAAGTTAAAAGTGTTGATAGGCATGAACTTAGCTGTTTCAGCTCAACTCTACTGTGGCCACGTGATGATTATATTGATTACATTTTAGATACAGTATCAACAGAAGATTATCACCAGTATCAACAGGGAAGATTTGTCTCAGAGTAAGGCCCCTTCCACACTTGCGTTTTTCAGGAGCGTTTTCTGCGCGTGCTTTTGACGTGTAGAACTTGCATTGCACTCTGACCCATTGTAATCAATGGGCTTTTTCAGACTTGCATTTTTTTTTTCACGCACACACGCACGTTTTTTAACGCGCGTTTAAATCTCGGCATGCTCTACTTCTGCAAGTCACTCACGTGAAAAATGCACCATACAAGTCTATGGAGACGCATCAAAAACGCATTACACTCTGAGACACATGCAAGTCCAATGCAAGTGCAATTGCCATAGAAATGATAGAGCTCAGTTTTCAACACATTGAAATTGCATTGAAAACATGCGAGAAAAACTCTGATTGAAAACTGATTGAACTCTGATGAGAAATGTCAGTTTTTCACTGACCAAACCCTGATCGCACCCTGATCAAACTCTGACGTGATCTACAATGCAAGTGTGGAAGGGGCCTTAGGCCCCTTTCACACTTGTGTTTTTCACGCACGTTTTCTGCACGTGCTTTTGACGTGCAGAACTTGCATTGCACTCTGACCCATTGTAACCAATGGGTCTTTTCAGACTTGCATTCTTTTTCACGCACACACGCGCGTTTTTTTTAACGCGCGTTTAAATCTCGACATGCTCTACTTTTGCAAGTCATGCGCGTGAAAAACGCACCATACAAGTCTATGGAGATGCATCAAAAACGCGTTTTTCACGCAGCAATTGCCATAAAAAAGATAGAGCTCAGTCCTGAGTCCATTTCACACGCATTGAAATTGCATCAAAAACGCGCATGAAAAACTGAGACACTGAACAAACTCTGACTGAAAACTAATTGCACTCTGATGCAAAATGTGCGTTTTTCACTGACCAAACCCTGATCGCACCCTAATCAAACTCTGACGTGATCTGCAACGCAAGTGTGGAAGGGTTCTTCTATAGGGACCGATATCTGGCTGTAAACTGTGTGGCTGGATATCGGAGCCCTAGGTGTAGCATAAGGATGTGGCGTCATATTTTAGGGCAACTACCGGTATTAGTTGGTCTGGTTTCCTCAAAAGTGCGTCAAAATGTTGGCGCAGTTGCATAATTTTTTCCGCACTGACTCTTTGATGTTATGTAGGACAAAGGAGGCAGTGGAGCGGTAGCTATTAAAAGATGCAAAGAGCTGGTGTTTTGGAGAAAGTTTATCATTATGTTAGGTTGATGGGTACAATTTTTTGTGTTTCATTATGAAATATTCATAAATAGGGTAAAAACTGCCTGATCTGACTTGGTCTATACATGCTCTTTGCCTGGCATGAAAATTGTCTACATGGGATTGCCAGTGGTGCATAGGTGCTATGAAGATTGCATAGGCTGGGCATAGTATGTAGAAGATACAACATTATTCCAGCTTTGTTTTAAATATATAAATGAATCTTTTTAAGGCTTTTGTGTATTTTGTAACTATATACCATCATATATGATTTCTTATTGGTAAATGTTCTTCTGTCTCACAACATTTTCAGGTCTTACACTCTGCTAATTGTCACCTTTTGCTCGCAGGGCATTAGACTTAGTGATATGTCTTATTATATCTGTTTCTACCTCTTTGTCTTGAGCCATTCTTATAAATATAAGCAGACAATTACAAGCCAGTAAAAACCCTCCTGGGAGAACACCACCTGCAGAGATGTCTCTTATTGCACGACTGATTTCAGGAAGCAGAATCAATATTTTTGCAATGAAAACAAAAATCAGCTCTGGCAATTCAGCTTTTCAATGGAACACAACAGGTGTTCATGTGACAGAGCCACAAATATAAAAAGGATATGCTTGGGGATGAGAGGACGAGTAGTAAAATGTTACATAAATAGGTTTTGTCTTATATAACAGACACGCTATCGTGTTTAACGGAGCTACTGCTAATCCTAATCATGAGTACAAATGGAGCAATTAGCAGATTATAACACAATAGAAACTCTTAATTTCTATACACACTACATATGTCTCTTGTAAACTGGTAGTGGCTGCTGCAGGGAAGGTCTATAAAAATGAAATGAAATCTCTAAATAATTGCTTACAATCTACAGTATCTACAGGCACAGTTTCAGAATAAGTGGTTTTGTTGTATAACATGTGTGTTATAAATGATGTAATAAATGAGTGATAGGAGGAGAGTTTCTGGAAGTAACGGGTCTGTGATGAAACATGATGTTTTCGGACACCTTAGGGGTATGCAAGGTCAATTAATTATTGTTTTATAGACACTCCCTGAACTCACAAGTTCTAAAAGGCACAGCAAGTGAGTTAGAGCTGTCCACGCAACCTCCGGATACTGCACTACAGCTGAAAGACCCCTTTCACTCACCTCAGTGAAACAGTACCTTAACAGCCCAGTAGGCTGCCACCAGCTCTCATTTGGTGAGGAACCAACCCGGTAGCATGTATTTCATATTTTAGTGAATATACACATGTGAAGTATGTATGAACTCCTCATATATTACTGTTTTTAGGAAAGTATACTTTCTTTATATAAATATTCTCGATTTGTACATATTTTAGAGAAAAATTTTAATTTTCATGTAATTTTTGCATTTTATTACTGTTTGCTGCAAAGTTGAATGAAGGTGGTAGTGTATGAATTTAAAAGTTATCTTTGTATACATGGTAGGCAGTGATTTCTGAAAAGAAAATTGATTTTGACAGAATAGTAGCTTCTTACTTTGTGTGTAATATATTTTTAAACACATTTGTGGATTGCAACCAAATATGGCATGGTTTTTATTATAGCATTTTTGGGAGTGTAAATTCTTGGTGTTGTGTATAGTGGTAAATATAATATGCTCACTTTTTGTTATTATTTTTAAATCCCTATTTGTGGGTAAACCTATGCTTTGATGTGAGTTTTATGTAAAAATTTATGTTTTTATGGCATTTTCAATGCATTTTAAATCTGTTTTATTGCTGTATTTTGCAGGTCTTGACTGTCTTCAAATTTCTAGCTGAAAAGCAGATATTTAGATATTTCAGTTTTAGCGATATTATGATTATGTCTATGAGGTATCTGTGAACTCTACACATGTTTATCTATTACATTTAGGAAGTAAATATTTTCTGTTGGGAGCACATTTTTTTGCCATAAAACTCAAATTGTATGTATTTTTTATAGAATTTTACATTTTGAATCCAAATTGCATGAAGACGTCTATGTTTATAAACTCTTTAATGCAATTTTGAGAATGGGGCAAGTGTCTGCTTTCAGAAAAAATATGGTTTGTTGAACTTTAGTGTATTCTTTTTTGCTGTAATTTCAGTTTTATTTTCAAATGTCAAAATTGTAAAAGTCGGCCAACAAGACGACAAAATTTCCAGAAATACCAGACACTGAAAGTGTTAAACAGTGTCCTTTTTTCCCTCCAATTTAATTCAATGCTGCTAAAAAACTCAATAGAGGGTTAACATAAGTGGCGTGACAAGACACCATTAGGCCCCAATTTCACACGTATACATATAACACCTTCACTACAGCGTAGAAGAAAGTGAAGAAAAGCCGGCTCACCCAACCTTAGGATCATCAGGGCTGTACACTTTCGGTGGTGATCTTCTGGTGCACGGGAAGACTAATCTATAGCCGTATAGCACATGCAGGACAAAGAAGTGGTAGACCGGCACAGCATGAAGACCGTCACGTAGGTACGATGCAAAAATCTTCTTTATTGATTAAAACGTCACATAACACGGGAAACAAGCAGGTTAACGCATTTCGACGGATACCGTCTTAATCATAACCTATCTAACATGTCAAGCCAGCCGCCTTTTATATAAAACAGCTGAGTGGTGGAAAAGAGGGAACTCCCTCTATACCTGACGTCACTAAGTCCGGGTCGCGCCTCCGAATCACATGATCCTAAACTCCTCCCCCTTAGTCACATGATCGGGAGCGTGGCTCGGAACCGTGCGATGGCAGTGAGTAAACAATCCATTAAAACACTTATAGTATATAAAAATGACACTTATACAAGTACCTAATGCAACTATAGTATTGAATAGGCACAAAAGTGAAAATGTACTATTGGGAACAAAACTGAAATTAGACTAGCATTGTAGCACCGTAATGTGTCTCTACCATGAGCATATACTACACAGGCACATCATGTACACAATGCCTGTTATGGTGCTGATACTTGGTGAAAGAAAGAGGGAGATATAAGATGCAAAGACAATCAATGATATGTATCTTATTACGCAAATAGAGTGTCATATGGACTAAAGAATAGTATAATGTATAGTATATGATGTATGAAGGGTATGTCATAAAGTATCTTAGTACGTAAGTATGACATCCTGTCTTTTATTCATGCCTTGTGGAGTTCTAGTTTCCATTACAAAAATCCAATAACTCTCTCTGTTTATTAGTTTCCTCTTCATGTTACCCCCTCTTATTGGATATGAAACCTTCTCAAAACCAGTCCATGAAAAATGACACGTAGATTTATTGTGTGTTTCTCTAAAGTGTCTAGAGGCCGCTGATATGCCCACGGAGTCGTTGGTGATGTCTGACAAATGGCGGCGTATCCTGACTTTGAGAGGACCTGTGGTATGACCTATTTATTGAATATTACAACTTGTGCATTTGATAGAATAGATGGCATTGCATGTATTGCAGTTAAGGTATGATTGAATAGGATAACTTCTGTTAGTAGTGCTAGATGTTATATTTGTCTCTACCGTAACAAATCTACATGCCTTACATTGTGTGTGACCACATTTATAGCATCCTTTAGTGTTGAGCCATGTCCCACCAGAATTCTGGCTTTTGAACAGGCTAGGTGAGAGAGCATTACCCAGAGTAGGAGCTCTCTTGGCTACACATTTAATGCCACTATCCAGTATTGTGTAAAGACTTGGGTCCTGTAGTAAGATCGGAATACATTTTTGGACTATTTTTGTGATTTCTTTGTATTGTCTACTATAGGCTGTAGAAAAAATAATAGGGGTCTTGGGTTTTTGTGTTTTTAGGATTTCACCTTCTCTCCCATCACTACCCTTGTGTCCTTTATGTATTATATCTTCCTTATCTACTAGTAGATCCTGTTGGGATATATTTGAAATCTTATTTTCAGCATTCTCAATATTGCCTTTTTGATAGCCTCTCTGATGGAGTCTAGCCTTAAGACAGTTTTTTTCTTTTTCAAAGTCATCATTATCTTAAACGTATCAGTTCCCCATATGGTATGTTCTGTATTACATGGGGGGGATGACAGGAGGAAGCTAACAGGGTGGTGTTTCTCGCCATCTCCTTCCTATAGGGTAAACTTCTAACCCTGTTGCCTTCTCCTATTAAGGTTACATCTAAAAATGGGATAGACTTTCCTCCAAACATAGACGTAAATTTTAAATTCATGGGATTGTCATTAAGGTAACTTACAAAGTTAACAAAGGATGTCTCTGACCCTTTCCATACCCACACCAGGTCGTCTATGTACCGACCAAACCATACTATAGACGCCTGATGTGGGTTGGAAGATGAAAAAATATAAGCCTCTTCCCATTGTTACATATATATGTTTGCAAGGGAAGGGGAGAATTTGGCCCCCATGGGGGCCCCCTCCACTTGCAAATAATACCTGCCATCAAAATAAAAGAAATTGTTTTGTAGTAGAAAACCAGTGGTTAGAACTATGTACTCTTTCAGTGTTGTACTGTAAGTACTGTAACTGTCTAAATGCCTACGTAGAAACAGCAAACCTAATTCGTGTGGTATAGATGAGTACAAGGCGGTAACGTCACATGACGCCCAATTGTATTCCTTATGCCATTTAAAATCTTTCATGATCTGTAATAGATGTTTTGTATCACGTAAGAAAGATGGGGTGACTCTGGTGATGGGCTGAAGGAAGTGATCTAGCCATTCGCCTAGTCTTTCACCCACCCCCCCCAATCCCAGCCACAATAGATTATCGTAACAATGAGGTTTATGTATGGAAACGACGGGAACAAGGGACATATGCCAATACAAGTACACCAAGATCCATCTTAAAAAAACGTAACAAAAGAAGCAATAAGAGAAATTATAATCCTCGAGTGAGTTTCTCAGACACAGAAGACTCCATGGATAGTCTGTCCTCAAGCCAAATGTCCTCTCACAGGGAGGCAGAATCGAGCGGAGCAAGACAGAAAACCAGAGATCATACAAACAAGTCTAAGTCTGCAGAAAACCAAAAATCATACAATCAACCGCCAAAAAACGGATCAGACGGTCAGGGCGCAAACACAGGAAACATGGGTGTGAAAACTCGGGCCAAGAAGGACAAATAACAGAATCTGTCATAAACTTGTCCAGTAGGATCCTTTCTGATAACCAACTAAGAGTATTGGCCAAAGGTCTCAAGTTCTCTCCCTCAGTGGACTTTAATTTATTTAATACTCTATTGGACATTAACAAATTAGCACGTAACATTACTGTCAAGAGACATTTTAGTGATCTAACCGTGCCATATGCAAATATAGATGAGTTAACGGAGAATTCAGTTTTTGTTGAAAATAAATACAATGATTATATAGCAGACCTGATGAGATCTGATGTAAATATCAGCGATTTTCAAGAACAGGGTAATGTACTAACATTAAGGTCTCTTAAATGTGAACAATGTGAAGTTAATAATTCTGTTAATAGTGAATATCACATTTCCAACACTGACTTCTATCCCATTAACTCACGGGTTCCCGTCCTGGATAATTTCCAAGACATAGTGGAGAAAGAACTTGTAGCATTGCACAAGAGGGTTAAAGAGAAAGGTCCACACCACATACATCAAAATTTAACCAAAGGTGAGAGAGAGGCCCTACAACAACTCAAAGAGGAATCAGATTTGACCATCAGGTCGGCAGACAAAGGGGGGACCATAGTAGTTATGGATGCCGCCCTCTACAAACTCCTCAATGAGGACATTTTGAAAGACAGGACCACCTATCGTACCCTAGAGTCTAACCCAACCAGTTCAGTGCAAAAACGCTTATCCAAGATTTTGGAGGAGGGTTTAACACTGGGTGTTATCACACAGAAAGAGAAAGACTATCTGTATGTGAAGGACCCCATTACGCCAGTCTTTCATTCACTCCCTAAAGTTCATAAAAATGTTTTCCCGCCACCTTTAAGACCTATTGTGGCTGGGATTGGGGGGGTGGGTGAAAGACTAGGCGAATGGCTAGATCACTTCCTTCAGCCCATCACTAGAGTCACCCCATCTTTCTTACGAGATACAAAACATCTATTACAGATCATGAAAGATTTTAAATGGCATAAGGAATACAATTGGGCGTCATGTGACGTTACCGCCTTGTACTCATCTATACCACACGAATTAGGTTTGCTGTTTCTACGTAGGCATTTAGACAGTTACAGTACTTACAGTACAACACTGAAAGAGTACATAGTTCTAACCACTGGTTTTCTACTACAAAACAATTTCTTTTATTTTGATGGCAGGTATTATTTGCAAGTGGAGGGGGCCCCCATGGGGGCCAAATTCTCCCCTTCCCTTGCAAACATATATATGTCACAATGGGAAGAGGCTTATATTTTTTCATCTTCCAACCCACATCAGGCGTCTATAGTATGGTTTGGTCGGTACATAGACGACCTGGTGTGGGTATGGAAAGGGTCAGAGACATCCTTTGTTAACTTTGTAAGTTACCTTAATGACAATCCCATGAATTTAAAATTTACGTCTATGTTTGGAGGAAAGTCTATCCCATTTTTAGACGTAACCTTAATAGGAGAAGGCAACAGGGTTAGAAGTTTACCCTATAGGAAGGAGATGGCGAGAAACACCACCCTGTTAGCTTCCTCCTGTCATCCCCCCCATGTAATACAGAACATACCATATGGGGAACTGATACGTTTAAGAAGAAACTGTTCTGATAATGATGACTTTGAAAAAGAAAAAAACAGTCTTAAGGCTAGACTCCATCAGAGAGGCTATCAAAAAGGCAATATTGAGAATGCTGAAAATAAGATTTTGAATATATCCCAACAGGATCTACTAGTAGATAAGAAAGATATAATACATAAAGGACACAAGGGTAGTGATGGGAGAGAAGGTGAAATCCTAAAAACACAAAAACCCAAGACCCCTATTATTTTTTCTACAGCCTATAGTAGACAATACAAAGAAATCACAAAAATAGTCCAAAAATGTATTCCGATCTTACTACAGGACCCAAGTCTTTACACAATACTGGATAGTGGCATTAAATGTGTAGCCAAGAGAGCTCCTACTCTGGGTAATGCTCTCTCACCTAGCCTGTTCAAAAGCCAGAATTCTGGTGGGACATGGCTCAACACTAAAGGATGCTATAAATGTGGTCACACACAATGTAAGGCATGTAGATTTGTTACGGTAGAGACAAATATAACATCTAGCACTACTAACAGAAGTTATCCTATTCAATCATACCTTAACTGCAATACATGCAATGCCATCTATTCTATCAAATGCACAAGTTGTAATATTCAATAAATAGGTCATACCACAGGTCCTCTCAAAGTCAGGATACGCCGCCATTTGTCAGACATCACCAACGACTCCGTGGGCATATCAGCGGCCTCTAGACACTTTAGAGAAACACACAATAAATCTATGTGTCATTTTTCATGGACTGGTTTTGAGAAGGTTTCATATCCAATAAGAGGGGGTAACATGAAGAGGAAACTAATAAACAGAGAGAGTTATTGGATTTTTGTAATGGAAACTAGAACTCCACAAGGCATGAATAAAAGACAGGATGTCATACTTACGTACTAAGATACTTTATGACATACCCTTCATACATCATATACTATACATTATACTATTCTTTAGTCCATATGACACTCTATTTGCGTAATAAGATACATATCATTGATTGTCTTTGCATCTTATATCTCCCTCTTTCTTTCACCAAGTATCAGCACCATAACAGGCATTGTGTACATGATGTGCCTGTGTAGTATATGCTCATGGTAGAGACACATTACAGTGCTACAATGCTAGTCTAATTTCAGTTTTGTTCCCAATAGTACATTTTCACTTTTGTGCCTATTCAATACTATAGTTGTATACAAAAACAGTATTAGGTACTTGTATAAGTGTCATTTTTATATACCATAAGTGTTTTAATGGATTGTTTACTCACTGCCATCGCACGGTTCCGAGCCACGCTCCCGATCATGTGACTAAGGGGGAGGAGTTTAGAATCATGTGATTCGGAGGCGCGACCCGGACTTAGTGACGTCAGGTATAGAGGGAGTTCCCTCTTTTCCACCACTCAGCTGTTTTATATAAAAGGCGGCTGGCTTGACATGTTAGATAGGTTATGATTAAGACGGTATCCGTCGAAATGCGTTAACCTGCTTGTTTCCCGTGTTATGTGACGTTTTAATCAATAAAGAAGATTTTTGTATCGTACCTACGTGACGGTCTTCATGCTGTGCCGGTCTACCACTTCTTTATTAGGCCCCAATGTCCCACATATTGGGGCAGATTTATCAAGCTGTCTGAAAGTCAGAATATTTCCAGTTGCCCATGGCATCCAATCATAGCTCCTCTTTAAAATATTAATTGGCACTGGTAAAATAAAAGCTGAGATGTGATTGGTTTGCCATGGGCAACTAGAAATATTCTGACTTTCAGACAGCTTGATAAATCTGCCCCATTAAGTTGAAAATACACATATGTGCTACACCGACATATACTCACAACACCACAATCATACATCTTATATTTACTTCCAACAGCAGCCTTCTTTATTAACATACTGTCCAGTTACCCCCCTCATTAACCTCTTACCGACATGTGACGTAATACTATGTCACATGCCGAGTGCATGGAGAGGGATCACGGGCTGAGCCCTCTCCATAACCGGGAAGTCTTTGATGCATATTGCGGGTGTTTTCCCGCTGATCGACGCCGGCGACCCCAAATCGCAATTAGACGCATGCTTACGTCTTGTTGCATATGGGGGAGTATGAAGGGCTGAGCCCTCTTCATACTCACCGGGCATTTACTTACCCTTTGATTGCAAAGCTGCCGAAGGCATTAACGAGCTGGCGGCGTGTGGGCGCTGCCATCTTTGCTCCGATCCGAGGCTATCATGATCTAGGCTATCTATTACAATGTACGATATGCACATTATAATAGATGGTGTGCAAAATCAAAGTTAAAGTACCCTAGGGAGTCTGAAAAATAGTAAAAAATAAAAAAAATATATTAAAAAAACATAAAAATTCAAATCACCCCCCTTTCCCTAGAAGTAAAAAAAAAAAATATAAATAAACAGTAAGAATGATAAACACATTAGGTATTGCCACGTCCGAAAATGCATGATCTATCAAAATATAATAACAGGTTTTCACTGCGTTTAACCCCATAACAGAAAATAGCACCCAAAGTCATTTTGAAAAATATACAAAGTTCAATAAAAAGTGATCGAAAGGTTGTACAGTCCTAAAAATAGAAGCATTGAAAACATCATCAAAATGATAGTTGATCACAGCTCTGTACACCAAAGTATGAAAAAATGATTAGTGCCAGAAGACGGCACAATGAAGAATTTTTTTTTCTTGTACAGGAGGTTTTAATTTTTGTAAATGTATGAAACCATTATAAAACCTATACAAATTTGGTATCCCGGGATCGTACTGTCCCAATGAATGAAGTAGGCTTATCATTTGGGGTGCACAGTGAAAGCCGTACAATCCTCGCCCACAATAAATGACGCAAATGTGTTTTTTCATCATTTTCACTGCATTCAGAATTTTTTTCCCGCTTTCCAGTATACGGCAAAGGAATTGGGCAATATAAAGGGTAGTGGATAAAATTGGGTAATCTAAAGAGATGTATTGAAAATTATTGCACTAAATAATATAAGGAAACAATCATTGATGTGTAATATAAAAATGACGTAAATATATTTTAACTTTCTTTTGTGAATTGATGAACATATTTTAAATTGTTATGTCAGTACGGTCAGGAACATGCCCTGGAAGAAACCATACGGTGAAACCCAGGGTTGGGCATAGATGTCTGCTGGCTGCAGCTTGCTGTGATTCTATACAAAGCGCTCTTTTTACACATGTTTGTGAGTATAATAAATATTTCTTAACCTTGGTGATTTGCACTCTGGATTTGTTCTCCATAAGAGCCCAAACTGAAACGGACCTGTTGGAGACTTTTTAGCACCTGGGCTAGTGGGGGATGAAGGAAACGGACCATTTAAAACTCTATTGTTTATTTGAATCTCCCACAATTGCTGTTGGGTTTATACGCTTCATTGCAATTCCAGATCTCTGAGACTTGACGTAGAAGCTTGGCATATAATTGCTTTCTTTTTGTGTATGCATTTGTGTGTGCATGTGCAACACCCCTGCCGATGCAAGGCAGAGGGGTGGATGCGAATACATCCCACCATGTAGCTTGCAACCTGTGTAGGGTCTGATCAGCCCCACAGCATGTCACTACATAAAACAGATGAGCACTGCAGTGGTAGAGTCTGCCTGGTAAGGCAGGAGTTGATTGCTTTATGTGATGTAATATGTGTCATCCAATCACATGTGTTATACCTTGTATCTGTAAGCTGGGATGCAATTGGAGGAGTAACTACCACCTGACCAGTGGGAGTAATAAAACCCCTGGTCAGGAAAGTTCTAGAGTTCAGAAGAAGAGAACAGTTAGTCTGGTAGGAGCCTGTCAGAGAGTTCTCAATACAGTGCAGCCAGTGCAGCTAGCAAGTGAGACCAGAGCAGGAGAGCTCAGCTCCCTGCCTGAGTGGAGTTAGTCAGTGAGAGGAAAGGGGTATCATCCTACCTTCAAGGGTGATATCTGAAGCAACCGAGGACAAGCTGAAGCATCCTACTAGGACACAGCTACCTCCCAGCCTGCCCTTTGCATCCAGGCTGGTGATCTACTCCTGTGGCTCCCTCCAACTGCATCTCCAGCATTCTACCATTTGTCAAGGCACGTTGCTACTGTTCCTGTCGGTTCCAATAAAGAACTGTAAGTTATTTTTGTTCAACGTCTGCCTCCATCTGGTCCCTGCTACTATGACTGTCACCATCATGGGCCCTCTATCCACCACACAGAGACTCATACTTCAGACACCAAAGGGTTGCCTCAGGGAGAACCACTATATAGCAGCCTCTCCCTCATCATTTCTTGCCAACACCACCCTGCTGGAGACCTGCCAGGCGGCAGGACAGCCCTCTGGTCCCCATACCAAGCACAGTGACACTAGCGTGCCTAGGTCGCAACCGCCAGCCACTCAGGTATTCCGGGCCCTTGCTGTCTGCAGGCCCCAAGAAAAGGCTAGGCCCCGGTGGGGGATGTTGCACATGCTTGTGCGTTTATATGTCTCAAGTGGCATAACGTAATAGCATGCTATGAGCACACTCCAACACATTCAGGGAGACAGGGGGTTACAGAGCTCAACTTTCTCTTCCTGTGAAGAGGCCATCATGCTGTCCTACTTTGCTCTGCCCCCCTACTATTTTCAAAGTGAAAATAGAGGGTGTACAGAATGTACTTTAAATTACCCTGCACAGATTAAACAGGGGCCACGCAACTTCAGGTCAGCTCGCAGGGGACCCTCCATCAGCGGGGCCTGAAGATAGCTCCTGCCCTGCATGTCAAGGGGCCTGTGGCTGTCAGGATGAAAGGATAAATATCGAATGGTGACAGCCATGATCCCCTTCCTCCTACAAAAGCAATCATTATAGCCCTGATTCACATAAATTACATTAAAGAGAACCTGTCATCAGAACACACATTTTCACCTAATGACAGGTTCTCATAGCATTTTTAATACTCTTTCCCAATTTACCTTTATAGTTAACATTAAAGATTTTTTTCCGCTGGCTCAGGACATAATATAACAATATATATAGACATTATATTGAAATCAAAACTGCCCTGCTACTTTATTTTATACCTTTTTCCTACCTTTGCAATCCTGTTGCTCATGGCAGTGAACAGATGACCACGGGTGCCTCCTCGGGACTTCAAGCCCCATAATCCTTTTCACCACTCCCATTAGTGAATAAGAGGCCCCACCTACAACACAAAGTGTTTGCATATTCGTGACTAAAAGATAGGAAGCTATAGATAGTTACCTAGGAGATTACCGATTGAAGAAAGGTAAGTAGAAATTAATGATTTTGACATTTCTAAAACACATAAATTAAAAGTTAAATTTGCTATATTAAGCAAGATAAAGTTTATAAAATATCATCTTAATGGCTGGAGAACTCCTTTAAATTTTTCACTCACTTTTAAAAATTGATAAAAGTATACCTGGCTCCCTGGATCAAGACACAGGGGTGTTGGAGTCCCTGGTGTCATCATCATATTGTTCTTTGCTCACCATTTCAGTAGAAAGTTCCAAAGTATGGGAAATGCATGGGAGAAGTCGTGGAGACGGTTGTCGTGGAAGAGCGGAAGGTAATAGACTGACGCAAAAGGCCTTGTGAGAAACGGAGATTACGTTTGAGATGGTATTAGCTGATTAGTTCAGAAGAGGACAGGTTCTGTATGGCTTTGTAGGTCACGGTTAATATTTTAAACTGAATTCGCTCTGCAGTAGTTAACCAGTGGAGAGACTGGTAGAGGAGAGGCAGAGGAGAAGTGAGGAGATGGTTTAGGCGGACAGCTGAGTTAAGGATAGAATGGCAGAGTGTTAGAGAGTTAGCTGGGAGACCACAGAGAAGAATGTTGCAGTAGTCCAATTGGGAGATGATGAGGCCGTGGACTAGCAATTTTGTAGACTCCAGTTTTAGGAAGGGTTGGATGCGTGAGATGTTCTTGAGATGAAGGTTGTATATAAAGTGATTTTACATTGACATAACCCTCTGGTTCCATGTTAAATAGAAAACTAAGCCTGGCAACCCTCTTTAACTTTCTACAAAGTTTTTGATGCATTTGTTTAAGATATTACTGTAAGATAAGGTCAGAAGTGGCTACTAAAATAAAAAGTAGTGTAAAAGAAGAGAATTATATTTCTTCTTGTTTTGTATTCACTCCATGTTTTTGCCAAACAGCACTTCAGAAAATAAAAAGTGTGAATCTTTTTGTAGGTTGGCTTTGCCTTTCGACAAGAGTTTTCAGTGAAACCATTTGGGAACTTGATTCTGAAAAAATTCTACAATGTAGTTGTGATGCTTTTTTAACCCCATATGCAGTAAAGAGTGTTCCTAGGATCAACCACTTTTACTAACACCTCTAGCATTTTAAAAACCGGACAACCCATTTAATCACATCTTTTATGCAGCATAAGAGATGCATGACTATTGGTGCCACATTGTTGTGTCATCCATCAATGTGCCAACTAACTAATAAATGAACAATTGAATGGAAGAGGAATGATTGTTATGCCGATCATTGCTTCACCATTGGCTGGTGTGACTGGGGAAATGGAAAAAGCAACAACGGACATCTATTATCCATCCCACTGCTTATTACTGTGTCTTAAAGGACCTTTAATCTAAGTGTTAATAGGAGAGAATTGTCTTTTTCTTTAGGGCATCAGGCTTTGTTATGTCTAAGTGACTGAAATCAATCTTTTGTATTGTGTTCCTTTATGTTGACTAATACTTTAATTATTTGTAGTGTAAAGATACATATAGGCATATTACATATCTAGATATATTCTAAGCAAACATAATAAAAGCTATTGACTGTGCCTGAAAGCAGCATTGTTTTACAAGACATGAAGCCAGGTAATGAAATGTGCCATTGAACAAGGAAATAAAAACATCCTGAAAAGCGCTCAAGTTGCCTTGAAATGTAGGTTAATTTCTTGTAATGCAAATCAGCAGTGCCGTCTGTCTGGTTTCTTGTTATGCCCAGCACAAATGGGGTGCTCAGCATTGTACAAAAAAATCACATTGCAGCTAAAGAAGGGAATTGAAATAGCAAGATAAATGAGGACAGATAGGACATGGTAACAAGGGGATTTGTGTCTGCAGCAGGGTGGATTGTAATAGAAAAATACACTCAAACATCTGGAAGGTTTTGTTAACACATATACAACATGAAAAGGCTCCAGGGAAATGATAATCCTTTGTTGAAAAGGGATGTCCATTCTTTTTTATGCAAGTACATGAAATTAATGATGTTAATAGTGAAGAGAGAATGTGAATGGTCCTGTGAATGGTGAAGAATAAAATGTGAAGGATTATAATATACCTGACTGCTACAATTTTACACACACAGTGGCAAATTAAGGCTGCCAAAGGCCCCAGGCTGCATATAGATTGCAAGCCTCCTTCTGGTCTCTAATGTTAAATACATACCTGTAGATCCAGTGGTCTCCCCTGATCCCCTGCTACATGATGTCCACTGAAGTTACCAGACAAATATTTAAAAAGTACCGACACCCTAAACTAAATGCTAAAGTAAGCAGCTCCTAGTGCTAAAACAAACGCAGCAGTGTTAGAATGTTAGAAACCTCCGTTAACATTAACTAACACCGCTGCGCTGTACACTACAAACACCGAACCGCTCTCATAGCGTATTCATGGGTGGGCGGTCCGAGGCGCTGCCCCGCTCGCTCCATAGTCCGGAGGTGACTGTCCCTAATCCCGCCAACCTCCTAGTGCCGTTTTTCTGGGTGACAGGTCCTCTTTAATATGGTAGCATTGAAAACATAATCAAAAGTAGCAAAAAATTACTCTACACACAGCTCCGTACACTAAAGTATGAAAGTTATTAGCTCCAGAACATGGCAAAATGAAGATTTTTTTTATACAGGTGGTTTTAATTTTTGTAAATGTATGTACAAATTTGGTATTCCCAAGATCCCCAACCCAAAAAATAAAGTAGACATGTCATTTGGGAATGTCAAACATGTCAAAGTGAAATCCAAACCCACAAGAAATGGTGCAAAATGGTGCATTTGGAATGTTTTCCCCAGTACACTGCATGGAATATTAAATACCGTAACTATGAAGTACAATTTGTTACACACAAAACAAGCCCTCATATAGCTCTTTACATGGAAAACTAAAAGTCAGAGATTTTTGAAGGTGGAGAGTGAAAAAGGAATACACAAAAACCAAAAAGGGCCTAGTCATTAAGGGGTTAATATATTATAATATATATTATATGCCCCATGAATAATTTGTAATACAGTAATGCTTTACAGGTAGTCCCCGGGTTACGTACATGATAGGTTTGTTCTTAACTTGAATTTGTATGTAAGTCAGGAAAGGTATACTATATAATTTAGCTCCAGACAAAAACATTTTTTATCCCTATTGAATTTTCTAAAATTTGTGCTGTCATGGGAACAAGGAACAAGCTTTACCAGAGGTCGCAATGTGCAGAGAGGCCTATCTGTTACTAGGGGTCATCTGTATGTCAGATGTCCTTAAAGGGAACCTGTCAGCAGATTCACTAATAAACCTGATAACAGGTTCTCATAGAACTATACTAACTTGTGTCCACACTGTTTTTAGCCAAAAATGCATAGTTCCAATCCCCAGAAAATTAAGTTTGTAGGCATACCTGGCACCCTGCCTGATGAAGTAGGGTGTCCCAAGGTCGTGTGCTATTCATGCAAGGCAGTCTTTCTCTCCCCACATGTCTGCTGGCAAGTCCCTCCTCTCCCTCCTTGAACTGATAAGTTATCATCTGCTTTGCAAGAAGAAGGGAGGGGGAAAGAGAAAACCTCAAATGAGATGAATAGCATATGCCCTCAGGACACTCTGCTCCTTGTGGCAGGGTGCCAGGTAGGCTTATAAACATCATTTTCTGTTTATAGGAGCTATGCAGTTCTTAGCTAAAACAGCATGGGCACATGTTAATATAGTGCTACGGGAACTTGTTGTTTGGTTTATTAGTGAAAATCTGGTGACAAGTTCCCTTTAAGTCGAGGACCATATAAATAAACATGTAGTCAGTATTGAAAAATAATAAAAATTACTAACCTCTCTGCCTGTCTCTTCTCCTGCGTCTTCCCTGACTTCTGTAGAGGGGCTCAAGTGACTGCCTGTTTAATGGAGATCACGTAAACAGAGGTATCTATGCTGCACTACTCTTTCTATTATTTGCATCTGCGCAATTTATTTTTTTTCTGATAGTACAGACGAGCCAATAGCTTTTCATAGCTCCTTACTTCACCTACAGTATATCGCCATAGGTTACTAATGAAATTATGTATGTTGGATTTTTCTATCCCTCCCACAGTGCCTATCTACCTTTTGTGCCTATTTGTACAAGCTTCCTCCACTACTCCTCTTCTTCATGGCATGGTAAGTGCATGCAATGAAGCTGAGGTTTGTTTATTATCAACCAAAATGTTTTCTGGGATCTTAGTGTTTTTTTCAACCAAACAAGAAAAGTGTCTGATCATTTGCAACAAGGAATAATAACAAGAAAGAGAAAAAGTTTTGGTTCATTTAAAAAACACCATATGCTAAATTCCCGTTTAACACTTAGTAAATGTGAGAGACTCACAATGAGAAACTATTTAATTGCATCCTAACTATCTTTTTAAAACTGTGTGCCGCAAAAGGGAAGTGTATTAAATTAAAATAACATTAGTAGTATCTTAGATAAGTGAGACTCCGGGAGAATAATAATACAGCTAGATAATATTAAGCTTCACTATTTAACAATAACCTTACTTTATGAATCCTATATTCAGGACACACTTCAAATGATAATCATAGTTGCTATTAGTAACCATAACACTTCCAGGTCTGTGGAGCAAATAACCATGTAGAATAGTAAGAAAACTGTCCACAAAATCTACATCATCCAAGCAAACTCAGATTCAGTCTGCTCTGATCTGAAAGATACACAATGTCAGGTGTCAGGTACCTCTCCACTGCAGCCAAAAATGTTCCGCTATGTCCCGCTATGGAGCCCTGTTCCATCCCCAACACTCCTCATAGACCAGGCCCCACCTGAAGGCCCATTAGGTCTGCTTACCAGTTCTCTGACCCAGCATTGGTAGCCTGTATATTTGTTGAATATTATAAAAGCCTGTACTCCCTTCCCTGGACTATACCAACAAGTTTTTCTAAGGCGGCCCTGTGCATACACCAATAATTTTTTCTCCTTTGGAGGTGTTAACCCATCTTAATTGAGATGTCACTTTCGAGGAATTGAGTCAAGTGAGTAAGGCCCTACCAAATGGTAAAACCAACAACCCTGATGGCCATATATATACAGGCATTCCCCAAATTTCGTACAGGATATGCTCTGTGTGTTTTTTGTCAATATCACTGCAATGCATGGCATGGAATATAAAATGCATCCACTATGAAGTACAATTTGTTACACTGTAAAATATCTTTTGAAAGTGGGGAGTAGAAAAAGTCCATCACTAATAATAGTAGAGGCAGTGTTCTTAAGTTGAATTTGTATGTAACTCGGAACTGTATATTTTATAATTGTAACCCCAGCCAAAATCTTGGTGTTTGTGACAATTATATTTGAAAAATGTTGGGTTGTCATAAGAACCAGGATTAACAATAAAACTTAATTGCAGACACTTTTAATAACTGTTACAGCTGATCATTGAAGTCTAGGGCTAAAGTACAGTAAATTACCAACACCCAGAGGGCCTTTTGCAAGTAGGGGTCATCTGTAAGTCGGGTGTTCTTAAGTCAGGGACCGCCTGTATATATATATATATTGTAACTCATGTTGCCCTATATTGTTAGGACATGTGATACTTTTCTTACTCGGAATCCTATCTTGGACTCTATGCTCAGTTCTTACATAGCAGTCATACCGAACCTTGGTAAAGATCTAGCTCTCCATCATTCTAAACTGTTACAAGACAAACCTGGCTTCCACAACTGGTCCATAAGGAACAGGTAGGCTTTGTCAGGTACTGTCAGCAGGGAGATAATACATAGTGAGCGGTGGACCTTTTAGAAGTAATTCATACTTGTGGAAACTGTGCATTGCAACTAATGCCTGTGCCCGTGCGTCGGTGTTCTGTGTTTAGAGGACCTTTTTACAAGGTCTTTATTCCCCACATACTTATTCCCCATGCTTATTTCCCATTTTGAATGGTACTTGTCAGGGTTGTCCACTCTCCCATTTCTTATATGTCCTTCGTACTGAGTCACTAGCGGCCTTCATTAGGTCTAACCATGATATAATGGGAATAAGGGTCTGTGACACCCAATTTAAGGTCTTATTATTTGGCAATGATGTTTTGTTATCCCTGTCTATCCCTTACCTAATTTGCATGCTGTTTTGGGCTAATATAATGCCCTCTCAGAATATAAAATACATAAAACTAAAACTGAAGGCAGATTTCCCTGCTCTACAATCTGTTTTTCATTATATATGGAGGTTTTCCTAATTGAAATACTAAGGAGTTTAGCTCACTCTCATCTATTGGTCATTGTATGAGGACAACTTCCCTCCCATGATCCGAGAGATACAAGGTTTACTGAATAAGTGGAAACTTTCTCTTTCATCCCCGACACAAAACCTCATGGTCCACACTCTATACATATATAAGAGGTGGAGCTAGAAAATACTATTTCATCCTGCCTCTTTAATATGGATTTCTCCTTCTGATACGCCACACCCTATTTCATAAGAGATCTGTTTCATGTAGAGTCCAGTTTCAATTAGTTACTCTCCGTTTTCCCCTCACACCCATTCTTTTTATCCTGCAGTTCCCAGGTAGAGTTTTTGTGGAAGGGTTTAAAGCCTGGTTTCAGGCAGAAAACTTCCAGCTTTCCAAACTGCACTAGAAAGACACGCTCTCCTTGTTAATGGCCAACAACTGTTACCAACAAATCAGACACTTAATTTCATCTTCATTAGGGTCTGAACCCACTCCTCGCCCCACTTCTTTTGAAATGCTGTGTGCTAAAGGTATGTCTACTAAGGGGATTAAATCCTTTATATATAGCATTTCAAATAATACTTCTGATTCCTCCATTTCAACACATACATACAGTATAAGACTTGCTGGGAAATATGGCTAGGCCACCAACATTCTCTTGAGTAGTGGCAGATTCTGTGAGCCAGGACTAGGAAATGCCCAATTTGTCCCATTTATAAGAAGAACCAGATAAAGATCGGCTTCATAACTTAAATTCCTTACATTGACTGGAGCTGGTGTGCGTTTGGGAGTAGCTATTCCATTTATTTTAGAGTTGTCCCATTCCAAGATCATACTAGGATACTGTGAGGGGGCTTACATGTGATCTTTTGTTTAAAGGAAATTTGCCAACAAATTCAAAATATAAGCACAATGGGATACATTTCATGTTTGGACTCCGTTTGCTCTTACTCTATCCTACCTATATGCTTCTCATACTAGTATACTACTGTACCATATGCCATCTTAAAAACAAAGAGTTGGAAAGAAAAAAAAACAAAATATTACCATATTGCGTAATCTGTAGGCGCTATATAAAAAAAGAATTTGTATTATTATATTCTGATGTATATTAGGATGTTTTTTTCTGTGATGGGGTGCTTTTTACGGAATAATCTTGTTTCTATTATATATAATTGTTTTAAACTTTGTTTTTTTAACTTTTTGTTACACAAAGGATATAGAGTACTGACTCTTATATGCAAAGATGATCGAGACATTATTAGCATGCATATCGAACAGTTAAGTAAGTAAAAGCTTCAATGTAAAATATGCTAATTATATAACTTCTTTACATCAAGCAAATTACTAATACATGGCAGAAAATGTAGGTCAAGCTTTTAACTTTTACCATGGAAAATTTCAAACCCCTTTGAAAGAATGTAACAGTTGTCTGTGCTTCTTCAGAGAGGAAATGTTACTGACTCAGCAATATCAAAGGATGTTCTTATTGTGACAAGGCACTTCTCAAATATTTGCATACTGTTTAAATAATAAAGGCTTAAGATAAGTGCAAGTGTTCATGTATTATTCTTTGCATATTCTATATATGACTGGAGAGATATGAAAGAGATTTGTTGATGGAAATAAAATATGCTGCAGTAGACAATTTCCTCAAATTTCTTTTACATCATTTTAAAGATAAAATTTTGAAGACCGGAATTGTACTGGTGTCTGACATGGTATATTAAGTTCAGGAAATCTATTATTTTAAAGGGAAACCAGGTATGTAGGTTAATTTTTTATGGTACCCAACTTATTTTTGTAGGTGCCACTTAATGCACTATTTCTTTGATGCTACAAAAGAAGGGTTCTAGTATCAGTTACCTGATTGAGAAAAAGATCAGAAGATGTCTGTATGTTTTGTTGTTGTCATGCTGGTCTGGGCCAGATGGAGAAAAAATTAACAACTATCAGAACGTTATAACCTGCAAGCTGTGATAGTTGTGAGAAGATAATAATAATAATGCCACAGAGACTGGGTTGCCCACATGACTTGATCCAGTTTTCCAGTGGAACCATTAATGTTAATTATAAAAGCTGATTGGGAAGCAGTATTTAAAAGGCTGGGGAAACCTGTCATTTGGTGAAAATGAAAAATCCTGATGACAGGTTCCCTTTAAGCTATTTTAAATTAAATAATTTTTTTCCTCAAAATTCATTTACCATATTCTACAAGTTGTTCAAATATATTTCATCACTATTTCAGAGCTAATCAACATCTTACTAGGACCATTTTTTTGTCCGTAAGAAACCTTAACCCTCTTTCCAATCTTCTCAATGAATTATTTATTCTTGCATCATTAACCAAGAATCATTTATTGGGAACTTTATTGACTTTAAGTCCTGCTTAAGTCCATCTGTGCAATCCATCAGTCAACTACAAGCACTGTAGTGTGGAAGACCATTATCTTAGAGATTTGGGTGATGGTTTATGTCTACTATACAAGCCTTTTGGCCTAATGTATACACTAACAACTAAATCAATGAGGAGATTTTCGTTATTGTCCTGCTTCAAGATCCACTGAAAGGAAGAATGACAGATATAAAGAGTCCCAAGGTTGGATAATTTTTACCGGTTTACAATGTGATAACATGGTTCTAATGTGATTATGTACATACGTATAATTAGGAAATGCCAATTTAAAGTGTAACCATCAATTGAGATAATTTTTATATTGTGTGTGCGGACAGTGGGGGGGGGGGGAGGGGGCGGGGTGAACATTTGTCTAATATACTTCATTGACAAATTCTGCTTAGTTTGTAAAAAAAAATCAAGCAAATGTCTCCTATAGAGATGTGCTTTCCAGCCTGTACAGTATGTGTCTATGGAGGCTACATGAGCCCCCATCTAATCTCCTTTTGTTTGGTTAAACAGCTCTGAGATGGGAGGATTAACCCCTTCAATTTCAGTCTGATTTCTTAAAATAATGCTCATAGCAGGGAGCATAGCCAGGGAGAAAGGAGAAATAAAGAAATAAACACTCACATCTGTGTAACAAACCAGAGAGGGGATTTTAAATAGATTTTAACACCTTGCCGACCGAGGACGAACTATATCGTCCTCGTGTGGCAAGGGGTGTATGGAGAGAGCTCATGAGCTGAGCTCTCTCCATACACAGCGGGTAACGGCTGTATAATACAGCCAACGCCCGCCTGTCCCTGCCGCGGTCGGTGCTGGCACCGATTGCGGCAGTTAACCTGTTAAGTGCCGTGCTCGAAGCCGACCGCGGCACCTAACTTACCTTTACATGGGCGCCGCCATCTTGGAGGGTGGTGATCGGTTGCTATGGCAGCTTAAAGTCTCATTGAGACTTGTAGGCTTGCCAGGTGAAATGATTTCTAATAGCCACCAGAGGGCAGGCTATTAAAAATCATTGTAAAATAGCTATATACTGCAATACAGTAGTATTGCAGTATATAGTATTAGCAATCGGACCCTGCAGGGTTAAATTACCCTGGAGGATCTAAAATAATGGTAAAAAGATTTTTTTAAATTTTTTTTAAAAATATGAAAAAATAGTAAAAAAGTAAAAGTTTAAATCACCCCCCTTTCCCTAGAACTGATATAAATATAAATAAACAGTAAAAATCATAAACACATTAGTTATCATCACGTCCCAAAATGTCCGATCTATCAAAATATATTAGCGATTTTTCCCAGCGTTTAACCCCGTAATGGAAATTGGCGCCCAAAGTCGAAAATGCCACTTTTTTGCCATTTTGAAAAATATTAGAAATTCTATAAAAATCGATCAAAAGCCCATACGGTCCTAAAAATGAAAGCATTAAAAACGTCATCAAAAGTCGCAAAAAATGACACCAGCCACAGCTCCGTACACTGAAGTATGAAAAAGTTATTAGTGCCAGAACATGGCAAAATTAAGAATTTTTTTTTGTACAGAAGGTTTTAATTTTTTTAAATGTATGAAAATATTATAAAACCTGTACAAATTTGGTATCCTGGTGATTGTACCGATCCAAAGAATAAAATAGACATGTGATTTGGGGCGCTCAGTGAAAGCTGTAAAATCCAAGCCCACAAGAAAACAGCGCAAATGTGTTTTTTTCATCATTTTCACTGCATTCTGAATTTTTTTCCCACTTCCCAGTATACGGCATGGAATAATAAATACCACCACTATGAAGTTCAATTTGTTATGCAGAAAACAAGCCCAAACAGAGCTCTTTACATGGAAAAATAAAAAAGTTACAGATTTTTGAAGGTCAGGAGTGAAAAATGAAAATGAAAAAAACGAAAAAGGGCCACGTCCCCAAGGGGTTAAATAGCAATGTAGAAGTAACATTGCAACTAAGGGGCACTTTGCAGCCTGTTACTTTACAAACAGCGGAATTTCCTAGAAGTATATTCGAAAAATGTTAATAACAATGCCCACCTACATGATATCAAAAACCATCTGAAATGATGGTTACTTTTTAAAGCATAACTAGACCATGATGTTAATATTTAGCTACATTAGGCAAAGAGGATTAAATGTTCATCGTATACCTCAATTTTTACATAAAAAAAACATTCACGAAATACCAGGCAATAAGAGACAAAGTGTGTTCTTAGAGTGTTCTGGATAGGAGAGGGTTAAAAACATGAACATTAGTTGAGGGCTATGTCTTTGGCTCTGGGGACACTTAGAATTTTTTCTATGAAAGAGGAGAGTCTCATCTTTTATATGAACCTAAATATGTGTTTTTAAGTGTCAGGAAAACTGAGATATTGGGGCAGATTTACTTACCCGGTCTTGTCACGATCCCGTGGTGCATTCTCAGACCAGGATTCAGGTCTGCTGCGATTCACTAAGATCATGCGCCCGAGTTCCTGCATCCATCACTTCTGCGCTGAGGTCCGCCGGAGTTCACCTGCTTCTTCCCGGTGCTTGAAAGTGCCTGTCTTGCGACACATTTCTAAATGTTAAATCCCACGCGTCCGAATCCGTCGGGTTGTCCGACTGCCAACCCCCGCATTTCTGTTGCGTGCAAGCTGAGCCAAAATCTGATCGCGTGCACCAAAATCACGGGGCAATTTGATGCAAAACGGAAATCGTCAGGAAACCCGACGTAAATGTGCTCCGCGGACCCTTAGTAAATGAGCCCAAATAACTAAGATAAATTGCCGTCAGGAGTGATTTTTATATATAAAAATCGTTCCCGAAATCCTCACTTTAAACCTGGATATCTTCGGTTCGTTGACACCTAGAATTACATTTCTAGGTTCATTTGAAAGAAGAGATTCTCCACTTCCAGGGGCAGTGGAGTGGGCAATGTCCACTATGCCTACCCATAACGCCGGTACCGCCCCCGTTGTCTCCAGGAGTACCTCCAGCGTAAGCCCTAGCATAGAGATCAGAATTGTTTACGGCACTGTGATCTTAGAGAGCCAGAAAAGCTTCAGGCCAGCAAGGTCTAGAGAGAAATTTAACAGGGTCAAGAGAAAGAACATTGGAGTAAAGCACCTGTGTATCTATATATATTCTGATTCCTAACTCAAGTGTGGTAGCTTTGGGCTTGAGCTGCAATGCATAGGACTGTATCTGTTTCAAGGGTATATATACATTATATATTATATATTGTAACCATATATTGTAACCATAAAGCTTTGGGTAAACTCATCAATGAACTTGACTATGGGATTGCCTCTTCTGCCTCTGTTGCTACCAACATGAGTGAGGAGTTACTGCACCCTGCTTGCTTACTGCTGCCCTCTGACCTCACAGAACCTGTTCACTGTAACTGATACCAGTGCAATATTAAAGTAAGTCTAACGCCTACACCAAGCTTTACAAACTGCATTCATTAGTTAAAATGTACTCTAAATCTGCATACTTTTGTTGTATTTCTTGCAGAGAATGTTTTCATTATGCATGGGCAGTGGGTATACCAGTGGAGTTCAGGAGAGTAACTTGGAGAGGCAGGGCCCTATAGCAGACTCATCCATTGGGCTTACTTTATGCCCTCATATTTCTATACTCACATATTAATATATGTGGCATTTACTTGTGCCATAACCCTGTGATAGCTGAATCTCTTCGAATGAGTGTTAAACTACCTTTAAAGGGGGAGTCTTCTTTCATTACATAATTGCTAGATCTCTTCTTGCTATCATTGAAACCAGTCCATGATCATAGGCTTTCACACAGGTGCACAGCTCATTATGACACACAGCTCTGATTACTCTCTGTGATGTAACGAACCATGCACCTGTGTGACGTCACATGACCATGGAATGGTTTTTATCCACAGGAAGTAAGTAGTATGTTTTCTGTTAAATGACAGCAAACAGAGATCTATAAAGCAGTGAGGAGTTCATATAGAAAGTATATTGGAAAATTGTATATCTTTTCCTTACACAAACAATATCAATAATTTTTTTCTAAAGATATCCAAATGACGTAAACTTCAGTTGACCTGTAAGATAATTTCACCTGCACCAGGGGCCATTGAACGTCCAAATGGCAAGTTTTGCAACATTTGCCTTTACAAAATCGAACCCAGGAGTGAGTCAAGGAGTGAACCCAGGAGTGGACTGCAAGAAAGAAAAAAGTACAGTTTGGATCATATAGGTGTAATCCAATATGATCTAATAATTTCAGATAAGTGCAATGAACAATAAAGTGAAAAATCATACCAACATTGTCAGAGCCCTCTGAATGAATTTTAGCTGCAGAGTTCTGAATTTGCTACCCAAACCCAGGGTTTCTTTGCTAGAAATGTGATTTACAGTTGCCTTTCAGACCTGGGTGTGTGTTTTATGGAAAGCTTGGTACCTGCATCTTGCTTCTGAGCTGGGGGTTTTCAGGTATGGGTTGATTGTTGGATGGGCGAGTCTGTCAGCTTTGACGAAGGTGTCCAAGAACACCTTAAATATCCAATCCAAGTCTGAACTGGAACCCTAATGCTGTAACCGACCCTATATCCTACCGGATCTGGAACCCTGTCAACTGCCTGATTTGGTACTCTGATTAGGAACCCTAAACCTGTATCAGAAGCTTGATTTCCAGCCTGATCTGAAAGCCCCAAACTTGTATGTGAGTCTGTTTCCTGCTTGATCTGGATCCCTGGACCCATACCTGAGCCTGTATGTTGTCTGAACCCTGAACTCGTACCTGAGCCTGTTCCCTGATTTTCTTGTATCTGTATATTTGTCTGTCTCTCTGTTTATCTTACTTGTGTCATGAACAAGTACTCAGAACAGGGATTGTTGACCAATAGTCTTTTACCACTAGGCCATTAGATAGGGAATATGCTAAAGAATGAAGAAAAGAAAAACAGGTGCTCCCTTTGTTGGTTGTGCATCCAGGTACAGCGTTGTCAATTTGCGTATCGGGTGCTGCCTCGTTCCTACCGGTGGAAGGTCTCCCTGGTGTAAAATTGCCAGAGAAATCCGGGGTATTCAGAGAAAGGCTTCGCAGTAGATCCTAGGAGTAATAAAAGAACCTCCCTATGTAGGGAATAATAGGCTATTCGGTAGGGATTTTGGGTTGTGGGTGAGTTCAGGGCCAGCACTTCTTTCTCTTCCTTGACAGACGTACAGTGAAAGTCTCTATTTATATATTTAATAGTTAATAGCGTAGTAAAAGACCTGAGCCCTTAGATCTAAGTTAGGTTTCTTCTTAGTTATCCATCTGGGCATGTCCAAATATTTAAGATGCAAAGATAAAATCTGCTTTTTTTCAGCCACTATTTTTTTTAAGATTATTATTCTTTGCTCCCTTCTGGCCAGCGTTGTTTACTAAATCTCTTTTAGTGTCTTCAATAAAACCTCTTTTAGCAACAATGTTTATATCAATGTCAAGTGTGAACATAAAGCACATTTTAATGAAGTGCAAAAGGCTTTGCAGTAGTTAGTGGGAGAAATATTACAGGCAGCATGAAACATATTGGAAAATAAAATTTCAAGGGGTTCTAATTCATGTCTGAATGCTGAATGGTGCACTAGATGGCGCTGTTTTATTAGCTTTCCAACAATATCTTCCATTTCTCTTTAAGCTGAAAAGAAAAAAAAAACACTGGGCAATTTTACTGTGTTAAACAGGGAATGTTTTGATAGAGAACATTGTGTATTATTGTTGTTAACAAAATTATTATTTCTAGCACCATTAACAATAATAACTACAATCAGCAAAGTGAGACCTATGAGAGAAAACTCCCCTGGTCCAAATTGATAAATACAAGCCGAACATTGAATTTACTCTCCTGGCTCAATATCCTATATTAAAAAAAAATGTATTATGCTTCTCATTGCCAGTTTAGCTATTACAATTCAGCAGCAGTGGGGAGTAGAGACATACTCTATACACATTACCTAGGAAATCTTGAATAATTGGATGGAATTTTGACAAACAATGTGTATTTATATCTATAATTTATAGTCAGACACACTACAGCCTTTCCTAGTCTATGCAAGTATCCATTTGCTCTTTTGTGGGTTCTCTTAAGAATTGCAGGGGGTCATTGCACTCTTGCTATACAATACCGGGCAAACACCAAGCTAGAGTCAGTCTGTTTTCCTGGGGTTCTTTGTGCAAATGGTGGGATGGAAACAGTGCTGCCCATTGAAGGTAAATTTTCGGGTCCTCAGTGGTTGTTCTCTTAGGGATGATGAAAGCATTCCACAGATGTAACTCGATAACTATAGAACACACAAGAAAGTAATACCCTTTCATCTTTCAGAAATAATTTCAGATGAGGCAACTAGCGAGGGCATTTAGAAGTGACACTACACACTGACAATTGTGACACTTTGAGAGAGTTACAAACTTTGTGTAGATTTGGTTGATTTCTTCACTTTATGATTTTTAAGATTCAGTGTTGGTGCCTTCTACATAGCAAATTCTCAGTACAGGACAGTCAACAACAACTCAATTTATTTCAATCTAAGAATCTACAAATGCTAGTCACAAACTTCCTATTTTGGTCACCTTGACTTAGTTGAAATACACTGGCTGTAAATTAACTTGTCACAATCTCTGTCTCTCTGCTGTTTTGAGTATTTCATAATCCACTTTCCATGGTTTCTTTAGAAAATGACTCACATTAGTGAAAAAGTCTGCACTCCTTCCCACACTGTAGCACAGGAGCATTATTACATCTGGCCTTGCAGAGGTGATCTTCCAGGCGAAATAAATGTGTTTTTAAATGGGACAAAAATGTGCCATTTTGGTGTATGTGGTGCAAGCCAACAATAAGACTAGACAGGGAATTACTCCAAAGCTAAACTTTAGGCCCTTCAAAATAATATTAAGGATGAAGGAACTATAATGTGATGGTTTCCATTTAATTAAACTATTGCATGGGGGTTATCACCCTAACAGGGCCCTTGTTGTTGCATCCCGGTTCACCACAATAGCATTAAATTATATTAGATTTGTCTTTCAGCATCAGACACTATGATAAATTATGGGGCAGATTAAACAGTCAAATGGCACATTTCTGTTATGTCTTCAGTTATCTCATTTTCTATAATCCCCAGAAGAGTGTCCAAAGCTATAAGTCTCTATATGCCTGCAGAGACCTCCTATAAAGGAAATCTGTCGGCATCTTTTTCTAGTTCCCAGCACATATCTTCATAAGGCTTTACACACCGGGATTCCTAATGTTAAGCCTCGAGTGCTCTGTGCACTCTGTGCTCTGTACCTGCTCTCCCATGCTGGAGAGGCTTGTGGGTGCATAATTATTAGGACATACACACAGCACCCAGGGCCAAGGAGAAATCCTGACATGTCAAGACAAATGAAGACCCATGGAAGAAAGTTCTCAAATTTCTATCCCCTAGTGATGTTTACATAATAAAGATAATTTTTAAGCCCTTACTTTACAATTTTACTTTTTAGCTTTAAGCTCCTATAACTCAGTGATGGTCAGTGTAAAATTCCAGAGTGTGGGTGGGGACTCTCTAAGCAGACACTTCCTGATCCCTCTGTGCTAGGAGATGTTGTGTGCTGACAATGTGCTTAGATTATTATGGTACAGGGTTTAGCTACACTTTTTTAGCTTCTGAACATTGTAAAAGCATCTGACACATAGAAAAAGAGAGATGAGACAGATCAGAGATAAGATATGATGAGTTCCGTGAGATGGATATTAAACTCAATGACACTCTCTGCTCTGCTAACACATCTAATCAATAAGACACAGAGTCAGCTCTGCTACAAAGACCTTATGTAGCTTGTAGACAAAGTCTCTGCACACTGCTTTCAGGCAGGAAGTGCCTGTGTCTGAGCTGGTCTAGTAATGCAGGGGAGGAGGGGCAGGAGGCAGAGAGCACTGCAGCCATGCAGACAAGGGAAGAATCTGACCATATCTAGAGACAACCAAAATTGTAAACACCAGGACTGACAGGTTGGAATCGATGTGACTGGATGTATTTTTGTTAATAACAGTGAATTAGAGAATGTGCTAGTTTGTATCCTGAGTATATTTAAAAATCTTGTCTTCATGGGAATACCACTTTAAGAAGTCTCCTTACTTCCTTGACCTAGTATACAGCCACTTACTTGGCCAAACCAGATCCCTACACTGCGTTGAAGATTTTCAAACAAATTAAAACAAAACTTTCTTCAGTTGGGAATCTGTTCAGTTATACTCTTTTGGCTTTGTATCCCCGATCATGTAATTGGACTTTCTGACAAAGTCATGCTTGATGTTAAGGTGGCTACCTTACAACTTAGCTAAGAGGGAAAGTTTTCCTTATCCCATCATTAAAATAATGCATTTGCCTATTTAATTTCCCAGACTCCCCAGTAGAGCAGGTGTTCATTTAGACTTACTATCACTGATGCAAGATTTAGGACCTAACTTCTATATACTGTATAAGCTAGCAAAGATGCATCTATGCAATCTATGATGTGGCAGTGTCGCCACTTATGACGTCAGCTTATATTAGAAAGAAGAGGAGCCTCCAGGAGCTGCGCCGAGGATCGGGAGCCATGTCGAGCATCGGGGCACCAGAGGGTGAGTATGTAAGTTTAATGTGCTGGGCAAACTGCGGGCTGACTGTATACTACTGGGGGCTGGCAGGCTGTATACTACTGTGGCTGGCTGGCTGTACACTACTGGGGGCTGGATGGCTATATACTACTGGGGCTGGCAGACTGTATACTACTGGGGGCTGGCAGGCTGTATATTACATGATGGGGCTGTCTGTATACTACATTGGGTTGGCTGGCTGTATACTACTGGAGGTCTGGCTGGCTGTATACTACTGAGGGCTGGCTGTATACTACATGGGGGCTGGCTGTATACTACAGGGGGCTGACTAGCTGTACACTACATTGGGGCTGGCAGGTTGTATACTACTGGGAGCAGGCAGGCTGTATACTACATGGGGCTGGCTGTATACTACATGGGGCTGGCTTTATACTACATGGGGCTGGCTTTATACTACATGGGGCTGGCTGGATACTACATGGGGCTGGCTGGTTGTATACTACTGGGGGCTGGCTGTATACTACTTGGGGGCTGGCTATATACTACTAGGGGCTGGCTGGCTATATACTGGAGGCTGTGACCAATGCTTTTCCCACCCTCGGCTTATATTCGAGTCAATGGTTTTTCCCAGTTTAGGTGGTAAAATTAGAGGTCTAGGCTTATACTGGGGTTGGCTTATACACGAGTATATACGGTAACCCCAAAATTAAAATTTTGAATTTAAATACATTAATAATAAGAAACTGAAAAACGAGAGAAAGGAAGATAAAGAAAAGCCCAATCTGCTAAATTCCTTCTTGACTACACAAAATCTGCTGCAATATGACATGTTTAACTGAGCATAGATAAGCACTGTGCTGAAGCACTAAGGATTCGTACTAAGTATGTACACTGTCATTCAGGCTTTGTGCAGAGAACTTTGTCATGATTTTTTAAAAATTTTATTATAAGGCCTTTCTTATGAGTTGTAAGTAGTATGAATAAAATTGTGTGAATTTCTATCAATACTATAATTTCTATCACTACTTTCTATTACTACTAGAGACCACTTTGTGAAGGAGATACTTCACGGGAAGGCCTTTCAAAGCTGCAAAATGCAGAACTACTGCAAGATATGTATGAGTGTTTATGCACTCCAAAAATTGTGAGCTTGTGGAACTGATTGAAAATACACTTCACCTAAAGGGAATCTTCATATCCCCGGGGTTTGCAGTCTTGGATGTGCATGAACATTTCACAAAGGCATAGGCTACTTTATAAAACCAAATACTCCCTGAAGCAGTATTGTGCTTTTGCAAACATGTCACCAGGCATATAATTTTCAACTGGTGACAGGTTCCAATAGACTACTCTATGCTCATTTTAAAAATGCCTTTGTCAGCATTCTTAATCATTCTAGTACTTTAGTAGATTATTTTACATTACTTGGCTCCCTGTCAGCAGCATGTGGTGAGCCCCAGGGGAGGGGCAACTGCAACCAGTGTGTGCCTGTGTCTCCTCATACATTCTTTCTCTCCTCCACACCATCACCCTCCCTCCCCTGACTTCATACTGTCAGTATTTTTGTCAGTATTTGTAAACCAAAACCAGGAGTGAGTTAAAAAAAAGTAAGAGATACAGGGAGGTACATCTTCTGAGAAAAAGAAAGCAATGAATCCAGCGTCCAAATCCAGAGAAAGTTAAAACTTCATCTTAAGTATGTATGCATATTCCATTCCAAAAAGTAAAAAAAATGCTTGTGTCTTGTCCATAGCTTGCTACAAGGTGGTAGGTATAGCCTGTTTCTAGTGTCATCCGACACTTTTACTCATGGCAGGTACATCTTCTCCTTATAGGTTTCGAATCTGGTTTTTGGGTGCAATCACTGATGCAAAATACTGATAAAATACTGACTGCATGAAAGTGGCTTAAAAAAGATACAATTTTACTAATTAGTACAAGGTAACAAATACAAAACTATGGGGCACATTTACTAAGCTGTGTACGCCAGACTTTGCGCGTTCTTTTAGGTGCAAACTGCTTGCACAGGTATTTAAGAATTGCCTGCTCCACATTTGTGTCACACACGACCCTTTTGTGGCGCAGCTGCACTATGCTTCACTGGACACAAAATTCTGCACTGAAGGGGGTGTTCCAGTGCAGAGTTAGACAGTGCAATTCATTTATCATGCAAAGTCCGACAGAAGTGTGTCACACGGCCCAAAAAAAAGTGTTGCACTCTATAGGTGCAGTGCAGAGGTGCCAGATTCATGCCGAACATGCTCCAGAAATCCTGAATCTGGCGCACCCTGCACACTACACATAGTGCAGTTTGCACTGTTTTTAGTAAATGTGGGCATAAGAGTGCAGCACGGGAAAAGTCTTTATGACAATAATCAATGTTATACTCAGATTTTATACACAAAAATAATTTAAATAAAAGGATTGTAAAATAGATTTTAAGCCTATGTTTAGAATCAGTTGTTTATAAAAGGGAACCTACATCCATACAAATAGGTGGATGTTATTAAGCTTTGTAGCAGAAGTGTACGGGAGGGATACAACGTGTCCTGGGATTGTGAAACATGCTGGGACACTGCTGGTCTTTCAGTGTCACTCTATCACTGTTCATCATAAATATTAATGCTACTATGGTTATTTGAAACATAAGAGGAACCCGGAGGCATTACGGATTCATGTGATGGTGCTGAAGTTGTATTGAGACGAACATGACAGACAGACATCAGCACCTTATGCCTCTCACAGATTTGGAAAAAGATTCTCATTAAGAAGTGCTTACTATTTACTTTCAAGTCAGAAGCAAACAACAGCTTGGCTTTTCAACGCTTCATGAGTAGCTTACACTAAGAAAAACTTTATTTGATTAAATAAGCATTTAGAGCATGAAATACACCAAGGAAACAAATTTAATCAATGAGGCATGCTATTTTTTAAAGAGTGATACTTATTTGCGCACTGACTTTTAGCAACCATTTCTTTCTACCCAGAAGGAAAAGCAATTCTGGAAGGAACTATGTTATGCTTCTTTGGCCACAGGGATTAGATGCAGCACTCGCTTTTATGAGCTAGTGAAAAATGTATAAGGCTACAAAATCTAGGACCCTAATAAATGCATGAAAGAATTCCACCTTACTTAGAGTTCTGGCCTCTGTGCCCCCTTGTTATCTAAGAATAGAAAATGTCCCATTATTTTTCCTGGGACATTAGATCTACTTGGAAGCTTTTTAATTAAATATGTTGGTGCTGCTCCAGGTTGTAACGCAGGTTCATTTTGAGAAAGTTGTTGTTACTTGTAATGGATACAAGGTCGAGTCGAGAAACAGGAACATGCTTAGTAGCTTCTATTTATTGTTGTGCTCAGTGTCAGTCTCATGGCTTTTAGACACGGGAAATATTTATCAGTTCTTGGCGGACTTAGAAATATAACACAAGTCTCATAAATATTAAAACTATTTCTAAAAACTATTCTATTTTCTTATTTGTGGCTCCCCCTTCCGAACTCATATTAACCCCTTTATGCATTGCCGTGGGCATGTAGGTCAGGGAAACTACAGCTTAAATGCATCATATTCTTGAAAATGATTGCACAGAGCTTTTTCTTAGATCTGCTCCAGATTTATCATGCATATCCAGATGTGCTAGACAGATTTATAACGTGGGACTTTTCAAATGCACTGGTGCAGGAAAAACTTAGGAACTTGTGCCAATTGTGGATTTTTTTATTTCAACAATTTTTGGGAAAAATAGATAAGAAAGAAGCAGAAGGACAAACAAAGATACAACCATAGATAAAACACAGTAAAAGTGCTATCGGATTGTTACAGATCATATATGTGAGGTACGGGACCTCATGCATTAAAACTGCTCATGGATAAGAGCCAAAACAGTCATCGGGGAATATTTATCAGGGCCTCCGCACTATCTCAGTGGCTAGAAGCCCTGAAATAATTTCAAATGCTAGCTTAATGCTAGCATTTGTGATTATTTAGCCCAATCCGCCACCTTCACCAGTGGGGCGTGAAGGGGTGTGAAGGGGGGCGCGGGGGAGTGTTACTGTCACCACGCCTGCACATTCGCTGCAGCCGGTGACTTTTCACATGTGAGTATCTACATCTAGATTATCTAGATTATGTATATTGTGAAGACACATAAACATTATATACAACAATATATGAACAGGTTTAAGTAATTGTAAAAGTAATTGTGATAACAAAACATAATGTGATAAGCTAGGGGAGAGAGGGAGAAGAAGGAAATGGAGAGGGGTCCCAAGTCCCAAGTAATACAGTGTGAGTTCCAGACTACTGTATAGACTCGAGTATAAGCCGAGGCCCCTAATTTTACCACAAAAACCTGGGAAAGTCTATTGACTCCAGTATAAGCCGAGGGTGGGAAATGCATTTGTCACAGCCTCCCCAGTATATCGTCTGCCGGACCCCGCCCCATAGTATATAGCCAGCACCTGCCCCCAGTATATAGCCTGCCAGCCCATATCCCCCAGTATATAGCCAGCCCCCTTCCCCAGTATATAGCCAGCCCCCTGCCCCATTATATAGACAGCAGCAGGGGGACGCTGGAAAGGTGAGTTTTGATATTCTTTTAACTCGAGTATAAGCCGAGTTTGGGCTTTCAGCACATTTTTGGTGCTGAAAAACTAGGCTTATACTTGAGTATAAAAGGGAGTTAAAGGGAGAAAAGCTAGGTGATTTTTGAAATATAAGGTTTTTCAAGTATAAACATGGCGCTCTAGAGTTTGGCCATGCCCCGTTGCCAATTCCCCAATTCTCTGTATTTTGAGGATCTCTTGAAACCAGGCAGTGATTGTGGGAGTAAAATCCGTCTTCCACAATCTAGAAATTAGCACGTAGCCCAATAAATATTTTTTGGCTTCAGGAATAGCTGTTGGGAGAATGCATAACAAAAGTGCGGCACTAGTATCATGTATAGATTACTTTCAAGGTTCTCAAATGAAATCTATTACCTTTAAGCCAAAACAAAAGCCTAAGGTGGGGGTAAGCCCACTAGATGTGACATTGTACCTTAGACAAGCCACATTGCCAGCATCTAAACATGAGTGTAACAGGAGGTGCAGTTTTGAGGGAACTCAGTACCATCTGGTCATAAGTTTAAAGTTAGTTTCCTGTGCTTTGCAGGAGATAGAGAGTGTATGACACAATATGTATTCGTGTAACCCCTGTGTTTCGGGAAGGGGGGGGGGACTGATCACCTGACTTCTCCAGTCACAGCAGGCAAGCTCAGTGTATGTCTGTATCAACCTCAGTGTATGCCTATATCAGTGTGGAGCCAGCTCGTTTGCGAATGACACATTACTACTGCAGACTATAACTGTGCTAAAGAGCCTCAAGTCAGAGGAAGCCATCCAGGTTAGATCCACAGCTTGCTTGCAGCCAGCTCTACCTCAGCCATCCTGCTACCAGAGACAGACCCTGCACTGTTGTTCCTACTGCTATTGACTTTCTGCATTGGAATAAAAAACCTTAATTTTGAAGCCACTGCCTCCAAGTGTTTCTTTGGGCTTGTCACATTACCATCACAGGCCTCCCCTTTAACATCAGCACAGGACCATAACAAACTGGAAATTTCCCAGTGAAATCCTTACAGCCATATGTCCCCATTTCTTATACGATCTGTAACATCCCTGATGTGTGTGAGAAGAATGTCATCACCAGGAGAGGGCCACCATGACCACTCAGGTGGACCACTCATCTCCTGGGTTCCAGCAGCCCCCTGACTCTTGAGGGCCAGTTGCATACACATGAAGCCACATTCATCAAGCTGTCTAATAAACTATAATAAATCTGGAAAAAATACTAAAAATGCTCCAAATACAATAAAAAAAGAATTAAAATGCTTTCCTCATTATTAATCTTCTCCTTTGTCTAATGCTGTAATTATACAGAACGTCATAATAAAGTTAACATATTTTTATCTGTGATAATCGGTGCAAAAGTTAAGTCAAAGAGAAGGTATGCCTATTACAGTGTCAGTTCATTCTGGTATAATGGTGAAGCAGGCAGTATTAAACTTCAGATGGTTGTTTCAAGTATAATCATCCCTTGGGTCATCTATCCTTTCATCAGGCCAGTAAACATGACTACAGTGCTGTCTGAGTTTAAAGCATCCACAAGGAAGGGACTGGTTGGGTCTGTCAAGAAATAGAAGGAAAGGTCTGTTATAGCATGAAAGCTGTGATAACTTGGACAAAGCTGAACCACTTTCCTTTAAAGGGAACCTGTCAGCAGAAATTGACCTAATAAACCACTACCAGTTTGTTTTTTAAGAAGCTGAACACCTTCCAGATCATGCTTCTTTCATGCCCAGTGTGGAGGCATCATCCAGGAAATCAACTTTGAAGTGAGATATAAATCAGTTGTGTAAAAGCACGGAGGAGGAGATTTAAACACTGAAGTCAAGCTCTCTGTTCCTCAGAAATTCTCCTTCACGGTAATTGATTGTTCTGCATCCTGAGACATCACTAATGAGATCTCCTTAAGCCCGATGCATGATGTCAATCACAGAGGATGAGGCGTTCAGAGCTCCCCACCTTGACTTCAATGTTAAACTTTCTGCCTCCTTGATTTTATACAACCAATTTATATCTCACTTCAAAGTTGATTTTCTAGACGATGTTACCACCACATGAACCATAAAAAGAAGCAAAACCTTGAAGATGTTAAGCTGTTTATCAATATACTGGTAGTGGTTTTTTGGGTCAATTGCTGATGACAGGTTCCCTTTGAGTCTTTGAGTATGCTTACAGAAATGTTATTTGTAGGGGTGGATTAAGACTGCCATGGGCCCGGGGCTCTATGATTAGTATAGCCCCTACAAGTCTGGGCGTCACTTCCTACATATGTTACTAGAAGCAACTTCTTGGGGAAGGAGGGTGCGTCACTTTAGCCTGCTTTCACTCTGCAGTTTCAGGACCTTAGGAGGACCTTCAAAATGGCTATTTTGTGCATATGTATTGACAGCAGGAACAGATGTACAAGAATTCTCAGTCTATAATGTGGTGGGTAGTTTGGGTGGCCGTGGGCCCCCTGGAATGCTTGCTGCCGCCCAAACCGCTTTTATATTATAACCCACTAGTGATTAGTTATTCCCATGTGAAAAAAATAAATAAAAAGATCAATTGTTACCACAGGCCTTTTCCACACGTCCTCATGGGAAAATATTTAATGGTGAATCTCCATCAGAATACTCATGGTTGACATTTTGATGGGGATTTACCACATATTTTCCCTGGAAACATGGCGTGGTGTAGGCATTCTTATTGTGCTTTTCTATATTCTACCTATCAGAGCTCGCAGATTGCACTGTTCGTCTTTTTTGAGGATTGCATGGCTTGGACAGGTTTTTAACAGGTGTTTTCGCTGAGATTGTGTTGCATGCAATCAGTTTTTCGTAAAACTGCACTGGCTTCCATGCAGCACAAATTGGGGGGCGTACCGGCGGACATTCCGACTGATTCGGAGTGCTGGATTTATCTTTCAAATTGTGTCAGAAGCCCAAGAACTTAGATGCACCAGTTAAAAGATAATGAACTCGGTCGGACCTGAGCGGGGAAGTGACACATGCAGGATATCTAGTGCACGATCTTAGCGAATCGTCTGACAATGCACTTTCGGTAAACTCCAGCTGACGGGTTAGTTAATGAGCCCCATTGTGTGGATCCATTTAATTACAATGGTAGGTCTCTCCGGGGTAGACATTCCCAGTGATTGGGCTTAAACAATTATAAAATGTAAATGTACCTAGTTTCATAAATCAGTGTTTGGCTTCAAAGAATAGCAATATAATAACAATGTATGTAATTTAATTTAATGGGAAAAGCTAAAAATCCTGCAGCGGACAAACACATTAATAAGATATGTTGTAGAATTCCAGTATGTATTCGCTGTGACTGCCCTTATAATTATTGAACTTTTTTATTTAGATAATGGTTTTACTCCTCCTTTTACTAATACAGAATGGAAATTGTTTACATTGGCTTTTAAAGGAAATCTACCATTAAAGGAAACCTACCACTTAGAATGGCAGGGGTAAGCTGTAAGGACCGAGCACCAGCTCAGGGTGAGCTGGTGGCGGTACTTACTTTCGTTAGTGTTATTATCCGCGGTATCGCGGTTTTAACACTTTTTAAACTTTAGAGCAGAAGACGCTTCGGCGCTGCGTGCGCACGATTGTGCGTGCGCCTCCATAGGAAATAGCGGAGACGTTGCGCGCGCACGGTTGAGCGCAGCGCCGAAGCGTCTTCTGCTCTAAAGTTTATAAAGTGTTATATAACACTAACGAAAGTAAGTACCGGCACCAGCTCACCCTGAGCTGGTGCTCGGTACTTACAGCTTACCCCTGCCATTCTAAGTGGTAGGTTTCCTTTAAAATCAACCATGAAAAACCACGGACACTTACTGATTGGTACAGACACAGTAACTGTGATTAATCTTCTTGTACTTGTTATCTATGGCCACAATCCTTCTAAAATCAACTTTTATAATTATCATAATGAACCAGAAAGACTCTACCAGAGCCATTTTGTGCTATAGCTTTACAAGTTTTTACATTTTTCTCACCCTCTCCCTCCTCCCTCAGCACTTCCCCTCTCCCCTCTGCCTGCGGTAATCTCATAGCAACTGGATGTTTCAGCACAGTAGGAGGGGGAAGAGCTCCTACACGTTGTAACAACCTGTGACTCTACAGCTCTGGTAGAGCCCTTCAGAATCATCAGCATAATTGATTTTTAGAAGGATGGAAGCAATGGATACCAAATAGAAGTAAGAAGTGTCCCTGGTTTATCTTGTTTAATTTCAGTGGTGCAGTGAGAAAGAAGGTTCACAAGTGGAAAACATTTGAAAGAGCTTACAGTCATCTCAAGAGTGGATGTATTTGGAGTTCAGATAGGGTGTATTTTCATTTTATATGACTTATGACTGTAGGCTCATGAAGCCCTGTGAATTATTCTGAAGGAGTCATCACAACCCTATAAGGTTGAAATCAACTTTGCTCATTATATGAAAAAAAAATTCCTTGACTCCAAATCTTGAAAAATCCCTTAAATAAATCCCTGGATCAACATCTAATCTCTAGTATTTTACTAACTTAAACCTGTAATTTTGATACACACAAAAAAAGGCATGAAGACTTTTTTTTAAATGTTACGTAAATTTCTCATAACAACCTCAGGCAGAGTTATTCGCACAGTCTCTATCAGTAAAATAACCCCCAATTCTTTGTTCTCAATGCAGATGAAGCTTCCTTGTTATAGGGAAAGTCCTTGATTTAACTAGATTGTGACACCAATCTCTTTATTGCCTTTACATTCTGTACTTAAAGGACATCTACCATAGGTTTTACTGCTGGTAGATGTGTCCGACTGAAAAGTTCCTGAGGAACATAGTTAAAATGGTTTTATTGCCAAATGTTCTTATAAAGATGTAGTAGCAGTCACACTGCTACTGTAGTCAAGGGTACTGACCTGCCATACTAGCCAGCGCAGCACTCCAATGCTCGTTTCCCGCTTTGCTTCCTCCAGAAGTGATCCAATGGGGAGCTTTTAACATTGTCTGGTGTATGTGTTTTTTAATGTGTGATAAATGGATTTTCGACTATGTTAAAAAATAAAAATGGTTCAATTTGTTTAATTTTTATGGTTCAATAAAAAAGTTTATTGAAAAACAGAGTTGTGAGTAAAAGTGACAGTAGTATAAACAGTAAAAACAAAGTGCAAGTACCCAGTGACCTACATGGCGGTCAGGATATTCGGGACGCAGCACCATAATGTAGTCATGAGAAATGTTGAATAACGCAAATACAGGCACTCAAGGCACCATTTTGTAAAAATAAGTAATAAGAATAAACTGGGGCAAGGGGATTGAGGGGGAGGGAGGGAGGGTGGCGAAGAAGATGGAAACATGTTGTGGAGGCGCACTGGGGTTCTATACCAGCGAGTAAGGATCTTGTAGTTCGTTTCTTGTATTTTACCAGAGATGGACATTTTGTGGGTGAGGATTAGGGATTTCTCCCATGATTCCTTGGCAAAACACTCCCCCAGTTCCTCTTCCCATGCCGACATGTACGGCAAGAGGTGGTCCTCGGTATTGGTATAAGATAATAGCCTATAAAGGAAAGACACACCATGCGAAGGTACAATTTGTTTAGAACATAAGTTTTCAAATGTGGTTAGATCCTTGAAAAAACACTCCGTGGGGTCAGGGAAGACAAAAAGCTCCTCAATTATAGGTAGTGGAGCCAAACCCCTGGGTAGCTTCCCTTCTCACCTAATATATCAGTGAGGGGGAGTATTCCTGTATCAGAGATACGGTCAGCAATTTTTCGTCAATGTTTCCCGTCAATAGGTTCCAGGAGTGGGGAGGATGTGAGCACTTGGGGGAGGCCTAGGAAGTCCGTGGCAGGAGATAGTGGGCTGGGAATGTTAGTTACTTTGGAATTAGCTGCAAACTTACTCCAAGCTTTTAATACCCCTGACATTAGGGGAGAGACTCTCAAGAGCTCCCAGTTGGTTTTGGGGGGTAACCAGAATAGACCAGGTAGATTACTAAATTTAGGGAAAGCACTCTCAATACCGACCCACAGTTTGTCTTTATTCTGCGGAGCGATGTCGAGGACCACTTTGCATATGGATGCTCTATAGTAGCGGGTAAAGTTCGGGAGTCCTGCCCCCCCCCCGTCCTCTTTATGTTTAGTCAGGAGGCTGTATTTTATTCTGGGGGAAGAGTCCTTCCAGATGAATTTAGTGGCAAATTTACGTAGGCGTTGGAGGAAAGATCTCGGCAAATCTAGTGGGATCGTCTGGAAAAAATAAAGGATTTTAGGAAGCGAGTCCATTTTAAGAGAATTTATTCTGCCAAACCACGAGAGCGAAAGGGAGCTCCAGTATTTGAGGTCTGTCTCTAGAGGGGCATAGTTGAGGTCAAATAGTCGTCAAATATCAGATGGGATCTGGACTCCTAAGTATTTTATATGACCCTTGGCCCAGGAAAAGGGGAGGGAGGAGCGTAACGAGGAAACCACTGTTTTGGGTAGGGAAATATTGAGGATATCAGATTTTTGTATATTAACCTTAAAGTTACAGACCTTACTATACACTCACCGGCCACTTTATTAGGTACACCATGCTAGTAACGGGTTGGACCCCCTTTTGCCTTCAGAACTGCCTCAATTCTTCGTGGCATAGATTCAACAAGGTGCTGGAAGCATTCCTCAGAGATTTTGGTCCATATTGACATGATGGCATCACACAGTTGCCGCAGATTTGTCGGCTGCACATCCATGATGCAAATCTCCCGTTCCACCACATCCCAAAGATGCTCTATTGGATTGAGATCTGGTGACTGTGGAGGCCATTTGAGTACAGTGAACTCATTGTCATGTTCAAGAAAGCAGTCTGAGATGATTCCAGCTTTATGACATGGCGCATTATCCTGCTGAAAGTAGCCATCAGATGTTGGGTACATTGTGGTCATAAAGGGATGGACATGGTCAGCAACAATACTCAGGTAGGCTGTGGCATTGCAACGATGCTCAATTGGTACCAACGGGCCCAAAGAGTGCCAAGAAAATATTCCCCACACCATGACACCACCACCACCAGCCTGAACCGTTGATACAAGGCAGGATGGATCCATGCTTTCATGTTGTTGACGCCAAATTCTGACCCTACCATCCGAATGTCGCAGCAGAAATCGAGACTCATCAGACCAGGAAACGTTTTTCCAATCTTCTACTGTCCAATTTCGATGAGCTTGTGCAAATTAAAGCCTCAGTTTCCTGTTCTTAGCTGAAAGGTGTGGTCTTCTGCTGCTGTAGCCCATCTGCCTCAAAGTTCGACGTACTATGCGTTCAGAGATGCTCTTCTGCCTACCTTGGTTGTAACGGGTGGCGATTTGAGTCACTGTTGCCTTGCTATCAGCTCGAACCAGTCTGCCCATTCTCCTCTGACCTGTGGCATCAACAAGGCATTTCCGCCCACAGAACTGCCGCTCACTGGATGTTTTTTGGACCATTCTCTGTAAACCCTAGAGATAGTTGTGCGTGAAAATCCCAGTAGATCAGCAGTTTCTGAAATACTCAGACCAGCCCTTCTGGCACCAAAAACCATGCCACGTTCAAAGGCATTCAAATCACCTTTCTTCCCCATACTGATGCTCGGTTTGAACTGCAGGAGATTGTCTTGACCATGTCTACATGCCTAAATGCACTGAGTTGCCGCCATGTGATTGGGTGATTAAAAATTAAGTGTTAACAAGCAGTTGGACAGGTGTACCTAATAAAGTGGCCGGTGAGTGTATATCTCGATTTCTTTCAAAATGTTGGGGAAACTGTTAGTAGGGTCTGTGACATACATAAGTAGGTTGTTGGCGAAGAGCGACAATTTGTGATTTCTACCCCCTATCCTGACCCCCCCAATCGCCGGGTTTTTCCTCAGGGCGCGCGCTAGAGGTTCCATAACCAGGGTATATAGGAAGGGAGAAAGAGGACAACCCTGGCGTGTGCCGTTGCAGATAGGGAAAGGGGCTGATAGGGAGCCATTGACTCTGACGCTGGCAGATGGGCCTCTGTAAAGAGCCATGATCCTCTCCCTCGTACGACGGCCTAGACCCACTCCCCTGAGCGAGGCGTCGAGGAACCCCCAATGGACCCTGTCAAAGGCCTTTTCGGCGTCTACTGTCAATAAACAAAGGGGAATCCCTGAGCGCCTCCCCCAGGAGGAGATAGCCAAAGGTTTTATCGTGTTATCTCTCGCCTCACGACCCGGGACAAAACCAACTTGATCTGGGTGTATGAGGTCGGGGATGAGAGGGGAGAGACGAGTTGCTATAATTTTGGCGTACATTTTGATGTTGATATTGATTAGCGAAATAGGCCTACAGTTGCAACAGATTGTGTGATCCTTACCGGGTTTCGGGATTACCAAGATATGAGCTCTTAGCGTTTGAGGTGAGAAGGGACAGTTATATGAGATAGAGTTGAAGAAATTGGTTAAGGTCGGAGCCAAAACCTCGCCAAAGACTTTATAAAACCTAGGGGTGAACCCGTCTGGTCCCCGGCTCTTACCTACTTTAAGGTTTTTTATTGCAGACATGGTCTCCTCCTCAGTAAAGTCACTATCAAGTGAGGAAACCGAATCAGAGGGGATCTTCTTATGTGGGTGTTTATCTAGGTAGGAAGAAATCTCGCTATTTATCGAGGTCTGTGATTCTGCATCTGGGGCTGGGTTAAGGTTGCAGAGAGAAGCGTAATAGTTCCTAAACTCCTGTAGGATCCCGGTGGGGGAATTGATGGTGTCTCCCTGAGGGGATTTAAGAGAGATGATTGGGGGTTGGGAAGATCGTGGATGAAGCGCTTTGGCAAAAAGCTTTCCGCATTTGTCACCATATTCATAGTAATCCTTCTCTGAAACAGACTTTTTTGGTCTAAAATTTGGAGAATCTGGTGACAAATAGCGGAAATTTCGGCCCGGGTGACATCTAGAGGGGAGGTCTTGGTCGAGGATTCTTTCGCACATAATTCTGAGAACAAGGAGAGCAATTTGGCAGAATTTTCCTTCTTGAGGCGGGCTCCGTGAGACATAAAGGTGCCCCTAATGTTTCCCTTCAGTGTCTCCCATAGGACTGGGGGGGGGGGGGCAACTGGGAAGAGGCATGGTCTGCCATTAGCTACCGTATCTCTGACCTCTGTTGTACAGAGTGCGTCATTCAGGAGATTGTCATTAAGTCGCCATGAAAATTCTTTTGAACGCCTACCTATGTTTCCTAACCATCCATAAACAGGAGCGTGGTCGGACCATAGGATGTTATCAATGAAGCTCTTAGGGCCTCTGTCTAACAGGGAGTGGGAGACAAATAGGTAGTCCAGCCGACCATAACTATTGTGGGCAAAGGAGTGGTGACTGTAGTCCCTGACCCCAGGGTGTAGAACCCTCCACAGGTCTATCAGTTTTAGTTGAAACATGGTGTGTCTTAGACTACGGATTGCAGTATGTGATACGGAGGACCTACCTGTGGATGAGTCAAGCGAGGGTTCAAACGGGATATTGAAATCACCACCCAAAATCATTGCCGATCCATCAGCGAAGTCGGTTAACCTCTTCAATATTTGTAAACCAAAGTGGACCTGACCCTGGTTTGGGAAATAAACATTAGCAAAGGTGAGAACGTTACCAAGGAAATTAACTTTGAGAAAAATAAATCTGCCCTCTGGGTCTACCTCCGTAATTAGCACCTTGGGTTGTAAGGACTTATGGAAGGCTATAGATACTCCACATACTTTTTTTGAGGGATGGGGGCCATGATACCAAGATGGATAAAATTTACTAACACATCGCGGGATTTTGTCAGCTTTAAAATGAGTCTCTTGGAACATGGCCACCATGATTCTCTTCTTGTGAAGTCTATAGAGAATCTGACTTCTCTTTTCGGGTTTATTGAGGCCCCTAGTGTTATATGTACAGAATGTTAGGACTGTCATGAGGAAGTAAGTGAGTAACAGGGTCTAACGAGAGACCTGCAAGACATAGAGAGCCAGGGGGGAGGGGGAGGCATAGGAGGAATATACAAAATAAAACATAAGCATAAACATATACAACCTGGGTGCCATATGGTATCCAGTCAGACTAAGTAGAGGCTATATGAGCCTTATGTGACGACTATCACCACTGCCCTAGTTGGGGGAAACGCGGTAAATGGGAGGGCAGAGCCCCCGGCCCCGCTAACAACATGGTGACCTAGGATAGGTCCTAATTATAGGGAATCCAACACAGAAAGGTTTGGCTAGAAAATAGCTAGCATTTGTGGAACAAAGAACAATAAGACATATTACTAGATACTTATAGTAGACATGGCAGTCCATCTAGTGGTCCAGAAGTCAGGTTTCGGAGGAGCGATCGGCAAGCCTGTTAGGACTTTTCCTGGTAGAGGTCACCCATTTCTCTCTCGGAGGGGGTACCGGGGCCGAGTTGACTAATGGCCAGTCCGGGAGTGATATTAGTGGAAGCTCAAAGGTGCCCAGGAATTTGGGCAGGTCGCCCAGAGATCTGAATACGGCTGATTTACCGTTTTTCTTGGCTATGAGCTGGAAGGGGTATCCCCAATGATAAGGAATGTCCTTTGCTTTCAGTTCGGCCAAAAGAGGTCGCAGTGCCTTTTGAAGTTGGAGAGTTCGTCTCACCAGGTCAGGAAGCACAATCACCTTGGAGCCCCGGAAGGAAATCTCGTTTAAGTCCCTAGCTCTGCGAAGAATAGTTTCTTTCTCCTTGTAGAAGTGAATTCGACAGATAATATCACGAGAGCGGCTCGGGTCAGATGGTTTGGGCCCAAGGGTGCGGTTTATGCGGTCGATTTCGAGTGGAGATGAGGACGGATTGCCTGTTAGTTCTGAGAAGAACGCTTGAGCCCACTCCTCCAGTTGAGAAGGTTCGACCGATTCGCTTACTCCTCTTATTCTCAGGTTGATTCGGCGGTGTCGGTTCTCAATGTCTTCTAAGTGGGATAAAATGTCAGTAATATGGGCAGTGTGTTCTTGTAGAACTTGTGAGTGAGAATATAGCTGTTCCATTATTTTCTCCTGGATTGTTTCAGACTCTGCCACCCTGTGGCCAATATGTAGAATTTCTTGCTTTAAGCCAGCAATATCCCCAATATCCTAATGTGATTCTTCCAGCCTCATTAAAAGCCCATCCATTTCAAGCTTAGTGGGAATAGCTCTGATATGAGCATTCCAGACCTAGTCATCATCTGATGTTGCACATGAGGGAGAAGGGAAGTCTCTGGAAGCTTGTGGGGAGCGAGATGATGCTCTGTGCGTGGAGGGAGGCCACGAGGTGGGGGAGCACGTGGAGGAAGAGCCGGGGCCTATATCGGTGCCCCTGGATGGTAAAGGGGGGAATGGCTCCGTTATGGCGGTTTGCGGGGGCCCCTCAGATGTTTTGGGGGGACTTACTGGTAAAGCCCGGTCCTGCTCTGAGCCGGCAGCAGCCGCGGTGGGTGATGAGGCGGCCGGCGCCATCTTGGACGCCATGCGGTCCGGGGTGTCCGGGCCCTCGGTGGAGCGGAGGAAGCGCTGGATACCTCCCGGAGGCTGCTCGGGGACTGCAGGGGTTCTTTTGGCTCTCCTCTTGCCAAGAGGGGATGGCTGTGGATGCCCGTGGGAGATGTTACAGCGCGGTCAGCACGCCCCCCCAATTTGTTTAATTTGTTTTATGATGCCTAACTTTTAGACAATATTATTATTTATGAAGCTGGTTAGGTATTGAAACTAAACTAGGCACTTCCCATTGTTGACCTGTGTGTAAAACTCACACACTTTCATAAAAGCTGAAAACGCCACAACCGCATTTGGATCTTAAATAGTTCAGTTCTATCACAATATTTTTAGGTAGAAATATTACAGAGCACAATAACTGAAAGAGAATAGGACAGATAGAATATATTGGTGCAACTATGAAAAAATAAATCCTGAGAGATTGAATTATCTTTATGGAAATGTGAATACCAATAGCATGGTGATTGTTGTAATAAAAATCAGCCACTGTCATTTGTGGTGCAGAGAGCGACAGGTAATCTATCCTCTCCAGACTCGATCACCCAAGGAGATGACGAATAAATATGCACCATTTTTGCAGTCAGGGCTTATAAATACATTTTAGAATATGTCCACAGACTCTATGTAGTTCTGCTGGGGCTTGAATTCTGACAAAAAATTATATCTGATCATGGATTCAGGAATTAATGCTGCCTTCAAGGGCATTCTCATCCCCGGTGTCACTCTGGTACTTGTCTTGCCGCATGATTTACGCATTTTTTAAAAATATATATTTTGATTGAAATGATTAAGTAAAATTCTTTTCGGTAATTCTATATAAATGTAGTGTTTCTCACTGCGGGAGATACAGATTTTGGGAAGGGAACATTTCATTTAATCCTAGACTGAGTATGTTAATCATTGCTGTATTCTACTCTTAGTCATTTATGAGGATATAATTACCAGGGCTCATCAGTGATCTAGAAACATTGTGGCTGCAATTCTGTTCTGTGAGTCAATTCTAAGTTCCTATTTCAATAAACCAAATAGTACATTTATTTATTTAGAAAAGTATTTCACTTTTTTACATTGCCCCAATGCATAAAATAGAATGTTTTATGGTTTAAAGGGAATGTATCATCAATTTTCTTTTTGATTCATTGAAACCAGATAGCAAAACGTATGGCTTTTTATTCTGACAGTAGATTTTTCCTTCTATTTTCTGTTCATCTGTAATGGGGGCAGTCATTATATTTTTATGAGCACAGTGTGGAACAGAGCTGTTATCCAGGGAACACTATACAGTAATGTAAGAGATTGTGGTACAGTGTGGAGATATGCTACATGGAGCTGAAGACATCTGCGCCACAAAATCTCCTGCAACGAGTCATGAGCTTGTGAAGATCTTTACCTCTTGGAGCAGAAACCACAAGTGTAACTTGCTAGATGCCCCTTCTGTCTGTGTCTGATCACTACCCCAAGCATATGTAGTGTAATTCTCAAGCTCTACCTTCTGTAAACAATCAGTATGTGTAATGACTCGGTCAATACCCATACATTTAATAGCATTTTTTCTGCCTTGATGATGAACATTGATTTACCATATATACTCAAGTATAAGCCTAGTTTTTCAGCACAAAAAATGAGCTGGCTGGCTATATACTCCAGGGGGCGGGCTGGCTATATACTCTGGGGACTGGCTGGCTATATACTCCAGGGGGCGGGCTGGCTATATACTCCAGGGGGCTGGCTGGCTATATACTCCAGGGGGCTGACTGGCTATATACTCCAGGGGGCTGGCTGGCTATATACTGGGGGGGGGGGCTGTGACCAATGCATTTCCCACCCTAGGCTAATACTCAAGTCAATAGGTTTTTCCAGTTTTTTGTGTCAAAATTAGGGGTCTCGGCTTATACTCGAGTATATACGGTATGTCTTATGTTCAATGTCTCCCTGAATGGAAGCAAGTGGGGACAGGGTGGGAGTGGGGTGCCTCAGTTAATTAATTAAAGTCAGCATTTTTTTTTTAGCTTTGCTTGTTACTTTTACTGGGCATAACTTAAAATAACATGGGTATGGAAATCTAATGGAGCTATAATATTGTATAATGTTAAAAGCTATATATGTGATATTGTGTATAATGAGAAACTGTAATGTGTGACAGGGATGAGGCAGCCCACAATTTACCTGTTTATTTTCATGTGAGCTCTGGTTATAGGACTTGTCCAGAACAAAGATAGCTCAACATCACTATCACTACACACTGCCATAGGAATAGTTTTTCCGATAACAGGAGAGGGCAGGCAGTTATGGTACACAGGAGATGACGGAGCCAGGAAGGGCTCTGTGATGTAGACAGGGGCCCGTGAGGCTCATTTGAATAATTATAAAATAAGATTTTCTCCTTCATGTGGAAGACTTCCTTTAAATAGATACTTCTGGATTTTTTTGTTTGTCACCTTTTCTTTGGAGAGACCTGAAATGCCTGTAATGCCAAATTCATATATCACTGTATACAGATGAATGGGACTAACACTACTAAATATGATAATCAGTGTAAGTGTTATCATTAAAAGAGATGTGTCATCTAGAAAAGAAATCCACAATATTGTAATGGTGAAAAAAGACATACAAGCTTTTAAAACTTTTAAAATGCACAACAGTACAAGATAAACACCAGTAGATAGACATGGTAGCTTTCTATTGTAAAATAAGCCAGCTAAAAGGAAGTGCAAAGTACAACTAGACAGTCTTATACTACGACAGATTTATCACCCAGCATCACATTCTTTTAGCAGCTTGTATGTTGTTCTTGTCTGTTTTCATCAATAAAACATTTTGGATTCTTCTGCTATGTGAAACATCTCTTTTTGTGAGGATAAACACCCATTTGTCACATCACCTGTTGATCAATCCCATTGATAGGATGTACTAAGTAGCTTGTAAAAATGGTAATGAACCCACCCAAGTGCCTCCAAATATATTAGCCTATAAAATACATACAAATGTTGTAGGCCCAACTTTGGAGCGTTAGTTAGACTATGGGGTACATGTATCATAGTTTTTTGGCTTCAAGTTTTCTGAAGTTGACCTACTTAATCATTGCAATGTATCTTTTTTTGTGATACATATGATGCCTATAGTTGCCTATTTAGTGCGACTTTTTAGTCCCAAATAGTATCTCCCAAAAGTAAGTCTGGGTCTAGCATGCTCTGTTTTGCGTCTTATTAGGCACAAGAATGGGACAATCCGAAGCCCAAAATTCGCAAATTCTCTGGGCCACAAAGATACACTGCATGAAATCCTTGAGGCTGCGAACTTTGGTACGCTACTTGATTCTGCGCCTAAAAAGTTGCAAACTGCAAAAAGTCACACAAAAAGAAAACGAAAGCAATATAGCATACTCTGTTTTGGGACTTATTTGGTGCAAGAATGGGACAATTTCAGATTCCAAAAGTCGCACAAGTTGAACAAACATCTGGGCTACAAAGATAAATCCGGCTACTGCATTACATCCTTGAGGCAGCTAACTTTGGTACTCTGCTTGATTCTGCACTTAAAAAGTCTCAAACTGTGAAAATGCGCACAAAAGAATGAAAAAGAAAGCAATGGAAGCAGTGTTCCCCTATGTTTGATTCAGAGAAAAGATCAAGTTTTCTGCCCTGGTCCTGTTCTAAATACCATGGATTATTGGCTACTCTCCTTCAGTAGAGTCAGATATTTCATTCTGACACTGTTATCTGCTGTGAACAATATACAGAAAAAGGCCTACCCTACTTCAATGGAAGGGTAGGCAAAAGCGAATACTTACATAGACTACTTTTATTGCAGACTTATGTAATCACAAGGTGGAAACTGTCCCTTATTAATAGATAGATTGTGAAAGGAAACTTTTTTCCAGGACCTTCTATAATTATGTTATAGCTGGAAGGATTTGGACAAATTTAGCTTTATTGTAAGAATTTTTATATTTTTACATATCACAGGCATTGCTGCTTTTGTGTTCACATAATTACACAATATACCAAAATACTATTTCCCAATCTTTGCCATTCATTATCTTTTCTATTAGAAATGTTGGCTGTGATATTTTTTGAAGATTTCTAGATACACTGTGGCTTATCTTTCTGCTCCCATGTCATGTTCATGGTCAGATGTATTTAAAGTGTTCCTTTGGGCCATTTTAGTCTGTCTCTGGCTGTATATCAGCTTCAATCTCCTGAGTTTGTTATTTTCCAGCAGCTTCTCTTCACTAGGTGCAAATTGATGCTGCTCGTAGCAGGAATTCTTCAGTTCATAAAGGCATATTAGGAAACAGTTCTCACTACGAAAACCTGTTTTCTTTCAGACCATGTTATAAAATGGATTTAAAGCAACAGCAACGAATGAAAATGAACATAACATTTGCAGCACAATGTTTACACAACATGTAACAATTTACCTTCCAGATAATGTTTTAAATGGGGTTCATTTGGATCAATATGTATTCTCATAATCAAGTATGGTTCTAGGCTGTCAAAGTGTGGTAAACTGTGTGTAATCTTTCTCACTGTAGATTAATTTTCATCAAATTGTGGCTTTATAACACTTCGCAGGTTGATTTCTAGCAACAGTTCCTTTTTGAAGATCATTGCTTATGTCCTTCTTTCTTTAAAAATCTGTCCTGACTGCTCTGGATCTGCTAACTATCTAAGTATTTACCCTTTAGAGGTAGTCAGACCTGCTGATGATCAACATATCAAGGTCATTTGATTAACAGCACTTGGATGCTACTTACCCTCTTTATTCCTTGGCATGTGGACTTGTTTCTAGAATAATGGGGCTCCCTTACTACGGGTTGAGCTGCTCACTTTCGTCTGACTGTTTGTCTTTTTTGGGGATTGCATGGCTTGGACAGGCATTTAACAGGTGTCCACGCTGGGATTGTGTCGCACGATTTAACTTTCCAATTGTGTCACAAGACAATGCAATTACAAAAAAAGAAGGTAAACTCTGTCAGACCTGAGCGGGAAAGCAACACATTCATGGTATCGGGCACACAATCTTAGTGAATCGCAGCACAGTGCATTATCGTCGGACAATGCACTTTCAGTGAACTGCAGGGGAAACGTAAGTACTGTAAATGTGCCCCATAGTGTAATTTCTCATGTGTGGTTTTCTTACCAAATTACCAATTTTTAAGACCTTCTAATGGCCAGTTTTTATATATTTATGTATAATTACTAAACTTGTTTTCAAAGTAGTAGAAGTGGTACATGGAATTTACTTTCCTGAAATCTCATTGACAGGAACATTGGCAGTACTGTTACAGATCATATTTTCGACTAAATGACTGAAATAATTACAGTGAAGTTGAAAGTGTTCAACCAAGGAAAGTGAGTAAGTGACACACAAGTCATATAATAAAAGGAGTTTCTGGTATGACTTCAATATTCAGAGAGAACTCTGAGGCATAAAAATCGATATTGAGCTGGTATGGGTTCATTAACTCTAACATTGCTGGGATGGAGGAGTCATTAACAATTTGTGAGGCATCACTGCTGTTCTCTCATCTCCCACAAAACATTCCTGAGTCCTATTGATCCGTAGTCAACCTGTCTTGTTTTTATCAGTTAGAGTTCCATGTCAGTCATACTGTACCTGTGTGGGGTTAGTAGAAACAAAGATTCTATATTTCAGACACTAATAGGCTAAATAGTTATATGTTTCCATTTATACCTTTTTCAGAAATATTCAATTATAATTAAAGGATTCCTCTTAACAGATCTTTGTAATCATTTTAGTATACAATTTAAGGTGTTGAATTTTTTATATTATTATTAATATTATAATTATTTTGTACAGGGGAAATGCCTTATGTTTGGAGAGGTATCTGCACAATAAACTTGTAAAACATGTTTAAAGAGAACCCATCTGGCAAATTAACCCGCTAAGCTAAATATATTTTCATAAACTGCCATTAGAAAGTCTCTATCCCTTCATTGTCCTGCTACATGCCTGTAAACCTAAGCAATGAGGTCCTAAAGCTGTATGCAAATGACCTGTGAAATGTCCAGTGAGTCTGTCAGAACCTGTCTAGCAACCGCGCAACCACAACCAGGCTTGGCTCTAGCTGTCAGACTAGGTAGGTGGTGGCAAACTCACCCTGCGACATCCCTGCGGGCTGAGGCCTTGCCTAAAGCAGATAAACCGCCCTGGTAAGGATTACAGGGAAGGCTTACTTCGTCTGGCAGCTGCTGGATGGTGGAGTGGACAGGTAACCAGAATACAGGTAAAGGTCAGTGTTCACACTGGTAACAGAAACTGACACAAGACAGACAGGAAGGTGGGGGTCACACTAGGAGATAAACGAGTCCAACAAACCGGGTCAAAACCAAGATGGCAGCAAAGGTACAGAATCGTATAGCAAATAGAATGGTCAGTAGGCAAAGCAGAAGTCAATACACTGGTTATTTCCGTCTCCTGTGATCTTGTGGTTCTTTCTATTGTATGTATTGACTTCTGCTTTCTGTGTACCAGTGTGAACACTGGTCTATACTTTTATTCCGGTTACCTGTCCGCTCCACCATCCAGCAGCTGCCAGACGAAGTTAGCCTTCCCTGTCATTTGTAGGGTCGCTCAGGGATCGTCAGTTAGGTTCCTGATAGTGGTTTCGCCCTTACCAGAGTGGTTTATCTTCTTTAGGCAGGGCCTTAGCCTGCAGGGACGTCACAGGGTGAGTTTGCCACCACCTACATAGTCTGACAGCTACCGCCAAGCCTGGTTGTGGTTGTGCAGTTTCCGTACAGGTACTGACATAATAGCCAGCCTTACTTACACTATGGAGGCCATGGAAGCTATTGTTAGGGTCTGTCTCTTATGGTTCAGAATCTGTCAGAACGTGTGCACTTCCCGACCCTAGTCAAAAGCCTCTCACACTAAACCAGTTCCCTACACTGAAGAAATGCAACCGTATCAAAACTGTGCTGTCTACAGTTGGGAATCTGTTCCTTTTAATGGATATACTGGTTTTCTAGAGCAGAGTTTCAATATTCGTAGATGATATTAAGTTCTGTAAAGTAATTAAAGGGGCTGTCTAGTAAAGAAAAAGATTTTATACACACCTGGGAGGAGGCTGTAAAAGTAGCAAAGAGCTTATATTTACCTCCTCTGGCATCCCAATATCCTGCAACACCACCAATCACTGCTGACCTCCGTTTGTCTGCAGAAGTCAGCACTCCAGTCCTGAGCACTGCCTAGAGCCTGCTACAAACTGAAACTAATGCTTAGGAGTGTGTGGCAGTGGTCGGGCTGGGTGTGCCGTATGAGCTTTTATAAATAAGTATAAAAACTTTTAAATTCCTGGACAACCCTTTTAATACAGAGGCAGATAGTATAGTATTGTAGAGGGATATGTGGAAGTGGGAGGAAAGGCTTATGAATTATAATGTAGACAAATATTAGGTTAGGCACTTGGGTCATGGAAACAAAAGTACAATTATATTCTAAACGGTCAATCACTTGGTAAAACTGCAGCTGAAAAAGACTAATTATTATAAATCATATACTTTTAGTGAGCAGAGCCAGTCAGTTGCTAATAAGGTGTTAGAGATTTTATCTGGGGCTCAAACCCCCCCATTGCATGGTGACTTTCAAATTAACTCTTTCATGGCTCCCGGTACCAGGAGGAAAGAACAAACCCAAGATGCAGACATGGTCTTCAGATGCACTCAAATCACACTGTTTATTTCACAACCAGAGTCGTATATCAAAACAGAAAAAGCAGCATTGGGGGCGTGAAAAAGGAGATAAGAATACTGTAATGCTATTGGCCATAATGAATTTACCAGCACATTCTCGGAAAAGCTTAATAAATCATGCATTGTCTTCCCAGGCCTTGTTCCTCAGACAAATTGCCTTTGTGTTAGCTCTGTTAAGTCATAACATGGCCTACACGAGGCAGAGAAACTTCAGACAGATAAGTGCTGAAAATGAAAACACAGATATTCCACACTTTCACACTGAATGGAGTTTGAATCATGACATTTAACCATATAGCTTCTGAGTGGGCAACATACCCCCCCCCCAGGTCAGACCTAACATGGCCGCTGGATCTAAAATGGCTGACAGTATGCAAGATGGTGTCCGAAACCAGTGCGATCTCCCTAACAAAGGCAAACAAATTATGGGACGTATCAAGGGGGAATGGATTCTCATGATAAGGATATAGTTTTTCCCTTACACAAATCACTGGTCAGACCACAGATGGAATATTGTATACAGTTTTGAGCACCAGTGTATAAAAAGGACATTATTGCATCTAATTACATGAAATCAGCATAGCACAGGCTACTGGAATCTGTCACCAGCTAATATCACATTCCTGGCAACAGGCTAACTTTAATGATTGAGTGTTCAGTCCCATTGCTGTGTAATCTAGACTTGGACAGCACTTTGGACAATGTGTGATGCATGTATCCTACACTGACCTTCTTCTCACCAAATATGAACCATACTTATGTGTATTAGACAATTGCACCGCAAAGTGTTAAGTCTTAGGTTAAAAGAGAATGGTTTACCAAAACCATCTGTGGTAAATGAAGCATCAATATGAGCCCAAATTGTGCTGCCAAATTCATTATAAAATTCATCATAAAAATCATTAGACCAGTTCTTTGGGACAGTCTATGTTTATTTTTGGAGCTGCCCATCAGATTCATTGAAGTGGATTTGGCCCTTTTAATAAATCTAGTTATGGCCTACTTTCTGTCTGGGTTTTTTTTCAAAAAGTCCCCAAAATGTCTCAAAATGCCTAAAAAGTCCCAGTACATACACCAGCAGGGAACTGGAGAGACTTTTTGTTGGACTTTTTTCAAAAGTCCCAAGTCATAAATCTGGCTTTGCACGGTGTTACACTACAGTAGTTCTACAGTAGTTGCCAGCAGTTCTATGTTTATGCCAGTTCTATGTTTATTGCCACAGCAATACTTATGGTGCATTTTAGACTGTTTAAATCTTAGACAAAGTTAGTAGGTCGGACCAATGTCCTTTATAGGTGTCCTTTTATATTGTCAAATATCATGTACATGTGTTTTTGAATACTAGTACAGTACTTGTTCATTTTTGTTTCACAGAATGTAGAACATAGGCCTCTAGCAGTAATTGGAGGAACTGTCACAAACACCTCTTTAATCCTAAATTTAGAGCTTTTACACCATGACCTTGCTGCTTAAGTGAACATCAGTTAAAACTACAGGGAATGAAAATAAAGATGAGTAGATTGTCCAATACTATCTGTCTCTTCCATATGTTCACCTGACATGTGCATATTTGCATAGGTTAAATATCCAATCAGCAGTCTTCTTGGCATGAAAATTGGCAGTAATATAAAATGCTGGTAAATTATTCCATATATATGTGACATTTTCTCATTTCCATTCCTGTAGCAATTCATTTAGACCCATTCCATTTACTGGTGTAGTTTATCACCAGCCAGTCCTCATAGAAGTTTGCAGAGGCCATACAGCTTTTGGGTTTAAATACTGGAAAGAAAGTGATATTGCAGTCTATATATCCTACAATGTAATCTACTTTAATTGTTTGGAGATATGATTGAAGCAGAAAACATCTGTGTATCCACATGAGCTCCTATTTTCCGAAGCAATTTCAATATGTTTGCTTTGATTAAATTTGTGGAGCATGTGACAATGCATTAACGTGCTGAGTGGCAAATCAAAATCTCCATATGCCAGAGGAAACAGTAAAATCCAAGCTCTATAACAAATCCAGGCTATCAGTGGTTGGTAGAGCATGCTGGGACTGGTAGTTCTACAGCAGATGTGAAACCACATGGATTATGAATTACCTATACATCTTTTTATTATAAAAGGGAGACAGTTATAGTTTATTATACTATCTTAGTGCAAGCACTTTTATTTTTATCAATGTCTTTATAGTTTCTATCCTCATAAATAGTTGGGTCATGCTGTGTCATGCAGGTATGAAGACACCGAGAGAAGGTTTTGAACTTTGTCCAACTGTGCAATAGCTTGTCTTTAATACAAGTTTTTCTATCGAAAGTGTGTGGAGCTCCATTGGGTTCTATCAATTTTTTTAGCATGTGGCATTGACCCCCACCCATCTCAATGACAATAAAAACATATCATGAAGAGCATCCATACGGTAGTTTGAATTTATTTAGACTTTTTATTCTGGAAGAAAAGTTGCTTCAAATTCAATTCAACTTATAGGTTTTATCTTTTATCATAATGATGCTTTGTTTCTCGTCTTTAGATGCTTCTTCTCACTGTCAGTGCACAGTAATTTTTCCTTTTAGCAGAAAAATGCATCAGAGAGTTACTCTGATGTTTTATTATGTAGCTCTTATCTTTCGGATTGTTTTTAACAAATGAATAGAATAAAGAAGGAGTTACACAGTGGCAGGGGTGGATTCAGACTGCCATGGGTCCTGGGCTGTAAGAATATTATGGCCCCTAGAAGTCCAGAATTCACTTCCTACATACGATACTAGAATGAAGCTTTGTGGGGAAAGGAGGATGTGTCCCTTCTGCCTGCTTTCAATCTGTGATTTTAGAATATTTTGCAGGACTTTCAAATGTTCCGTAATGGCTCTTGTATACATGTTTATTGAGAGCATTAACAGAGGTACAAGGATTTCATGTGTGAAGGTCCTTCTCAGTATAAAATTTGGTGAGTGGTGTGGGTGACCATGAGCCCCCTAGAAGACTTGGGCCCAAACCGCCCATATTATAATACACTACTGACAAGGGCCTATGGATATCCTGTCCATGATTCTGCAGGCAGTTAATTCTACGCCAGGCCCGGTGCACTCCATTCCATGCTCCTCCATGTCAAAGTGGCATTATGGGGTGAAATAGTCATAATTCCTGGCAGTGTACAAGGATTTGTGACTTAATCAAGGCTTTTATTACATTTTTTACTATACGAATGCATCAGATGGTTTAAACACTGTATGTCGAAAATCTGTGTGAAGTAGAGTGTTATGCACCTTGGGGGCCCCTAGCTGGAGGCCTAGAGGTAGAGTTAATGACTATGATGCACTGAGCCTTAAAAGCAAAGTCTATTTATGGCTGCATTCACACGATTGTTGAGGGACATGTATATATGGCTTCAAGCTTGCGGCCCCCATAGGCCGATAATGGTCGCATGGCGCACCGCACCACTCCGTACTGCTCCATATCCCTCCGAACATGGGAAAAGATAGGACATGTCCTATCGTTCACTTTGTTATGGCGTTGTTCCCCATGCTTTGCTATGGAGAGGGGAAGCGTCGACCCTCCTCCTCTCCATCAGGGCTAACGTATGGTGCCCAGCTACGGCCCCTGCGGGCATACGTTTTTTGTGAATGTAGGCTTATGTTGTTCAGTCTACCAGTTGTAAGTAGGATGCACATACAAACAATGCATAATGTACACATGTGTTCTTGTATATAACCATATTCTGGCTTTATACAAACTATGAGTTGTACACAGACATTATATATCACCCATAATATAAAACACTTCCCCACCATGGCTTCGATTTCCCTTAGAAGCTTTGCTAATACGGTGCTGTGTGGCATATGGGAATGTGGTATTGAGCCCTTACACTCTCCTAGCACAAGAGCCTGACAAGTGCATAAGGGAACATAGTGACTGGAAAAGAGTCTTCTTGAATTTACTGAAAAAAATATTAATGTTTTTGTTATTTTTGTACTTTGACTGAACTAGCAGATAAACCATATTTTTGTGGTATGTGCATTTCACTTTAATTTGGATGCAAAAAGTCTTCCCATCTTAAAGCAGGATGAGTCCCTGGAGCTAAATAAACTGTGAGCAGGATTTAAAAGCAGCTCCGGGCCAAAAAAATGGAAGCACTAATTTAAAATTGGAAACATCATTTACTACAGCAGAAGTAACATATGTTGTACTGCATAGGAATAAATCAAACCCAATCCAGCGCTAACAAAGGCATATCAATATGCTTAGCAGTAGACTACTGTTGATTAAAAAGCTCACTAGGGGAGACACAAGCACATATCCGCTGGGTGTGCGGGCTTCACACATTATGCACTCAACTGAATTTTGGAGGGAGGGATGATAACTGAGCTCATCTCATTCCCTGTTTCTGTAGCCATTCACTGCCTTTTAATGTTATTGTTACGAGGGAGCCTGTCAGGGTACTGCAGTCACAGAGCTTTTATATATGATAATGAGCCTGGGAAGAAGAAAAAAAAATACACAATCCACTTAGTGCAGGCGCAGGATTCTACGAGTTGTTGTGAAATGAGCTGTTATATTTTTTCACACCAGCTCATTTATCCATTAACTCATGCAGAGCAGGGATGTGTGTGCCATGAGGTTTATTATTTTTTTTCCTAGGCCTGTTTTCTAAGGATGAATAAAGGGAGTGGAATGTCATGTCTATAGTTTATTGTAAAAATGCCATGCCAAGCATGTTATGAGATATGAGACCCTTGTGTTATAAAGATGGTCAACTCCATCGTATTATATTGTGGTCATAAATCCTACTGTAGGATGATGCTAATGTCTTATGGATCATGCCACATATAACACACCTGTCGTATGATGCTCTGTTTATGATGAAGAGTAAAATACTTCTTGACCCTACCCAGATAGTCCATTGCTAAAGTTAAACTACAAGTACTTTTATTATTACATTTACAACCAAAGTGATGCTTGAGGTTTGTGCACTCTTTAGGATTTTTCATTACTTCTGCATATATTTGTGAAATGGAACAAATGATGTAGTTTAAGGTCAACAGTGTTTTTTAACAGAGTTCTGCCATTAGTGAGATTCGGCTAACACATTGTCAGCCTAATGCTCCTGAGGTGGCAAGGATTGTTATACCAGAAAGCACATGGATTTCAACAGGAATTACACGGTTACTATTTTATATTTTTACTAGTACAGGCAGTACACGGGTTACATACAGGATAGGTTCTGTGGGTTTGTTCCTAAGTTGAGTTTGTATGTAAGTCAGAACTGAATACTTTATTATTGTAACCCCAGTCAAAATTTTTTTTGGTCTCTGTGACAATTGGATTTTAAAAATGTTGGGTTGTCATTAGAACCAGAATTAAATAGCTTAATTGCAGGCACCTTTGATAACTATTATAACTATTTATAGTAGCCCAAGGCTAAAATACAGTAAATTACCAACATCCAGAGGGCTGTTTGTAACTAGGGGTCATCTGTAAGCCAGGTTTTTTTTAAGTAGGGGACCTGTACATTCTATATCAATTTTAACATTGATCCTCTCATCCCCCATCCCCCATCCTGATGGTGTTTTGGAAAAAGTGTGAAAGTACTGTTTAGCCAAAAAAAAATATTTTGTGGTGTTAAATACTTTTGTGTGAAAAATAGAAAGGTGTTAAAAGAAGGACACATTTATTTGCTAACCAGCTAAGTTTTTTGGAGCTCAGAGACCGCTTCATCAGGTAAGATATGAAATTGGCCTTTTTTATACAAAAGTATTTAACATGCCTTTCTGATTAAATGAGTTTTCCTCTGAAATCTTTGCTGGATTTCATCTTGAGTTAACTTCTGTGCACAAATGCAAAATCTGTACCAGGTCCCTAAATTGAAAGTATTGTTTGTAGCACGTATTCCCTTATGTTAAAAAAAAATACTTTATGGGCCTCTAAGACTTCTGAATCCACAGGCTATCACACCCTCTGCCCCCCCTCAAATAGTGTCCCTTATAACAAAGTTCTTTTAAGTGTCAGGTTGTGTGGAAGCTTTATAGAGAGGTAACGGGTAGGCTTGAAGAGAAGCTATCGGATATACTCGACATGAGTATAAGTCAAGGGACCTTATTTTACCACAGAAAACTTACTTACTCGAGTATAAGCCTAGGGTGGGAAGTGCATTTGTCAGAGCCTCTCATTACTAGTAAAATGCCCGGGAGCCACCCCTCACTAATGAAATGCCCAGCAGTCTCCACTAACTAATAAAATATCCACCAGCCTCCGCCACTCATGCCCACCAGCTTCCCCTCAATAATGAAATGCCTAGCAGCCTCTGCCACTAATGTATTGCCCTAAAGCCTACCCCCTTCATGTCCAGCAGCCCCCCAATAATGAAATTAGTAACGTAGTACTTACTTCTGGCACTCCCTACAGCTCATCTTCCCTTTCAGCTTTCCGTGTAACAGCGTGGGTTGAGATGGGTCCATGTGCTGTGCCGGCACACACATTATGATGTCATCAGGTGGTGACAATACTGTGTCAGTGTGTATGCGGGCAGAGTGCATAAACCTTTTTTCTACCTGTGCTGTTACACAGAAAGCTGAGGGAGTAGAAGGACTGTGGGGAGTGCCAGAGTTAAGTAACGGTACTAAGTTTATGTTTTTTATAAACTCTTGTATAAGCAGAATGGGGCTGGGGCTTTCTCTGTGTTTTTTTTTTCTTTCTCTACTATATCTTCATTTTCATCTTTCTCTACTAAATCTTTATTTTTCTCTACTACATAGATACTATATATTCTCTGCCACATCTTCCTTTCTGTTCTGCTGTGCTGCTTAGTTGTCCTTTAGTCTCACACTGTGTTGTTTTGCTATTTGGTCCGATAGTTGCAGTAAATGAAGCATGCTTAACACAGAGATTATGAAAATGTAAAGTTTGCTTATATAATGATTATAACAGTTACTTGGTAAATAAAGACAGACCGGCACAACAGGGAATTATAAATGAACTCTTTATAAGGAGATGTTTGCAACATTCCTGCCTTGGGCAATGTGTCTTCTTGCAGTTTCCAATGTGTTAGCCATTCTGCAAAACTGCTGTTACCACAGGATTTAAACAATTGTAAAAAAAAAGAAAGAAATCTTCTATAAAACATTCATGTTGAGCATAAAGAAAAATACAAGTTTTATAAGAAGAAATTGAAATCCCAGCATTGTAGCGTTATCTAACCAATGTGAGGCGATTCATTTCTGGCTTCTGATTCTGTATTTGACCGGTTTAATAAAAAATGCTGTCGAAATTAGAGCCAAAATTCTTTGTGGGAATGTAACGAATTATGGCAACACAAAGGGAAAATGATGAATTATGACATCAGTGACATTACTAAACTTGGCGGGCATGAATGAATACATCATGATTAGCATCAGGACAGCAATAACTAGCACTGGAGCTCCTTCACCCTACGGGACTGTTCAGTGCTGATTTATTACTTCCTATAGAATATAATGTCACAAGCCAACAACATATTTAACTGCAAAATAAACAAATCTGTGTGTTACTAATATATCATTTTTGTCAATCTTGACTAAGGAAGTTTTCCAGAACTGAACTGCACCACATATAGGAATATGTTTTTATCCATTGGGTAAAATTGGGACAGCCTCTGGTATGTTTTAGTGATATATTTTGCATGCACAGCTATAGAGAATACACTGATGCTATATCATATATAGACTGCATAAATACTGTAAGTAGGAGAGGAGCTAGTGTAACCCCAAAAGCCTAGTGAATAATGTGTAATCGGTCTCCCAACTCCCATGTACTCTGTGTGATATTGGTGTCCTCTGATGTGGCAGATGGCCTTCCTTACTTTTATATGCATTTAGATGACATAAACCAATTCCATAGTTAGACATCTCAGTTCTGTGAGTTAATAACAGCTGTCTTACACAAACTGTTGGGGGATATATTCGCGAGTAGTGCGCTGATCCTTCCCGCTCGGCATCATGCTCAAAGTTCATCGACAGGCCACAAGCCCTATTAAGTTTACCTCTTTTTAAATGTTCACTATGTTTTTAACAAGCTTTGCATAAATCAACAGTATGAGTATACAAAAAAACTTTTCAATATACGTTAGAAGAGAAAGAGACTTCTTTCCCCACTTACTTTGAATCTTAACATCCTCCCTCCTGCTGTCTCAGTGCTGTGTGTTATAGCGGGCCAGGCACCTGTGTGGTAACACTTGATCATGGCATGGGCAGTCGCCCTGTGGCATATTTGACAACCTAGTGTATGCTTGCAGTCTCAATAAAGGAGACAGAAATTCTACTTACTAAATAGTCATTGCATTACTTACTTGCAGACATGCTGGATAGTCTTTCCTTCCACACATACTCTCGCTCTCCTATCATGTACTGGATATTACACTGTTACAGGACAGTGCTATTGGCATATCTTCTCTATTTTTTTAGGATTAACCAGTATCTGTTTTAAAGCAGATTCAATATTACTGCCATAATACTTCCTGTCTTTGAAAAGTCGTTCCAAGCATATTGATGCTGAGAATCTTCCCATAGCAGGGAGTCCAAATGGAGGCGGAGCTGCAGTTTCTCTTTTTATACTAAGGATTGTGGCCATTTGTTCTTTACTATGACAGTAGTGAGACTATGGAACTCTTTGCCGCAAGATGTTGTAATGGCTGATAATTTGTTCATGAGAGGTTTTGATGCCTTTCTGGAGAGCGATAATATCACAACATATGGGAATAAAACTTTTTGTGAATAGTTTCTGTTGATCCTGGGAGCTATTTTTACCAATATATTATGGGTCAAGAAGGAATTTTTCCCCACCTTGGGCCAGTGTTAGTTGGTAAAGGACCTTAGATGACCACTCTGTTCACATGACATAAAGTGCTGAACGGTGAGAAGGAATAGAAGTGAGGATCTGACCGTGCTAGGTAAGTTGATTTTATTGGGATGTGAGGGAAATAATATTTAGCTAAAAGAAGAGTGTAATTTAGTTAATAGGGCTCTATGTGTGTTTACATGTCTCTTTTACATATATTTTTGTATGTATGTCTTATATACACACATGTATGTATAATACACACACATATATATTTATAAGTGTGTATTATACATATATGTGTGTTTAGATGTCAGTATTTTGGGAATACTGGTAGGGGGCCCCATAAGGATTTTTGACCCAGAGCCCTGAAGGCTCTAAGAAGACTCTAAGATACTTCTTACACATACGAACTTCTGTGAACTTTATGTATTACAACTGGAAATTCTTTTAAAAATATGCATTAGACCAGAAAAGCTGAGAATAAAGACAGAAATTAAACAAAAAAACACTATGAACTGATAAATGGTTTAAGGAACTGACAAATTAATTTAAGCTTGAATAAGAAAATGTCAATGGGTAATGTATTCTGGTATATTTTAACTTTTCTTACTTTTCTTAAAATATTTCCTTTCCATTGCTATTAATTAACTCGACATGGGTGATTCCAGAGTTTTATTCCTTTGCATAGATCCATTGTGTAAATTGCAGAGTGGCTGAAAGATGAACAAATAGACCATATTGAGACAAGGGTGCTAAGGTTGTGTGGAGAAAGTGACAGCCACTGTGGCTAACACATGCTGTGCTTCTGTTTTAGAAACATCTTTGACTGTAGTAAATTAAATAGATGTGATATTGGCATAAAAAAATCTATACTTACTATTAATATAAACAGGATATTCAAGCACATCCGCAATGGATTTGGGTATTTTAGTTTGGGACACTTTTTTAAAATTGTCAGCTGTCTCTATCTCTGTGCATGTTAATAGGGAGAAAGATGTCAATAGGCTGCAGCTAAAGGGCAGGAATAAACCACAGCTCAAAAATACTGAAGGCTGGATGAATGTACTGCAACTAAGGGCAGACTTGATGAATTACTGCAGGCTGACTACTAGCCTTGGGCAGCCACATAAACTGTTGTCCTACCAATCTTTAGGATTTTCCCACCCCTCTTCAGTCGTGCCTCTCACTACCACACCCATGCTCGGGACAGACAAATATTTTACCGTATTATGCTGACTGATCCAATTAAAATCTATCAATCAATGCACATGTCCAATGTAAAATTTCCCTGTGTCAAAGAAATTCTCAGCATGTACTAGTTTGGGCCTGCTAATGCAAGGGATGCATGAAAAAAGCTTGTCATTTTTTGCACATATGTTACTAGGAGACACTGATAAAAAAAGAGGAAATAGCTCAAAGCAGGGGAAATTGGATTGGAAAATCTGGCACATCTTGGATGACATTTGGATGAAAGTGGGATTGTGCAAGGTGTGATGCTGGCAGTCAGTGCCCACAGCTTTGTTTCCTTGTTCAGCAGGCGTGCCTACTAGAACCCTTAGGCTACATGCACACATGCGCGCGACTACGGCCCCCATATGGTCATGTGAATGCAGCCTTAATCTTTACCTCAGTGTGCAACTCTTCTTTTAAATGATTATCTGCAGTTATCTGCTGCCTGCCCTGATACTGGACTTTAACAATTCTCTACCTGACCCTCTAGTGCTTTGCATAGGTTTACTCTGACCTGTTTGGACAAGTGCGGCGCCCACGATTTTTACCTGTCCCCGGTCCTCTGGTCCTAGGGTGCGGGCTGGCTGCAGAGAATTTAAAGGGCCAGTGCATCTTTATTTAGCGCTGGCTATTTCCCAGAATTCTAAATAAACCTGTCTCTCCCTGCACACCCTGTCGGATCTTTATGCCTTGTGCCTAAGAGAAAGCTTTGTCTCATGCCCAGTGTTGTTTTTGTTCCCGTTGTGACCCTGGTTCTGTTCCTGACTATGCTCCTCTGCTGCCTGCCTTGAGCTATTGCTACGTCCCCGACTCTGATCCCATGCAGCCCGTCCTGACCTCCTGCCTGTCCCCGACTATGATTCTGCTCAACGTCTGTGTACCTTGCCTTGGCTGCCACCGTGGTCAAGTTGCACCTGTGGAATGACCTGGTGATACCACGCTGCCGCAACTCCAACCCGATTTGTGTCAGGATCTGGTAAAAACCAGGTGCCACTGAGATTCCGGTCCCAGGTGTTGGCTTACATCATCGTTCGCGGTGGTACAGTGGGTTCACTACCCCTGAAGCCTGACAAGCACAGGTTTCCACCAAAACCTTTGCACTCGCTTAGCAAAGTTTGGTACATCATAGTTTTTCAAAGATGTGTCTGACATATTTTGAATCCAGATGTGGTTGCATGAAAAAGTTGCAATACTGGCACAAATTGTGGTAAAAAGCCACAAATTTTTTGTAAATAAACTTCACTCCAAGCAGGTCTATGAAGAAGATTAGAATGGGCTTTGCCAGAAATTGTTACTTTTGTGCGACATTTTTAATTAAAAAAAAAGTCTCACCCTCTAAGATAAATGTAAGTCCAAAACCGAACAAAAAAGACATGCACAAATATGAAGACTAATAAATATCCCCCAAACACTTGTTTTTAGTAGTAGACTCTTGGTAGTAGACTGTGTAGGAAAGCAAAGTATTTATTGGAATGTATGGAGAGGCACCAACCTTATAACAATACAGTTTTTTTTTTAATCAAAACATTTTTATTTTTCCAGTTTTTATACATGGACCAAGAAACAAGGACCAGAAACAGTCCTTAATACACAAAGTATACAAAACTTCCCAATCCTTCCCCCAACTTTGCAGGCGTGCAGACATGTTGGAGAACATAAGTACAAGTCCATAAATTCATGACTGGTAAGGCAATCCCCATACATAATCACATACATAAAACAACTAATCCCAAGGGTAATTTGTGATCATCAATGATAATCAAGGCAGATAGTCGGTAACTAAGACTCCCTCTCAAGTCCAAGAGTACCTTACTCAGCAGACCTAGCGTGTCTATCCACCTCCCCCACACCCTTTCAAACTTATTTAGGAACTTCTGCTTCAAGTACACTCCCCACTCAAAAATAATCACGTTATTGACCTTTTGGATGAATTCCTGCCTAGTAGGATCCACTTGCCAGCGATAGCCTTATGGGCCAGATATAAAAGCTTTAGTATACATTGCTTGGTTACAATGTCAACATCTTCTATTTCAATAAAACCCAGGAAACATATCCTGGGGTCTGGCCCAAGGTCCACGGACAAGACTGTTTTAATCACCTGGAGCACCTCCCCCCAATCCCCCCAGACCTCATATGTGACAATATAGTATTTTAATCCTGCAAGGAACTGCTGTGCTGGTTGAGAGACAAGTTTTCCATTATTAGAGCATTTATCAGTAAATTTTGCCTTATTCTACCCTGAGTTTTATGTTTCATAAAGGTTTATATTTCCTTAAACCAAAAAGCCATCGGAAAAGCTGAAGGAAATCCAACCAGACCGGTGTTCATGGAGAACTGTGAAAAGCCAGTGTAGTGTGACATAGGTGTATGGAAATAGCCAGAGCTGAGAATATTCTCGTCAGGCACTTTAAACATAAGCAAAGATGGATGGCTTCAATCAGAAATGCGTTTATTTTATGCGGTCACTTATGTGGGGTTCTTATTGTAGAGCACAGCTGTCATTTGTATGTTTACAGCCCATGAATAACTGTACTTGTGTGCCAGCACTATAGAGCAAGATTTATTATAGAAAAGTACATATTTCCATATTTCTCAGATTGAAAATAAATAGATTTTACAGCATTCAATGATGCTTAGTAGTTTTTGGACAATGGTAAAGCAGTGTATAGGCAGTCTATAATGCATTTATATAGCCCTAGACAAATGTTAATTTTGGGATTGCTTAGAGCACAAATTTATAAATAGATCCTCTAGGGTTTTCTTCACTACATAAAGCCACATTTTCATAGAAACAGGATAACTGTAGTCCCTCTTATATAAGTATGCAGTTCTAATATATTTGTGGCTAATTTCCAACTCCACTAAAGGTAAATTTCAAAAAAACTGCTACACCGAATAAGGGGGTCACATAATAAATAATATATTAAGCTGACTAACTAACAACATCGGCTCACATAATGAATGCCCCTCAGCATAAGTTTTAAGGAGCCTATTCAAATAAACATGTTTATACAATGCTGTATCCTATGGACATGAGATCAACTGCTAGGACTTCCAGATTTCATGAGAATGGGGTTTAACTGATTAAACCGATTCTGTATAGGGGAGGAGTCACTGGCATGTGGTAAGCACTGGAGGTTCTATGTATGCCATCATATAACATTGGTGCATTCCAAACAAGACAAGAAAAAGGTGGGATGCGTGCACAAGGCTAGACAGAAATAACAAAAAATGTTTATTGGATAAGTAACAATTTTAAACACAATCAAGACGGGACAACAATAAATATAAAAACACTTAAAAAGTTCACCAGAGGGGTGTACAAAGCTGCCAAGGGCCAAGTTGCCCTAGAAACCCCCTACTACAGTCTGCCAATAGTAGAACTACAGTAACCATAAGGACCAGAATATGAATAACCATATAGAGCTAAAGTGCAAAAAATGATGCATGAAAAGTGCAATTTGAACAATGTAACAAAGCTCTGATGCATTGATCCCTATATGCCCAACATATACTATACCATGTTGTCGTAGAATGAGACAATAAAGCAAGGCAGGCAGGTGTAGGCAGAGAGAGAGGGGGAGGTAGGCCGACCCCACGCGTATCGTCACCTATTCTGTGACTTCCTGAGGTGTACTTTTTAAGTGTTTTTATATTTATTGTTGTCCCGTCTTGATTGTGTTTAAAATTGTTACTTATCGAATAAATATTTTTTGTTATTTCTGTCTAGCCTTGTGTACGCATCCCACCTTTTTCTTGTTTTGTTTGAATTGTATAGCTACCGTGGTGCGTTGGCTTACATACATCCGTATACCTTGGTAGTGCCTGTCCTACACAATTTCAGTCTAGATAACATTGGTGCATAACTCAACTTTTAAAACTGTATTTATATTTTATTTTGTTATATAGTTTTTTTTTAGAAAATTGCTTCTGGCTCCCTTCTTTTCTGCAATTATAAATGTTAATGTCTAAATATTATCCCCTCATTGTTCCTGCACACAGAGGGAGACAAATAATTAGACGCTGTTAACTTTTCTTATGACCTAACTTACAGACCTGAATAGTATTTCTCTTTCCTTACAGAGCTGAATTATCAAGTAAAAATCATTCTGGTCTGCGAAAAGTTAAAACCTTACAAGCTATAACCTCTCCTGCTTAACTGTCTGTTTTCTGTTTATGTAACTATATTTCATGCTTTAAACATATTGATTGAGGGGAGGGGCAAGGACAAAAAACTATCACATGCTATTATTATTTATAGGTTGAGGTACGAATTTACAAAAATAGTCAGCAGTGTCAGAGGCACCGCCACTCATAAACCCAAATCTCATGGGCTAGCTCAGAGGGCTCAAAATATCTATCTCCTGTAATCTATCTATCTATCTATCTATCTATCTATCTATCTATCTATCTATCTATCTATCTTTTGATAGAGATTATCTTTATCCTATCTATATTTTATAATACTTAGAGTATGGTCCCATTGGCACAGTGTTCTTACTGTTACCTATTACCATTTTACTGTTGTTATTAACCCTTTTTTTACAATTATATACCTTTATACCTCTACCTTTTCATCTCTAAACTTTCTTCATTGGTATGCCTATTTCTATCTCATAAAGAGAGTTCTGTTACTCTTACTGTTCATGCTGTTCTAAAAAGTTTGTTCAGTTAGTGTAATCATTATGGTGATAGTGAGATATATTGCTGAAGAGGCATACAACATGCTTCAGTTTCTGGCACAGTTAAGAACATCAAAGTTAAAAAACATGGAGACAAGGAAAAATCAGTACACACAGGCAAGAATAGTCGCCAGAGCCAGGTCACAACAGATATGGCCAATGCAGGACAAAATGCTAGACAGGAGAATAAAGAAATTAGAAATAAAGATACAATTTACAAGCAAGGTGAGGAGCTGACTAGAGATTTTCTATAAACAGCACTGAACTATATGTGAGCAGAATATTGATGTGAAGCCAGAAGCTAGAGATTGGATCAGAGCTGTCAGTCAAAGCAGGTTAACTATTGCTGGACTGGAGAATAACTGCAGGAGGATGGGTGTGGTACAATTAAAGCCAGACAGCCAGCTACCTAAGCCATGTTCACACTGACAATGTACATGAAAGGCAAAAAAGACAGAATCAGTGCCTCCTTAGCTGCATACCACAAACAGGGAATGACGCCAAGATGTGTGTTGCATATGTGTTGCAAATATAATGACAGAGCTGGTAGAACTGGCCATGATAGCTCTGGTCAGAAGTAAGGCTATGTTCATGCAACATCCCCCACCGGGCCTAGCCTTTTCTTGGGGCCTAGAGACAGCCGGGGCCCGCAGTACCTGAGTGGCTGGCGGTTGCGGCCTAGGCACGCTATTGTCACGGTGCTTGGTATGGGGAACCGGATGGCTGTCCTACAGCCTGGAAGGTCTCCAGCAGGGTGGTGTTGGCAAGAAATGATGAGGGAGAGGCTACTATAGCGGTTCTCCCTAGGGCAACCCTTTGGGGTCTGGAGTATGAATCCCTGTGTGGTGGATAGGGTGCCCGTGATGGTGACAGCCGTAGTAGCAGGGACCAGACGGAGGCAGACGTTGAACAAAAATAACTTACAGTTCTTTATTGGAACCAACAGGAACAGTAGCAACGTGCCTTGACAAATGGTAGAATGCTAGAGATGGAGTTGGAGAGAGCCACAGGAATGGATCTTCAGACTGGATGCAATGGCAGGCTGGGAGGTAGCTGTGTCCTAATAGGATGCTTCAGCTTGTCCTGGGTTGCTTCAGATATCACCCTTGAAGGTAGGATGATACCCCTTTCCTCTCACTGACTAACTCACTACACCCTTCAGGCAGGGAGCTGAGCTCTCCTGCTCTGGTCTGGTGTGCAGGCTGCACTGATTCTTCAGAGTCTCTAATCTGATCTATTCAGATTCCCTGGTCTATCTGAACTTGTCTCAGCTAACTCTGATCTCTCCTCTGAGAGTGAACTCTAGAGAAGTTTCCTGACCAGGGGTTTTGTTACTCTCACTGGTCAGGTGGTGGATACTCCTCCAATTACATCTCAGCTCACAGATTCATTAGGATAACACATGTGATTGGTTGCTGGAATTACATCACATAAAACAATTAACTCCTGCCTTACCAGGCAGACTCTACCACTGCAGTGCTCATCTGTGTTATGTGGTTGTTATGTAGTGACATGCTGTGGGGCTGATCAGACCCTACACAGGCTGCAAGCTACATGGTGGGACGTATTCGCAAACCACCCCTCTGCCTTGCATCGGCAGGGGTGTTGCATTCACATCTCACTTTTCCTTCCTTTCAGAAGGATTCATGACCTACACTTCCTAGGGAAGGCTGCAACGTATGTAAGATAGGTCTACGTTAACAGAGGCTGGAGATGGATATTATGGATATTTATGCCTCTGCTAAAATATACCTTTTTTTACAACAGACAGCAAGATACAATTGCATAGTATACCACTGGTCAGACTAGGGCCATCTGATTATATATGTTTATGGACATGTTCAGCATGTGCATTGGGAACCTTCCTGGCATAAAAGGTGAACTTTAAAAAATAAGTGTTAGACACAAGAAATGTGGATGAATGAAACTTGAGATGTCACCTGTAAGTTACTACATCTTTTGTACTGTGATTATTTATAAGATGTACCAAGCTCTAAGTAGAAATAGAAACTACCACTATATGGTCACTGTATGGTGATAATATTTGGACACCTGAGCTGGGGAGCCAATTGGGTTGGTTTTGCCTTCCTATGCTCAGCACTTTGCTACACTGATTCTATTCTAGAATAATGGTTTTGTTGGAGATATTTCCCATGTATTAAATATCCCATACAATGCGACGAAATTGACAAAAAAAATGTCTCATTTTCTTGTAGGCTCCATTTTTAGGGCTTTCACTGTGTGCTCCACAGGGCAATGTAGTGGCCTGGATGCAGCTGTAACCAAGTACAGGCAGTCCCCGGGTTACATACAAGATAGGGTCTGGAGGTTTGTTCTTAAGTTGAATTTGTATGTAAGTCGAAACTGTATATTTTATAATGGAAGTTCTAGACAATTTTTTTTCTTTTGCCCCAGTGACAATTGGAGATTCAAAATTTTTGGTGTAATTGGACCAAGGATTATCAATAAAGCCTCATTACAGACACCTTACAGCTGAGCATTGCAGTCTGGGACTATAGTAAAGCATCCAGAGAGCTTCACCAGAGGTCACAGTGGGCAGAGGGGTCCGTCTGTAACTATGGGTTGTCTGTAAGTCGGGTGTCCTTAAGTAGGGGACCGCCTGTATAAAGTCACAATTGCATTTGCATTTTGCAAATAGTCTCCCTCATTGTGGCTTAGAATTTGTATGCAAGTGCCCTTGTCTCTTTGTCATAACATCTATTGGTGTGCATAATATACATTTTTGATTTTCCATCTTTGCTTGCTTCCATAAACATGCCCTCCTAATCTCATCCAATTTTCTTGAAATAAAATGATAGCAATAACATGTTCCAAAACCGTGTATTAGAAACTGAGAACGTCTTTTGTATTATATTTATGCTCTGCATAAATTTCCTGTATGCAAAGTATTTATAGCTTAATTAAAATGAACAGTGGTCTGAACATCGAGAAAGAGCTGGATTAGTAAAAGCCGAATTCCATTATCTGTACAGTTTTTCTCAATAGCGCAGAATCTGGTAAAAAAAGATAATTCATTGGTAATGTTACAAACTTCTGAAAGTATGCTGATGACACTAAACTATCTGTAGCTAACTAAAACGATGTAATGGTTCCTATCAAACAAATTTACTGGAGCTGTGCATGGGCTGGGAGGGAGATTTATCTGTGTGGGAAATAAAAAGGCATGTGATGTGAAATGGAATCAGTCACACATTGCGGCATTATACATATTTTAAGGGGGAGAAGTATAATCATGCATTTATATTCTTCAGCACAGATCAACGGAGTGGAAATAAAAGACAATAATAAACACACAAATTTTGGCTGATGCAAAAGTATCCAACTAGCAACAGGAAAAATAGAATAAAAAGAGACTTTCCACTGACTTTTGCCTCCTTTATTTTTGCAGCTTTAGCTTTAGTCTATGATGATGTGACTAACCCTTCATGAAGTCTAATGGACATGTGCAGACCTGAATGTAGTATAGATTCTCTATAATTCTACAGTTACTTCCATTAATGTGTTTTCAAGAGGCAATCATCATACCCTTTCTCTGGGGTATGGTGGCCAACTCATCCCTTAATTAATAGTCAGTCACACAGCAGATTATTTCCCTGGGTTTAGTAGCTGATCCTCTTAGTCCTAATGCTCGGTGATCGAGTTTAATTTTATGCTCTGCTGATTCACCCAGGATGTTGTTGAAGATCATTTTCAAGACCTCTTTCGGCTCATCATGCCCTTTGGGTTAAGGGACAACCGCCTACCTTGGTTATCGAGGTCCTCAATGTGTGGGTTCATATCCCGTAAAGCATAGGCTTGGTCCACTACCAGGCCACGCAGCTGGGCCACATAGGTTCTGGTATCATCATGGGCTACCCCCAGACTTTTCACCCTATCCACAAGGGAGCATAAGTTCTCGCTTACGGAGTTAATTTCTGTGCAGAATTTATCTTTAACTTCTTCCACCAGAGCTTTAAAGTCATTTTTAGTAGGTAAATTCTAAAGTAGACATTGTAGTTCAGCAGAGAGGGGTGCGGGAGTGGTAGGTGGTAGTTCATCTGAAGTTTTTGATCTAATGGGAGAGCTCAAGGGGTTTTGTACCTCCATCAGGCCTGTGAGGGAGGGGGTTGCACTCAGGTCTTCTTCTGGAGGGGCTGCCCAAGTCTTCATATAAGTCGGTGGGGGTATAATACCCTGTGTCTGCTGCAGGGATCTGCTTAGAGTGTCTCTGGGGCAGAGAGGTGATAGGGGCAGTCATGGCAGGCTGTTGTGGTCACTTTACTATGGAGGAGTAGGTGCCTTTAGGGGTGTTTGCTGTGTCCCCCTATGGTTGCTGTGCGGGGGGTGCAGAGTCAGGTGCATTGGGGCTGGATGGCTGCACTACAGGGCCACTGGCAGCTGCTGGGTGCGCTTCTGCCTGTGGTAATGGCGCCCGTCAGGGGGAGGGGCTTCTTCCCCCATGCGGCGGGTCAAGACTAATGGCGCCAGCGGTGGAGAAGCTCTGCTTACCCACGTCTTGTCGCTTTGGCGTTCGCCTGCCACTGTGTTGCGCGGCCGGGTCTGTGGGGCAAGTTCTGCAGCTGCTCCCTTTGCCCTGGAGCATGGTCCATACTTCAGATGCTTGGGCCCCGTGGAGCTGCTCGTCCGTGGAGGGGAGCCATGCACCCGGCCTGAATGTCCTGTCAGGAACTGATCCATGGCGGGTAAGAGCGGCTTGGCGGGTGTCTTGTACTTCCACACCCAGATTTGGATCCTTTGGGTTGGGCTTTTGTAGCTAATTTAGCTATAGGTGATCACCGGGAGCAGGAGCCAGCGCTCACACATTTTTCCTCATGCGGTGCTAGGACATGTCCCCGTGATTCTAGGCTTTTACCCTCACTCAATTTGAGTTGCTCAACAAAAATTGGAATTGAAAAAAAATTAGAAAGCCCCTTTAAAGGAATTCAAACAGGAGACAGAGACATCAAGACAACAAGAAGTTCCTCTTGAGTGTGACTTGAAGACTAACATTATTTATATATTTGTTCCATACAGTGTTAAACTCCCTGCTTTAATTAGTTACTCTGATAAGTGATATGAAGTCATTGAGACAAAATTACCTGACCTCAATAACCATCATTGTGACTTGTATGTCCTTAGTTCCTTGAGATTTAATGATCTGATCTTGTGCACATAATTAAGGCTTGCTAGTCAGACTCAGATGACATTTCATAGTGTAGCTTCAGAGTACATTCTGTACTTATGCTGTCTGTGATTAAGCTGAAGCTTACTTAACAAGACAATTACACATCTCTCTACACAATCTTCTATATTGTTTGTGGGGAAGAAACTAATTGTAATTATGTGTTCTATGTGTATGACGTTTTCTAGCTATCATATGAACAGGGATTTAGATGTTAGATCTCTTAATTTAGGAATGAAAAAGACTAAATTCTGCTAAAAGCACATACCGTATATATTCGAATATAAAAAGCCGAGGTACCCAATTTTACCACGACACATGACACTTGATTGTAAGGGTGGTATTCTGGGACCCAGAATACCAGAGTGACTGGTTTATGTCAGGCTATGGTCACAGTGCTTGATATTGGAACTGAAGGACAGACCTACAGCCTAGCAGGTCTCCAGCAGGTGGTGTGTGCAAGAAAAGATGGAGGGAGAGGCTGACGAAAGAGGTTTTGCCCTGTGGCAACTCCTGAGGTGTATATGGGAATCCTTAGGTGATGGAGGATGAAGAGCGCATGATGGTGAAGCATCCTAATCCAGTGATTACACGGAGGCACGTTATGCAAATCAATTGACAGTTCTTTATTCAACTTCAAACGGCAGGCAACAAGCAAATGGTATCAGCAGATTAACCTGGTTGGAAAGCTGGCGGGAGAGAGCTGGTCTGCAGGAAGCGTTGCTCGCAGCCTGATTGTAACTTGAGGCTGGGCTGGTAAAGATGGAGCCAAGTCCAGATGGTGGACCTCTACTCTGGGGCTTAGTCTCCTGACTTTCCCAGGGTGTCAGGCAGTGGCCTGAGACAACTCTGCTTTCTAGTGATATGACACTGGCTTGTGCAGCACAGACATGTGCTGCTCTCACCTCTACCAACTGGAACGTACTAGTACTTCAGACCATGAGGTCTGATTGATACTGCAGACCCTGTGCTCCCACCCATCCCCTATAATCCCCTGGGCAGGTGGCAGCACCCTCAAACCAGCTTCCAGCTTGCTTTATAATAGTATGAAGGATATCATTGGTTAACAACATTTCACATGTTAACTCTTGCTCTACAGCTGCAATTACAAAGCTTATCAGGGCAGTAACTGATAGCGCAGGCTCACCTGTTAGCTCCTGACAACAACCACCTTGACTGTATTGGCAGGGGTGTTGCAGATTCATGAAAAAAACTATTACGGTAATCTAGAAGGTACTGTTTGGGGTTTATAGTGCAGTTCTGTGGTGACAGGTTGTCTTTAAAAGTGTTTCCTCCAAATGCATTTGTTTGAAGTATGTCTAAACAGGACCTAAATATTCGGTTTAGCAACGTTTTTCACCATGGTTGTAAGCAATAATAATTTCTATACTGCACTGTAGAATATGTCTGTGCTACATTAAAGAATGAAATGAAACAAATCTATTTCGGTACTGCTATAGTATATGTGCCAGGGAAGTTTACTAGTTTCAACCATGACGGAACAGTATGCTTCTGATTCTGAGAAAAATACAGATTGTCGTTGGTGACAGAGGAGAACAGAAGCTTTATGATCTGGAAAGGGGCTAAATATATTCATTCCTTTTCAGTGCAATCTCTCTAATGTGGAAAAATGATATGATTACATGTTAGACATTGGATCCAGCTGGTAAAGTGCACATACATTTTCATTTCCAGGAAGTGGAAGCACAGTTCAGAGTCTGACAAAACGGCAGAAGGAATGTGTTTTTCATTGGTGTAAGGTCAATGACATTGCACTGCTACAGCTGGGCAGCAGATGATACGCTTTACTTAATGTAGCACTATGTGCCAAAATAAGAATCTTCATACCATGTATACATGGCATATTGGCATGTAGCATTAGCAACAGGCAGCAAGCCACACAGACAGATGGGTTTCTGTGTAACTAATATTGTAATGTCAATTACTACTATAAAAATTTTGCATTTACCATGCTTCCATTGAATTCTTTTATTTTGACTTTGCAGTGTTTTGAAACAGAGATGCAATTCAGCTTCAACAAAAAGAACATCTTTTTATATAGTTCCTAATGGCAGATTCAGAAAGCTGTGTATAGCCTCAACTTCATCATAGTTAAAGGGGCATTCACATTTAATTTACTTCATTTGCCATATGTAAACATTTCTTCAATTGGATATTATTAAAAAAATGTTCCTGTGTGAAGATAATTTCTCATAAATGTAACCATGTTGTCACTTAGAAACGAGACAGCTTCCTTGGATACGACCACCTCGCACTCTGACAGCAGTGGCCAGACATGCGCTATTGAGTCCTGTCTGACCACCAGGATTCAGCCTTCATTACCACAGGATGGCTGTGGGACCTGCAGTAACTCCCGATCATTATATATATAAAGAAAACTTTTTGCTTCTTTGCGCAATCTCTCCAGCAGAGGTGGCCGTATCAGAAGACACAGTCTTGTTTCTAAGGGCCCATATGACTACATTTGTGATAAATTATCTTCACACAGGTAATTTTTTTTCAATAACATCTAATTGAAAAAATGTATATATATGACAGATTAGTTAAATTAAATGTGCGTGCTGAGACAAGAACCCTTTAAGGTTGAAAAAAAGACACAGGTCCAGAAAAACCTTAGAAAGTAAATATTCTTTCCAGTCCCTAAATATGGCAGTCAGGATAACTCCCTGGTTCCCAGGCCTCTCTTGAACATGTACAAAGTTTCAGCCATCAAAGTATCCAGAAAGACTTCCTGTCTATGGTTATGGCTAAACCACCTCTCCTCAAGGGTAGAGCATGCCTGATTGTCTTGGCCACAGACCTAGGTATAAAAAGATTAATATAAAGATTAATATAAAGATCCCAGTACTACCCATTCAGATATTTGTTTTTCCAAAATGGAATAACCCCAAATTTCCTAAGCAGCCCACCTATGAGAATGGTGAAGTCCATTGCATACAAGGCCCCTTGGGAAACTTTATGTCCTCCATTCTTAAGATCACTGGATGGAGCTGGGAGGTTGGACCAATAATGACCACATGATCCAATTTGTGATTCTGGCAGATTTTATTAAGAAAGTAATTGGCTGAAACATTAATATACTTGTTAGATCTAATATATAAAGATGAGTGTATGTGGGTATGCATGTCCGCTGTAAGAATCTGCACCGTCACGTTTACAATCACCAAATTTTGCAAAGTCACTCCTTGTGACTCAGAGACCATCATAGACTAGGTTTTCAGTGGAAATTTTTACCAAGCGCTTTCAAAAATACACTTATTAACCATCATATACAAGAGCCATTGTCTGCTACCGCTGTGGCAGTTAGAAGCTGAGCTATGATTGGTTTCTAATGACCACAGGTCATGAATACAACTCTGAGCTTTGATTGGTTACTATAGGCAGTGGGAGAGATATTACAGAACTGTCTTAGAGCAGAACTGTTCTAGTTGCTGATGGTAACCAATCAGAGTTCAGCTTTCATTTTCCCACAGCTGTTCATAAAATGAAAGCTGAGCTCTGATTGGTTTCCATTGGCAACAAGGAAATTTTTTTCCTCACACACACATCTGATAAATCTCCCCCAAATGAGTATAACACAGCTTATTTGTGAGGTGATATGGATAGGGATAAAGAGATAGGGAGAGATTTATCAGATATGTCTGACTGTTCTAGTTGCCCATTGAATCCAATTTTTATAAACAGCTGTGGGGAAATAAAACTTAACCTCTGGTTGGTTGCCATGGGCAACTAGAACAGGTCTGCTTTCAGAAACTTCCGATAAATATCCCCATATACAAAGAGACAGTCAAAGACAAATACAGAGTCAGTCAGTGTTAGTCACAGTCAAAACAGACAGGCAGTCTGAGATAAATCCAGAGTCAGAGACAGTCAGAGACAGACAGAGACAGTCGGAGATGGAAACTGTTTAAAACAGACAGACACAAACAGACACAGTCATAGACAGAGATGGTCAGAGACAATCAATCAGAGACAATCAGAGACAGACAGAGACAATCAGAGGCCATTACTGAAAGAGACGGTCAGAGCCAGTCAGTAACAGAGATAGTAAGAGACAGACAGAGACAGAGACACACACACAGACAGAGACAGTCAGTCAGAGACAGAGAGACAAGAAGACAGTCAGAGACAGACAGAGACAGTGAGAGAAAGAGAGAAACAGCCAGAGAGTGATAGATGAATGTAAAATATTTTTTGTTAACCCATTCTATGTTGTTATAGCTTAGAGCAGTTATTTACCATCCCAGGCATTGCCGGGAGCTACAGCTAGTTATAAATAAAAGAGAAAATTGTATCCCATAGATTTCAGTAAATATGGATTTCTTGGTTTAACATGTTTTTCTGTGATTGCAGATATCTTTATTATTTTATTATTATTTCAGGCCCCAGGTGGTGTAAAAATAAGAGAGTTTATACTTATCTTAGTCCTTGCCAAACAATTGCGCTAATGGACAATTCATTTAAAGGGAACCTACCACCACAAATCTACCTATAAAGGTAGATTGGGTGGTAGGTGGATCAATGGGACGTGAGGATAGCCCTTTTAAGGGCTAATCCTCACGTCCCTGCACTTTTTTGATAACTTTAATTTGATATTTATTCAAATTTACTTATGCGGCTACCGGGGCGTGGAGTAGCCGCATATGAGATTACACGAGGCGGCTACTCCACGCCCCGGTAGCCACTTTACCCCTCCTACTCACCCATCTTCGGCGCGCAGCTCCGCGTAGCTGCGCGCCCTCGTCCGGCGATCCTGCCGTCTGCGTATGCGCAGAAGAGCAGGCCCACGCCTGTTTCGGAGTTGTGACCGCGCAGGCGCGGGCCTGCTCTTCTGTGCATGCGCAGACGGCAGGATCGCCGGACGAGGGTGCGCAGCTGAAGATGGGTGAGTAGGAGGGGTAAAGTGGCTTCCGGGGCGTGGAGTAGCCGCCTCGTGTAATCTCATATGCGGCTACTCCACGCCCCGGTAGCCGCATAAGTAAATTTGAATAAATATCAAATTAAAGTTATCAAAAAAGTGCAGGGACGTGAGGATTAGCCCTTAAAAGGGCTATCCTCACGTCCCATTGATCCACCTACCACCCAATCTACCTTTATAGGTAGATTTGTGGTGGTAGGTGCCCTTTAAGTATTTAAAATCCTTGTACATTCTGTTACTTTAAATGACGTATAGGTCAGGGACTGATGAACTCATGATGCAACCTATGAAATAGCTTGAAGACTGGAGACCTGAAGGTGAATGCAACTGATTCTCCAGCACCAATTGTTGAAAATGAGCCTGGTTGGAGGAACAGAACAGAAGTGGGTTCCTGTTTAAAATTTTTGTGTAGAAATATTTGTGTACAGCCCCATAAATACCAAATGTGTGTTAGTCAACATTCCAAGATCTATTATACAAGATGGCATTGATAGAAGTAATAGCCTACCTGCATATCTGCTCATGAACAGATTTCTTCTTAAGTCATTTGTTTTCCTCTTACACTCTGTGCTTTGAGATTTTGTTACAACCTATTATCTAATGGTGCTTTATAAGTCTTTATGAAATTGTGCAGCATTGCCCTTTTGAGGCTATTTATCTCCTTACTGTATCAATTAAATCAAGGTCTTGTAAACAAGGTCTTGTAAAGATAGCAATTTGGCTTAGATTATACTGCAAGGGGATTTGTATTCATTCACCATCATAATTCATGTGTTTACTAAAATGTCTTGGCACAAACAATGGCTCGATAAGATGAAAAGCAGTTTTATAGAAAACACCAGATCTTCTCTTTGTTCTTAAGAAACAGCTGAACAATGGGTGATATGTGTGCAGTGAAGTGGAAGAATTCGGATTTGGGCGCAGTTTAATCCCTCGTGCACACAATACTATTGTAGTCTGTAGTCTTTGCGGCTAGCACACATCCCCATGTATTTCTCTGGGCTCATGCACACAGCTGTGGTTTCCTCAGCCCCGTAGATGAACCTAGTGCCACAGGGAAAAAACGCACAGTTGGTCCTACTCTTGCCCATGTTCGCGGCTATACCCTTCCATAGAAATCTATAGGAATACAGAGGACACACAGATGTCATCCATGTGCTGTCCATATTTGCAGATCAGTTGCTAGATAAAACAATCACTTAAAGGGGTTTGGACAAGGTGGTACCTTCAGTGCTGTTTTGTGGATCCTCAAAAACAGATGAGATATTGATGACACATTTTTTAGTGACACGGAAAATATAAAAATATTGCAAAAACAGCTCAGAGATCTGCAGGCAGAGAAAAAGTTCATTCATGTGGAGATTGACAACCTTATGGTTTTGAAAGTGAAAAGTAAAAAGTGAAAGTACTTTATTTTTAGTTCTGCCCTATACATGTCTGCTTTAGTCTAGTATAGTCATTTTTAGACTGGTAAGAATTCATAGATTATACATACATGTGTCTATAATTTATTTTTTTCAAACAATTTACAAAATGCAAAGAAAAGAGAAATCTAAATGAAAGAAATGTTTGATGTGATGACCCTTTGTTTACAAAACTGTATCAATCTACTAGGTACAATTGCATGAAGTTCTTATTAAATAATTCAGATGTAATCAGTGACTCAGCTATAATCACTCATAACTTCTGTCTCTTAAAGAAAATCTACCTTCAAAATCCATCATGATAAGACACTTACTCATAGATCCAGGTACTGTGACTGGGGTAATATTCTTATATTTCTTATCCATGGCCTCCTTCCTTCTGAAATTTTCTTAAACTTAAACAATCTTATACTTTCTTAAATAATGCTAATGAACCAGAAGAGGACTCTGGGGGGTGTGGTCTTACCAAAGCCCCTGCGTGCTGTAGTTTCACAGGCTATTACACTCTACAACATCTCCCCCTGCCCCCTGCTCCGTCAGCACTCTTTATGCTCACTTATTCTTGGTTTAAACAGTTACTACTGTCTCCCCCAAGCATAATAATCTATGGGGAGCTTGTTGTAGTGAAATTAACGATAATTTGTAACATTAACATATGGATTGAGAAGGGAATGTCTTGGAAATGGGATGATAGACAGAAATACATACATTTTCTAACTGTTTAAGGTTCTTAGGCACTGATCCCGATTCCCTTGATATAATCTTGTTCTTATCTTATTCTATTGTTCATTGTATTGAGTATTATAGATTATGGTTTTCATTATGAATAAAGTTGGGACAGTGATGTTCAATGGCATCTGGTGTTTTAGAGTAAGCATTAAGGGAAAGATCTAGCAAAACAATCAGGGGAAGTTAGGATTCTTGTCTGTTTGATTAAACAGGGCAGTTAAAGACATGTGTCAGCTATATTATACAGATATTGTACTGATCTGTAAAGGATTCTTACATTCCCTACTGAATAATACAGACTATACTTGCTGTGTATGGAGATATCGTCAACCCGTGAGCTCTCTCCATACAGCCCTGCCGCAGGGTATAAGGTTAAAATAGCCCACAGGCATGGATTTTCTAAGCAGGTCAGCACACATGGTCAGAGGAAACTGGGAAGAGAGATGGCACCATCAGGAAGAAAAACAACCTGCGTGTCTATTCCTCATCATTTCATACAGACCAAGCACAAAATATTGCAACTTAAATACGAGGTCCTCTAACAGGTCCTTCCCCTCAGAAGAGGGGGTGACCGTGTACATCAACTTAAAATGAGAAAAGCATTTTGGATACATAAATTGGCCCACCAATGCCTCAACAGGGATTACAATGTACAAAGTTTCATATGACCATCTAGGATTTTGTATCATGTTTATTTAACCAGTATGTGATATTTCTTGTTGCATCTTAATAACACTTTTTATCCTTTTTTTTTAAATAGAATTTTACATTTTCTTTTAACACGAGGTTGCAGCCATAATATTATATCACAGCAATAATTCACATCTTCATTCTAATACATACAGCTGTTTTCTACACTTTAAGTATACATTTGTTTAATAAGCGTATAACTAAGTAACAACAACAGTAACTACAGTCTTCACAAGAAATAAATCATGCTCTTTTTCATTTAATTAACTCTTTTCCATAGAAAATTCGGTAGAGGATGGTGAGTGCATGTATTCAAAGTTAGATACGACTATTTATTTATTTCTACCCTTTTGTCTAATCAGATAGCCCTTTAGTACAAGGTGATAGCGCTGGGTACAAGATCAGCCACGTGTCCCACATTGCCTGAAAGACAAAAGTGCAGTGCTCTGCTAGCTTGTCTAGAAGTGTTGTGGTTGTGGGTGTGACTGGGGATTTCTACCCATTAGCGGTGAGTAGTTTTGCTGTTAGCATAATATGGCCCACCAAGCATCACATTTTGCTACTGAGGAGCACATCTAGAACATCCCCTTCCAAAATGTAGATAGAAGAGGGCAGCTCCAGAAGACATAAAGACCCTCAATTTCTCCAACAGTGGTTAGAGGATCCTGGATACATTTTTTAAATTCTATTTGGGGTCAGGTACCATCTGATTATTATTATAAGGTGGACTTATAATAGGTTAGCGTTCATGGTTGCCTTTTTAGCCCAGTAACATGTGGTATTCCATTGTTTTTGAGTGATAATATAACCTATCTCAACCTGCCACTTTGAGTGTGAGGGTAGAATAGTAGCTACCGGGTCTCATTGACACAGAGTCTATATAGTTCGAGTGTTCTGTTCCCTCACCTTTGGATCTTATGTATTCCTTTCCTTCCGAGGCAGTGTGCTACTTGTGAAAATAAGTAAGCTCTGTTAGGCAATTGAAATTTCTGAGATGCCTTTTGAAATGAGATTAGTTGGTCCTGAACATATAGATCCTGCACATATTTTTCTGCCTTGCAATGGACATCTATCTAGTTGGGCACCAGGGATTGCATGTTCTGATACTTGTATAGCAATCTGGAGGGCTCTGCTAGGGAGGATGGTTGGAAGTGTGTGTAGCAATCATTTCTACGTGTCAATATTTGCCCTCCAAGGTATGTAGGGATTTTCCCCCTGACATATATGTTTCCATCATAGGCCAGCTTAGATAAAGAATTTTGGTGAGTATCAACATTTTAAAAAGCACCAGCCATGATGGCTTTTGTTTAGCGAATGTTTCTAATTCTTCGTGTAGGTCTAAGTTTAGGGGATCAAAGATTAGTTTTGCCAAGGATTTCGGCGTACTGCACAGTTTTATCCCTAAGTAGGTGTATGAAGTCATCCCTCCCCTTCAAATGCTGGGGAGAATTTATACCTAAAATTTGAGACTTGTTCATGTTAACCTTATAATAGTATACCGCTTCAAACTTCCTCAAAGCCATCTGGGTTTCTCTCAAGGAAGTAAGTACTGCGCACAATGTCAGTATTACGTCATCGGTGAATAGGTCTAGTTTGTGTTGTCGCATCCCTACCATATATGTTTGGATTAGTTCAGATGAATTCTGCCAGGGCCCAAGACTATTACAAAGATAATTGGGGGAAGGGGGCAACCCTGATCGGTTTCGTTGGTAATATGGAAAGGTTTTGAGCTATAGCCATTTGCCAACACCCTCGCCATTGGGAAGAAGTATAAAGCAGTATACATGGGTCCTTGGAAGCCAAATTTAGTTAATACGGGAAACGCGTACTCCCAATGGATCCTGTCGAACACCTTTTCTGCATCCAATGTGAGGAGCAGGGAAAAAGCCCTAGAGGACCGAGATCAAGTCAATTATCCATCTAGTCCCATTAGGGGCCAGCATCCCCTTAGTGAACCCCACTTGTTCATTGTGTATTAGATTAGGAAGGATATAGAAGTGTATAGAAATGGTTTATTACGACATCTATTTTGGTTAGGTATATGGTGAGAAAAGGATAAAGTAGTGAATGTAAGTGAGTGGCCTGACCACATCGTGGTTCCTATTCCTGAGTTGCTTATTTGGGTCAACACTTGTCTGTCTGCTAGGCAAAGGTCTATCCTTGTGAATGACCTGTGTCTGTGTAATAAAATGTGTACTTTTTTGCTGAAGAATAAAACCTATATAAATTTGGTATCGCCGGGATCGTACCGAACCAAAGAATAAATTTTAGTTATTTGGAGCGCACAGTGTAAATCGTAAAAACTGAGCCCAGTTTTGTGAAACTTTTTCCACATTTGGAATTTAACGGAGAAGTAAAATTTGTTTATGTGCAAAATAAGCTCTCTCACAGCTCTGGAAATGGAAAAATGAAAAAGTTATGGATTTTTGAAGGTGGAGAGCGAGAAATGAGAGAAAAACCCCTCAAGGTGTTAAGAATCTCACTTGTCCGGAGTTGGGGGCGTAAACATTTACTATTGTAAAACGTAATTTTTAGGCCATACAAGAGGAAGGATCCTCCCCTCTCCATCTTTCATCACATCTATGACTGTTAATTCCACATCAGTTTTAATTGTGATCAGGACTCCTGCTTTTTTAGCTTGTTAGTTTGACATGTAGACATGTGGATGATCTATATTTACAAATTGTGGGGTTTTCCCTTCCATAAAATGAGTCTCCTGGAGACATATGACGTTGGCCTTGGATTTCTTGCCATCCTTCCATACAGATGCTCTTTTAAAAGGTGAGTGGAGACCTTTTGCATTGAGGCTCATTACTGATCTGGTAGACACTATACACCACACCTTCCTTCTCTATGTTATGATAGCTAAATTTGTTGACTTGTGAAGAAATAACTCTGGTAACTGTAAAACATAGCAAAATGAACCTAAAAAACATGTTGGTAAAGACCGGGATTGTCGTATCCTGCTGCCCCAACCATTCTGGATACAAACTTCACATATAGGCAGCAGGGCTATGAACATCAGTGCAGGGATACTGATTACCTGCAACAAATTTGTGGGTAATAGTCCACCTGTAAGTCATTCTTGACCTAAAATGAATACATAGAATTAATACACCAAGCATTCATGCTACTTGCCAGTCCCTTCTGACTTCCAGTATCTTCTGTCATGGCTGGTTTGGATCCATGACACTGATAGTCAGACCCCATGATTTTAGCAGATGAAATCCTTCTTTGCGTTATGTCCACATATGTGTTGTGCCATTTCGTCTGATAATCAGCTTTGTAGTAAAATCCCACGTGTATAGTATCTCTTTCTTGCATAAGGTCGAGGTTATGGGCAGGAATTTCTTCCCCGCTTTAAGTTTTGCTTGCAACAAATCTGTGTAAACTCATATACATATGAGTCTGGTAGCTTTTGTGCTTTTCTGGATTGGAGCATGAGGGCATCTTTTGTGTGAAAATAATGCAGTCTTGCAATGGCATCTATAGGGAAATTATCTGGAACTGATTTTATTTAGGCAACCTATGTGCCCTATCTATAAGTCATTCCACTAGTGGAAGCGATGGTAGCGTAGCATGCAGAAGTGCTGTGAGGTAATATTTTAACTCAGCCTGAGATACAGATGCTGGACGCCCCTGAAATTTACGTTATTGCATCTCCCTCAATCCTCCATGTCCTCCAAGTTTCATAGCTTCTACTTCTTCTTCCAACGCATATGGGCCTCAATCAGCTCCATGTGAGAGCTAGTGACCTCCCCCATTTTATCATCTAGATGGTTAACTCTTGTCCCCAACTCATCGACTAGTGCTTTAGTCTGATTATGCGTAGACTAGAGATGAGCGAGCACTAAAATGCTCGAGTGCTCGTTATTCGAGATTAACTTTTCCCGAATAACGAGCCCCATTGAAGTCAATGGGAGACTCGAGCATTTTTCACTGAAAGAACAGATTGAAAGAACACTAAAGAAGAACACATTGCAGATGTTTGCAGATGTTTTCACTGAAAGAACACGTTGAAAGAACACAGTGAAGAACACATTGCAGATGTTTCCATACATCTGCAATGTGTTCTTCACACATTGTTCTTCACATACTATTGTGAAGAACACCCTTGGCGCGCGTCCCTTCCGATAAGTTAACAGATGTTCGGAACATCTGCAATCTGTTCTTCACTGTGTTCTTTCTGTGCTGTTGGTGCCGCTCCGATGCCCGCTCCAGCCCCGCTCCGATGACCGCTCCAGCCCCGCTCCGATGCCTGCTCCAGCCCCGCTCCAATGCCCGCTCCGATGCCCGCTCCAGCCCCGCTCCGATGCCAGCTCTAGCCCCGCTCCGATGCCCGCTCTAGCCCCGCTCTGATGCCTGCTCCAGCCCCGCTCCGTTGCCTGCTCCAGCCCCGCTCCGTTGCCTGCTCCAGCCTGCTCCGATGCCCGCTCCGATGCTCGCTCCAGCCTGCTCCGATGTCCGCTCCAGCCCGCTCCGATGCCAGCTCCAGCCCCGCTCCGATGCCAGCCCCAGCCCCGCTCCGATGCACGCTCCAGCCCCGCTCCCTTGCCCGCTCCGATGCCCGCTCCCATGCCCCTCTAGCCCCGCTCCCATGCCCGCTCCATCTCCGCTCCGATGCCCGCTCCAGTCCCGCTCCGATGCCTGCTCCAGCCCCACTCCGTTGCCTGCTCCAGCCCCACTCCGATGCCCGCTCCAGCTCCGCTTCGATGCCCGCTCCAGCCCCGCTCCGATGCCCGCTCCAGCCCCGCTCCGATGCCCGCTCCGTTGCCCACTCCAGCCCCGCTCCGTTTCCCGCTCCATTGCCCGCTCCGTTGCCCACTCCGTTGCCAGCTCCAGCCCCGCTACGATGCTCGCTCCAATGCCCGCTCCCTTGCCCGCTCCAATGCCCGCTCCCAAGCCCGCTCTAGCCCCGCTCCCATTCCCGCTCCATCTCCGCTCCGATGCCCGCTCCAGCCCCGCTCCGATGCCTGCTCCAGCCCCGCTTCGTTGCCTGCTCCAGCCCCGCTCCGATGCCCTCTCCAGCTCCGCTCCAATGCCCGCTCCAGCCCCGCTCCTATGCCCGCTCCGTTGCCCACTCCAGCCCCGCTCCGTTGCCTGCTCCGATACCCGCTCCGTTGCCCGCTCAGTTGCCCGCTCCGTTGCCCGCTCTAGCCCCGCTCCGATGCCCGCTGTAGCCCCGCTCCGATGCCCGCTCTAGCCCCGCTCCGATGCCCGCTCTAGCCCCGCTCCGATGCCCGCTCCAGCTCCGCTCCGATGCCTGCTCCAGCCCCGCTCCGATGCCCGCTCCAGCCCCGCTCCGTTGCCTGCTCCAGCCCCGCTCCAATGCCCACTCCGATGCCCGCTCAGATGCCCGCTCCAGCCCCACTCCAATGCCAGCTCCAGCCCCGCTCCTATGCCCGCTCCAGCCCCGCTCCATTGCCCGCTCCAGCCCCGCTCCGATGCCCGCTCCAGCCCCGCTCCGATGCCAGCTCTAGTCCCGCTCCGTTGCCCGCTCCAGCCCCGCTCCGATGCCCGCTCCAGCCCTGCTCCGATGCCTGCTCCAGCCCTGCTCCGTTGCCTGCTCCAGCCCTGCTCCGATGCCCGCTCCAGCCCCGCTCCGATGCCCGCTCCATCTCCGCTCCGATGCCTGCTACAGCCCCGCTCCATTGCCCGCTCTAGCCCTGCTCTGATGCCCGCTCTAGCCCCGCTCCGATGCCCGCTCTAGCCCCGCTCCGATGCCCGCTCCAGGCCCGCTCCGATGCCCGCTCCAGCCCCGCTCCGTTGCCCGCTCCAGCCCCGCTCAGTGATGCCCGCATAACTGCTCGGTGATGCCAGCTCCGCTCCTCCATGCCCGCTTCAGCCCCGCTTCACTTCAACCTCCGCTCCTGCATGCCTGATCCAGCGTCATCGCTCGTGTCGCTTCGGCTAAGTGAGCAGATGTTCCGAACATCTGCAATCTGTTCTTCACTGTGTTCTTCACTGTGTTCTTCACTTAAATGATCCTGTGTTCACTGTATTTATTCTATTCTTCACTGTTCTTCACTGTCTTTTCTGAATTAAATGCTTGATCTCGAGCAGGGGAAATACTCGTCCGAGCAACGAGCCGTTCTGAGTACTCTTATACTCGAACGAGCATCAAGCTCGGACGAGTATACTCGCTCATCTCTAGCGTAGACATAAAATCCTTATGGAAAGAACTGCTGAGGGCTAGCATCATTTGCTTTATAAAAGTCTCCGAGGCTGGCTGTTCAGAGGAGGGAAACTCCTGCAGAGGATCAGACTCACCCACTACTGCCGTTTCTGAATCTTGTTCGCCTTCAGATTGTGACCAACAAGGTCTCTTCTTGTCTGGACTGCAACTCGGGGATGCTAGGTGCCACGTGTAGTCAGGCGCCATTTTGAATCTCCCTCCTGCAGGCTGTCGCTGCTCCAGTTGGGGTCTATCTGGTTGTGTCTCCTGTTGTATTAGGGAGCTCATTGGGGAGGATGATGTGGCTGGGGAACTTGCTTTTTCTCCCGTCTCCTCGTGTCGTGCTCCTGCGGCGCCATCTTGGATAATTCCCTGCATACCATTCCAACCTGAGAAGAAGTCGATAAGGCATTTAGGGATGCTTTTAGCTGTCCTCTTATGGATCATCATGTTCCTGGCAGATTATAGGTCACCCTTGGGGGATATTTATGCTTGGTGTCGCTGTCGGTAGTAGCTTTTATGCTGTGAAGAGGGAGCTTAGAGCTACACGTCTGCTCTCAAGCTCATCCAGGCCACGCCCCCACACTTATTATTCTATTTTCCCTTTACTGCACCTTTTTCTCTCTCACACAACATTCCAATACACTACAACCAAATTCATACACTTGTCATTTATATCATCTCACATTAACCACCACCAAGTATCCATGGTCCACACTCCTTGTACTCTGTCACTGATATATTTATTCTCCTATTGTCATTCATTCCATTTCTATTGCTCCTATATACACCTCTGTTCCATGTCTACAATCATCCCATGCATTCTCTTATTCACATATCCGTTTCTCCCCTGTTCTTCATTACAGTGTATATCAAACAAATTGTTATCTCTTTCTCATTGTTATCTTTTTTTCTTGCTCTTTTATCTCAATCTCCTCCCCCTTTCTCTATTTCCATACATACCCCTTCGTTCCAGCCATGCTCTGACTCCACAGCGGCCTGCAAAGGAGTGGACCATGTGTTACATTGATGCACTTCGGATAGGCCCACTTCACTTCCAGCACTTGTTTCTTCCTCTTATACTTCAGCCAGGTGTCCATGCTAGATGCGTCCTACCTCTATCTTATCATATCTGTTGGCAATATAGGGAATATTAATTTGTACATCCATATCGTATATCTTCCTCTTTAAGGTGCCTGGCTTCATTGACATGGCATTGAAGTTCCTCTCTTGTATCTATTGTATATCAAGCAACATTTGGGACTCTATGTACTTTGGTTGGTTCCCTTACTTGCGCACCAACCACAAAGCAAACTACACATTGTGACGTTTACTCTACTCTTATCGATTTAGAACATTAACATATGAATTGAAAAGGGAATGTCTCGGAAATGGGATTATAAACAGAAATGTGTAGGTATGGTGTAAATCACAATTCATTTCTATGCAAACCAAAATGTTTAACCTAATTGTTTGTGCACTGATCTTGAATTCTTTGATAGAATCTTGTCCTTATCTAAATGCTAGTGTTCTTTGAATTGAGTATCAAAGATTATGGTTTCCATTATGAATAAAGTTATGGGCAGTGAGGTAAAATGGAGTCTGGTGTTAGGGTTAACATTGAGGGATAGATCTAGCAAAACAATCAGGGAAAGTAAAGCTTCTTGTCTGTTTCCGTAAACAGGGCAGATAAAGGCAATGTCAGCTCTATAATACAGCCTTCACCTGCTGTGTATGGAGAGACCATCAAACTGTGAGCTCTTTCCATACAGCCCTACCATAGGGCGTATGGTTTAAATATCCCAACGGCATGGAGTTTCATAGCAGGTGGCCACACTTGGTCAGAGAAAGCTGTGTAGAGACACAGCACCATTAGGAAGAAAAACAATCTGCATGTCTTCTTACGAATGGGCCCATACACTTTACTGGGTGCCACATTACAGCTTTTGAATGCATTTTGCAAAGCAAACATTACAGAGTGTGAAATAAAAGGGTACATACATTCACCTTTACCCCTATCTCTTTTCCCTAAGTTAGAGACATGCACTTGGGCAAATTATCATAAAAAATACATATGTTTATCCATTAGGCATGGAAATAACACTGCTAATTGACCATAAAGCACATCTAAACTTGGTGCAGATGTTTGCTGGGAGATTAAAACAGCCCCAAGAATACAAATCAACAGCACTAGGCAAAGTGTATGAGCATGTTCATGACTTACCCTTGATTTCATGTTATTTTCAGGAACACTCACCTAAATCGATTAAGTTCAGTGAAACGCTGTGAAGTGTTTGAATAATCTCCTCTAAATAACATCAATTCTTCCTCTCTAACTATCGCAATTGAGATCATACTCTGAGTGTTTACCGCCACTAAGAAGCATTGTGTTCTGTCTCACTCATCTATCCATTCTTTGCAGTCTATTGTGTTTCTGCATTTCTACTGTCAACAATTGTGGGGGAACGGATTATATGTTCCATGTTCAGACATAATTTATTTTCTAATAAATACTCATAAAATACTGGGTTCCATTTAATCTCATTTCCAGCACAATGTGCTCCATTTATTGCCGTATTAAGAATCTCCTTATTTCATTTGTAATATGTTCTTACTTTCATGAGGTTGCTGCATCTAACAAATCATCACTACCTACGGCACATTGTGTGTGTTAAATTAATTGCATCTCCTGCTGTCAGAATGGTCTCCAAGCCGTATACATTTGTGATATCTTTTTAGTTCATGCTGATTAAAAGATGACCCTTTATCATATTCTTGCTGTCATGAAGGCATATTGTTTGTTTCTGGGCCTGTGCAATACTTGTAATATAAGATTATGTTGTATACATCTCTTTTGTCTAAGCATTAGCACTTTTGCTTTTTGGTAGGTTTTATAATCGTAAAATGATATGTAAAGTGAGTATATAAGGATTCAGAAAATAATAAATTGTTACTTCTCCATTACTGAGACTTCTGGCCCCCTGCTCCACCTGAATTCCTGCTTATCTCCCCAAACCACAGGAGAAGATACACATTTAACCACTGACCTCAGTGTCTATACCTATTCAGTCAACGGCCTGTCGAAATATTTCTTTTGTTGTTTCTGGGAAGTCAAATTCAGAAGGCACTGCGGGCAAAGTGGTGGTCAGTAGTACCTTTATTGGTATTCCATGATCCAACTACAGCAAAAAACCTTGAAAATCCAGTTGACATCAGGACCAAAAATATTTTGTCTGGAGTTAAAATTATAATATATAACAGTTTTGACTTACATGCAAATTCAATTAAAAAAAAAACCTCAAAAACTTATCATGTACGTAATCCAGGGAGTTTTGGCTACCTCAACTTTTTGCTGCTTTTGGGGCCTGATGAAGACACCAATTTTTACAGTCTTGGTCTTTTTAGTCTTAACCTAATTAAAGGGAGGGATGGACCATTTCAGTGAACTTTCTATTATCTAGTTGTCTATTCCCCACCATAGATGTACCTTTCTTTAAAAAGTTGCAATGAAATTGGAGATGGTTTATGCCTCATTTTTGCTCCAAATACAAATTAATAAATGCCCCCATCATGTTTTGCCTATTTTTTTGGTAAATTTTCTAAATTTCTATTTCCCTTCTCTTATGACAGATAGTCTCACCACACAAAATATTAAAAAATGTAACAGTTGCCATTAGTTTACTTATCTGTAGGTATAATTCAAAAGCATAATTTTATTTCAGTAAAAGGACTATGGACTATGGAAGTGGCAATGGATATAGAAGATCACAATTTTCAATAAACTCGTAAAGAGGGATATCTTATAATTGGTGAAAACCATGTCTCTGGAGATTGAAAAAGTGACAACCGATGAGAATATTTGTTAGTTTGTGTTTTCATAATTATAGTAGTCCAGACATTACGCTGATGACAAGGGCAGTACATGAGAAAAGGACAAATACATAACAAGAATACAGTAGACAACAAAAGGGTTGAACAAGGGTTGATCCATTGATTGATTTATTGCTTCCAAACGATTTCATTCTTCCAATCGATTTTCAAATTGAATCAGTGGTAGACACCATGTTGCACTTGCTGGACCTTATACATTGGAAACAACTAATAAATTTAAATTAAAATGAAAATTTTTTAAACTACAGTCCTCAATGAATTTACATATTGATACAACAAATGTTTCACATCATTTCTAACACTCCACAATACAATAAATATCTCTCAATAATTGTTTCAGGCACAACTCTTTCTTTTTGAAAAGGTGTCTATCAGGGGCGTTGCTAAGGTGGGAAAAGATCCGGGGCACGGGGCACCAATGCATTTGTATCAGACTTTCAGTAATGCCCCCACTTGTAAATAACCCCCTCACATGTGGTTGTGTCAATAACAACTTTATTGAGGGGCTATACAGCAACAGAAACACCAGAGAAATCCTGACTTACATCCAGTGACTGCTGGCGACATGTCCACTTCACTATTAGGGTGGTGGAACACGTTACGTTTTGAACCCGTTAGTCATGCGTTTTCAGTCCGTTAAAAAACGCATGCGTTTTTGAAAACGCTTCCTTTTTTATCCAATTTTTCCAATTGTCTTAATTAAAAACTGACAAAAACGGGTTCAAAATGTCATATTCCACCACCCTTAGGCCCGGCATCACCATGTCTCCTTCCTGAGGAGTTCACCACACAGACATCTTATGTCCTTCATTGTCCCGAAATCTTGGTTCTCTGAAGTTATGTTCACATGTTGCAGTTACAAATGCATTGCAATCAGCTTTGAGAAGGTTTTAGGTGCAGTTTTGTTATTTTAACAAGTGAAAGACATTTGTGGAACAGTTTTCCCCTTCAAACTCAAATTCACTTGTTCAGTTCACGTCTTTCACTTGTTAAAAGAAACCTACCACTGGTAATGGTAGGTATTAGCTGTAAACACCGGGCACCAGCTCAGTTTAAACACATATCGCAGTTTAAACACATTTTGATGAACAGACTCGAGGTAGCTTCGGCGCTGCGCGCGATCGTGTGCATGCAGCGCCGAAGCTACCTTCCGTCTGTTCATCAAAATGTGTTTAAACCGCGATATAGCAGTTTAAAACACTATCAAAGGTAAGCTCTGGCACCAGCTCACCCTGACAGATCCCCCTGTAATGTGCCCCATACAGATCCCCCTGTAATGTGCCCCACACAGATCCTCCTGTAATGTGCCCCACACAGATCCCCCTGTAATGTGCCCCATACAGATCCCCCTGTAATGTGCCCATACAAATCCCCCTGTAATGTGCCCCATACAGATCCCCCGGTAATGTGCCCCATACAGATCCCCCTGTAATGTGCCCCATACAGATCCCCCTGTAATGTGCCCCATACAGATCCCCCTGTAATGTGCCCCACACACAGATCCCCCTTTAATGTGCCCCACACACAGATCCCCCTGTAATGTGCCCCATACAGATCCCCCTGTAATGTGCCCCATACAGATCCCCCTGTAATGTGCCCCATACAGATGCCCCTGTAATGTGCCCCATACAGATCCCCCTGTAATGTGCCCCATACAGATCCCCCTGTAATGTGCCCCACACAGATCCCCCTGTAATTTGCCCCACACAGATCCCCCTGTAATGTGCCCGTTGAGGGGTGAATGGTGAACTGTTTGTCTTCTCTGTGTGTTTGTACCTTTTCTTCTTTTTCTCCTCCTGCTGTCTAGCAAACCTTTGTCTCTGTCCACTATTGTTTCACCAGACAAACCAGTTCAACAGTCACCACTCAGCATTACCTGATCTTACCTGTGTGTGCAAAACCTGAGCAGAGGGTGAGCTGGGGTTATATAGCTGCACCTGATTACTGCCAGTTGATGCTGAGCTGAAGCCATGTGGTTTATGTTTGCATTTCTAACTTTGGTTACTTTGTGTATATTGTAAACTCCCCTTTATTTTTATATTGTGTATTATATTGTATTGTGGCATTATGTATATTAAGTAAGAAATATATCTTTGTGTGATGTTTGTTGTTAAAGGTGCAACCCAGGGGTGTATCCCTTTAAAACTCAAGGGAAATAGTTGGGTATTTAATGACACCTGTGTGTACATGGATTGTCTCTAGGTCAGAGTGTCTGATCTGACCACAGGGGAGCTGCTTGTTCCAAGGTAGCTGCAATCTATCCCCTGAATTATCTGCATTTTTGTTCTGTACATTTTATTTTTGTGCAAATAAATGCAAGCCTTTTCTTTAGACCTGAAGCCTGAGTAAAGATTTATTTTTTTTAACGGCCAGAAGACCCCACATCTCAACAGTGCCCCACACACAGATCCCCCTGTAATGTGCCCCACACACAGATCCCCCTGTAATGTGCCCCACACACAGATCCCCCTGTAATGTGCCCCACACACAGATCCCCCTGTAATGTGCCCCACACACAGATCCCCCTGTAATGTGCCCCACACACAGATCCCCCTGTAATGTGCCCCACACACAGATCCCCCTGTAATGTGCACCACACACAGATCCCCCTGTAATGTGCCCCACACACAGATCCCCCTGTAATGTGCCCCACACAGATCCCCCTGTAATGTGCCCCACACACAGATCCCCCTGTAATGTGCCCCACACACAGATCCCCCTGTAATGTGCCCCACACACAGATCCCCCTGTAATGTGCCCCACACAGATCCCCCTGTAATGTGCCCCATACAAATCCCCCTGTAATGTGCCCCCAGGGGCGCACCTGCCATGAGGCGAGTTGAGATTCTCGCCTCTGGCGGCGCGCCTCCTGCTAGACGAGGGGGCAGCGTCAGGGTCCCGCCTGCCGGCATGTTCTCCGGCCGCCACGTACCCCGCCCCCCCCCCTGTCAGCCGGCGCATGGACCTGCCCTTCACATCAACCCGCCCGCTGGCACTTCCCTACGCGGCCCGCCCATCACATGAACGTGTCCGCTGGCCGGCACACTCCCCTGCGTCCCGCCCATCACAGCCACCCGGCGGCACATTTCGCCCCGCATCCCGCCCATCACATCCACCCGCTCACCGGCATTTCCCCTCGCAGCCCGCCCATCACATCAACATGCCCGCTGGCCGGCACACTCCCCAGCGGACCGCCCATCACATCAACCCAACGGCACTTCCTCTCTCGGCCCGCCCTTCACATCCACCATCCCGCCAGCCGGCACTTTCCCACGTGGTCCGCTCATCATATCCACCGGCCAGCCGGCACTTCCCCTCGCGGCCCGCCGGCCGGCACATCCACCCGCCCGGCAAAGGTACCTGCCCCGGTCCAAAGTCCACACCGGTTCCCCACCCCCCGCTCGGATCCCCTCCCCCGGCTCGCTCCCCCCCCCCGGCTCCGATCCCCCCCCGCTCCGTTTCCCCCTTTCCCCCGGGACTGATTCCCACCTCCCTGGCAAAGCCCACCCCCCCACTGGAGGACAAGGCCAACGATGGAAGAAGAAAAAAGGTAACGTAACTTCTTTGTATGTATGTATATGTAAGTATGGATGTATATATTTGTATATTCTGTATGTGGTATATGTATGTGTATATTTGGTGATTGGTGTATATACTGTTTATAAATATATTTGCTGTATGTGTTGTCAGTATGCATGTGTGTACATTCAGCATGCCACCATGTAAAATATAACATATGGCGGAACGCTGTATGTATTTTATGGTATATGGCGGCACGCTGTATATATTATATACTATATAGGGGCACGCTGTATGTATTGTATGGTATATGGCAGCATCTGTATGTATTATATGGCGGCACGCTGTATATATTATATACTATATGGCGGCACGCTGTATGTATTGTATGGTATATGGCGGCACGCTGTATGTATTATATGGTATATGGTGGCATGCTGTATATATTATATACTATATGGCGGCACGCTGTATGTATTATATGGTATCTGGCGGCATGCTGTATGTATTATATACTATATGGCGGCACACTGTATGTATTATATGGTATATGGAGACATGCTGTATGTATTATATGGTATATGGAGACATGCTGTATGTATTATATGGTATATGGCGGCACGCTATATGTATTATATGGTATATGGCGGCACACTGTATGTATTATATGGTATATGAGGGCACACTGTATGTACTTTATGGTATATGGTGGCACGCTGTATGTATTATATGGTATATGGTGGCACTCTGTATGCATTATATGGTTTATGGTGGCACGCTGTATATATTATATACTATATGGCGGCACGCTGTATGTATTATATGGTATATGCGGCATGCTGTATGTATTATATGGTATATGGCGGCACACTGTATGTATTATATGGTATATGGCGGCACACTGTATGTATTATATGGTATATGGTGGCATGCTGTATGTATTATATGGTATATGGGGGCACACTGTACGTATTATATGGTATATGGGGGCACACTGTATGTATTATATAATATATGGGGGCACACTGTATGTACTTTATGGTATATGGCAGCACACTGTATGTATAATATGGTATATGGTGGCACACTGTATGTATTATATAATATATGGGGGCACACTGTATGTATTATATAATATATGGGGGCACACTGTATGTACTTTATGGTATATGGGGGCACACTGTATGTACTTTATGGTATATGGCAGCACACTGTATGTATTACATGGTATATGGCAGCACACTGTATGTATTATATGGTATATGGCGGCACACTGTATGTATTATATGGTATATGGCTGCATGCTGTAAGTATTATATGGTATATGGGGGCACACACTGTATGTATTATATGGTATATGGGGGCACACTATGTATTTTATGGTATATGGCAGCACACTGTATGTATTATATGGTATATGGCGGCACACTGTATGTATTATATGGTATATGGCAGCACGCTGTATGTATTATATGGTATATGGCGGCATGCTGTATGTATTATATGGTATATGGCGGCACACTGTATGTATTATATGGTATATGGCGGCATGCTGTATGTATTATATGGTATATGGGGACACACTGTATGTATTATATGGTATATGGGGGCACACTATGTATTTTATGGTATATGGCAGCACACTGTATGTATTATATGGTATATGGCGGCACACTGTATGTATTATATGGTATATGGCAGCACGCTGTATGTATTATATGGTATATGGCGGCATGCTGTATGTGTTATATGGTATATATGGCGGCACACTGTATGTATTATATGGTATATGGCGGCACACTGTATGTATTATATGGTATATGGGGGCACACTGTATGTATTATATGGTATATGGCGGCACAATGTATGTATTGAATGGTATATGGGGGCACGCTGTGTGTATTATATGGTATATGGCGGCACACTGTATGTATTATATGGTGTATGGCGGCACGCTGTATGTATTATATGGTATATGGCAGCACGCTGTGTGTATTATATGGTATATGGGGGCACACTGTATGTATTATATGGTATATGGGGGCACACTGTATGTATTATATGGTATATGGCGGCACACTGTATGTATTATATGGTATATGGCGGCACACTGTATGTATTATATGGTATATGGCGGCACACTGTATGTATTATATGGTATATGGGGGTACACTGTATGTATTGTATGGTATATGGCGGCATGCTGTATTTATTATATGGTATATGGCGGTATGCTGTATGTGTTATATGGTATATGGCGGCACGCTGTATTGATTTTATATTATATGGCGGTACACTGTATGTATTATATGGTATATGGCAGCATGCTGTATGTATAATATGGTATATGGCAGCATGCTGTATTTATTATATGGTATATGGCGGCACGCTGTATTGATTTTATATTATATGGTGGATTGTTGTATGTATTTTGTTCTTTGTGGTAGCTCACTCTGTTTATAATATAGTACAATGGGAAGCTCTATGTATTTAGCATTGCTTTATTTTCACATTAAACCAATATGATTGGGTCTGGTCCTGACACTCCATGATATATTACATATATGGAGTGGGGGGGGGGGGGCGTCTTTTTATAGCTCGCCTCAGGCAGCAGAAAGGCTAGGTGCACCCCTTTGTGCCCCATACAGATCCCCCGGTAATGTGCCCCATACAGATCCCCCGGTAATGTGCCCCATACAGATCCCCCTGTAATGTGCCCCATACAGATCCCCCTGTAATGTGCCCCACACAGATCTTCCTATGTTCTCCCTCTCACCTCACTCTTGCAGCTCTGTGCACTGCTTCCCCCTGCAGGTCATGTGATCGTGACATCATCACAGGTCCTGCAGCGAAAGCAGTGAACACTGTGCAGCCTCTTATCACGATCTATGTCTGAAGGACACGGATCGTGATAAGAGAGAGGAAGATGCCCGGGCAGCGGGACTGATGTCCTGCTGACCCAGGGAACTCCGGGGCACGAGCCCCGGATCTTTTGAACTAGCAACGCCCCTGTTGTCTATTCTTTCTGACTTTTTAAAAGAAGTCTACCAGATCCCAAATCACTACATTTAAGCAGTAATATATAATTTATTTCTTTTACAGCCATCTGCTGCATAATTTGCATAAACATAACAATGTAATATTCTTTAACCCTTACGGGACTCAGCCTCTTTTGGCCTTAAGGACGCGGCCTCATTCTTCAAATCTGACCTGTGTCACTATAAGTGGTTATAGTTTTGGAACGCTATGAGATTTCCAGGGGATTTTGAGATTGTTTTCTCGTGACACATTGTACTTCAAATTAGTTTAAAAATGGTTGAAATCTTTTGCGTTTAGTTATGAAAAAAAACAAAATTTGGCAAAAATTTGGAAAAATTCTTTATTTTCAACATTCTAAATTCTCTACTTTTGATGCAGATAGTCATAGCTCCGAAATAAATTGATAACTTACATTTCCCAAATGTCTGCTTTATGTTGGCATGGTTTTTTAAGATTCCACATATTTTACTAGAATGTTATGAGGCTCAGAATTTAGGTATCATTTTTCACATTTTTTGTAAAATCACCAAAACCTGTATTTAGATGGACCTGCTCAACTTCTAATTGACACTGAGAGGTCTAAATAATAGCGAGACTCGTAAATTACCCCATTGTGGAAACTACACACCTCAACGTATGAAAAACCACTTTTGAGAACTTTGTTAACACTTTACGTGTTTTATAGGGGTTAAAACAAAATGGAGGTGCAGTCTGCAAATTGTAATATTTTTTCACAATACACCCATTTTGGGGGGAAAATTAAACATTTACAATGGATTAAATGAATAAAGGCTCCACAAAGTTTGTTACCCAATCTCTCCCGAGTACACGGATACTCTATATGTGGTGGTAACCTGCTGTATGGGCGCACGGCCGGGCAAAGAAGGGAAGGAGGCGCCATCCAGATCAGATTTGCTATGTCACATGGTACAGGCTATAATTTTTTTCTTTTTTTTAATGTGGACCTATAGGGGCTTATTTCTTTTGCCACATGAGATGCACTTTTCTGGTACGTAATTTGGGGGAATCTACAGGCTAATTGGTGAGATTTTATTAACTCTTTGTTGGTGGAGGAAATGAAAATCATCACTTTTCAGGAAGATTTTTATGGGTTTTTTTTTGGCTGATTACCATAGCATAAAAATAGTATATTATTTTTATTCTATGGGTCGCCACAATTACAAAAAGACCTAATTTATATAGATTTTTTATTTTTTTTCCCATTTTTACTGAATAAAAAGTAATTTGGCAAAAATGTTGTTAATTTTAGCATCACCGTCTTTCATATGCATAACTTTTTTATTTTTCGCCTCACAAATCTGTTTAAGGGCTTATTTTTTGGGAGAAGGATTGTTCTTTTTAGTGGTCTTATTTTAGAGTGCATAACATTTTTTAAATCCCCTTTAGAGCATTTTTATAGGGTATTAATCTTTGATCTTTTTTCTGGAGCTTTTTTTTGTTTTGTTTTTTACGGGGTTCACTTTGCGGATCTAATAACGATTTATTATGCAGATTGTTACGGACGCAGGGATACCAAATATGTGGGGGTTTTGTGTATTTTATTCAATTGTACTGAATAAAAACCAATTTGGAGAAAATCTTGTTCATTTTAGCATCACCATCTTTTCATATGCATAACTTTTTTATTTTTCGGCTGACAAATCTGGTTAGGGGCTTATTTTTTGCAAAAAGAGTTGTTCTTTTTAGTGGGCTTATTTTGGAGTGCATAACATTTTTTAAATTACTTTTTAGAGCATTTTTTTTATAGGGTATTAATTAAAAATGATCTTTTTTTGGAACGTTTTTGCGTTTTTTTTCTACGGCGTGTACCGTGCGGGTCCAGTAATGATTCTGTTTTATTATACAGATTGTTACGGACGTGGCAATACCAAATATGCGGGGGTTTTTTGTGTTTTTGTGTTTTTTATACTTTATTAAGTATTTTTATAGGAAAGTGACATTTTAGTTCAATACACTGCTCTACAATACTATTTTATTGTAGAGCAGTGTAAACTGTCTGAGCAAGCTTGCGCATGCTCAGACAGTTTACAGTCAGACCCAGAAGGGGTCTGACTGCCATGGAGACCGGGCAGCTCCGGGGCACATGCCAGTCCTCGGAGCTGCCCAGAAGTGGATCAGAACCCCCGGTAAGCGGCACGGGGGATCCGATCCACAGCGCAAACACCCTTACACGCCACGGTCATGTTTGACCGCGGCGTGTAAGGGGTTAACACCCGCGATCGGAGCCGGCTCCGATCGCGGGTGTTAGCGCAGGCTGTCAGCTGTACTAGACAGCTGACAGCCGCTGCTTCTGGTACCGGCTCCGTTCGTGAGCCGGTGCCAGAAGCAGGACGTTATAGAACGTCCCCGTGCGCTAAGCATCTAGCCCCGGGGACGTACTATAACATCCTGGTGCGCCTAGGGGTTAAAATGACAGATTGTTAGGAAAAAGTATGTCTGAAAAACGTAAACAATGTTCCACATAATGCTGTTTTACTTGTTCTGGGATAGATACATGTTGAGGAAGGATGTTGCTTTAGTGGTTAGCACTACAGCCTCGCAGCGCTGGGGACATGGGTTTATGTTCCATGGTCAACATCTGCAAAGAGTTTGTATACTCTATGCATGTTTGCTTGGGTTTCCTCTTGGTCCTCCGGTTCCCTCCCACACTCCAAAACATACTGGTGGGTTGATTAGATTGTGAGCCCCATGGGGACAGGGACTGATTTGGCAAAAACTCTGTGCAGCGCTGCGTAATCTGTAGTCACTATATAAATAAAGGAATTATTATTATTTTTATATCATGTAGCTCTTTGCTGCATCAGTCTGCTCCATGGCTCTCTCCTGCTTCCTAGATGGCGCCGCCATGCCAGACAGGCCTAGACAGTCTGGCTCCAGCTACACAGCACCCTCAGCAGGCAGGTGGAATCTTGGCCTTATCTCCACGTCAGAGACCCTCTCCAACTGCAGGAATCCTGCTTGCTAGTCCCCCCTTTTACATTTATGGTGACATAAAGTTCTTTTCTGAAGTACATACAGACCTACACCTTGACTTCTGTGTTTCAAAATTGGAGGAATACTTTACCTGAAACATTCTGAGCCATGGATGATCAAGAAAACAGAGGGAGGTGCAATAACTTGAATCGAAGAGGTATAACAGACTCTGCTCCATATGCTAAAATCCCTGTTACTGTGCATACTATTTTAAACATGTTATTAGAGCATTCCCTGGACACTGAGGTCACCATTGACAGAGCCCACTGCCTCTTTATCACTCAGCGCTTGGTAGCCTTAGGCCCAACTAACGTTCTCTGTAGGGTTATTTCTTTATTAAAAAGTGGAGTGGCCTGGTATCATGGTTGTGTAGACTTTTTGGGCACTATGTTCCAGCTATTGCCGGACTTCTCAAGATGTAGTAATGAAATGATGTTCTGTCAGAAGCTGATCCTATAAACTATCATGGAATCCAGGGTATCCTGGAACCTATACCAGAGAATTTTCTGGTGGGCCCGGGGTGTAGCCCAATGCTGGATCTGGCAGTGAAAGACAACCTAAATTGGAGACTACTATAGTCTATTCCCTAGTGGTTTATGGATGGTGGGCCCACCAAATAAAATTATTGTGTGGGCCCACCATCCATCAACCACTAGGGAATAGACTATAGTAGTCTCCAATTTAGGTTGTCTTTCACTGCCGGATCCAGCATTAGGCTACACCCTGGGCCCACCAGAAAATTCAAGGAACTCCAGTCCTACAATGGGCTAAACAGTGCTAAATTTGCTTTCCATTGTCAAGAACAAGTTTTGGATCTTGATGATTTTCTCCATGTGGACTCTCTTCCAGTCCCAGAATGTCCCTCTTCCTCCGATGCCTCTCCTACCTAGTAGTAAACAGCAGCGTCCCTCTAGTGTGTCACATTCAAATTGAAGAGATTTCCTTGCCAGTAGGAGAAGATGCCTTTTGCCATGACCCACTGCTTGGAACTTGATTAAAAATTTAGGCACTAATTTGCCTTTATGACACAGGAACTTTTTGTCTGACTATCCCTTGATACATTTTTATTGCTGAATTCTCCATTTATCCTCCTACCTCCATCAGGTTTCCCCTAGAAGTCTAGGCCTAAAAAGGAGTTGTCCTGATGCTGCTTTTTTGAAAAAAAACAGTGCCACACCTAAACATAGTTTGTGCAGGTGTTTCAGCTGTATAGAAATGAATGGAACTTGGTTGCAATACCATGTACTACACATGGTCAGGAGAGGAGCTGTTTTTGAAAGAAAGCAGCCATGACTTTCAATCTCCAGACAACCATTTCAATTAAAAGATGGGGTAAACCGCTTTATCATCCTTAAATTTGTCTTAGTGACCTATGGGTGGGCAACTTTAACTTGTTATTTGCCTCTGGCTGCTGTAGGTTGTAAATTATTGGTTAGCCAGTAAGATGGCCCAGGATTTGTTTTTTTGGGGGATAAACCCAATAAATTGAGGTTTACACTGAGTATGGGCCTGTGTCCCAGTTGGGGGCCATTACTGGATTGTTTGTTGCATGTGGAGCATATTACCTCTCCTTTTATAAAGCCCTATAGTTACAGTTATTTGTTACAGAGTTAGTGGTCTCCATCTGATTAGGGCTTTTGACAATCAAGAAGACCTCTTCATGTATCTTTTCTATTTTATTTTTATGAAGAATTTAAAAAAAGATTAATGTTGTTTAGCAAATACGCAGACAGAATTTTCTTTGGTATTATGTAATAACTGTAATTTGGTATGCTCTTTATACCGGCAACATTAGCCATCAGTCAATTACTGTCAGCTATATATGTTTTCATGAAGGTATCATGTTAAGTTGGACAACACTATAGCTTGACAATGTAATAAACTTTATTTTTGGACTGCTGTAAACCTTTCTTTTCCCATCCAGTCCGTCATTACTAAAGAATCTGAATCCCAAATTAAACATGACACCTATTCTGCCCCCTTTTAAATCACATGGGTAGGATTAAGTTTCCATAGCACTTGCCATAGCATTTGCATTACGGCAGTGTTGTCCTTGGATTTCTAGCTTGTGTTACTCTAATGAATCTATGTGAAAACATATATGTCGCTATTATAACTTAATTAGCACTAAATGGTGATAGCTCATGACACTTTCAGGTCAGATGGTTCCAAATACTATGTAGACATAACATACTGTAGATCACGGTTAAATATTTCAAGTTAATTTTATCAACAAGAAATTATAGATTAGTGGATTAACAGGACTGTCTGGGTTATAGAAAAGATTTGCCATATAAAATGTGAAAAAAAAGAAGTGATATTTTTCAGTTTTCTTCCCCACAGATTCCAACTACGGGCCTGGGTGTGCAGTGACTGTGAGGATTTTATCTTCTTACTTCATATGACTGCAAAACCCAATGATTACCTGAAGCGGTAAGGAAGTAAATACTGTATTGGCATGTCACCATCGCACCCATATAAATTGACATTTGCCGTGTGGAAGAAATCCATTAAGCACTGCTACTTTTGTTATTTGATCATATTTCCTAACATTGGATAATTTTTTCTATGATTCAGACTAAGCTTTATGCTTGGTATCAAATTATGTCATGTGTCAATGGGGCTCTAATGCACAAAATGAATAATAAATGTATATATTTTATATGCAACAAACTTTTATTGAAATCTGTGTTGGATAAGTGCTTTTTTCTAATTATCTAATTTTTACTATTTATAAAACTTTATTGGTAAAAGCATTTGGCAACATCAGATGCTTATCATGTGACATAGTTGGATTAATTTTCATGTATAAATCTTTAAACAAAAATTCTGTAACTTACTGAGTGGAGCGTTTATTTTATCTTGTATAAACCAAGACAGCTAATGATGAAGTAAAAATTATGATTAGACCAGCTTAAAGACAACTTGTCACCAGTGACCATTCAGCAGACCACACACAGTGGGACACTTTTACTAAGGGTCTTGCGCCAGTTTTCTGTCGGATTCTGCACGTTCTTTTAGGTACAAACTGCTTACACATGTATTTAAGAAGTGTCTGCACAACATTTGTGTCACACGCAACCATTTTGGGGCACAGCTGCACTAGGCACCATACAGCACAAATTTCTGCACTGAAGGGGGTGTTCCGGTGCGTGGACATTGCGTGGACATTGCACTAAACACAGGCAAACTGCACAAGTGTAATTAGCACTGTTCTTACTGAATGTCCCCAAGTATCTTTTATATGTCTTTATACATGTTCCACTGATGCCTCTATCCATAAGATAAGAGCCACCAATCTTCTAAAAAAGACTTTTATTTATACTCTCTGTTCCAGTCATGGAAGCAGGAGAGCTGCAGTATGCAGTCATGATAGCCCGTCTACTCCTCACTGACAATGCTTACCTGGCTGAAGAAAATTTCTGAGGACAGGGTGAGGAGCAAGGTTGATTTCTCTTTTCACTGCCAACATCACTCTTACCCCCTCCTTCCTGAAAAAGGTCATTAATGATATAGCAAAGCCTAGTCACATAAAGCCACTGTCTTACTCACCTCCTTCTCTTCAGCTGGGTTAGCAGTGTCATTGTCAGTGAGGAGGGTAGCTTGGTGGCTTTAAACCCTCTCCATACACCCAGCACATGAAGAAGGGGTTAAACAATGCCAGATTTAGATTTCAGCAACAGACAACGAATAATTCCTGGGCAGAATAAGGCTTCATTCAGACTAATGTATAATACGGCCCGGGCAAGCATGCAACCACATTCAGGCGAGAGGAGGGGTGAGCACTGCTCAACCCTTGCCCTCTCCATAGAGTAGAGAGCGACCATCACCGTAACACGCTGAAACATCGGACATTTCCTATACTTCTCCATGCACGGTCACTGTGCAGTGTACTCACCGAACTGTGACTAAGCGCCATAGGCGTCAGTGGTGTGGCCTGATATTGGTTCCAATTACGTTAGAATCAATGAGCCCTTCAACTATCTAGTTCTACTCTGCACTGTCTTTGAGACACTTTTGATGAATGTTCCCCATTATATTTCAGACATTTTTGTATCTCACTAGATATGACTTAGCAAAAAGATTAATGACTGAATTGAACAAAATTTCTCCAAAATGATGTCAATATTTTGTTTAACATAAAGGATTTTACATTCCCAGTGAGGTGTATCCAATTTTTGTACAGCACGAGACGTAGTTCTGAGTTTGGCTAAATTTACTAGTTGACAATTTAGATCTAGTCTTGGCAAATCATATGATTCTAGTGGCCCACTCTCCATAAAACCTTGGACCTTACAAGTTAGGTTGTCTTTTTCTGGATTGTAGGAGTTCATCGTTGTGTTACAACCAGAAACTTCTGGTACTTTGGTGGGCTAGTCCAATCCTGGTCTGTCTCTAGTATGTGAGGTAGCCTGGTCTTTAGACTTACCATTTACATTGATGCATTGAGGGGTGAGCATGTAGGCTATGCAGCCAATATGGCTGTGACAATGGATTCCCAATGTTGCAGTAATTGCTTTTTATTAGTAGGATTATTCATTACGGTACATAGCTCAGTGAATGGAATCTCAGAAAGCACAACTCTATATTAAGTCTGTCTTAGTAACAAGGCAATAACTGTGTAGGAAAATGCTACTTTCTTTACACTTGCTCATTATTTCACTTCTAATGAGGCTAGCCTACATTTTGGATGATATAATGCACTATTAAAAAGGGGACTCTTTTTGGCATTTACATGCTTTGTGAAATTAGGGCAAAATATAATACAGTATAAATTTGATAATAAGGTGTTTTCTCTGTTGTAGTGAAACTAGATAGTCATGTAAATCATTACAGGCTTCTACTGGCATGTTCACGACATGGAGCTGCCCATTAATTATTTCTTGAGTGGGATTTTGCAGAACACATGATACAAGAGAAGAACTAGTCAGATGTGGTCTGTCCTTTGCCAATTATATGAGAGTGAAAAGTCTTTGCATAGGTAAGACATTACTGCGGATCACTAATTAGACTTCAGTTTGTCTTCTAGGGTCGGTTATTTATATATATATACTTAGAACATTGTGCACCGTTGTCACTCAACATAAAAAAAGCGGCGTCACTGCTTGTCATTTTCTGACAGGTCAAATTTAATCCCCTTAAATCTCCTGTGAAGCATTCTGACTAGTGTAAGTAATGTTCTAAACCACAGGATTAGAAAAATGTTAGATATTCTTTAACTCGCATATTGCTGTGACTAGAAATGGGTGAACTTTTCAAAATTCTTTTCACTGTCATTTTGGCATATTTGACATCCAGTTTGTGTGGCATAATCATCTGTTGAGTCTCTAGTAACACATAGGGGCACATTTACTTACCCAGTCCAGTCGCAATCCAGCGGCGGGTTCTCCGACGCTGATTCGGGTTCTGCCGGGATTCACTAAGGTCCGTGCGCCAATATTCACCAGGTGTCGCTGCTGCGCCGAGGTCCGCTGGAGTTCACCTGCTTTTTTCTGGTGTATGTGAGTGCTTGATCTTGCGACACAAATGGCTTTTTAAATTCTGCGGTTTTTCTGAATCCTTCGGGTTGTCTGGTGGCCACGCCCCCGATTTCTGTCGCGCGAAAGTCGGCGCGATTGCGCCAAAAATCGATCGCGTGCGCCACAATCCCGTGAAATACAGCGCAAAGTGGAAATATTCGGGAAAAACCCGACGGATTCGCGGCTGCGGACCCTTAGTAAATGTGCCCCATAGGGTCTTATTGGAGCTCTAGTGATTGTTCCATATACCTTCATCCTGGTGTGTGAAAATAAGCCCTAATTTTCTGTTCGCATGCATATTTTTCTGTTGTGTTTTCTTTAGTCTAAATTGACATTTCCAAATAGTAGTATAATATATAAAGTTGCAATTTTTATTTTCATCTAACCCATTCTAAAGTGCTACCACATAAACACCAAGGGTTAAAATATATTTAAATGATATTACTAGAAAGTGTGGGCACTAATTAGCGCCAGTTAATATTTATTTAATAACAAATAGCAATGAGTTTATTGCTAGTTCCATAAAATATATTCCCTAAAACAGTTATAATCACAATAAAATAAAATCTCAATATTATAATCCAGGAGGACTAAAGCACAGAAAGTAGGGCCCTACTTCTGGTATTATACAAATGAGGCTGATAATCATATATACTTGAGTATAAGCCAACCTGAGTATAAGCCGAGACCCCTAATTTTACCACAAATAACTGGGAAAACTTATTGACCCAAGTATAAGTCTAGGGTAGGAAATGCATTGGTCACAGCCTCCCTGAGTAATGTAATACCTTGCAGCCTCCCCAAATAATGAAATGTCCCATGCAGCTCTCCCCAGTAAAATTCATGTACGCCCTAGTAATTTAATGCCCTTAAGCAGTCCTACCTAGTTATGAAATGCTCTGTCACAGCCCCCCCATTAATAAATTGTTCTGCAGCACCCCCACTATTGATGAAATGCTGTACAATCCCCCTATTCATTAATTGCCCTTCAGCCCCCTATTCATGTGTGTAAAACAATAAACTTACATACTCACCTCCCGATGTTCCCCAAGGCTCCTCTTCCTTTTTCTATTCACTCTTAACAGTGCGGGTTCCCATTGCTCTGCCCACCGACACACACAAAAGAGTCAGCAGCGATGACGCCACATATGTGCCGGCGGGTTGAGCTCATGGAAGTGTCTTTGCCTGGTCTATTAAGAGTGAAGAGTAGAAAGAAGAGGAGCTGCATGGAGCATCAGAAGGCGAGTATGTAAGTTTTTTTCATACATATGTATATAAGCCAAGGTGAGGTTTATGACTCGGTTTATACACAAGTATTTACAGTATTCCGGCATTTTGCATGGAAGCTGATTCTTATTCTCTTTCGACATTTAAAAATAGGTCTCATATCATAAAAAGGGTTTTCTATATTGGTCCTATAGTCCACACAATATAGGTGCCAGATTTTGCATGAAAATAATCCAAGGGCCATTGGTTAATCCTTGTAGTTTGTAACTCATATAATTCATATGATTCACACTTCCTGTATGTTCCGAGATTCTCCCATTTTGGTTAGTTATGCTGTTCTGTACGGATTATAGCAAGTTAGGTGTCAGCCGTGCAAATGTAAAGAATATTGTTTTGTAAGTATATATAGTATTTATTCTCAATGGAGGCCAAGACTTGTAGATATTATCCAAATCCAATGTGGGTTTCTCTCTTTTACGCAATCCAATAATCTCAAAATGAAATCGTCTAGCTGTTAGCATAAAGTGAAAATATAACAAAAGAGCATCTGCCGGCAAAACCTTTTGCTAAACGTGTTTCGAAGTATATTGCTTCTTCAGTAGCATGTATGTGCTTCTAAGAAAGAAGCTGTACACTTCTAAACTTGGCAGATGATTTTTTTGGTTATATTTCCACTATGATAACAGAGAATAGCTGAACAATATCAATTTTGAGATTATTGGATACAGAACAGCATATATGCTGGAGACGGAACAGCATATAGTTTCTCGGAACAAACAGGAGGTGTGGCCACCTCTCCAGGATATCTGCAGACAACCCCAAATTTAGCACAGCAGTGAGTACATTGTTAAATTGGTGATTCAGCCGTGTATGTATATATAAAGCATACTTTTAAAACATCGATATTGTGAGTTCATGAATTCATATTGTAGTTAAGGTTCATTTGAATGAATTATATGAGTTGCAAACTATAAAGATTTACCAATTACCCTTTTTTTAATGCATATCTGCCACCTATTTTGTACTAGGTTACAGGGCCAAAGTAAACCCTTTTTAGGATACAAGACTAATTTTTAAATGTGAAAAGAGAGAATAAGTATTAATACAAAAGTACATACAAAATGCTGGAATAATTGACCACATTTGTATTTTACCAGAAGTAGGGCCCTACTTTCTATTTTGGGGATACATTTCATGGCTAGCAATAAACTGATTACATTTTATTTTATTACTGAATAAATAAATATTAACTCTGTAAACCACACTAAATTAATCTCCAAATAGTAAATCAAGTTGCTTTACCCCGTTTGTATTGAATTTAAAGGGAACCTGTCCCCCCCCCCCCCCCCATGTCCTCATGAGAATAGTGTGCACATTACTAAAGTTTACTATAATAATTTGGATTTTTCCAATAAAAATAAAAGTTAGATGAAAGTTTACCTTTCTCTCTGTAGAGCAGTGTCCCTTAGGTCATGAGAAGTTGTTCTCACCCCCACCCTCGGGAAACCACTGCGTCATATGTCTATTTCAAATAGGAGGGCTGTGGGTGTTTTTTAAATTTGAAATAGATGCCTCACGGAGTGGTTTCCCGAGGGTGGGGTGGGCTTAACCCTTCTTACTGGTCGCTCCCATGGGACACTGCTCTGAGAGTATTACCGAGGCTAGCACTGATTGTTGGTGTTACTGGCAATATGCAGCAAACACCCTCCTTGTATGGAGAGGGCTCAGCCTGTGAACTCTCTCTATGCATCGGCAGCCGACGTACTAGTACATCACATGTCGGTAAGGGGTAAAAAAAAATCTTAAAAGGCACATACTAATGAGCTGAAAAGAGTCAATTTTGCTTGGGATTTGTCAGGCTGTGAGGCCTTGTCATATTAGACTTATAGTTATAGTATAGTATAGTTGGTGTAGTGTTTGGTGAAACATTGGAGACACAATACAGACTGTTAAAGATATTGTTGTATGCAAATGTGTTTTCCAAGGTGTTAAATGGAAAACAATTCCTCCTTTCACTATCTTTCGTTGTTATTAGACTTCTTGTAGGTCATGCTCGTTGTTAAGGGGGGTTGTCTTTCAAGGTAGCGAAAGGAGGCATTGTTTTCCATTTAACACCTTGGAAAAGGTATTTACATACTTCCCAGAATTCCCAAGTGGAGTATAAATGGCTTTAAGTCTCCACAGACTTATAATGCTTATAACTCTCCATTGTCAAACTCTTACCTTCTGACCAAAGATATAGTGGAATGCGATTGTTAGCTCTGGCACCAAATCTACCAAACTGTCCCAGTCTACCCGATGCCAGCCCCAAACTGGATGGGGAAAGAGTAGTATAAATGTCAGCTGGCCAAGGTTAGTACCAGGCTTGTATGTCAAAAACATAATCACTAGGTAACAGATAAACACAAAAACAGCCAAAGGTCAAAATTGAAAACAAATACAAAATCTGAAAGACAGGGAACCATGAAACCATAAAATTAACCTAGGTCACTCAAGGAGGGAAATTTATCTGACCATTACTAAGCTGAGGGCAGGTGTAGGGTAGATCTCAGGGTTTTAACCTCTGTCTACCTCTTAGCTTCATATTGCTAGTGTTAGACATAAGAGTACTGCACTTTTTAGAAGGGACAACTGGACCCAAATCAATCTGTCCATGCTTGGATGGTTTGTCCCACTGGATCTTCCTAATAAGGGTGTCTGCATGGATGGACTCAAATACACAAATAATCATTCTTGTGTTGCAAGAGGCCTCTGGGTACTCAGGGAAAGTATTTCCTAAGTAGTTTCATAGTTTATACAGTTGAAAAAAGACACTTGTCCATCAAGTAGGTGATTATTGAACACATTGGGGGTTATTTATCTTATCTCAGTATTTAGCATGTATCCTGGGCACACATGCTCTGTATCAGTTTGTGTCTTGTTGTCCATGTGTGATAAGAAGCTTGCTTGCGGCTGTCATGGGACCTGCACATGCACTGTAATGTCAGGGATAATTTTTCAGGAAGATGGTACACATCCTGTAAATGGTACGCATCATGATCGGGCGGAGCGTATGATGCGGCTGCTGGTGGATGAAACGCACGGCGCTCCACTGAACGCAGCTGTTGAGTGTCGGACTCTGTGGGTAAGCACACTTTATATTCCCTATACTGCTAACTGTACATTACCCCTGAGGAAGCCTGTACAAACAGGCAAAACGCGTAGGGACTCTCTCTGCCCCCAGCACCCAGCACCTATATCTTGGCTACTTAGGTAACTATGGCTTTACCACTGCTTATATATTAAGCTTACTGATACCACACTAGTGGAAATATGTGTATTTAATTCATTGGATCTATTTATATACTGGTTGTACATTGTCTGTACAAGTTTTACATATGTTTATTACTGGTTACTGGGGCCATCGTTCTGCTTGATGCACTTATGTGCGCTTGTTTTAAATGTTTTTAAAAAATGTGGATTATCTAATAAAGATTTATATGAATTTAGATGAATAATGGACGTCCCCTTTTCTTTTAGTTTGTATGAGATATCAATTTGGGTGTCATAGTATTACCTTTTATACCCTTATTTCTATATATGTTATCTTATCTCTCAGCTTGTTTTTGCTTGCCATTTCACAATATATGGGTTAACAGGTTAGATAGCTTCTTAGAATTGGATTTACAGGATAGAATAGGATTTATAGTGTCTTGTCTATTCATGCTGCCAGGATATTAGGATAAATAAATCTGCCTCTATGTATTACTTTCCCATCACTAGCCTTGTTATTTTTCAGATATTTGAGGTGGTTTTTGTCTGCTTGGGGAATTGAGTAGCAATGCGAATACTGGAATAAAAGTGTGATATTTACTTTATGAAATGTATGTGCATTTTCCATACTTTTTATATGTAATATATGTAACTGATACAAAATGTATCTTTTATCATTGTAAAGCATTGACAATAAAATAAGTACAGTGTTCATTGTTGAAAAAATAGGTTGAATTCATCTTGTTAATGGAAAATACATTTTCTACCTTTTCCACAGAAACAGAAGTAAAGGCAAAATGGTATTTCATCTTAACTTTGTATAATAGATACTAAGCTTGTGTAGTTAGAATCAAGTTTTGTGTAAAAATAGCCTTTAGTGACCTACAGTACAGGAGACAAATCTCGTTCTCTGACTACCCAGTGTGCCTGAAGCAGTAATGACACAGCAGGAGTCCACGCTTTTTTCTGTTTTGTTCTTTAGCTTCAAGAGATATTTACATTTTTTTACACCTGCACACAATTGTGCGTTAACAAATGTTCATTCTTGACTTCAGATATATAGATATAATTAGCACAGATGTACCTTAACTGTTCTCCGCTCTCAGTTATATTGCTGCTTTGCTTATTGTGAATATCAAAGATTACTTAAGGCTTTCAAAGGCAGGGAAACTAAAAAAGTTTTTGCCATGTTTAAATAGTTTTAAAAAATCTATTAAATATTTTTCACTCCCGTTTTGACTATACCGTGCTTCTTCAAAATAAGTAACCATTTGCAGCTTTTAATACTGATTGTCTAAAAAAAGTAATAATGACCTTTTTTTCCCAGAGTCTCATCTGTTCTTTGGTTGAGTTGATGCCGGTAGATAATTTCAGATGGCATGTCACAAAGTAATTATCTTTTTATTTTTGTCACGTTGATCCCTTGTCACCATGAACTTTATAATGGGAAATTAAAGGTTATTCAATCCAATTTGCATTTCTTAAAACCATTAACTCTCATATTAGTCATATAATGAGTGTTTACCACTTGTGAATGGAGAAATAAAATGACGTTATATTAGGGATTGTTATTAGAGATGGGAATAGTGAGACAATGCTTAAAACAAATGACTAAAATTACTGCGAATCTGACTTTTATAGCTTCTGAAATAGATTATATTATTTAAACTTTACCGGATAAGATGTTGTGTTTCATCAGAACATCTGCAGTTTCAGATAGCATTAAGACAGTAATATTTACCAGCTGCATAACTATTTTTGCTCTCGGTAGATATAATAACTGTATTAAAGTTAATGATTGACTTCACACAGTTGTTAACTGGTAACGGCTGTAGGAAGAAATTGGTATGTAGTTACACATTATTATTGTATTTTTGACCCTTGCAAAGAAATCACATAAAACTAGAGTAGATATATGTACAATTTTCTTTACTTACTTTACTTCTGACCAATTTATAGGAAAAGTCAGTAAAGTTAGAAGAGGAAGTCCTTAAAAGTCCTTGCATACTTGAGAAAGGTTCAGCCTTATCACCAAATCTATTACCTATAGTGCAGGTGTTTACATAGCTATATATATTTAATTTAGAATGCTGAATATTTTTGTGGAAATAAAAAACTAAGCAAAAGTTATAAGCAGAGTTAAAGAAAGTATAAACTTGGAAGAAAAAAAAAAAGAAAGTAGTACTACCTAGCGCAAGATTATCCTTATTGCCGCTGGATGGAATAAGAAATAAAGGTATTGAACTAACCTTTAATTGTGCAGGATTCAGGCACATCTCTGGTTGAAATCTTTTAGAGAAATGTTGCTGCAGATTTGTCCTACCCCTAGAGCTGCCAAAAGCCAATAAAATAGGTCAGGATAAGGGGAATAATCTACCACCATAGGAAAAAATTGACATTTACAAAATGGCACTGGCACGTTGCGGTTTATCGCTGTGGAATCCGTTTATTTGGAAAAACAAAATAATATTTTTCACTTCCAAGTAAACTGATTTCGCTGTGATAAACCACAATGTGCCAGCACCATTTTGTAAACGTCCATATTTTCAGAATCAAGCATGATAAACCAGGGACACTTACTTACTGTGGCAATCTTCTTATAATTTTTATTCATAACCTTCTTTCATGGTAATTATTCCAAAGGGCTCTGGGGGTGTAACCAGAGCCCCTCCATGCTGCAGATTCACAGTCTGTAATGTACAGAGGAGGTCTCACCCAATCCCTTTGCCAGTGTAATTTAGCAGCAACAGGAAGTGCAGGTGGAGGGGAGACCTTTTCAACTTATTTCTACAGCACTGAAGGGACCTGGTAACACTCCCAGGAGCCCTTAAGACTTATTAGAATAATTATAAAAGTTGATTTTAGAAGGAAGAAGGCCATGGATAACAAATATAAAAAGATTACCACAGTTATGGTGTCTGGATCTATGAATAAATTTCCCTGGTTTATCATGCTTGATTTTGATGGTAGATTTCCTTTGAAGAGGCTGTCCATTTTCAGAAAATAATTTATACTGTCTGCGTATTGAAAAGTTATACAATTTTCCAAAATACTTTCTGTATCCATTCCTCACAGATTTTTAGATCTTTACTTGCTGCCATTCAACAGGAAACTTATCTAACGTCTCGTTATATATCAAAGATGAAAATCAGCCAGTATTGTTGGCACAGGAAACAAGGTTTTTCTATTATTACTTTGGCAACATATTTGCATATTCCTTACCCCAAATTCTCAGTGGTGCAATCATGGATTTTAAGATTATCTACACCTGCAATTGCATAATTTAATGCCCCGCCAGAGTTTCCTTATAATACAGATTAGCATGCAGCCACATGGAGACTGGTCAATATTTGGTTATCGCAGTGAACTTCTGGCTTGGTTGGCTTCCAGCCCTGCATGATTAGTCCATGGCATATTAATACAGCTTAAGCTAAGAGGGCTATGTTTTAAAAAATTTGTCAGATAATATTTGCATAGAGCTGTAAAGCGGTGGTCCCTGAGAACAGTGGTGGGCCCAAAGTAACACAGTCAGACACTGCATGCAACAGGTATTAGGGATCCAGTTCCTTATTTAGAATTTTGACCATACCATTCTGATGGTTCAAGCAAGGGCGTTAATCCTAAAGTAGCGGGGTTGCAGCCACTATGGGGTCTAACACTATAGGGAGCTTAAATCAACTCAGACATGGGGAGAACTTATTGATAAACTTAGCTTACTAAGTTTTATTACATTGTTGTTTGTGTATTACAATGTTGTGTTGTAGATTATTCTTCTAATGTGGCATCACTTTGTTTACTATTCTTGTAATATAATATAACTGTGCATTACTTCTATACTTTAATATAATTGTGAGCATTGACTCTGTACATTACTGTCTGCATCATCTCTGTATTGTAACTTCTCTGTGTGATCCTCTTGACATCTTTGTTTGGAGCATTCTTATTTCATTTAAGTCTTTAACTCTGACCACCATGTCAGCTTCTTCCAGCCCATGGTGTATTCCATTCATTGTTAAACCAAGATATAAGTGTGGGCAGAGTGTAAAGTGTGGGACATGACTAAGATATGGGGCATACTCTGAAGAACACTTAGGGGGTGCAGTTTACTAGTAGAATAAACAGTTCAGCCATACTACTTTAGCCAAGCTTTCAAATATATAATAAATAAAATACCCATTATATGGCCCATTAATACCACCATTCACAGAATAAGTTGCACATAGCGGGAAAATAAACAACAATAAAATCCAAACCCCTATGATTTGCAAAGTGTTACAGAATATGATGGCACTATATAAATAAAGATTATTAATGACATACATCTGTTGATGGTATATGATGGTATATGTGGCATCATATAGCGTAACAAATTGATTAAAACTCTTTATTGGAAAGATTTTATCACCTGACCAGTCATCTGAAAAAACTATTTGTGAAAAACCCCAAAACTCTTTAAAATGAGAAGTTAAAAACAGAGTCAGACACAGGTAGTAAAATGCAAATGGAGGCAACAGCCATGAAGTAAGTAGAAACATGGGAAACATGTACTCAAGATGCTTGTATAAAGTAATAGACCTTGTATTCCTAAAGGCATGTGATTACTCCGGTTTTATGAACCATTTACCCCTCTGCTTAGTGTTTTTCTTTCCTAAGGTTGAGTTAAAACAATACATAAAGTAAAGACCAAAACAAACAAAATACTTGTTTTATTCCTGTGTTATTATTCTAATCTAAAAAGAATCAATTGCACGTTCCTTAAAGTGACACTCCAGGATAAACAATTTTTCCCTTTCCTTATTGCAGAGAACATCTAAGAAGGGCAGAGTATGAGAGACACAGATTTCCCTGCAGTGCAGCCTCCGTCGTCACTCATCAAACCACATGTGACAGTTGGATTTCTCTTCCACGGCTTCTATACAGTATTACTCATTATGCATCAGGAGAGAATCACAGGGTCAGCTACAGAGCTTTTTACTATATGCTCCTACAAAACGTAGGAGACCAGCAGTATACAATCAGGATGCTGCAATGCAACCTCCAGCATTATTACTGTTTGACAGAAGCCTCTTTCATCCTCGGTAGTAGATATAAGTTTTGTGCTCCCCTATGTGAAGAGTCTGTATTTCATCAGCGGGAAGTGAGAACTCTGGTTAGATACAGTTTTTTCTAAAATGTAACTTCCCAACACAAAATAAAAACATAATAAAGTTTACCTACCTGTACTAATAACCCAGATAACCACTTTATGTTAATTGTACAGTTATTATGAGATGGACGTTATCAACCTTCTTCTTAGGCTTTCAGAAATATGAGCAAATTAATAAAAATACATTTCACATGTTTAGAAGTATTTAGACACTTAAAGGTAGCAATCTGGTAACAACTGCTTTAATGTTATATTAATTAAAAAAGCTATTCCAATGTTAACCCCTTAAGGACTTGGCCATTTTTCACCTTCCTGACATGGCCCTTTTTTGTGTCACCATACATGGTCAGAACTTGGGAATGCTTTAACATATCTCAGATCTTTTTTTTGTGACACATTGTACTTCATGTTGGTTGAGAAATTTAAGCAATATGTTTAGTATTTATTTATGAAATAAACTGAAATTTGGCAACATTTAAAAAAAAAATGTTTTTGAATTTCCAAATTCAACATATTTCTACTTTTTGGAAAGCTAGTCATATCTTCCATATGTCTGATTTAACTTGGCATCATTTTTCAAACTTCTTTAGGATGTTCGGAGGCTTATAACTTTAGGTGAGATTTTTTAGATTTTCACGAAAATTATCAAAGCCTATTTTTGGAGGGACCAATTTAGTTAGAAGTGACTTTATGAAGCCTAAATGACAGAAACCCCCTCACAAATGACACCACTTTAGAAACTTCACCCCTCAAAATATTCAAAACAACCTTTGGGAAGTTTGTTAACCCTACAGTATAAGCGTTTAATGAGTGTGAAAAATAAATGGAAGTGAAATTTTATCTAACAATATATTCTTCGAACACTAAACTTTGCACCTTCACAATGGGTTAAAAAGAAACATGCATTTTACAATGTTTAGTGCAATTTCTCCTGAGTATGCCAATAGCCATTTTGTCACTGTGCACTGCTGTACAGGCACAGGGGGGCACTTGGAATGGAAATAGTGTTTTGTTTTTGGAGGACAAATGGCTGAAAAAGTTTTCATGTGTCAGGATGCATTGAGAGAGCCCTAGCGGTACCAAAACAGAGGAGAACCCCAACAAGATCACTTTTACCGCAATTTTTTTATAGCTACAAGGGATAAAAGAACCCCCCCCCCAAAAAAAAATTTTGTAAAACTATTTCTATGTAGAGGTGTAGAAGTACGCCACCTGTGCATATAAAATGTTGTATGGGCGCACAGTAGAAGGAAAGAGGGATATTTGCCTTTTAGAAGCCAAATTTGACAGAAATCCTTCACATGTGTCAGGATGCATTTGGAGAGCCCTAGTGGTAAAAAAACAGAGGAAACCCCCAAAATTACCCTAATTGTTGAATGCACACCCCTTGGAGAATTTAGCAAGGTGTAATATGTGGTGTAGGGTAATACACGTGGTGAAATGAGCATTTTGAGCATACAGGTTGTTTCCAAATATGATGTGCAGTGGATGCCCAAGATGGAAATTGCAATTATTTCTGGAAATTTCGGTGTGGAATGTCAGGTCTCTGGAATGTCAGGTCTCTTATCAGGAAGCCATGTTTCTTAATGTGAGAAAGACCCTACATGTGATCCTAAATGCTAGCCAGAAAATACAACATGGCTCCGGAATGATAAAGCACCATGGGGGACATGTATCAATATTTCTGCTAGTCAGACAGTCTTGGCTGCACCTTGTGCAGTGCCTTATGTATCATTGTTTCCCAGATGTTCCGTGTGACTTTTCACTTATCACTTTTTTGGCTTATTTTGCGACTTTTTAGGCGCAAATCTGCACCTGGTCCAGGGCAGGTGCAAAGGTAGGATTTTTTCCATGGACCCTATTCTAACATGTAAATTGGAATTATTTCCCATGCTTTAAATGTTTAAAATTTTGCACAGTAACCTGTTTTTTTAAAATTCATATTTTTTTTTTCATTTACATTTTAGTAAAATTTATTGGTTACTTAATTGCACTTTAATTGCATTTTGAAACCTATTACAACAGCTGACGAGATGTGATTTGCCTAATGACATTACTGTAAACATTTGCGTTTACAAAACGCAATATAAATGTGATGTTAACGCATGTGTTTACTATGGATTTTGTAAATGCAAATGTTAACAGTAATGTAATTAGGCAAATCACCTCTCCTCAGCTGTTGTAATAGGTTTCAAAATGTAATTAAAACGCAACATGTGAACGCACCCTTAACACCACGTGTAACCGCAGCCTCATATGTCATCATATCATGGGACTAAGGATTATCAGTAAAGCTTCATTACAGACACTTTACAGCTAATCATTGTAGTCTGGGACTAAAGTAAAGCATCCAGAGAGCTTTACCAGAGGTCACAGTGAACAGAGAGGTCCATCTGTAACTAGGGGTCGTCTGTAAGTCGGGTATCCTTAAGTAGTAAGGGGACCACCTGTACTGAATGTTATGTCATAAAAATAGTATCAGATGAGCCCCAGAGGGATTCAATGACTGCTGCTATGTTTAATAGCATACAGTATGCAGTTTTACATGCATGGCTAGAGAAGAGATTGTGGGTGTATAGTCTGTACAGAGACAGAAAAAGTCTCAGGTGGCCTTTGTGTTATATAATCTACATTACACACAGACTCTCTAGACAAAGTAGTGTCCCTCAGACTGCTATGTGTGATTGTGTCTTTAGCTTTCCAGCTACAGTTAACACTGGATTAACGTTTGTGAAAAAGCAATTTTGACATTTAACTTTTAGAGATGAAAAAAATCATGCAAAATATGTAAATTGCTTAGTTTTCCAATCTCCTCATTGATTCAACACTGCCGTAAAAAAAATCTAGATATGCACCTCCTGTAAATAATTGTCAACTGCTCCACATAAACATTTGGTCTGCTGTGCAGTTATTTCTGAGAGATAACCTTTTACTTCTCACCCTGCATCTTCTTACAGCCAAATGTTATGAATAGCAAAACACAGAACAGGGAGCAATGTGTCTTCACGTTTTATTAGGGCGTATAAATTAGCAGGCACAGCGCGCAAAAGTAATTGTAGTCAGTGCCAGGGATCTCACAGAATATCTGTTGACTACTTTAAAAAGAAAGAAAAACAACCCCATAAAAATTAAAGCTGTTAATTTTCTTCTACGTGATATCAATATTTTTATGCATGCTATCAGGCATACAGTAGACCCTTTTTTTTTCTTTTTTAATAAATTGTGCCGTGCAATTCTGCACTATTTTTTAAACTGTCAAATGAGAAATTAAAAAAAGGGCAATTTCCTAACGCAACCAAAATTGTAAAAAGCTCCATGGAGAAACCTTTTCTGTATCCTCGAAATACATTGCAGATAAATTAAAAGCTAATTGTTTTAAAAGCCTTAGTGGATCCTTTGTAAAATAAGTTATTGTCTGTCATATAAAGTCGTAGGGAAAAAGTGTGAAAAAATATGTTGCATCATTTAACTCAGTCTAAATAGAATGAAATAAAATGGAACACCTGGATACGGTATATTGAAAAATACATGTACTTAAACTGCTACAAGAATTACTGTTCATTTGAGAGAAGTGAGAGCATTTGCTGTTATTTTCTCAATTGAAATTACTTTACTGCGTGTTGCAATATAATCAAAGCACCTGTTAAAGGCCACTTTAGAGAAAGTAGGCCATACTATAAATCCTTTTTGTAATAAGTGCATAAAATGGTATTTAAGGCAACTTTGCAGAACAATATTATGCAATGTATTTCATGTTGTCAGGCTTCAAACTATAATAAACCTATCAACTAACATTAATTGAAAATGTCCATCAAAGCAAACAGCAAAAAATAGATCTGGAAGTTAATATTTACAATTGAAATGGTTAACCGCTTAAGGACGCAGGGTTTTTGGGCCGATTTCTCACTCTCCAACTTCAAAAATCCATAACTTTTTCATTTTTACGTGTACAGACCTGTATGAAGGCTTATTTTGTGCGTAACAAATTTTACTTTCCCGTGATGTTATTTTAAAATGCCGTGTACTGCGAAGCTGAAAAAAAATTCCAAATGTGGAAAAATTGAAAAAAACGTCACGTGCGTCACGTTCTTGTGGGCTCAATTTTTACGACTTTCACTCTTCGCTCCAAATAACATGCCTACTTTATTCTTTGGTTCGGTGTGATCGCGGTGATACCAAATTTATATAGGTTTTATTGTGTTTTAATACATTTTCAAAAATTAAACGAATGTGTACAAAAAAGAAAAAAAATTTTTTGCCATCTTCTGACGCTAATAACTTTTTCATACTTTAGCGCACGGAGATGTGTGAGGGGTCATTTTTTGCAAAATGAAACGATGTTTTCATTGCTACCATTTTTTTCTGTGCGACATTTTGATCATTTTTTATTTCATTTTTTATGTTATGTAAAAAGGTGTAAAAGTCGCATTTCGGACATTTGGGCGCCATTTCCCGCCTCGGAGGTCACCGCCGGCCGTAACCGTTTTTATATTTTGATAGATCGGGCATTTTGGGATGCGGCGATACCTAATATGTTTGTGATTTTTACTGTTTATTATGTTTTATATCCGTTCTAGGGAAAGGGGGGTGATTTGAACTTTTAATATTTTATTAATTTTTTTTATTTTTTAAACTTTTTTTTTTCTTTTTTTTTTCACTATTTTTTAGACCATCTAGGGTACATTAACCCTAGATGGTCAGATCGCTCCTACCATATACTGCAATACTACAGTATTGCAATATATGGCATTTTTGCAGGTCATACATTACAATGAGCCACTGGCTCATTTTAACGAACCTGCATAAGCCATGTAGCCTCGTGTCAAAAGAAGACCCGAGGCTACCATGGTAACCGATCGCCGCCCCACGATGATGTTCGGGGGCGTGGCGATCGGAAAAAAGATGCCGCTGCCGTCTTTTAAACGCCGCCGGCGAATTTGCCGGCGGCGTTGAGAGGATTAATAGCCGCGATCGGTGCAAGCACCGACCGCGGTTATTAGCGGTGGGGGTTTTGTGCAAAATGCAAAAACACCCACCTCTGTATGAAGAGGACTCAGGCCGTGAAGAGGACTCAGGCGCATGGGCGCTGCCATCTTGGATACAATTGCTGCTCCTCGTGACGTCATTGGGGCATGGCGATTGGTTTTTACCCATGTCTGGTTTTAACCGATTCATTTCAATGAGTGGTTTGCACGTTGTAATGGGGGTCTGAAAAATAGTAAAGAAAAAATTTAAAAAGTTAAAAAAAATATGTAAAAAAACCTAAAAATTCAAATCACCCCCTTTCCCCTAGAACTGATAAACAGTAAAAATCTAAAACATGTTAGGTATCGCCGCATCCCAAAATGTTCGATCTATCAAAATATAATAACGATTATTCCTGGCGTTTAACCCCGTATTAGAAAATAGCACCCATAGTTTAAAAAAAAATACCTCTTTTTGGCATTTTGAAAAATATTAAAAATTTAAGAAAAAGTGATCAAAAGACCAATAGTCCTAAAAAAGGTAGCATTGAAAACACCATCAAAATTGCAAAAAATGACACCACTTACAGCTCCATACACTGAAGTATGAAAAACGTATTAGTGCCAGAAAATGGCAAAATGAAGAATTTTTTGTACAGGTTTTAATGTTTGTCAATGTATGAAAGCATTATAAAACCTATACAAATTTGTCACCCTTGTGATCGCACAGACCCAATGAATGAAGTAGACATGTCATTTGGGGCACACAGTGAAAGCTGTAAAATCCAAGCCCACATGAATATGGCGCAAATATGTTTTTACACCATTTTCAATGCATTTGGAATTTTTTCGCCACAAAAATTTTGATTAAAATTGATCAAAAGGTTGTAACATACCTAAAATAAAACCAATTAAAATTTCAGCTCATCTTAGTTATACCTTGAAAAAGTATGTAAAAGTTATTGGTGTCAGAAAATGGCAAACAATGTTTTTAAAATCTATCAAAACATAATAGACCTATATAAATTAAATATCTTCGTTATTGTACTGACCCTAAGAATAAAGTAGAAGGAACCTTTGGAGCACACAGTGAAAGTTGTCATGCAAAACCCCTTATAACATGATGTAAATGCATTTTTGTCAATTACATTTCTAATTTGTTCCCAGCTTCCCAGTGCATCGCATGGGATATTAAATACTGTGTCACGGGTGCTCCCGCGATCCCTGTCTCGGATCGCGGGCGCATCCGTGCCCCCCCCGTTTGCCCCCGCTGCAGGCCGGTCTCTGCACTCACCTCTTCCGGCTCCTGCTCTTCCCCGGACTGCCGTGCGCGCGCGTCCCCGCCTACTAGGGCGTGCGCGCGGCTCCTGCCGAAAATTTAAAGGGCCAGCGCACCGCTAATTGGTGCACTGGCTGAACCTCACCTTTAAGAATCCTGCCTCTTCCTGTGTCCCCTGCCGGATCTTTGTGCCTCATAGCCTTAGAGAAAGCTTCCAAGCGAGGATTCCTGCGTTCCTGTGTATTCCTGCGTATTCCTGTGTTCCTGTGTATTCCTGTGTGTTCCCGCTCCTGAGTCCTGTGTTGCCGTGTTACCTGAGTTCCTCCGTGTTGCTGTGTTCCGTGTGCCTGTGTTCCCGTTCCCACCTGCCTGGACCTCCTGTTGCTGACCCCGGACTTGGACCTGACGTTGCATCTCTGCCGCCTGCCCTGACCCTGTGCCTGGACCTGTCTACGAGATTGTCATCCGCTATGGTACCTCGACCTCGGCTTCCACTGTGGGCTAGTCACACCTGGGAACGACCTAGTGGTATCCTGCCGCAGCAAGTCCAACCCGCTTTGCGGCGGGCTCTGGTCAATACCAGGTGCCGCTAGGCTCCGGTTCCGGATGTTGGCTAGTTACATCTCCCGCGGTGGTCCAGAGGATCCACTGATCCTAACAGTAAGATCCGGCCATGGATCCCGCCGAGGTTCCGCTTCCCACTCGACCAAACTTTGCCGCCATAGTGGTCCAGCAATCCCGGGAGATTGCCGCTCAACGCGAACAGCTGGATCAAGTCACCACCATGCTGCAACAGCTGCTATCCGCCCAGCAACAGCAACAGGTTCCCGTGTCTGCTCCCGTGGCTCCTGCAACCCCGGTCTGCCTTCCTGCTGCTGAACCACGACTACGGCTATCTATGCCCAGCAAATTTGACGGAGACCCCAAAAAGTGCAGGGGTTTTATTACTCAATGCTCCCTACAAATAGAACTTATGCCTTCGCAATTTGTCATGGAGCGTTCCAAGGTGGCATTTTTCGTCAGTCTTCTCTCTGGGAAGGCCCTGGCCTGGGCCACTCCTCTTTGGGACAGAGGCTTTCGGGGCAGCGTAAGACCGCCATACCCTCTTCTCTCAGACACCCCAAATTATTTGAGCATGCGTGCACGTTTTGGTAAGAAAAGACAGAAGACTGAAATTCTGTTCTATCCTAAGTTCATGCTCTTAACTTGCCATACAGAAAAGAGAACTGAACTGCCTTTATTTCCTGATACATAGCTTCTTATACCCATACAAAAAGGTGTGGTTACATACATTAAAATCATCATAATTTGATTATAGCTTAAGCATATATGTCTGGCCTCTGGCTCTTGCTGATTGGTCCTCAAAATTAGATCATGGTTGCCATGCTAGAGTAATCTCCTGTAGCCTGGAGGTTAGGAAATTGACCTTTGGTCCAGAAGCCGGTGCTATCTTTTGAGTAACATCTGCTTTCCATCATCTGCTTTCCATCACAAGACTTGAGTTTCGCTGACAGTTGCATGTCTGGTTAGGGCTGATGTAAGGGAAAAGCTCTGTATTTCACAGCAGACAGAGTACAAAATATAGGGCAAAGGGCACATGTATACAATCATAAAGCATATAATCATTAGAGACATATATAATCATTATCTTGACCCTCACAATTCCCCCCTAAATACTGAGCTTTTCCCTACACTTCACTAGGGCTTATTTTCACCTGTAGGCTATCCATGTGGCGGGAGAGGGGAGGGGATCGCTTCACTGAGTCATCGACCCAACGTGCCCTTGCGACACTCAGATCAATTTCCCAGCACTAACCTAACTGACACATGGAGTCCTCTTTCTTTCCCTTACACCAGAGCTTCAATTATTGGGGAGGGGGCTGAGTATTCTGAGATCACAATAGTAGGTAGGTCATCTATTGGGGAAGAGTTTGGGTGATCCAGAACTGGAACATCAGGCTGATCCGACAGAGCTGAGACATCAGGCAAATCAGGCAAATTTCTATTCCTCATTGACATATAACAAACGTATTGTTTATCTATATTCGGAAAAACTCCTTTAGCCTTGTTATTCGCAATTTTCTTGGCCAACCTTTTATATAATGGTATACAACAACATAAGAGAAATAGGGCCAGAATGAACATCCCGAGTAGTACCAATCCTATCTGTTGGAATAGGGCCTTTCACCCCCCTGCCCAGTTTGTAAACCACGCTGCCCAGGAGGTATCTACCCCTGCATTTTCCTTCATCTCGGTCGCCAATGCTGTGATCTTTTTTATTGCTATCAGTGTTTTACCACCTGCACCCGAATTCTGAGGGATGTAAGTGCAACAGTCTTCTCCTATCATTCCACACACTCCGCCTTTTTCTGCAAGTATCATATCTAGGGTCATTCTATTTTGTAAAGTCATTCTAGTATTGGGGCCCAGTTCCTCCACAATACTGGTGAATGCATCCCTACTGTAATTCACAAACCTCTGCTCATTATAGTAAATGTAATTTATCCAGTCCACATTTTTGTTGATTTGTACTTGGGGGATTATGGAAGCAAATCCGGCTGCAATCTGATCCTGAGCCTTGTATCGGTCTGGGACCCCCCTTGGGACACCAATACTATCTATGTAAACATCAGGATCTTGTCCGTAATCAGTGTTACTTAGTGACCTTTTTACCTTTACCTGTTCATTTTTATGAGTTGGATCCCAGGGTAACATCAAGAAAGGCATGACTAATTTGACTAGAGCACATTGACCCCTCCATCATTGGGGGAGGCGGTTCCTCAACCTGCCATTTCCACAAAGCCAGAAGACGTCATAAAGGAAAGAGGTATGGTCGGACAATAAACCTGGGTCTATGGTGACAATCTCTCGGCAAAAACCCTTTTCAAACACTCCCAGGGGAGTTTTGGCATTAGTGATGTCAGAGGATACACAGGTATAATTACCCTGCTCAACCCAGATTTCATCTGGGGGTCTTACCTTAGACTTAACATGAACTAAAGGTAGATATTCCAAACAATCAGAGGTATTCTGGCCTTGCAAAAGTTTCATCAAACAGATCAGTTTATCTTGGTGTGGGATCACATAGGGTTGGGTGGTTAGATGAGGATTTGCCCCTGCACAAGCTATGCACCCGACTGACATGTTGTGTGCTTTTACAGTATACCTTACCCATTCTAGCCATAGGTTTTTCCTTGGGACAACTTGAGTTTCCATGGAGAAAACCTCTTCCCATTTTAACCCAGGAACTGGTATTACCTCGCTTACTACTTTCTGTAGTTCTTGTTCTGCTCCTGCTATATGGTTTACTGGGGCATTTGTGGGTCTCATTTTAGCATCCCGCAATTCGAACATCCCGAGTTTCCCATTTAGCGTCCCCCTATGGCATCCTAGCACATATTTCCCTAAATCTCCTGGGGAAGGCATTGTAATTCTTATTAACAAAGGAAGACAGTTGCCTGGGTATTTACATGTTCTAGTTGGGAACCCCCCTAGATACAGAACCATCCGGTCAAGAAGGCATTTACCATATTTGTCTTTCCTTTTTAACCCTTCTTGGGGTTGATACCCCCACTTTTTCCCCGTGTTCCACCCTACATCTGACCATAAATTGCAGTTCTCATTTCCGGGACGGGTTACGCAAATATAAAACTGTGCTTCGCCCTTGTACTGGTATGATGGATCCCATCTAATGTCCTCTGTCCCTCGACAATAGAACTTCATTTTGTCTTCCCCTTGCAGTGTGACGCGTGTATCCAGGTGGGCTTCCCTTCAAGTTTCACCGCTGTAGGCGTTACCAGGACCACTGTGTAGGGTCCCTCGAATCTGGGTTGGAGGCAGTCTTTCCTAATATACTTCTTCACATACACTTGATCACCTGGTTGAAAGTTGTGGACTATGTCACCTGATGACTCTGGAAGAGAAGCAACAACTGCAGCATGCAGATTAGTTAATTCCTTGGACAATTCAATTACATATTGTACAGTCTTATCATGGCTTTCAGACAATTCCTCCTTACTTATTACGGGAAAAACTGGTGGTTTGCCAAACAAAATCTCATAAGGGGTGAGACCATGTTTGGCCTGGGCAGTGTGTCGAACATGATACACAGCAATGGGGAGCAATTCTGGCCAGGGGAGGGGACTATCCTGGGCCATTTTGAGTAATTTGTTCTTTAGGGTACCATTCATCCTCTCTACTTTTCCTGAGCTCTGTGGGTGGTATGGTGTGTGTAGGCTCAAATCTACTCCCAACATGTTCCATAACTCTCTGAATATCTGAGAAGAAAAGGCAGGGCCCTGGTCTGACTCTAAGACTTGTGGTACTCCAAATCTGCAAACTGTCTCAGTGATCAGTTTCTTTGCTGTAGTTTTTGATGTCATGTTAGCTACTGGGTACGCCTCAGGCCATCCGGAGAACATGTCTACTACTACGAGTACATATTCGTGTTTTCCTTCCTTGGGTAGCTGGATGTGGTCCACTTGGATCCTTTGAAATGGGTACTCTGGTTTGGCAAGGTGTTGTTGGGGTACCTTTGCCGTAGGGGTGGGATTGCAGGTGGCGCATACGGTACAGGCCTGATTGTATGCAGCAATGGCAGGTGTGATTCCTGGGGCATAGTAGATTCTCTGGATGCAGGCATAGGCTTGGTTCTTTCCCCTATGAGTGGCTCCATGGGCCCATGCTATGACTGCAGGGTACAATCGCCTAGGGAGGCATATCAGGTTTCCTACTTTCCAGATTCCTTGATCTTTTTCAGCACCTTGTTGTTTCCATTGCTTCTTCTCTTCTGAGGTGGTTCGGTGTTGTTCTTCCATTATCTGGTTGTTCATTCCTGGTCTGCAAACGTCTTCAGTGTTCCCCTCTATATCTTGTTTTTCCGCCTTCCCAAGTTTCTTTGCCTGGGCTCTGGTGATTATCATGGTGGGATATGTATCTTGCAGCGTTGGATCCAGCCATTTGGAGGACACATTACCAAAAGCTGCTTTCTTTGCCGCTTGGTCGGCTAGATGATTGCCCCTGGCATTTCTGCTGTTGAGTTTTCCATGCGCCTTTACCTTGATCACCGCTACCCTGGTGGGTAACTCCAGTGCTGACATAAGGGACTCAATGCGTTCTGCATGCTTCACAGGTGTTCCTTGAGCTGTGATAAACCCTCTGTTTTTCCAAATCATTCCGAAATCATGGGCGACGCCACAAGCATATCTGGAATCTGTCCTTAAGTTGGCAGTTTTTCCTTTAGCCAGTATACAGGCTGCTTCCAGAGCCAAGAGTTCAGCTTCTTGCGCTGAAAAGTGTGGTGGTAGCGCTTCTGCTATAAGGACTTCGGTCTCAGAGGTGACAGCAAAACCTGTATGGAACTTTCCTGGGTCATCAGCATGTCTTGATCCATCCGTCCAAAGGTTCAAGTCAGCTTTAGGCATCTCTTCTTCGGTGACATTAGCAGGTGAGACAGTCTCTTCTTCCAAAAGTTGTAAACAGTTGTGTTCCAGCTTCTCAGAGCAGAGGGTATGTGCCCTTCCACTTCTCCAGAGAACTGTGATATAAAGGTGGCCGGATTCATTGTTTGACATCTTTTAAAAGTAATGTGTGAAGGCAGTAGTAGCGAACACTGCAGTCTGAGGTGCCTTTGGTGTGTCAAATGTCTCGGCAGAGTTTGTTGTAGTACTGCTGCCAGGTCATGCGGTGCCTGTATCACCAAGTCATGTCCCAGGATGATATCCGCTGTTTTATCCAACAGTAGATGCGCGGCATGTACAGCCTTCAGGCAAGTGGGCGCTGTTCTGGCGACTGGGTCAAGTCTGGCTGAATAGTATCCAATCGGTCTTTGTCTCCCAGCATGGAGTTGTGTCAGCACTCCAGATGCATGCCCATGCGCTTCTGAAATAAAGAGGTTGAATTCTTTGTCATAGTTTGGGATGCCCAACGCTGGGGCACTAGCTACTGCCTTCTACAGGTAGTTGAAAGAGTCCACTTGTCGCTGGTAGGTTGCCCAATCCACAGCATATTGTGGCAATGGGCCTCCTGTTTTCAAGCAATCGTAAAGAGACTGCATGTTGACTGAAGCATCCGGTATCCATTGACGGCAGTAGGTGACTAGGCCCAAGAAGGTTTGGAGTTGGGAAATAGTTCCTGGGTACGGGAGGGCTAGAATGGTCAGCTTTCTTTCCTTGGTGAGGTGTCTTGCACCCTGAGAGATGCAGTGTCCAAGAAACACAACTCTGGACTGGCACCATTGCACCTTGTCCTTGGAGACTCTGCAATTGATGGTATACAGAAAATGGAGTAAAGACAGTGAAGCAGGAACTATGGTGGAGGCAGCGCCACAAAGCAAGAGGTCATCCACGTATTGTAACAGTGTGACCTTGGGGTTCTCTAGAATCCATGGTTGTAGAAGTGTCTTCATAGCCTGGGTGAATTGATTGGGACTGTTATGGGCCCCTTGTGGTGTCCTGGTCCAGGTTAGTTGTCCCCCCTGTTGTGTAAAAGCGAAAAGGTATCGGCAGCTTTCGTGCAATGGCACACTGAAGAAGGCGTTTGCCAAGTCAATTACGGTGAACAAATCAGCCTGAGCAGGGACCCCAGAGAGCAGGGTGTTGGGGTTGGGAACCACAGGGGTCTCCAGGATAGTGGCAGCATTCACAGCCCTCAAGTCCTGTACTAATCTGTATTTGGGTGGTTGACCTTTGACTGATTTCTTCTTGATTGGAAACAATGGGGTGTTGCACGGGGAGGTGCATCTCACCAATACTCCCGCCTCCAGGAGAGTTGATATTTGCTCTCCCAGGCTTTCTTCTTGACAGGCCTTGAGCGGATATTGAGGCAGTCTGGGGTATGCAGCTCCTTCTTTAAGGTACACCATGACCGGTGGAACTGGGAGTAACCCAACATCATCGGGTCCTTGAGACCAGAGACCACTGGGTAACTGGTTAAACAGGTCCGTCATATCCAAAGAATCCTTCATCTGTAGAGACATGATGCTGGGTAGGGCCTTTAATAGGCATCGATAAGAGGCTCCACCCTGAGAGGTGGGGTCTTTAAGTTCCAAAGTCATGCCATCTGCCGTGTATGAGATGTTGGCTCTTAGTTTCTGTAGAAAGTCAGCTCCCAATAGATTGATGGGGCAAGTGTCTGAGACAAGGAATTGTATCATTGCATCTGGAAAGGGACCAGCAGATATAGGGACAGTTAGTGGGGAAGAGTGGGTAGAACCTTCAATGCCAATACAAGTAAGAGTATCTTCTGACAAAGGGATAGTAGGGGGCAGGGCTTTAGCTGAGATAACTGAAGTGGCCGCGCCAGTATCCACCATAAAACTAAGGGGTTGTTGATCCACTTGTAAAGTTACCATTCCACAGGGTGAATGTTTGGAAATATTGGGGCATATGGGGACTGCCTGGCCTGACCTTCATTGCCTAGGATCCCAGGGTTGTTGTTGGGGACGGTAAGATCTTGGTTCAGCCCTGGGGTTTCTTCTGGGGCGCTGATCCCATGAGGGATGAGGCTGGGGTGGCAGGTCGGCCGGGAGGTTGGCCTTGCAGTCTCTTTTGAAGTGACCTGGGCGGCGACATCTCCAACAGACAGGAGGCTCAGTTTGCCAGGTAGGGGGCCTGGCTTGGGCCAGCCCAGGATATTGTTGACGTTGTTGGTCCCTGCGGGAAACTTGCCATTGTCGTGGCCAATTCTCTGAGTGATAATTCGGGCTGGGGCCTGGTTCATTATATGGTGGATAGCTGTTGGGCTGCTGTTGCATCATGATGGGGATCCCTCCTTCATCATCCTCCTCCTCGCTATCTTCGGCATTTCTTGTTGTAAGCATCATGATTTTCTTCTTTTTCTTCTCTTTCTTATCCTTAGCCATGGAACGTTGAAATCCTTTTACTATGGTGACTGCAACTTTGTAGTCAGCAGAATATATATCGGGTCTGGTTCTGATAATCTTTTCCTTAAGGTCCTCTTCCAACCCATCGATAAAAGCCTTTACTAACATAGTAGCCTGAATTTTGTTGTGTGCTGAGAATCCGAGATCCTCAAACTGCTGTACCATTCTAGCAGCATATTTTTCTGCCGACTCATCAGGTTCCTGCTGGACATCCTGAATGCTGCCAGCTTGATCACTGAGACAAGCTTGTGCCCACCCTTTTAATTGCTCAATAAATTGTATGCCTGAATCATGTGTTGTCTGATCAGTGATTTTGGATGCATCTAAGTGTTGGAGTATTGTTTTGAGATAGGCCTCAGGTGCCCTAACAGTGATTACATTAAACAGATCTTTCCAAGTTCTTCCAAATATTTTCCTATTAATATCCAGTATACGGACAAACTGCATAGGGAATTTATTAGGTTCAGGGAGTTTTTCCACCAGTGAGTTCAACTGTTTGGGACTGAAAGGGACATATCTTACTGTAATCTCGGTTTCATCTGGTTGCACTATGTTTACAGGGGTCGCAGGGACAACATCTTCATTATCTACCAGTCCCATCTGCTTAGCAGTGTAACACAGAATTTGAGTGGTGGGAGGGGAATTGGAAACCAACCTAATCTCTTCTATGTCTACTGATTCGGGGGATTTTATGAATTGAAGGACAGTCTGCAAATGTATTTTAACACATTCAGCTACTGGATATTGGTAGATACCTAGAGATATAAGGGGTAGAGACACACTTCTGCGAGGCATATACCGGTGTTCCACTTTAGCAGCGAACACTAATAAATTCCAGACTGCTGACCGGAGAGTGCTGGCTCGTATCTCCGGCTCCTGCCCATCACAAATAGGGCCCACTGCATGAATAAGGACATCGCAGGGTAAATACCCGGAATTAGCAACTACCACAGCTCCTGGTTCAAGATAACCATTATTCTGTATAAATTGTGTGCTCTCACACTGAATCTGTGGACCCCCTTTCTTGCTTATCTCCCCGGCTAGACCTCCATAAGATTTAAGGCTCGTGTTGGCCGGATTCACTACGGCTCCTACTTCATGGGTAGTTATGTCCCCATGTCCCAGGGTAAGGATTAGCTGACCTCCTGTAGGAGTATTATACATCCGGGTGAGCCTAGGGGCCCACTTTTCCAGTTCTAGCATGGGTGGTGGTGGGGGCAATGCTTGTGGGGAAATTGATAGTGACTCCTTAGTTACCCAGGAGCAACTTCGGGCAGAACTTGTGGGTAATTCCTCGGAGGACCGGGACTGTAGACGTGGGTCTGAGTTTGAGAACTGTGGCTTTAGAGATGGGCAGGGCTTTGGGGCTGGCTTGCTTTTAGCATCTATCCTTGGGGAGCGTATGACCTGATGCTCTTCCTCCTCTTCATCCTCATCATCTGACCGTATAACTGACCTACGCATCAGGACAGCTTCCTGAAGCCCCTGCCCGAAGCTCCCCCCGGTTTGTGCCTGTGGCGTACTAGTGACATGTATGTTTAGAGGAGGAGCATGTGGGACATGAGGAGAACCTTTTTGTTTTTGCTTAGGGGCTTGCTTTCTCGATTGTCCCATGAACACGGGGGTGGGGTCTTCGGTTGACTTCTCACCCAGTACATTCCCAGCTCCAGGTCCCATCCGTGAGGCCACAGGGGCTGGACCCTGATAGTACTGACCGGAGGAGGTAATGAGAGGGTATAGGGGTTGAACTATGGGTGTACCAAGATGGCCACTAGGTGGGGCTAAAGGCGGGGCTTGGGCCAAAGGAGGTTGAACCAACTTATTGGTGGGTCTGGGGGCACCACATTGACAGCATGATTCCGCCCACTCAGGATTTTGTAAACCACAAACTGTACACGTCCACCCTTCCGAACAGTGTTGGCCACCATTATAGGGCGGTGGCTGGGCACATGGTGCTGTCGCCATCTTGGTTCCGCATTTCACATCTCTCTCTAAAAGCTTCACATATCCATATAGCACTTCCGCTTTTGCTGAACCACCATCTCCCTTCACTTCTGACCATCCTTCATCTTGCAATGCTCTGGCCACTCTGTAGTGAGCCTGAGCGGCTTCCAATATGTCCTTATCTTCTACCACACCTCTACTTGTGGTTAGAATTTGCTTCCACACTGAAGGCTGCAGCCTTCCCTTTGAGGGCATCTCAACATACTTGTACAACCTCGCACAATTATTAACATACTTTTTTCCTTCCCGTTTTTCAACAAGCTTGACTGCAGTCTCTGCCCCCTCAGGGAGTGTATGCGCTTTCTTAAACACACCTAACATCATGTTCTAAACAAGGTACACGGCGGTATAGCTACTCACTCGACGCAGGGGCCCTGGCTCACCGTTGTGTGTCAGCAAAATAACAAAATCCCTACGCTAACAACCCTGATCACACACCCGTTAGGGCCACTTAAAGCCCAAAAACCGTGCTTCCCTCGGTACCTTAGCCAGCCGGTCTCCTAATGAGCCAATGCTATTTTCCCGGTCTCTAACCTAGACCACCTTGATTCCCTTTCCCTTCCCTCGCCCCGTATAAAATAATAAAAACAATCCCGGACACGTAATTTGTAACTAGTGCCCAGTGTCCTCAGAACAGAGGATGTCAATCTGTACTATTCTCAGTCTGCAAACTTCCTCCCCAGCTTCTACAGAAGGGGGGCAGAGACTCTATATGTCACAATGAAGCCTTTTACTTTCACTTTCCACCCAGAGGTCTGACTCAGTGCCTGAGAGAATGAGGTGTGGTGAATTCCAGTGACACACAGTAAGGAAGTGTCACTATACTAAAAATACATCAGTTCTGAACCATCCCAGCGATCACCGTAAAGAAAATGAGTCTCACCACTCAGACAATTAGCCCTTAGACCCGAAGAGTATCAGAGGTTAATAACTTATTCCACACCAATGATCACAGGGAAGTCTAACACATATATAATATGCATTAACTTACCGTGACTCAGTGAGGCCGCGGTCCTCTATTGGTGTGGACAAGCATTCGTCCTCCGTCCTCTGGTTCGGGTCCTTGGGTGTACGGTATCCGCGGGGATGGTCCCTGTTCGGGCGCCAATTTTCGGGGCAGCGTAAGACCGCCCTACCCTCTTCTCTCAGACACCCCAAATTATTTGAGCATGCGTGCACGTTTTGGTAAGAAAAGACAGAAGACTGAAATTCTGTTTTATCCTAAGTTCATGCTCTTAACTTGCCATACAGAAAAGAGAACTGAACTGCCTTTATTTCCTGATACATAGCTACCCATACAAAAAGGTGTGGTTACATACATTAAAATCATCATAATTTGGTTATAGCTTAAGCATATATGTCTGGCCTCTGGCTCTTGCTGATTGGTCCTCAAAATTAGATCATGGTTGCCATGCTAGAGTAATCTCCTGTAGCCTGGAGGTTAGGAAATTGACCTTTGGTCCAGAAGCCGGTGCTATCTTTTGAGTAACATCTGCTTTCCATCATCTGCTTTCCATCACAAGACTTGAGTTTCGCTGACAGTTGCATGTCTGGTTAGGGCTGATGTAAGGGAAAAGCTCTGTATTTCACAGCAGACAGAGTACAAAATATAGGGCAAAGGGCACATGTATACAATCATAAAGCATATAATCATTAGAGACATATATAATCATTATCTTGACCCTCACAAGGCGACCTGGTCACGGCTACTCTTGTGGCTTTTCTGGCGGAGTTCCGGGCCGTTTTTGAGGAACCAGCACGGGCTTCTTCTGCTGAGACTGCGTTGTTGAACCTGCGCCAAGGCAACTCATCTGTGGGAGAGTATGCTGTTCAGTTCCGCACCCTGGCCTCTGAACTTGCCTGGAACGATGCAGCTCTCATCGCCACCTTTAAGAAAGGACTCTCGCCGCAGGTCAAAGATGCGCTGGCGGCTCGGGATCTACCGTCAACTCTGGGTGGTCTCATCACACTGGCCACTCGGGTAGATGTCTGGTTTAAGGAATGCGCCGAGGAACTTCGCTCTGAGCATCCTCAAGCTCAGGTAAGACGTTTTCCTCGCCTCGCACCTGCCTTCCAAAGACCGTTCCAGCCTCCGCCTGTATCGTCTGCTGAGGAACCCATGCAGGTGGACAGAATTCGGCTCTCTCTACAAGAGCGTTCCAGAAGACGACAGGAGAACCTTTGTCTGTATTGTGCCAGTCCAGGGCACTTCATCGGGACTTGTCCTGTTCGTCCCCAACGTCTGGGAAACGCCAGCACCTAGGGCTCTTAGGAGAAGCGTCCCTAGGTGTGTGCCAAGCTTCTCCACGTCTGATTATTCCTGTGCTCCTCAGCGTAGACACCGGCACCCAGATTCAAGTTTCTGCTTTCCTGGATTCAGGCTCTACAGCGAACTTTATGGACGCAGCCCTGGTCTCCCGGCATCACTTCCCAGTGGTTCGTCTTGAGAAACCATTGTCCATTGCCTCAGTCAGTGGCCAGATTCTTTCCGTGCCCATCCGGTTTCGCACAGAACCCCTGCCTCTGCAAGTTGGAGCCTTGCATAAAGAACGACTTTCTTTTTTTGTACTACCCCAAAGCACTTCCACCCTCCTGTTGGGTCTCCCCTGGTTGCAGCAACATGCCCCTGTGCTGGACTGGTCCTCTGGGGAGATTCTCCGTTGGGGCCCGGCTTGTTCTTCTCATTGTATGGATGTCCCTCGTCCGCTCCCTGTCTGGACTTCCACCTTGTCTCCCAAGCCCCTGGAGGGGCTCCCCGCTCCATACTTGGATTTCGCAAATGTGTTCTCCAAAAAACAGGCAGAGACTCTTCCTCCACATCGTCCCTATGATTGCCCCATCGACTTGCTGCCCGGCTCTTCTCCTCCACGGGGTCGGGTGTACCCGCTCTCGGTACCCGAAACAGCCGCCATGTCTGAATATATTAAGGAAAATCTGCAAAGAGGTTTCATACGTAAATCCTCCTCTCCAGCTGGCGCAGGTTTCTGTTTTGTCACCAAGAAAGATGGCTCTCTTCGCCCCTGTATAGACTATCGTTGTCTTAACAAAGTCACCATTAAGAATCGCTACCCCTTGCCGCTGATCACGGAGTTGTTTGATCGTCTACGGGGCGCGAGAGTCTTTACCAAGTTGGATCTTCGTGGTGCCTACAATCTTATTCGCATCAGGAGGGGTGACGAGTGGAAGACTGCCTTTAACACCCGTGATGGGCATTTTGAATATTTAGTTATGCCCTTCGGACTTTGCAATGCACCAGCCGTTTTCCAGGAATTTGTTAATAATATCTTCAGGGACTTATTGTACAGCTGTGTTGTGGTTTACCTGGATGACATCCTCGTGTTTTCTGCTGATCTCGAGTCCCATCAGTCCCATGTACGGCAAGTGCTCAGTCGCCTCAGGACTAACCATCTCTATGCCAAACTGGAAAAATGCCACTTTCATCAAAGGAGCCTTCCATTCCTTGGCTACATTATTTCCGACAGAGGCCTGCAGATGGATCCCGCTAAACTGTCTGCATTTCTTCAGTGGCCACGCCCAGTGGGACTGCGTGCTATCCAAAGATTCCTGGGCTTTGCCAATTATTATAGGCAATTCATTCCACATTTTTCATCCCTGGTAGCTCCACTGGTGGCGCTAACAAAGAAAGGTGTCAATTCTCGTCTCTGGCCCCCTGCGGCTGAGGAGGCCTTCACGAGATTAAAGATGGCGTTTTCCTCTGCATCTGTTCTTACCAGACCTGATACCGAGAAGCCATTCTTTCTGGAAGTCGATGCCTCTTCCGTAGGAGCTGGAGCGGTTCTTACCCAGAAGGGGCCTAGGGGCCGAACTCTCTCCTGTGGCTTCTTCTCCAAAACATTTTCCTCCGCAGAGAGGAACTATTCTATAGGGGATCGTGAGCTTCTGGCTATCAAGCTTGCCTTGGAGGAATGGCGTCATCTGCTGGAGGGAGCTCGATTTCCACTCAGTATTTTCACGGACCACAAGAACCTCCAGTACCTGCAGACAGCTCAACGGTTGAACCCACGTAAAGCCAGGTGGTCCTTATTCTTTTCCCATTTTGACTTCGAGATCCATTTTCGCCCAGCCGAGAAAAACATCAAGGCTGACGCCCTGTCACGTGCTTCCGATGTTATGGGGGAGGACTATGCTCCGAGACACATCATTCCTCCAGAGAGGCTTGTGCTGGCAGCGCCGGTGAACCTTCGGCAATTACCTCCCGGCAAGACTTATGTACGACCTGGACTTCGAAAGAGGATCCTGACCTGGGGACATTCTTCTCGAGTGGCTGGGCACCCTGGGGTGCAGCGCTCTGTGGCCCTGATTTCCCGTTTCTATTGGTGGCCTGATTTGGTCAAGGCCGTTCGGGATTTTGTGCGGTCTTGTGCCTCTTGTGCTCGGAATAAGCCCTCATGACAAAAACCAGCTGGTCTTCTGTTGCCGTTACCCGTGCCTACCTGCCCGTGGTCTCACGTGGCTATGGACTTCATTACTGATCTGCCTCCATCATCTGGCAATACCGTTATCTGGGTGGTAACAGACCGCTTCTCTAAGATGTCCCATTTTGTCCCTCTACCAGGTTTGCCTTCAGCCCCACACCTTGCCAGTCTCTTCTTCCAGCACATCTTCCGGCTTCATGGCCTTCCCCGGCACATTGTTTCTGATTGAGGTGTTCAGTTCGTGTCCAAGTTCTGGAGATCTCTGTGCAATCAGCTGCAAGTGAAATTGGACTTTTCCTCTGCCTATCATCCTCAGTCCAACGGCCAAGTAGAGAGGGTGAATCAGACTTTGGGATGCTATCTCCGCCACTATGTGTCCGCTCGTCAGGATGACTGGGCTTCTCTTTTACCATGGGCGGAGTTTTCCTACAATTCCCTGGACTCCACTTCTGCTGGTTATGCTTCCTTCTTTATTAATTACGGACTGCACCCACGGCCTCCTCTTCCGTTACCTGTGTCTGCAGATGTTCCTACTGTGGAGGACTTGGTACAGGATCTAAAAGCCATCTGGGAACAAGTCCGTACCTCATTGCTCTAAACCTCTGCCAAGACCAAGCATCAAGCGGACAAGAAACGTTGGCCTTTTCCTGTCTTAGCTCCTGGTGACAGGGTCTGGTTATCCTCAAGGTACATCCGACTGAAGATCCCTGGCTACAAATTGGGACCCCGGTTCTTGGGTCCATTTGAAATCCTCAGTCGCATCAACCCGGTGGCCTACAAATTGCGGCTGCCTCCTAGCATGCGCATATCCAACTCCTTCCACGTTTCCCTCCTCAAGCCAGTCATCTTAAACCGCTTCACCCGACAAGTTCCTCTCCCTCCGGCCCCACAAGCGGACTCTACTGATGTCTTCGAGGTGAAGGAGATCCTGGATACTAAGACAGTGAGAGGTAGGCGGTTGTTTCTGGTAGACTGGAAGGGATTTGGTCCTGAGGAGAGATCTTGGGAGCCAGAGGATAACATCTTGGACAAGAGCCTGCTCCAACGTTTTCTCAGGCCCAAGAAGAGAGGGAGGCCGAAGGGGGGGGGGGACTGTCACGGGTGCTCCAGCGATCCCTGTCTCGGATCGCTGGCGCATCCGTGCCCCCCCGTGTGCCCCCGCTGCAGGTGGGTCTCTGCACTCACCTCTCCTGGCTCCTGCTCTTCCCTGGACTGCCGTGCGCGTCCCCGCCTCCTAGGGTGTGCGTGCGACTCCTGCCGAAAATTTAAAGGGCCAGCGCACCGCTAATTGGTGCACTGGCTGAACCTCACCTTTAAGAATCCTGCCTCTTCCTGTGTCCCCTGCTGGATCTTTGTGCCTCATAGCCTTAGAGAAAGCTTCCAAGTGAGTATTCCTGCATTCCTGTGTATTCCTGTGTTCCTGTGTATTCCTGTGTGTTCCCGCTCCTGAGTCCTGTGTTGCCGTGTTACCTGAGTTCCTCCGTGTTGCTGTGTTCCGTGTGCCTGTGTTCCCATTCCCACCTGCCTGGACCTCCTGTTGCTGATCCCGGACTTGGACCTGACGTTGCATCTCTGCCGCCTGCCCTGACCCTGTGCCTGGACCTGTCTACGAGATTGTCATCCGCTAAGGTACCTCGACCTCGGCTGCCACCCTTGGCTAGTCACACCTGGGAACGACCTAGTGGTATCCTGCCGCAACAAGTCCAACCCGCTTTGCGGCGGGCTCTGGTCAATACCAGGTGCCGCTAGGCTCCGATTCCGGGTGTTGGCTAGTTACATCTCCCTCCAGAGGATCCACTGATCCTAACATACTGGCACTTGGTACTATAATGCATCCTGCAGATATTAAGCTTAAAAACGTTCCTTTATTTGATATTGGCAAGTATGTAATGTTTATTTGCATCTGCATCTACCAGTTCCAGCTTAATTTAGTAACTGATGATTAGTGGCTTGAAGACTATAAAATCAGGGACAGAAAAGGTCAAGCTATTCTTAGCCCTGATTTTGTTTTCTTGACTGAAAATAGAAACTATTGTAACTACTGACACAGAAACTCATGAAACATAAAGTCTTTGTTGGTTATTATAACAACAGGTAAAAACATCAAACTATCAGTTTTATGCACAATTTGTTCCTCCTGTCATATTTTCATTGGAAGACAAAATTTTTTAACCAAAGCCATACAAAGGAAGGACATTGGTTGTCACAGGTGCCGACTGGCCCACAGGTAAATGGGTAGATCCGATAGATAGATAGATAGATAGATAGATAGATAGATAGATAGATAGATAGATAGCTTTTCAGCATACCTATAGATCCAAAACAGCAAAAGGAATTTATAGCCCCCCATACTCAATCTTTATTTAAGATATAGAAAACATTTTAAATGACACATAGTCCAAGAATAAAAACACAACAGCCACCCAGGAACGCATACTACTAAAATACTAGCATATAGTCCAGCAGTAGACATGAGCGAACATACTCGTCCGAGCTTGATGCTCGATCGAGCATTAGCGTACTCGTAACTGCTCGTTGCTCGGACGAGTATTTCGCCCGCTCGAGAAAATGGCAGCTCCCGCCGTTTTGCTTTTTGGCGGCCAGAAACAGAGCCAATCACAAGCCAGGAGACTCTGCACTCCACCCAGCATGACGTGGTACCCTTACACGTCGATAGCAGTGGTTGGCTGGCCAGATCAGGTGACCCTGGGATAGACTAGCCGCTGCCCGCGCTGCTCGGATCATTCTGTGTCTGGATGCCGCTAGGGAGAGAGCTGCTGGTCAGGGAAAGCGTTAGGGTGTTCTATTAGCTTACTGTTAGGCAGGAGTGATTCTACAACAACCCAACAGCCCTTCTTAGGGCTACAATAACGTTATACTTTTTTTTTTTATTTGCTTGTGGCTGGGCTTGCTGGCACTAGTATTGCAGCTAGTACCATATTGTGAGGAATTAGCAGGGGGACTTGCTACCGTTGTGTTTAGCTCTTAGTGACACACATATCCACCTCAAACACCAAAGTGGGAAAATTTATTAGGGGTTTGATTTCAATTAGGCACAGTCTGCCAGTTTCTTTTTATTTTACGTTTATTTTTTTAATAACTCAGTGTCATCTCATCTTGCATAGTAGTGTGCTTTAATACTTGGCTAGAAAATAGCCATAGGAGAATCCAAACGGCTTACTTACGCCTACAGTAGCGTTATATATATTTGATTTCTGGTTGATCTGCTGGTGGCTGTAGTTGCTGCAGTGCATCTACTAGCAAATTGTGAGCAATTTGGAGTGAGACTTGCGACCACTGTGTTTTGCGCTTAGTGACGCACATATCCATCGCAAAGGCCGAAGTGGGAAAATTTATTAGGGCCCGGGGTTGGATTTCAATTAGGCACAGTCTGCCATTTCCTTTTTTATTTTACGTTTATTTTTTTCATAACTCAGCGTCATCTCATCTGGCATAGTAGTGTGATTTAATACTTGGCTAGAAAATAGCCATAGGAGAATCCAAACGGCTTACTTACGCCTACAGTAGCGTTATATATATTTGATTTCTGGTTGATCTGCTGGTGGCTGTAGTTGCTGCAGTGCATCTACTAGCAAATTGTGAGCAATTTGGAGTGAGACTTGCGACCACTGTGTTTTGCGCTTAGTGACGCACATATCCATCGCAAAGACCGAAGTGGGAAAATTTATTAGGGCCCGGGGTTGGATTTCAATTAGGCACAGTCTGCCATTTCCTTTTTTATTTTACGTTTATTTTTTTCATAACTCAGCGTCATCTCATCTGGCATAGTAGTGTGCTTTAATACTTGGCTAGAAAATAGCCATAGGAGAATCCAAACGGCTTACTTACGCCTATAGTAGCGTTATATATATTTGATTTCTGGTTGATCTGCTGGTGGCTGTAGTTGCTGCAGTGCATCTACTAGCAAATTGGGAGCAATTTGGAGTGAGACTTGCGACCACTGTGTTTTGCGCTTTGTGACGCACATATCCATCGCAAAGACCGAAGTGGGAAAATTTATTAGGGCCCGGGGTTGGATTTCAATTAGGCACAGTCTGCCATTTCCTTTTTTATTTTACGTTTATTTTTTTCATAACTAAGCGTCATCTCATCTGGCATAGTAGTGTGCTTTAATACTTGGCTAGAAAATAGCCATAGGAGAATCCAAACGGCTTACTTACGCCTACAGTAGCGTTATATATATTTGATTTCTGGTTGATCTGCTGGTGGCTGTAGTTGCTGCAGTGCATCTACTAGCAAATTGGGAGCAATTTGGAGTGAGACTTGCGACCACTGTGTTTTGCGCTTTGTGACGCACATATCCATCGCAAAGACCGAAGTGGGAAAATTTATTAGGGCCCGGGGTTGGATTTCAATTAGGCACAGTCTGCCATTTCCTTTTTTATTTTACGTTTATTTTTTTCATAACTCAGCGTCATCTCATCTGGCATAGTAGTGTGCTTTAATACTTGGCTAGAAAATAGCCATAGGAGAATCCAAACGGCTTACTTACGCCTACAGTAGCGCTATATATATTTGATTTCTGGTTGATCTGCTGGTGGCTGTCCTTGCTGCAGTGCATCTACTAGCAAATTGGGAGCAATTTGGAGTGAGACTTGCGACCACTGTGTTTTGCGCTTAGTGACGCACATATCCATCGCAAAGACCGAAGTGGGAAAATTTATTAGGGCCCGGGGTTGGATTTCAATTAGGCACAGTCTGCCATTTCCTTTTTTATTTTACGTTTATTTTTTTCATAACTCAGCGTCATCTCATCTGGCATAGTAGTGTGCTTTAATACTTGGCTAGAAAATAGCCATAGGAGAATCCAAACGGCTTACTTACGCCTATAGTAGCGTTATATATATTTGATTTCTGGTTGATCTGCTGGTGGCTGTAGTTGCTGCAGTGCATCTACTAGCAAATTGGGAGCAATTTGGAGTGAGACTTGCGACCACTGTGTTTTGCGCTTTGTGACGCACATATCCATCGCAAAGACCGAAGTGGGAAAATTTATTAGGGCCCGGGGTTGGATTTCAATTAGGCACAGTCTGCCATTTCCTTTTTTATTTTACGTTTATTTTTTTCATAACTAAGCGTCATCTCATCTGGCATAGTAGTGTGCTTTAATACTTGGCTAGAAAATAGCCATAGGAGAATCCAAACGGCTTACTTACGCCTACAGTAGCGTTATATATATTTGATTTCTGGTTGATCTGCTGGTGGCTGTAGTTGCTGCAGTGCATCTACTAGCAAATTGGGAGCAATTTGGAGTGAGACTTGCGACCACTGTGTTTTGCGCTTTGTGACGCACATATCCATCGCAAAGACCGAAGTGGGAAAATTTATTAGGGCCCGGGGTTGGATTTCAATTAGGCACAGTCTGCCATTTCCTTTTTTATTTTACGTTTATTTTTTTCATAACTCAGCGTCATCTCATCTGGCATAGTAGTGTGCTTTAATACTTGGCTAGAAAATAGCCATAGGAGAATCCAAACGGCTTACTTACGCCTACAGTAGCGCTATATATATTTGATTTCTGGTTGATCTGCTGGTGGCTGTCCTTGCTGCAGTGCATCTACTAGCAAATTGGGAGCAATTTGGAGTGAGACTTGCGACCACTGTGTTTTGCGCTTAGTGACGCACATATCCATCGCAAAGACCGAAGTGGGAAAATTTATTAGGGCCCGGGGTTGGATTTCAATTAGGCACAGTCTGCCATTTCCTTTTTTATTTTACGTTTATTTTTTTCATAACTCAGCGTCATCTCATCTGGCATAGCAGTGTGCTTTCATACTTGGCTAGAAAATAGCCATAGCAATAGGATAGCATCGTTTGGTTTTAAAAACTAAAAAACACACAAAAAAAAAAAACCACAAAAAAAAGTTAAAAAAAAAATTAAAGTTATAACTCTCATTTTCAAAATGTTTAACCCAAGGGCTAGGGGTAGAGGACGAGGGCGGGGACGTGGGCGTCCAACTACTGCAGTGGTCAGAGGCCGTGGTCCTGGGCGGGGTGAGACACCACCTGCTTATGAGGGAGCAGGGGAACGCCGCAGAGCTACACTCCCTAGGTTCATGTCTGAAGTTACTGGGACTCGTGGTAGAGCACTGTTGAGGCCAGAACAGTGCGAACAGGTGATGTCGTGGATTGCCGACAATGCTTCGAGCAATTTGTCCACCAGTCAGTCTTCCACGCAGTCCACCCATGTCACCGAAATCGGCACTCCTCCAGCTCCTGCACCTCAGCCTCCTCCCCCCCAGTCTGCCCCCTCCCAGCAAAATTTGCCATTTGAACCGGCATACTCTGAGGAACTGTTTTCTGGACCCTTCCCACAGTCACAAACCACTTGTCCGGTTGCTGATGAGCAATTTTCCGATGCCCAGGTTTTCCACCAGTCGCAGTCTGTGGGTGATGATGACCTTGTTGACGTACTGGAAGAAGTGTGTAAAGAGGTGTCCGACGATGAGGAGACACGGTTGTCAGACAGTGGGGAAGTTGTTGTCAGGGCAGGAAGTCCGAGGGGGGAGCAGACTGAGGGATCGGAGGATGATGAGGTGACAGACCCAAGCTGTGTTGAGAGAACGGGTGAACACAGTGCTTCTGAGACGGAGGAGAGTCCTCGACCAGAACAGGTTGGAAGAGGCAGTGGTGGGGCCAGACGGAGAGGCAGGGCCAGAGCTGGTGCATCAGCGCCAACTAGTGAAGCTCCCGTGGCGAGGGCTCCTGCGGCGAGGGCTAGATTTTCAGAAGTCTGGAGGTTCTTTAAGGAAACACCGGATGACCGACGGACTGTGGTGTGCCACATTTGCCAAACCAGGATCAGCAGGGGTTCCACCACTAATAGCTTAACTACCACCAGTATGCGCAGGCATATGAATGCTAAACACCCCACTCAGTGGCAACAAGCGCGTTCACCTCCGGCCGTGCACACCACTGCTCCTTCCCCTGTGTCAGCTGATAGTCAGCCCCCTGCCCAGGACCCTGCCACAAAAACCCCATCGTCGCCTCCACGATCCTCCACAGCATCCACCAGCGTTCAGCTCTCCATACCCCAGACGCTGGAGCAGAAACGCAAATATAGTGCAACCCACCCGCACGCCCAAGCCCTTAATGTGCACATCTCCAGATTACTAAGCCTGGAGATGCTGCCCTATAGGCTAGTAGAGACCGAGGCCTTTCGCAGCCTCATTGCGGCGGCCGCCCCTCGGTATTCGTTCCCCAGCCGCCACTACTTTTCCCGATGTGCCGTCCCAGCCCTGCACCAGCACGTGTCAGACAACATAATCCGTGCCCTGACCAACGCCGTTTCTGACAAGGTCCACCTGACCACGGACACGTGGACGAGTGCTGCCGGGCAGGGCCACTATATATCGCTGACGGCACATTGGGTTAACTTGGTGGAGGCTGGGACCGAGTCTGACCCTGCGGCTGGTCATATACTGCCGACGCCAAGGATTGCGGGGCCTACCTCGGTCCAGGTGTTTCAGGCCTACTATGCCTCCTCCTCCTCCCACCCCTCCTCCACCTCCTCCTCCAAACGACCATCCGTGGGCATGGCGCCATCAGTCGGTAGCTCTAGGCACAGCAGCAGTGCCGTCGCTAAGCGACAGCAGGCGGTGCTCAAACTGCTGAGCCTAGGCGATAAAAGGCACACCGCCCAAGAACTATTACAGGGCATCACGGCGCAGACTGATCTGTGGCTGGCACCGCTGAACCTGAAGCCAGGCATGGTTGTGTGTGACAACGGCCGTAACCTGGTGGCGGCTCTGCAACTCGGCAGACTGACACATGTGCCATGCCTGGCCCATGTGTTAAATCTGATAGTTCAGCGTTTCCTCAAGACATACCCCAATCTGTCTGATTTGCTCACGAAGGTGCGCCGCATCTGTGCGCATTTCAGGAAGTCCAGCACAGATGCTGCCACTCTCAGGGCAGCGCAGCGCCGCCTCCAACTGCCCGCTCACCGACTGTTGTGCGACGTGCCCACGAGGTGGAATTCAACACTGACCATGTTATCCAGAGTTTACCAGCAGCACCGAGCGATTGTAGACTGCCAGATGTCAACTTCCACCAGAACTGGTAGTCAGGTCAGTCAGCTTCCTCAAGTCTACAATGAGGAGTGGACGTGGATGTCTGATATCTGTCAGGTGCTGAGTAACTTTGAGGAGTCAACACAGATGGTCAGTGGCTATGCCGCCATCATCAGCCTCACCATCCCGCTGCTTGGCCTGTTGAAAAACTCTCTGGTCAGCATGAGGTCGGAAGCTTTGCGCTCCTCACAAGAGACGGGGGAAGAAGATTCCCTTGTTGATAGCCAAAGCACCCTTAGGTCTGTTTCTCAGCGCATATCGGAGAAGGTGGAGGTGGAGGAGGATGAGGAGGAAGAGGAGGAGAATGTTGGCGAGACACAAGAGGGGACCATTGTTGAGTCCTTCACTGTTGAGCGTGTATGGGCAGAAGAAGAGGAGAGGAGGAGGAGTTGGAGGAGGAGGAAATGGACAGTCAGGCCAGTGAGGGGAGTGAATTCTTACGCGTTGGTACTCTGGCGCATATGGCAGATTTCATGCTAGGCTGCCTATCCCGTGACCCTCGCGTTCAAAGAATTTATTCCAGCACCGATTACTGGGTGTTCACTCTCCTGGACCCACGGTACAAGCAAAATCTTTCCACTCTCATCCCTGGAGAGGAAAGGAGTGTGAGAATGCATGAATACCAGCAGGCCCTGGTGCACAAGCTGAAACAGTATTTCCCTTCTGACAGCGCTAGCGGCAGAGTGCGTAGTTCTGCGGGACAAGTAGCGAGGGAGAGTAGGCGAGCAGGCAGCTTGTCCAGCACTGGCAAGGGTACGCTTTACAAGGCTTTTGCCAGCTTTATGTCACCCCAGCAAGACACTGTCACCTGTCCCCAGTCTCGGCAGAGTAGGGCTGATCTTTACAGAAAGATGGTGAGGGAGTACGTAGCTGACCATACCATCGTCCTAAATGATCACACAGCTCCCTACAACTACTGGGTTTCAAAGCTGGACATGTGGCACGAACTGGCGCTGTACGCCTTGGAGGTTCTTGCCTGCCCTGCCGCTAGCGTCTTGTCCGAGCGGGTTTTCAGTGCAGCTGGTGGCATCATCACCGATAAGCGTACACGCCTGTCGACTGACAGCGCTGACAGGCTGACGCTTATCAAGATGAATAAAGCCTGGATTTCTCCTAATTTCCAATCTCCTCCAGGTGAAGGAAGCTCAACCTGAATAATTTATCCACTCCTCCTCCTCCTCATTTTCCTCCTTCTCCTCCTCTTTGTACAGTAAAGCAGAGGAAACTGGCTATTTTTTGACAGGGCCCACTGGCTCTAGCTATAGTACTTTATGCATTTAATTTTTATGGAGGGCCACCGACCCAGTCCTCTGTTTTAAACAATTTTTGGGAGTGCCACATACAGGCACTCAATCTATTCAATTTTTCTGGAGGGCCACCTACCTGCTCCTCTGGTTTGAAAACTTTTTGGGACTGCCACATACAGGCACTCAATCTATTCCATTTTTCTGGAGGGCCACCTACCTGCTCCTCTGGTTTGAAAACTTTTTTGGACTGCCACATACAGGCACTCAATCTATTCAATTTTTCTGGAGGGCCACCTACCTGCTCCTCTGGTTTGAAAACTTTTTTGGACTGCCACATACAGGCACTCAATCTATTCCATTTTTCTGGAGGGCCACCGACCCGGTCCTCTGTTTTAAACAATTTTTGGGAGTGCCACATACAGGCACTCAATCTATTCCATTTTTCTGGAGGGCCACCTACCTGCTCCTCTGGTTTGAAAACTTTTTTGGACTGCCACATACAGGCACTCAATCTATTCCATTTTTCTGGAGGGCCACCTACCTGCTCCTCTGGTTTGAAAACTTTTTTGGACTGCCACATACAGGCACTCAATCTATTCAATTTTTCTGGAGGGCCACCTACCTGCTCCTCTGGTTTGAAAACTTTTTTGGACTGCCACATACAGGCACTCAATCTATTCAATTTTTCTGGAGGGCCACCTACCTGCTCCTCTGGTTTGAAAACTTTTTTGGACTGCCACATACAGGCACTCAATCTATTCCATTTTTCTGGAGGGCCACCTACCTGCTCCTCTGGTTTGAAAACTTTTTTGGACTGCCACATACAGGCACTATCCAAATTGAATTGTCTCCATAGCAGCCTCCACACGTTGTCTCCATTGCTACCTCCAAAAGTCGTCCATATAGCTGCCTCCATACATCGTCCCTTTATCAAACGAGGTGTGTCAGGCTAAAATTTGGGTTGTTTTCATGGATTCCACATCAAAGTTTTTAACTTTGTCGCCACCCTGCTGTGTTATCCACAAAATACACTGGCAAACTTTTACCATTTACGGATATTATTTCAGCGCTTCTTGCGCATCTGTTTACATTCCCCTCACCCGCCATATCCTAAACTTATAAGAACGCTACTACACTTGATCTTATACAAAAGGTTCTTAGAAGTGCTGTTTGGGGAGTAGCCTAGAGACAGGGGCTTGGATTGGCGAAAGCTCGTCTGGCAGCGGAGCGCCAGTTCCATGCCAAGAACCAACTAACATAGTTTTAACTGCAGCACCTTTAATCTACTACTAGTTCACTGCCTCCATACATGGCCGCCTTATCAAACGTGCTGTGTCAGGCAGAATTTTGGGTTGTTTTCATGGCTTCCACAACAAACTTGTTAACTTTGTCGCCACCCTGCTGTGTAATCCTCAAAATATACTGGCAAACTTTTACCATTTACGGATATTATTTCAGCGCTTCTTGAGCATCTGTTTACATTCCCCTCACCCGCCATATTCCAAACTTATAAGAACGCTACTACACTTAACTTGGTGCAGGCTGGGACCGAGTCTGACCCTGGGGCTGGTCATATACTGCCGACGCAGAGGATTGCGGGGCCTACCTCGGTCCAGGTGTTTCAGGCCTACTATGCCTCCTCCTCCTCCCACCCCTCCTCCACCTCCTCCTCCTCCGAATTACCATCCGTGGGCATGGCGCCATCAGTCGGTAGCTCTAGGCACAGCAGCAGTGCCGTCGCTAAGCGACAGCAGGCGGTGCTCAAACTGCTGAGCCAAGGTGATAAAAGGCACACCGCCCAAGAGCTATTACAGGGCATTCCACATCAAACTTGTTAACTTTGTCGCCACCGTGCTGTGTAAGCCACAAAATATACTGGAAAACTTTTTTCATTTACGGATATTATTTCAGCGCTTCTTGCGCAGATGTTTACATTCACCTCACCCGCCATATCCCAAACTTATAAGAACGCTACTACACTTGATCTTATACAAAAGGTTCTTAGAAGTGCTGTTTGGGGAGTAGCCTAGAGACAGGGGCTTGGATTGGCGAAAGCTCGCCTGGCAGCGGAGCGCCAGCTCCATGCCAAGATTCAACTAACATAGTTTTAACTGCAGCACCTTTAATCTACTACTAGTTCACTGCCTCCATACATGGTCCCCTTATCAAACGAGCTGTGTCAGGCAGAATTTTGGATTGTTTTCATGGCTTCCATGTTAACTTTGTCGCCACCCTGCTGTGTAATCCACAAAATATACTGGCAAACTTTTATCATGTACCGATATTATTTGAGCGCTTCTTGCTCACCTCCTTTGGTTCCTCTCTGCCACCCATTGGTTTGAAGCCTGAGTCCATTTAGGGTATGTCGCCATGCCACTCTCTAGCCTGCCGCTGCTGCCGCTGCCTCTGCATGCCGTCCCCTATAGTGTCAGGGTCAATTATTGGATGTTTTAGATGCTATCTAGCTTCATTCTGTCACTCTGTCATGGCCATGCTGTTGCCCATAATTTTGGCATAATGGTGCGATTAAGCAGCCTCAGAGGCATCCATGCATGCTGCCCCTGCTGTTTCCTGTCCATTTCCGTGGTGTTTCCATCCTTTTCTGAGGTTCCCAGGTGTTTGGCCAAGCTTCCCTGTGCAGAGCCTTGGTCCCCTTGAAAAATGCTCGAGTCTCCCATTGACTTCAATGGGGCTCGTTACTCGAAACGAGCACTCGAGCATCGGGAAAAGTTTGTCTCGAATAACGAGTACCCGAGCATTTTAGTGCTCGCTCATCTCTATCCAGCAGTCATCAGGGGTAGACTGTGTGGTGCAACCATAACCACAACACACAGATACATATCTGAGAAAGCCTAGAGGAATATATACAATAAGCAGGGAGTATGGACTACAGCAATCACAGTGGTAGACACCTACAGGCCAGTTACAAACCATGTAGTGCAGCCCCTGAACTGCTGGACTAAATGCTACTGTTTAGTGGTAAGTATTTTTATCCTTGGACTTAGCGCCATTCAAAAATGTTATGATTTGATGCTTTCTATATATAGGCAGTCCCCGGGTTACATACAAGATAGGGTCTGTAGGTTTGTTCTTAAGTTGAATTTGTATATAAGTCGGAACTGAATGTTTTATCATTGTAATCCCAGACAGAACTTTTTTGGTCTCTGTGACAATTGGATTTTAAAAATGTTGGGTTGTCATAAGAATCAGGATTAACACTAAAGCTTCATTACAGACACATTTGATGTAACAGCTGATTATTGTAGCCTAGGACTAAAGTACAATAAATTACCAACATCCAGAGGTCTGTTTGTAACTAGGGGTCGTATGTAAGTTGAGTGTTCTTAAGTAGGGGACAGCCTGTATTGAATAAAGATGATCTGATATTTTTGTACATGTGGACTGATGAGTATTGACTGAATCTGTGTGGACTTTAAATTGTGACTTTTTGTGAATCTTTGTATACAGGCAGTCCCCAACTTACAAACACAAGATCTACAGACCACTGAGTTACAATCGGATCTCTCTGCACACTGTGAGCTCTCTGGATGGTGGTAATTTATGAACTTGAGCCCCAGGCTGCAGAGTCAACATTAGAGTTCTGAAAATCATCTGCAATGAAGATTTATTGTATCCTTGTTCAAATGACAGCCCTAAATTATGAAAATCCAAATTTCACAGAGGCAAAAAAAAAATACTTTGTCTGTAATTACACTTACAAAATATAAGTTCCAATATCCAAAAATGAACTTAAGAACAAACCTACATTACCTATCCTTTACGTGCCCTGAGGCTGCCTGTGTTGTAGAGGCAGTGGATGACTAAGATGAGTATGATTCCTCCACCCTCTTGTTCATGCTTCTGGCTCTGTCACTTTGCTGCATCTTGATGTTGATGAGTGGGTGTGCATTTTTTAATCACAAAGGGCCTAAGTTAAAGAGGACCTTATTCTACTGTCACCAACCCCAACTTTTTGAATCTTCAATAGGCACTGTTCTGTTCTACAGGAAAATTCCAACTGAGTTGGATTTCTCTTTAGTTCATTGCCTTTATATTTTGTTTATAAAAACAAACTATTAACAGGTCTATTTAAAGGGAACCTGTCAGCATAAATTGACCTAATAAACCACTACCAGTGTGTTGCCAAGCAGCTGAACACGTTTCTTTCATGAACCAGTGTGGATGCAGCATCCAGAAAATCAACTTTGAAGTGAAATGTAAATTGGATGTATAAAGTCAAGGAGGCAGAGATTTTAACATTGAAATCAGACTCTCTCTTCCTCATGAACCCCCCTTCACTGTAATTGATGGTCCTGCATCAGAGAAATCGCTAACCAGATCTAGTAAAGTGTGATGCATGATGTCCATGACAGAGGACCAGGCATTCAGAGTTGACTTGACTTTAAACAACCTCCTTGACTTTAAACAACAAATTTACATCTCACTTCAAAGTTGATTTTCTGGATGATACCATCACACTGGACCTTGAAAGAAACACAAACAAAAGTTGTTATGCTGTTTGAGAATATACTGGTAATGGTTTATTAGGCCACTTGCTGATGACAGGCTATGTAGCTTGTATGAACAGCCTTACTGGTATTACATAATGGCTCTCCCATCATCTGACTGACAGACTGCTTTAAAGAAAATGTGGGAACATGAACACATTACAACCTTTGGCAGCAGCTAATATTCTTTTCAGCAGGTATATTTTAGGTATATTTTTATCAGCATTATTAGGACTAAATCTGAAATACGTCCAAGACACAGAAGATATAAAGTACAAATCTTCTTCTTTTGATTTTGGCTTACAAATACTTTATTTATGGTGTTTGTCCACATATATTTTTGCATTACATTTAACGAGCCTTCCTGCGATGTGTTGAAATCCGGTGCTTACACATGGCTTTACAGAGATGACTGGATCAATATCTAGAATTACTGAGCTATTTCAGGCTAACAATGGCTGCATACTTTATTCTATTCCAAAGCATAGCATGCATACCACACTTACATTGTGAGGGCAGCATGAATCCTTTATTATACCCTGATCTGAGATCTAGAGTCCTAGCTGTCAATGTCCATCTTGTGGTCTGAGGTGTGAGAATCCTTAGATGGCTGCCGCCTCTGCTCTCTAAAGGGGTCATTCCACAGACTTGTCAGCCTGTTGCTTATTACAGCATTGCCATTACTCATGGAAAAATTGCCCGACTGTCATCACTGTAGCATAGGCATTTATATTTCATAAACAGCCAGTGAGAGGCTTTAGTTCTGGATTACATGCAGTTCATCACTAATGCTTTCAACTTGTTACTAAGTTTTATTCTTTCCCGTACCTACACAAATCCCATATGAATAAAAAACAGAAGAATCTGGGAAAAGCTGTCTTTCGGCCTACGCGAAAGATGGGAAATGTGTTTCCATCCTTAGAGGAATAACCCTGAATCATAAAAGGCTGTATGTAGCTTAGAACTTGGATCTCTCATAGTAACCATCTACATATGACATACACATATGGTTGTCCATGTAATTCAAACATGGCACCAGTCTGCAGGAACCAGTGTCATAGAGAAGCTCATCATAGATTGTTGGGAATTCCTCATAATGTTATATGTGTACCAAAATAGGGGTTAAGGAAGAAGATTGTCTTCATGATACTACACCTTTAAGCACAAGTCAGTAGTGTTCTAAGAAATTGGGTCATAATGAGCATTTTTTTCAGAATTAAGCTCAATTTAACAATATCTTGGTGGCATGAATATATTATGCTTTTGTAAGGAAATCAACCAATGGAAAAACCAAACATAAAACTTTTCAGTATTTGTGTTTTTATTTAATTAAATGCATTATATGTACATTTTTATATCAGTATACTTTAATGAAGCATCTTGTTCTTGTGTCTTGTGTTACTGCTTTATATTAATAATCATATGTTGATTTAATTCATTGAATACAAGCATGGTACCATTGGACAAAGATCTTTCCTTTACTCCAAAAATGGTGCATAATTATTGAGGAGTATAGCGCCACAAAATTCTGTTGTACCTCAAGTTATTTATACCCCCTTTTCTACATGACAAAATGCTGTATCACAATGATGGTGTTTTTGCATTAATAGATGGCATATTACTTGTGCACATTAACAGCAAGAACTTCCATTGTGATCAATTGGATTTCATGTTGTATATATTATTGAAACAAAAAATAAAACAATTGACTATTTTAGTGGATAAACCGCAATGTTTAGTTTTGGTCATCAAGTATAGATCTTAGAAAACGTCCTTGTACACTGTTTCATGATAACTGATGACAGTACAAGCTGTTACACCCAGGAGGCAGATGATACCAATGCCACACTAAGCTCCTTGCCAAGCCTTTTAGTTTTAGACTTTCTTGTCAGCACTTATTTATTGAGGTTTGAGGCTCAATGTTAAGTGTTTTTCTTCCCTGGTATTTTCATCAACACACTCAATGTCCTCATCATTTGTATCAGTATTAGGAGTTAGCTAGCAGTCTATTGCCCTAAACCCTGAACTTTTAAAATACAATCCTTTTGCTGAAAAATTCCTATGATTATCATTAATTGTGGCAAATAAAGTAACCAATCAACTATTTAGGACTCTGGTGATCAGGGCCCCCACACTAATATCCTCAGGAAACTAATACGGTTTAAATACAATTGGTCTGTTTTAACTCATTGGTGAATAGGTCTTTTCTAGTCATAACACCTTAACACCAATTGTGGATTATAATTTAGGCAATTTGGACAGTAGCCTGAGGCCCGAGCCTTCTCGGGGGCCCTCTGCCACTAAAACCACCAACCAAATTTTATACTCAAAAGGACCTTCACCAATGAAATCGGTTCTTGCTCTAAATACACATGTACACAACAGCCATTTCAGAACCTTTGAACGTCCTCCAAAGGTCCTGATACCACAGATTGAAAGCAGCAGAAGGGACACATTCTCCAAGAAGCTTGATTCATGTACTATATGTAGTACATGACTTCTGGACTTGTCGGGGCTATAATATTCATATAGCCCAGGGCCCATGGACGTGTTAATCGGCCCCTGCTCAAGACTACATTTATATAATGTTTTAGAGGATTCCTGGCATTTCCTAACAACAGAGAGCTACATCATATTGTACTGTATGTTTAAACAGTAAGATCAACAGTAAGTTAGGTCCATAAATATTTGGAGTGTGACACAATTTTTTTAACTTTACTGAGGCTATAGTAAAATAATGAATATGGACATGAAGCCCTGACTTTCAGCTTTCATGTGAGTGTATCCACATTAAAATTTGATTAATGGATTGTGAGTTTATGCTCCTTATCATGTGTCACACTGTTTTTAAAGGGACCAAAACAGGGGTAGGGGTGGGCAATTCCTCCATTATATCATTCTCAATTAAGCAGATTAAATGCCTGCAGCTAATTTAAGGAGTGGTACTTGCATTTGGCAGATTTTGTGACAAAGAAGACATGTGGTTAAAGAAGCTCTCCATTTGACGGCTGTATATAGATGTATTACTGAGGGGGAGGTGGCTGTATATAGTTGATTACTGGGGTGAGGCAGCTGTATATAGATGTATTACTGGGGTTGAATGGGCTGTATATAGATGTATAACTGTGGGTGGGGGAGGCTGTACATAGATGTATTATTGGGGGTGAGGCAGCTGTATATAGATGTATTACTGAGAGGGCATCAGCTATATATAGATGCATTACTCAGGGCTCACAGCTGTGTATAGATGTACTACTGGGGGTGAGGTGGCTGTGTATAGATGTTATACTGGGGTTGATGCGGCTGTATATAGATTTGTTACTAAGGGGTAGGCAACTGTATATTGATGTATTTCTGGGGATGAGACAGCTGTATATATGTATTACTAGGGGTGAGATGGCTGTATATAAATGCATTATTAAGGGGAGGTGGCTGTGTATAAATGTATTACTTAGTGTGAGGTTGCTTTATATAGATGTATTACTAAGGGGGAGGTGGTGTTATATAGATGTATTACTGAGGGGGAGGCAGCTATATATAGATGTAGAAAAATTACTCTGACCGGAGCTCCAACAATTTTTTATAAATTCTTTATGAATCCAACACGGTATATTGCTTGACGCATCGATCTTTTTCAATGAGTATTGCACGTCTCCACAGGTTTCTGACAAGAATAGGTCACCATTCAGACCAACTCCATCGTGTTTCCTAATCCTCCTTCATTGCCATCTTTCTTTAAGACAATTTCACTAGAAGAAATACGCGTACGGATAGTGTAGTATATTTTTTGTCGTTTAAAATTTTATTAAAAATAAACTCACAAAACGTTTGTAAAAATGCGCATATCTAGACATAAGCAGGACGCCAGTCACACATGTCCACCCGACCCTGGGTTTCGCCTACACAGCTTCTTCCGGGGCGTTGGACAAAGAATATACTACACTATCCGTACGCGTATTTCTTCTAGTGAAATTGTCTTAAAGAGAGGTGGCAATGAAGGAGGATTAGGAAACGCGATGGAGTTGGTCTGAATGGTGACCTATTCTTGTCAGAAACCTGTGGAGACGTGCAATACTCATTGAAAAAGATTGATGCGTCAAGCAATATACTGTGTTGGATTCATAAAGAATTTATAAAGGATTGTTGGAGCTCCGGTCAGAGTAATTTTTCTCTTTCTTTTGTTTTAATTGTGGGACTGTTTGTGGACCGGTCCTGAGCCGTTGTTAGCTCCTAGGAGCCAAGTGTGCAACACATTAAGATTGTTATATATAGATGTATTGGTAGGTGGTTGGCGGCTGTATATAGATATATTACTGGGGATGAAGCGCCTGTATAAGGATTCATTTCTGTGGGAGGCTGTATATAGATGTTTTACTGGGGTTGAGGCAGCTGTGTATAGATGCATTACTGAGGGTGAGGTGTATATAGATGTATTACTGAGGGGGAGGCAATTTTATATAGATGTATTACTGTGGGTGAGGCCGCTGTATAAAGATGTATTGCTGAGGGGAGGGTGGCTGTATATAGATGTGGATAGTGGGTAGTGAGCAGGCTGATGTGTATGTATTTTGCATTCAGTGGAAGCCTGCACCATATGTTATGCCCAGGAGCCACCACCAATCTTAATCCGGCCCTGATTTGGTTGATGATAAAAGCATTATACACTGCATTACACTGCACTTATTGGGCTGTATTATTTAAGCAGTCAGATTAAAATTAAACACCTAATACTAGAGAAGATTTTACAGGAGGAGCCTGTGGAGCAGTAGCATACAGTATGATGGTAATGTGAACAATGGGCATGTGCAATGGTATTTTTGTTTACAGTTAACCAATATGGACACTGGCCTCGTCTTCAGAAAGGGGGTTCAATGTTGTAGAACTTCCTTATCTGTTGAGGAGAGATCCATTTAAAGTCTGTTGAAAGTATATATTTCTTCTTAAATAATCTAACATATTTATTTTTGCTTAGTCAGACAGATGACTTTAATATCAATGTTATGGTAAACAAAATCATTTTAGATTTACAAAATCATTTTACACTCCCATTTTTTCAAACATTTAATAGAATATTACAGTAATATATAATATATAACAGTTTAGGTTTTACATGAGAACACATTTTTTTTATTAACATTTATTAGTTCTGTTATGAGATGACAAATGAATATCATGTTATAGATAAATAAATAAATGGTAATATTTTTGTATATGTGCGGAGATGCACATATTTTACCTATTTCACAACCACACTAAACCTTTATGTAACCCTTTGTAGTATATTACAGAAAGGTGCCTCTTTGTCTACTTGCGTTGGCTCTCTCATTCCTTCTTTATCCTTTTCTCACTTTGATATTTCTGCTGAATTCAATATTGTTTGTAAAATGGATACAAAGTCATTGAGGTGTAAGATTATATAGAATGCAAAATTACTGACTAGAGAGTGGAAAACTGGTAGTCATGTAATCACCATGAACAGAGTAATGAACGACTGAGTTAGGCAAAGTCTACTGAAAGTAAGGCCTCATTCATATGACCGTCTGGGGGATGCATATGTGGCTGCAAATTTAGACGGCAATGGTGGCCAGGGGAACGGTGCCAAACGTGTGGTATCGTTTGGAGCCGTACATCAGAAAAAGATAGAGCATGCTCTATCTTCTCCTGTGTGTGAGGCACTGTTTTCTATGAAGAGGGAAGGGGGGAAAGCAGCGCTCACCCCTCCTCCACTCCAGCGCCCCACCGTATGCTCCCCCGGCTACGGCCGGTCAGCCATACCTGTGTGTGAATGTTCCCTTTACCCTTTAAGGCCTTATATTAATTTGTATTGTGCAAACTACAACTTCTGTGAATAACTTGCTTTCATTTCTTAACCAAATGCATCCTTGCAAATACAATCACTTACTGATACATTTATTTGAAATATAAAAGACTGGTAATATGAACGGAGAACATTTTTTTTGTGTGTAGATCAATATTAATATTCAAAAGAAAAACATCATTTAAAATAAATAATTCCCTAGAAAAAACTCAGCACAAACATTATATCCTACACAGTTCACACGTGCACTTCGGTGTACACCCTGCTAGTATGCTAAACCTAATGCAAACTACAGTCTGCAGGAATAGTTGAAACATTAGAAGCAGATTGCTTTATAGTATATGGATTTTGAAATCCACTGTTCTTCCAGAGTGCTTAGTATTAGAATTATTGCATTGAATATGCACAACTATAAGAAAGGAAATACATTTGAATATAGATCCCATGGGATACTTATACAATCATCTTCAGATGTAAAGAGATTGCACTCCCTTGTGCCGATGCAGACCGAATAGTATGAATTCTATAGGCTGTAGTTATTTGCAAAGTACAAAGCAATAAGGATACTAGTCATCATACTAGTTTTAATTCCATTCTAGTGGCTTATTAATGTAGAAAGTATATCATTCACAGTGAACCCCCGATGTTTTCATAGAGATTACTGTTTTGATGTATTATTAAGAATATTTATGTAAAGCAGTTATAGAATGAAAGACACCTATTTTATGGCATGCTGTGCCTGTTTATACTTTTATATAGTAACACCCCCATCAGCTCTTCTGTGCCAGAGGCTCCTGTAGTACAAAACCAGACCAAAGAGTTGTAGGGTGCACTGGCAAAGCAAGGCCCAAGGCATATCTCTTCATTTTTCGCTATGTGCACCTAGAAGCAACTAGAATTCATGGCTAAAAGGTCATCAGCACACGTTAGAGTTGCTTAATTTGTTTGGTAATGACAAAAGGACATTGCACACCTTATAAATATGCATGTTGGAAGAGCTTTGGTTTATAATTTATTCAGTCCTATAAACTAAGCCTTCTGTATTTGCTAAAGTCTGCTGCATTAGATACCTGATTAATTCTGATAATAACAATGTCATAATAATTAGGAAAAAAAAATAGCTTTTCTATATTTAGGTATTATATCTAAAGTCAATTAACTCCATCAGCATTCTTGATATCAGCCATGCAAGACTCAGTTTAGCATATTAATAAACAGAGCTGAATGAGATTTGTCAGCACTGGTGAAATAGATATTTTAGAGCAGATCCGTAGGACTTATCAATGGATTTAAGCTGCTGTGTTTGCTTTAGGTTCAGGTTCTCCGCCATAAAGTTGTCTCTTTTGTTCCTCTTGTAGGGACTGCAACATATTAAGTCTGAATTCCAGCCTCTGCTTCCACTCTTCTCTTAATCTGGAATAATCCAAGATATACTGTTATATTATATATTTTAGTTTTTTCTTATGGTATACAACAATTCTAAATTTTGATAAAAATTGTTACAAGGTTAAATGGAAGTTCTATGGATAAAGAACTTTTAAATAAAGATGTATTTTAGAAAAAAAACTTGAATAGTTGAGAAATACAATGGTGCTTTCCAATACAGGCAGTCCCCTACTTAAGAACACCCGATTTACAGAAGACCCCTAGTTACAAACGGACCTCTGGATATTGGTAATTTACTGTACTTTATCCTCAGGCTACAATAAACATCTATAACAGTTATCACAGGTGTCTGCAATTAAGCTTTATTGTTACTACTGGTTCTTATGACAACCCAACATTTTTAAAATCCAATTGTCACAGAGACCAAATTTATCTGGGACTACAATTGTAAAATATACAGTTCCGACTTACATACAAATTCAACTTAAGAACAAACCTACAGAACCTATCTTGTATGTAACCCGGAGACCACTTGTACTTTAAGAATAGATACGAATGAGTCATTCAATATGTGCTTCAGTGAAGCTTTGACAATTTTTTGTAAGATTCGGACCTGGTCTGAATCAATTCAGTCATAATGATGTTGCTAATTGTCCCGCTAATGAGGCCAAAAAGGTCTAATTTCATAATTATTTTTACAAATTTTTTCATTTTCAGTTTTCTCTAAACGAATAATAATAGAGGCCTAACGGATGTGGTGAAAATGGACAATAACAAAAACCATTAGAAAACCCATTGATGTTTTAACTGCATTGTTAGACCTTTTTATACAAGATTTTATACTGTTTATACAAGCCATTCTTAAATTTTCAAATTCAATTATGTGCCTTAAACTCAGCAGATTTGTACCAAATCTTTGAATTGATGAATAAATTTGCTCATCTCTACTATGAAGCCAGCAATAATGGAGAGAGAGAGAAAGAAAGAGAGCAGCAAAAGAAGGATAGCTGAAATAAGAATAGATACTCACAGAATTTTATCTCCTACACCATGTCAATAGCCACTCACTAGGAAGTAGAATTACAGGTACTGAATAAAATACTGGGGCTCATTTACTAAGGGCTCCGCAGCCGCACTTTCGTCAGGTTTCCCGAATTTTTCTGCTTTGCGCCGTATTCCACCGGGATTTTGGTGCATGCAATCAGATTTCACCACAATCGTGCCGGCTTTCATGCGACATAAATCAGGGGGCGTGGCCGACGGAAAACCTGACGAATTCGGAAAAACTGCAGAATTTAAAAAACGAAGTGTGTTGCAAAATCAAGCACTCACATGCACCGAGAAGAACCCGGTGCAGTAGCGACACCTTGTGGACATCGGGTATGACCTTAGTGAATTGCCGAAAGACCCGAATCCTCGTCAGAGAACGCGCCGCTGGATCGCGACAGGACCGGGTAAGTAAATCTGCCCCACTGTATTGGATGCAAGCAAGTCAAAAGAGACTGATCTTCATGAAAGTTCCTTGTTTCTCCCTAAAACTCTTAAAGAGGGTTGTTGTAACTTTCCATGTTATCTCCCATGCAGAGAAAATCGAGTATGCACTCTAACGCTCTATGTCTATGTGTTACTCTATGTGTTGGAAATTGAGTAACACAGCACTTGGCTATGTATGACACTCCAATTCACTAAGAAAATCTTGGACTCCAGTCACACTGTATAGGTTGCAGGGAGTTTTTTATTGATACAGACAATTATACGTGACGTTTCGGTCAACAATAGACCTTTATCAAACTCAGTCTGTAAAGTGGAATCAGTAAAGGGAGGTATGCTTGTAGCAATGTAGCGCTGCCCAGAAGGAATAGCGGTCTGTGCCGCTTAGTGGAGTGTGGCGCTATTCTCATTTCTGAGAGTCATTTCTAAAAATAATCAGAACTGTGTGCTATAACGAATCGTGTACCTGTGTGACATCACATGACCATGAATAGGTTTTTATCCACAGGATGTAAAAACTTGAATGATGGAAAGCAGAGATCTAAATTCAGTATGCAAGATAAATACACAAATACATATTCTTTCCCAATGCAATCTACTGATATAATACTGTAAAGAGCAGCAGTCTACCAATATGTAAGCCTTTCTGGCTGCTATAAATAATAGCAGACATTTATTACTTATAAAAAAGTAAGAAAACAGATTTTTTACTTTATAGTATATTTTTCCTGATTTGCCATTTTTCTTAGAACTAATTGGTAAAAGAATGCCATAAATTGTGAGTAAAGTCCCTGTTTTTGTTAATTTTTCTACAATTTTCTAAAAGCCTGAAAGAATCCTTGCCTTTGAACATTTGGAATAATATGTTTCCATCCCGTCATCCGAGTGGATGATTTCGTATTTTGAGAATTTTACAGCCTCCATCCTGTACCAATGTCAGGACTGGGAGTCTGTGGACCCTGTGGACCACCGCGGGAGATGGTACTAGCCGACCTGGGACCAGAGTCTAAGTGGCACCCGGTTTTCACCATAGCCCGCCGCAAAGCGGGATGGACTTGCTGCGGCGGGATACCCCCAGGTCGTTCCACAGGTGCGACTAGCCCGCGGTGGCTGCAAAGACAGTAACACAGGAGACGGTCTGTACCCGGAGTGGCGGCAGGAGAAAAGCAGTGAAAGGCACACTGGGACTCACGTCAGGAATCGCAGGAGCTGGCACACAGGGACGGACTGGGACACAGGAACGTAGGATCACAGGAACGGACTGGCACACAGGAACGCAGGACCACAGGAACGGACTGGCACACAGGAATGCAGGACCACAGGAACGGACTGGCACACAGGAACGGACTGGCACACAGGAAACACAGGAAAGGAAACACAGGAACACAGGAATACAGGAATCACAGGAGAGCTTTCTCTTCATGGGAAGACTTGAAGATCTGGCAAGGGTCACAGGAAGAGGCATAAACTTATAGCAGGCCAGCGGCCCTTTAAATCTGAGCGAGCTGAGCGAGCCACAGGAGTAGGAGAGGACATCGCTGCAGCCAGGGGAGGTAAGATGAGCGGAGCTCCGAAGGTACACTGGGGAGCACCCGTGACAACCAATTTTGGTTGGTTTGTGTCTAGAAATGAGCGAACATACTCGTCCGAGCTTGATGCTCGTTCGAGCATTAGCGTGCTCGAAACTGCTCGTTGCTTGGACGAATACTTCGCCCGCTCGAGAAAATGGCATCTCCCGCCGTTTTGCTTTTTGGCGGCCAGAAACAGAGCCAATCACAAGCCAGGAGACTCTGCACTCCACCCAGCATGACGTGGTACCCTTACACGTCGATAGCATTGGTTGGCTGGCCAGATCAGGTGACCCTGGGATAGACTAGCCCCTGCCTGCGCTGCTCGGATCATTCTGTGTCTGGATGCCGCTAGGGAGAGAGCTGCTGCTGGTCAGGGAAAGCGTTAGGGTGTTCTATTAGAATAGTGTTAGGCAGGAGTGATTCTACGAGAACCCAACAGCCCTTCTTAGGGCTACAATAACGTTATACTTTTTTTTTTTTTATTTGCTTGTGGCTGGGCTTGCTGGCACTAGTAGTGCAGCTAGTACCATATTGTGAGGAATTTGCAGGGGGACTTGCTACCGTTGTGTTTAGCTCTTAGTGACACACATATCCACCTCAAACACCAAAGTGGGACAATTTATTAGGGCTTTGATTAGAATTAGGCAGAGTCTGCTGATTTATTTTTTTTTACCTTTATTTCATTTTATAGCTCAAACTCATCTTGCAAAGCAGTGTGCTTTCATTGTAGGCTACAAAATAGCCATAGGAGAACCCCAACGGCTTACTTAGGCCTACAATAGCGTTATATTTTCCTTTTTTTTGTTTGCTTGTGGCTGGGCTTGCTGGCACTAGTAGTGCAGCTAGTACCATACTGTGAGGAATTTGCTGGGAGACCTGCGACCGTTGTGTTTAGCTCTTAGTGACACGCATATCCACCTCAAACACCGTAGTGGGACAATTTATTAGGGGTTTGATTACAATTAGGCAGAGTCTGCTGATTTAATATTTTTTTTTTATCTTTATTTCATTTTAAACTCAAACTCATCTTGCAAAGCAGTGTGCTTTCATTGTAGGCTACAAAATAGCCATAGGAAAACCCCAACGGCTTACTTAGGCCTACAATAGCGTTATATTTTCCTTTTTTTTGTTTGCTTGTGGCTGGGCTTGCTGACACTAGTAGTGCAGCTAGAACCATACTGTGAGGAATTTGCTGGGAGACCTGCGACCGTTGTGTTTAGCTCTTAGTGACACGCATATCCACCTCAAACACTGAAGTGGGACAATTTATTAAGGGTTTGATTAGAATTAGGCAGAGTCTGCTGATTTTTTTTTTTTATAGCTCCAACTCATCTTGCAAAGCACAAAATCCAGTTGTGTGCTGTCAGTGTAGGTTAGAAACTAGCCAGAGCAATAGGATAGCATCGTTTTGTTAAAAAAAAGAAAAAAATAAAAAAAATAAACACAAAAATGTTTTTTTTTCAAGTTTACACTTTAATTTGGAAAATGTTTAACCCGAGGGCTAGGGGGAGAGGACGAGGGCTTGCACATGGGCGTCCAACTACTGCAGGGGTCAGAGGCTGTGGTCCTGGGCGGGGTGAGACACCACCTGCTGATGGGGGAGCAGTGGAACGCCGCAGAGGTACACTCCCTAGGTTCATCATGTCTCAAGTTACTGGGACTCGTGGTAGAGCACTGTTGAGGCCAGAACAGTGCGAAGAGGTGATGTCGTGGATTGCGGACAATGCTTCTAGCCATTTGTCCACCAGTCAGTCTTCCATGCAGTCCACCCATGTCACCGAAATCGGCACTCCTCCAGCTCCTCCACCTCAGCCTCCTTCCCCCCAGTCTGCCCCCTCCCACTACTCTGAGGAACTGTTTTCTGGACCCTTCCCACAGTCACAAACCACTTGTCCTGCTGCTGCTGAGCTATTTTCCGATGCCCAGGTTTTCCACCAGTCGCAGTCTGTGGGTGATGATGACATTATTCACGTAGTGGAAGAAGTGTGTAAAGAGGTGTCGGACGATGAGGAGACACAGTTGTCAGACAGTGGTGAAGTTGTTGTCAGGGCAGGAAGTCCGAGGGGGGAGCAGACTGAGGGATCGGAGGATGATGAGGTGACAGACCCAAGCTGGGTTGATAGGCCGGGTGACCACAGTGCTTCTGAGACGGAGGCGAGTCCTATAGCAGAACAGGTTGGAAGAGGCAGTGGTGGGGCCAGACGTAGAGGCAGGGCCAGAGCTGGTGCATCAGCGCCAAATGTTGCCCGTAGTCAAGCTCCCGTGGCGAGGGCTAGATTTTCAGAAGTCTGGAGGTTCTTCAAAGAAACACCGGATGACCGATGGACTGTGGGGTGCAACCTTTGCCAAACCAGGATCAGCAGGGGTTCCACCACTACTAGCTTAACTACCACCAGTATGCGCAGGCATCTGAATGCTAAACACCCCACTCAATGGCACCAAGCCCGTTCACCTCCGGCCGGGCACACCACTGCTCCTTCCCCTATGTCATCTGCTAGTCAGCCCCCTGCTCAGGACCCCGGCCCAAACACCTTCCGTGCGAAAACCCCATCTTCGCCTCCACGATCCTCCACAGCATCCACCAGCGTTCAGCTCTCCATACCCCAGACGCTGGAGCGCAAAAGGAGGTATAGCGCAACCCACCCACACACCCAAGCCCTCAACGTCCACATCTCCAAGTTGCTTAGCCTGGAGATGCTGCCCTATAGGCTGGTAGAGACCGAGGCCTTTCGAAACCTCATGGCGGCGGCCGCCCCTCGGTATTCGGTCTCCAGCCGCCACTACTTTTCTCGATGTGCCATCCCAGCCCTGCACAAGCACGTGTCAGATAACATCCTCCGTGCCCTGACCAACGCCGTTTCTGACAAGGTCCACCTGACCTCAGACACGTGGACGAGTGCTGCCGGGCAGGGCCACTATATATCGCTGACGGCACATTGGGTTAACTTGGTGGAGGCTGGGACCGAGTTTGACCCTGGGGCTGCTCATATACTGCCGACGCCGAGGATTGCGGGGCCTACCTCGGTCCAGGTCTCAAAGGCCTACTATTCCTCCTCCTCCTCCCACCCCTCCTCCACAACCTCCTCTGAATTACCATCCGTGGGCATGGCGCCATCAGTTGGTAGCTCTAGGCACAGCAGCAGTGCCATCGCTAAACGACAGCAGGCGGTGCTCAAACTGCTGAGCCTAGGCGATAAAAGGCACACCGCCCAAGAGTTATTACAGGGCATCACAGCACAGACTGATCTGTGGCTGGCACCGCTGAACCTGAAGCCAGGCATGGTTGTGTGTGACAACGGCCGTAACCTGGTCGCAGCTCTGCAACTCGGCAGACTGACACATGTGCCATGCCTGGCCCATGTGTTAAATCTCATAGTTCAGCGTTTCCTCAAGACATACCCCAATCTGTCTGATTTGCTCACGAAGGTGCGCCGCATCTGTGAGCATTTCAGGAAGTCCAGCACAGATGCTGCCACTCTCAGGGCAGCGCAGCGCCGCCTCCAACTGCCCGCTCACCGACTGTTGTGCGACGTGCCCACAAGGTGGAATTCAACACTAACCATGTTATCCAGAGTTTACCAGCAGCGCCGAGCGATTGTAGACTGCCAGATGTCAAATTCCACCAGAACTGGTAGTCAGGTCAGTCAGCTTCCTCAAGTCTACAATGAGGAGTGGACGTGGATGTCTGATATCTGTCAGGTGCTGAGTAACTTTGAGGAGTCAACACAGCCTCACCATCCCGCTGCTTGGCCTGTTGAAAAACTCTCTGGTCAGCATGAAGTCGGAAGCTTTGCGTTCGTCACAAGAGACGGGGGAAGAAGATTCCCTTGTTGGTATCCAAAGCACCCTTAGGTCTGTTTCTCAGCGCATATCGGAGGAGGTGGAGGAGGATGAGGAGGAAGAGGAGGAGAATGTTGGCGAGACAGAAGAGGGGACCATTGTTCAGTCCTTCACTGTTCAGCGTGTATGGGCAGAAGAAGAGGAGTTGGAGGAGTTGGAGGAGGAGGAAATGGACAGTCAGGCCATTGAGGGGAGTGAATTCTTGCGTGTTGGGACTCTGGCGCATATGGCAGATTTCATGCTAAGCTGCCTATCCCGTGACCCTCGCATTCAAAGAATTTATTCCAGCACCGATTACTGGGTATTCACTCTCCTGGACCCACGGTACAAGCAAAATCTTTCCACTCTCATCCCTGGAGAGGAAAGGAGTGTGAGAATGCATGAATACCAACAGGCCCTGTTGCACAAGCTGAAACAGTATTTCCCTTCTGACAGCGCTAGCGGCAGAGGGCGTACTTCTGCGGGACAAGTAGCGAGGGAGAGTAGGCGACCAGGCAGCTTGTCCAGCACTGGCAGGGGTACGCTTTACAAGGCCTTTGCCAGTTTTATGTCACCCCAGCAAGACACTGTCACCTGTCCCCAGTCTCGGCAGAGTAGGGCTGATCTTTACAGAAAGATGGTGAGGGAGTACGTAGCTGACCATACCATCGTCCTAAATGATCACACAGCTCCCTACAACTACTGGGTTTCAAAGCTGGACATGTGGCACTAACTGGCGCTGTACGCCTTGGAGGTTCTTGCCTGCCCTGCCGCTAGCGTGTGGTCCGAGCGGGTTTTCAGTGCAGCTGGTGGCATCATCACCGATAAGCGTACACGCTTGTCGACTGACAGCGCTGACAGGCTGACGCTTATCAAGATGAATAAAGCCTGGATCTCTCCGCATTTCCATTCTCCACCAGGTGAAAGAAGCTGATAATGTATGCACTCCTCCTCCTCATTGTCCTCCTTCTCCTCCTCTTTGTACACTAAAGCAGAGGAAACTGGCTATTTTTTGCCAGGGCCAACTGGCTATAGTACTCTATGTATTTAATTTTTCTGGAGGGCCAACTACCCTGTCCTCTGTTTTAAACAATTTTTGGGAGTGCCACATACAGGCACTCAATCTATGTAATTTTTCTGGAGGACCAGCTACCTGCTCCTCTGGTTTGAAAACTTTTTTGGACTGCCACATACAGGCACTCAATTTATTTAATCTTTTTGGAGGACCAGCTACCTGCTCCTCTGGTTTGAAAACTTTTTTGGACTGCCACATACAGGCACTCAATCTATGTAATTTTTCTGGAGGACCAGCTACCTGCTCCTCTGGTTTGAAAACTTTTTTGGACTGCCACATATAGGCACTATCCAAATTAAATTGTCTCCATAGCAGCCTCCACACGTCGTCTTTTTAGCTGCCTCCACACGTTGTCTCCATTGCTACCTCCACACGTCATCGCCATAGCTGCCTCCAAAAGTACTCCATATAGCTGCCTCCATACATGGTCCCCTTATCAAACGAGCTGTGTCAGGCAGAATTTTGGATTGTTTTCATGGCTTCCATGTTAACTTTGTCGCCACCCTGCTGTGTAATCCACAAAATATACTGGCAAACTTTTATCATTTACCAATATTATTTCAGCGCTTCTTGCGCATCTGTTTACATTCCCCTCACCCGCCAGAACCCAAACTTATAAGAACGCTACTACACTTGATCTTATACAAAAGGTTCTTAGAAGTGCTTTTTGGGGAGTAGCCTAGAGACAGCGGCTTGGATTGGCGAAAGCTCAGGCAGAATTTTGGGTTGTTTTCATGGCTTCCTCATCAAACTTGTTAACTTTGTCGCCACCCTGCTGTGTAATCCACAAAATATACTGGCAAACTTTTATCATTTACCGATATTATTTGAGCGCTTCTTGCTCACCTCCTTTGGTTCCTCTCTGCCACCCATTGGTTTTAAGCCTGAGTCCATTTGGGGTATGTTGCCAAGACACTCTCTAGCCTGCCGCTGCTGCCGCTGCCTCTGCATAGTCCCCTATAGTGTCAGGGTCAATTATTGGATGTTTTAGATGCTATCTAGCCTCATTCGGTCACTCTGTCATTGCCATGCTGTTGCCCATAGTTTTGGCATAATGGTGCGATTAAGCAGCCTCAGAGGCATCCATGCATGCTGCCCCTGCTGTTTCCTGTCCATTTCCGTGGTGTTTCCATCCTTTTCTGAGGTTCCCAGGTGCTTGGCCAAGCTTCACTGTGCAGATCCTTGGTCCCCTTGAAAAATGCTCGAGTCTTCCATTGACTTCAATGGGGCTCGTTATTCGAGACGAGCACTCGAGCATCTGGAAAAGTTTGTCTCGAATAATGAGTACCCGAGCATTTTAGTGCTCACTCATCTCTATTTGTGTCCTATGGTCAATAACTTTGCATCAATCAGTGATACATTGGGGCAGATTTATCAAGCTGTCTAAAAGTTAAAATTTTCTTAGTTGCCCATGGCAACTAATTACTAATTTCATTTTACCAGTGCTCATAAATATTTTAAAGGGGAATTGTAATTGGTTGCAATGGGCAATTAAGAACATTCTTACTTTTAGACAGCTTGATAAATCTGCCCCATTGTATATCACTTTATGCCTCCTCCTTTTAGTTTCCCCTTTGAAATACTATCATTTAGATAAATTGACAGAAAGCAGAGATCTAGAAAACAGTGTGGAATTGATTGTTTGATTTTTCAATACACAAACAATATACATTTTACTGAAAGGGGACAACCCATATGCAGCTTATAGAAATATTCCAGTTGTTCTACGGCTAAATTCGTCCTGTAACTTTCTGAAAGTTTTTTATTACTTGTAATATTTTTTTGTTTTATGATAAACTGCAGAATTCACTCCGCTACATCTAAGTGCAGAAATGAACAGATCCACACAATTTGTAATATGTTACTATTTACTAGGGTTGCTAGTGTAAAATGTGAACACCACTTGTTGCTTTAGTATATCTTCATGATTTGGGATTTTCTCTTCGGAATGCTGGGTATCAAGTATACACTGTGTATACATGATACCAGTAGCAGCTCCTGGGACTACAGTGAAAACATGTCTGAACTTTTTAACATCGGACAGCTGGGGATGCATGGATGTAGCGACCTGCTTTAATTGGTATGGAATTCCTATGTAGACAGTTTGTTAGTCACTTGCCTGCCTGGTTGTACCTTGCTTTTTACTTTCTTATACCCATCAAAGTGTCATCTCCACATGGGGTCATCCGACCTTGATACAGTGTTTGTTGCGTCAACTTTGAGGTCAGGGTACCACTTTTTAGGGTAGGTGATTTACCTCTTAGAGATGATAAGAGGACATTTAATTATGTTTTTTTTGTTTACAATTATTTTCATAGCTGTAAAAAAATCGCCATTCTTTTGGACTTGTTTTACAAAAGCACAAGCCAATAGAAATTAAAATTGCTAATTGTCCTTAAGTTTAGAAATTGTTTAGCTTTTTGCTTAAGGCAATATTGGTCAAAACTACATTAAATGAATTAATTAAAATAATTGATCATTTACTCAAAAATGATTCGGCCTTAAGCCAGCAAATGACCATCTATTGAAAACATCCAACATTAAAAATGGTCCCCGACTTAAGGACACCCAACTTACAGACGACCCCTAGTTACAAACGGACCTCTGGTAATTGATCATTTACTTTTGTTAATCCTGGTTCTTATGACAACCCAAAATTTTCCAATTGTCACAGAGACCAAAAAAATTTTGGCTGGGTTTACAATTATAAACTATACAATTCCGACATACATACAAACTGAACTTAAGAACACTGCCTCTACTATTATTAGTGATGGACTTTTTCTACTCCCCACTTTCAAAAGATATTTTACTGTGTAACAAATTGTACTTCATAGTGGATGCATTTTATATTCTATGCCATGCATTGCAGTGATATTGACAAAAAACACATTTGCACAATTTTCTAGTGGGTTTTTATAGGTTTAAATAGCTTATAAAAAATTAAAACCTTTTGTAATGAAAATAAAATCTTCTTTTCTCCCTATTATGAAGGCAATAACTTTTTTGTATTTCAGTGAGTTGTTATTTTTTGGCATGACAATCAGTTGTATAAAGTCAAGAAGGCGGATATTTTAACACTGAAGTCAAGCTCTCTCTTCCTTAGAAAACTGCCTTCACTGTAATTGATGATCCTGCATTAAAAAACATCACTAACCAGATCTCCTGAAATCCGATGCATGATTTCAATCACAGAGGAGGAGGCGTTCAGCGCTCCCCATCTTAAACTTCCCCTCTTATTTTCACCAGAAGCTTTCCAAAATACACTTATTTGCCCTGTGTCATTTTAGGAGGTCATAACTTTGTAATGCTTTAAAATATCCAGGGGATTTTGAAATTGTTTTCTCGTCACACATTGTACTTTAAAGTACTGCTGGGATCCCGCGGTGATCGCACGCTTCAGCTTTTGAGCCTAAGTGATCGCCATGATGTAATTCTACATCAAGGTGCGGGAACTACCAGCATCCTATACTGAGAATCATGCCAGAGTGTGGGAAGGGGTTAATATTAGCCCTAAGCTGTGCTTAGTTACTATAGGCAATGAGTATAAGACAGCTTATGTGTGAGGTAGGCATAGAGACAGAGAGACAGGCAGAGAGAGTGAGAGACAGGCGGGCAGGGAGAGTGAGAAATGAGCAGAAAGAGTAAGAGACAGGCAGGGGGAGTGAGTGAGACAGAGAGACAGGCAGAGAGAGAGAATGAGAGACAGTCAGGAAGAATGAGAGACAGTCAAGGAGTGTGAGTGACAGAGATAGTCAGGTAGAGTGAGTGACAGAGAGAGCCAGGGAGAGAGAGTGAGTGAGTGACAGGCAGGGAGAGATTGGTACATAGATAGATATCTAACAATTTTTTGTCAACTGAACCTATTTTTTTATAGCTAAGAGCAGTTATTAAAAATCCCGGGTAATGCCAGGATCTACAGCTAGTATGTATATGTATATATTGTTTACAACCATCCTGTCTAGCAATTTCAAGTTGACGGCATGACATTGAATCACAGCATTTTCCCCTTTATCAAAGGAAGCATTAAGAGAGTGGATGAAATGACAAAGCTTCGGGAGTCTAGTTGATTGGAAAGAATTTCTTGTCATCATGCACAGCATTTAAATAAATATGGTAATCTGATATTATGTGAGAAAAGAGGCAACAGCTTTAAGGGTATCATAACACCAATACATTGTACATATTACAAGACTAGCTGTCAGCAGAGTCCTCTATATGTGAAGCTTGCAGGAAGGCTCTTGTAAATGGATATTATGCATCATCAGCTTACGAGCTTTCTCTGTTTTGTTAATGATGATGATATGGTCCCATTATTATGAAAAATGTACAAACATGGCATATAAATTCTGTATGCAAGCTAAATACACACATACATATCCCTTTCCTAATATAATCTACTTATATTATACAGAATTAAACATAAACAGTCTACCAATAGGTAAGTCACCCGGCCTGCTATAAATAATAGCAGCCATTTATTACTTAAAAAAAAAGAAGACAGATTTTTTGCTTTATAGTATATTTGTCCTGATTTGCTTTTTTCCTGAAATAAAATTGGTAAAAGAATGGCATCAGAGAGCAAAGGGGTAAATTGTGAGTAAAGTCCCTGGACAAGTATGTTTGTTAATTTTTCATAAGCTACAATTTTCTAAAAGCCTGAAAGAATCCTTGCCTTTGAACATTTGGAATAATAAGGTTCCATCCCATCATACTTTGACTTAGGAGGTGAGCGGATTCTAGTCAAGTTTTTTACAGCCTCCACCTTGTACCAGTTTGGCTTAGTTGTGTCCCATAGTGAGAATAACTTTGCATGGAGTCAGTGACATGTTGTCTATCACTACATGCCGCCTCCTCCTCCTAGTCTCTCCTTTGAAATACTCCCATTTAGGACATAGACAGAGAAAGTATGTGGTATTATGTACCAGCATAAAGGTCAGGAAGCAGTTTATGAGGAGCAAATGAAACCCAATGCAGACACATTTAGATGTTGTAAATTTTCCCTTTAAATTTATATAGGGGATTACAAGCCATAATACAGCTCTGTACATGGAAAAATAAGACAGTAATGGATTTTTAAAGGAGGAGAGCAAAAAAATGTAAACCTGAAAAAGAAAAAAGTAATTGGCGGGAAAGTTGTAATAAAAGGCAACCTCCCCCATTGGGTGGTGCCTGTGCATCAATGTTTCTATGTGTTGCCATTGAAGGTGTGCTTTGTGTGTCTCTGCTCCAGATTTCCTGTGTTTTGCCCCAGATCGGCTCACTGACCATGATCCTGATCTGTCATCCTCCGCCAAAAAGGTATGTGAACACAAAAGGAAAAAATTACTAGAACACACGTGGGCACATGTATCATAAGTCTGGCTTTGTCCGTCACTTTTCTGCTGGTAAGATGTATCTTTATTGATACATGTTGCGTTTGGTCTTTAGTAAATTTGTGACTTTTTAAAACAAAAGTCACAAATAGTCTCCAAAAGTCGCAATAAGTTCCACGCTGATTTCTACACCTAGTCAGGGGCAGCCTTAGATTTTCACCAAAGTGTGCTACTTTTCTGCAACTTTATTTTTTAAAAAGTCACAACTTTAAAGGGGTTGTCCATTTTCAGCAAATAATTGATATTGTTTGTGCAAGGAAAAGTTATACAATTTTCCAGTATACTTCTGTATAAATTCCTCACTGTTTTCTAGATCTCTGCTTGCTTTGCTTCTATAGAAAGCTTCTAAGTTTACTTCATGTGAATGTAATCTGTCCATGGTCATGTGACGGACACACAGGTGCAGGAGCCGTTAGTATCACTCAATTCCTATTACTCTCAGTGATACTAACGGCCCGTGCACCTGCATGTCTATCATGTCATATCATTGACAGATTTCTATACAGTAGAAGTGAATAGAGAAGCTTTCTATAGAAGGACAGCAAGCAGATTTATAGAAAACCAAAGAAAATTGATATAATGTAAGTATATTGAAACATTGTTTAACTTTTCTTTACACAAATAATATAAATTATTTATTGTAAGTCTCCAACCCCTTTAACATCTGAATTAAGGTGACAACTCAGGAACACCTCAGAAAACGACACAATGGTGTACTTTGAAGGGAAACTGTTTTAGGCGCAAAAAAAATGTAGCAAATGAGCGACAAGCACCATGAAAAGTCTCAAAAATTTTAAAAAAAGTCAATCCGAAAGAAAGATACATTTACCCCACTGTCACCTAAGGCTTCAGTAAGTTATCTAAAATGGTGTCCCAAACTATATTTTAATAAACACCTTTAGATTTAATAAAAGATAGTTTACACCACTACCTTGTACTTACTGAAGCCTTAGATGACAATGTTGTTTCAGTAATTTTCCTTTGGTTTTTACACACCCTTCTTTCAATTTCCTACTGGCTTGTGACCCATTGGTGGAGTTTGAGGTCAACAAAGGGCTGGCTTCTTACAGCTTCATATTACATTATAAGCTTTGCATGAAAGCCTACCTAAGAAGAGTATCTTGTTTTAGAGGAATACCTTTCTTGTACCTTCCATTATAAAAGTCTGATTGGACTACACAAGGTGCTGCTTGTTACCTGATTTTGCTACTTTGCCGCTTCTTCTGACTAGTGATCCTGGCTATTCATTTGCCCGATCCCTTGGTGTCATGTGTCAGTGTCTTTGTTCCCACTTGGCCAGCCGCTGTCCACCCCTCGATCATGCAGTACATAGTGACCTTTCAATATCTAAGCAGCAATGTCCAAATGCCTGTGTAGGTATGAATGGGTGAAACCCAGAGAGATCTAGAGATAGCTTCCTTTGTATGTGGCCCAAATGCAAACTGGTTCAATAGCACAGTGGGACCGCAACCTGCTTTTCATTATAGTATCTCAAGATGATCACCTCTCATTGCTCTCACACTGCACCTTAAATGCTTCTAAATATTTCAGGCAAATTTTATAATATATGTGGGAAAGGATTTAAAGTCAAGACTCCGAATGAAGGCAGTGAGTTAAACCTTGGGCTTTTGTTTTATGTTACATTTTCTTAGAAGCCTCAATAAAAAAAAGTTAATCTATACAGGAAAACAAGTACTGGTTTGTGCAAATTAATTTAAACCCCATTACCTTAGAAGCAAGAAGAAAAGCAATATGAAAGTGTTATTTTCCTTTTTCTATTGCACTTCTAAGTTACTGGAATATCAATTTACTAGTACAATACTAGTGAGTTTGACTCTTCCCTCTAAGAGAAGAAATGGTGACTATTTCCCTCTTAAGCCAGCTCTGTGTCAAGTGGGCTGAGCTGCCGAGTGGGCCTATCCATGGTGTTGCCGCCTTAAACCGACACACGATCTGTAACCCGCAACAGTTCTCAGGTCAGGTTTTTAGTACAGGACACCGGATATACTAAGAGGCCAAAGCCTCTTGATATATCTGGTGTGAGCAAAAGGTTTGGGGTTGACATGATACGCCAGCGTTTGATATGCCATTGTCTATATTTCTGGAAAACAAAAAATTGACATTTATAGACATTTACAGGCAAGAGTGTGTCACTCCCATTTCTTTAGAAAATATTTTGATTTAAAAAATGAAGACCAAGTTGAAAGTATTTCAACAAAAATCTACCATCAAGATCAAGATAAACCAGGAACATCTATTCATACATCCAGGCACCATGACTGTGTTAATCTTCTTATATTTGTTATACATGGCCACCCTCCTTCAAACATCAACTGTTAAAATTATACTCAGGAGCCAGAAGGGCTATGAGGACGTTACCAAAGCCCCTCTGTTCTGCAGATTCACAGTCTGTTACAATGTGCAAAGAGCACTTCCCTCAACACGGTGTGCTGAAACTTCTGCAGCTGCAGTGAGATTAAATCAGGCAAAGGGGAGAGAGAAGTACTGAGGGTCCAGGAGGGAGCAATAGTCTGTGAAGCCAGAACTTAGAGGGGCTCTGGCAATGCAACTCAGAGCCTTTGTGACTCATAAGTATAATTTTAAAAGTTGATTGTAGAAGGAAGGAGGCCATGGATAACAAATATAAGAAGAATGCCTGGATCTATGAGCAAGTGTCCCTGGTTTATCATAATGGATTTTGATGGTAGATTTCCTTTAAAGTGGATTAAAATGTATAAGTTGCTATTTCTTGCCTAAGTATATTTGTAAAATACAAGAACATCTGATATACCCTGCTGATTTTATGGGCTCACTAATTTGTAGCTTGCCTTATACAAATATGAATCATTTCTGAGATTGAAAATGTTCCTGAGCAGAGAAGTCATTTTTACTTCCATTTCTCATAAATGTATCTTAATAATTGCAGTTTGTCAGATGGAGCAGATTTAATTGCCATCATCAATATGTATATAGGAGGAAATGTCTTTCAGCCTTTTGAGATGGGGCAGAAAGTTCATTAATCAATCAAGGAAATCCATTTTCTATATGAATGAGAAGTTATTTTATTACATAAATCTGTCATGTGAACAATTTCTGTTTGGCTGATGTGTATGGAGAACATATAAGTCAAATTTTAAGATGTTTGGAAACCCATCTTCTTTTGCGACATCCCCAGTAATGATATAATAGTAATAATAATTTTCTGTTAGGTCTGCTGAAACAAATATTTCCATTAAAAGGAGATAAATACAGCAATGCCCCATGGCACACATGTGGCAGTCAGCATGGGTTTACTAAGGATAGAAGACTAACCTGATCTGCTGATATAAGAGGTGAGCAGATGCCTGGATGGAGGAGCTGCTGTGGATATTGTGTTTCTGGACTTTGCAAAGGCATTGGACATTGTCTCAAATAGACGCTTGATTGGTAAAATAAGGTGTAGTGGTTTGGCAGGAAACATTTGCAATTGGACTGAAAACTGGCTGAGGGATCGTATCCAGAGAGTTGTGGTCAATCCTACTCGGAATGGTCACCAGTTATAAGTGGTGTACCCCAGGGTTCTGTGCTTGGCCCACTACTTTTTAATATATTTAGTAATGATATAGAGGTAAGAATTAAAGAGGTTTTCCATTTTGGGCATTTACATTTAATTGAATTCATTTCCCATATATAAACATTTCTTCAATTGGATGTTATTTAAAAAAATGTTCCAGTGTGAAGATAATTTCTCATAAATTTTGCCATGTTGTCCATTAGAAACGAGATAGCTGTCAATCTGTTGAATAGCCTGCCTCAGGCGCTGGTCATAGTAGGGTTAGCAGAGAGCTTCGAGAAGGAACAAGCTACCTCGGTTGTTTTAAATAATGTGTGATTTAAAGTCTGTTTTAGGACCACGAGTAAGGACTTTTGAAGCCAAAACATGTAGGTCATGAGCCTCTATGTCTGGTGAATACTACACTACCTTCTTTGTGGAATTGCAATAAAGGACTATTTTTAATCCTGGAACTCTGTGTGCTGCAGCACAGGATTTCCTCTGTGCACCAAGAAAGTCTGGATACCTCGCCCTGTAATGAGCTGAATGTTTCTGTTTTGTTTCTAAACATTAATGGTTATGGTATAATATAGTGGTTTCCCTTACATCCTTCCTTTTCCATTCCTACTCCTTCCTTGGTTAAACTTGATGGACATATGTCTTTTTTCAACCATATTAATTATGTTATTATTTAAGATTAAAGGGATTTTCCACTATATAAATATTTATGGCCTATTCATGGGAAAGATCATCAAAATAAAATGTTTGCAGGACTGCCAGGAGTATCAGCTACATTAAAGCAGATTGTTCCATCCCCTGTGTAGTGACCATGAAAGTTCAGTAGCTTACTGCATCGGCTCTAACTTACTTCTGGTGGCTTGATAGCTGCAGATTGGTAGGTAACATCCCCAGATCACTTCTAGCTTATGAGAATTATCATAAAAGTTGATTTTAGAAGTAAGAAGGACATGGACAGAGCTTTTGTTTATTGATAGCACTGATCAGTGCAGTTTGAATATTTACCTTCATGGAGGATTTAGACTCTCGGACACCATGAGGTAGAAGCTTGGTACATTTTTTTATATTTTAGGTGTTTGATGGGGTTTTGGACGTACCCATAAGCCAAAGCTCCCCTTATGTCTTCTCTCATATCAAATTGTATCTTTTGGTTGTATAATCTTTTCAATTATATAGTGTAAAGTATTAGGAAAAGCATACCCTACCTTAAAGGACATCTACCATCAAAATCAAGCATGGTAAACCAGGGACACTTATAGATCCAGGCACTGTGGCTGTGGTAATCCTTACATTTGTTATTCATGGCCTTCTTCCTTCTAAAATCAACTTTTAAAATTATGCTCTTACCAGTGCCCCTCCATGCTGTAGCTTCACAGGTTGTTACAATGTCTTCCCCTCCCCGTCTGCTCCCACAGCCCTTTGTCTCCTCCCTATGCCTGATGTTACTCAAAGCAGCAGAGGAATTTTCACAGTGGGAGGGGGAAGGGCTCCTGCACAGTGTAACAGCTTATGATTAATTAATGATTAAGTGTTCCTGGTTTCTCATGGTTGATTTTCATGGTAGATTTGCTTTAAATATCTAAGGTCTTTAGCAAAAGTTGAATGCTATCAAAGCTTTACTCTGTCTTTTAATAACAAAAAAGCACCTTCTTTAAGATTTCTTTATTCACCTTTATTAAGAAGGACATGCGATTATTAATAGTGTGGAGATAACACTTACTTGGATAGGGCACTATTATTTCTTCTATTATCTTCAATCTGATGCTCCATGGTTTGTTTTTCAATTTTCTTCTCCCAAAAGTTTTTTAAACCATCAGCATCATGGGACAAAATTGTCTTTCGGCCTGAAATAGCTTTTGCATCCATTTTCTGAAGTGAAATAATAAAAAATTATAATCACTTTTACTATAGTTAGGTATCATAGTTAGAGAAAATTTACCATCAAGTATGGATAAACCAGTGGCAAGCATAGATCCAGGCACCGTGACTGTAGTAATCTTCTTATATTTGTTATCCATGGCCCATCCTTCTAAAATGAACTTTTAAAATTAGGCTGAATGGCTACTAGGGCAGTTGCTTCCTGTGTTGTAGTGAGATTAAGGCCTGTTCCACACTTGCCAGTGTGATGCGCTGAACTCGCAGAGAGTGCTGCCTGCATCTCCCGGCCCGAACGCTGCAAACCGGAACTGAACTCAGCTTACACTCGCAAGTGTGGAACAGGCCTAAAACAGGCTGAGGTGAGAGGGTTAAGTACTGGGGGAGCAGAGGGGGGAGGGCAAGACAGTCTAACAGCCAGTGAATCTGCTGCACAGAGGGGCTCCGGGAAGTACCCCAGTAGCCTTTCAGGCTCAGAAGCATAATTTTAAAGTTGATTTTAGTAGGAAGGAGGCCATGGATAACGAATATAAAAAGATTGCCACAGTCACAGAGGCTGGATCTATAAGTAAGTGTCCCTGGTTTATCATGCTGGATTTTGATGGTAGATTTCCTTTCAATAAAACTGTGCAAGCCCAGTTCACATCTCTGCTAGTTATTTCCTTCAGTTTTTTGGGGGCCATAAATCGGTTGAACAGAGAGAACAAGTCCCAGTCTTTCCTTTATACATTTCTTCAGTATAGCTGCTGGAAAGATTTGCACATGTTCTGTGTGCAGGACCACAACTGCTTTTGGCTTAAAATAATTGAAGGAAATAACTGAAAATATACAGGCGATCCCCTAATTAAGAACACCCGATTTACAGACGGCACCCTAGTTACAAAAGGACCTCTGGGTGTTGCTAGGTCACTGTACTTTAGCCTCAGGCTACAATAAATAGCTATAATAGTTATCATTGATGTCTGCAATTAAGCTTTATTGTTAATCTTGGTTCTTATGACAACCCAAAATTTTTAAAATCCAATGTCACAGAGACAAAAAAAAATTGTTTGGGATTACAATTATAAAATATACAGTTCCGACTTACATACAAATTCAACTTAAGAACAAACCTACAGAGCCTATCCTGTACGTAACCCTCCTGTAACGACAATGTGGTGCTCAGCCAGGCCTAGATCACGCAGAAGCTCAGATAATACCAACACCACCCCTTTCCATTGTTATGTTTCCATTACTTTACTGTCCGTATTCCAAAAGGCAATATAAAATTTTCATTGCTTTCACCTTTCAGCCTAAATGATGCATTATTTATTCTCATTTATTCCGATTCTATTTTTTTTATAAAATTAAATTTTTTTGTCAATAAAAAATAAAACAATTGAAAAAAAGATTCCATGCCCAATATGAAGAGGTAACAACTTTTACAGGACTGATGGTGATGCACAATTATTTCTTTCATACATGTGTATGGGGTTTATAAAATACATGTGCATGTGACAAGCAGAAAGAAATGTTTAGGAAAAATTGATCCGGCAAGAGGTGTTCCATGTGGATGGCTATTGCTTTTATGCTTTTAACTCTATTTCCTTGTAAGTATGATCATACGTGTATAGAAGTGGCTGCTCCTGGGTCTCTCTTGTGCTGCACCATGAAGCTTTGATTCATTTCCAGTTCCAGAGATCCATGTCCCTCTCAATTTTGAACTTCTGGTGAAGATTGCTATCAGTTTCTCTCCCGCAGTATTTGGCAGGTATAGATAGGAGCTTGAATCAAATTAATTGTGGTCGATTGGGGATTTTTATTGGAACTGAATGTGAGTTTGCCGTGAGAATAATATGAGGCAATATTTATAGAGTAGTTTGCTGTTTCAGAATTTTAGCTATGTATAACAGGAGCATGTGAAATAGTAACAAGGTATGCATAAAGTTTTACAGAAGACCCTTTTAAAACTTTTACTAGCTGATGGGGCTAAATTTACAAGCTAGAAATAGTAAAATAAAACGCAGCATTTTTTAACTCGTCTAGAGAAGATGTATTTCAAGGGTGTCAAATTAAGGTCAGGGTGTCTTGTAACTGTCAAACAAGGCTTGTAAAATTACAGCATTTTCTATTGCTAATGCTTGAAAAGTGCATGTTTACTTTCCGGGACTGACCTTTAAAAAATGCAGAAGGGTCTAATTAAAAAGAGTCGTTGTAGCTGTACATAAGGTAATTGGACTAACTGGATGATTAATCTATTTTATGTGATGAGGCTCATGGTGACCTGCCGGAAAATGTCATTGTTAATAATTGTGATAGTTTACAGTTAATTATTAGCTGCTGTAATTCTATACATATTATGGGTAGACATAAACTTATTCTAATACAGCAGAAATAATGAGAACCTAGTCTATTTAACCTATTCACAGCAGTTCATAGGGGAAAAACAAATATATGAAAGTCAATTGTTTTCAGCATAAATAAGGGAATACTTTACAAAAGTGCGCAGAAGATATATTAGAATTCAGCATTTCTTTTAAATCCCTGTTTCATGGATGATCAATCCAAACCCCTCTTAAATAGAAATGTTTTCCAATTTAACTTCTTTATCCATTCCTCACAGTTTTCTAGATTTCATCTTGCTATTATTCTATAGAAAGCTTCTATTTTTACTACCTGTGGGCAAAAAATGGTACAACAATCCTGCCGATGCATAGGGTGTGTAGTTGTTGCAAATAGTGCCCTCTAGTTACTACCAGGATAAGAGCAACCCTTTCTGCAGACCAGCTATCTCCCACCAGCTTTTCAGCCTGCTGAATCTCCTGTTGTTGTTTGTCCCTTGCCTGCCACTGAAGTTACAATAAAGAACTTGATTTGCACAACGTGCCTCCATGTGATCCCTGGATCAGGTTGCTTCACCATCATTAGCTCCCCATCCTCCATCACCCAGGGATCCCTACATACACCTCAGGGGTTGCCCCAGAAAGAAACCTCTTTCATCGGCCTCTCCCTCCACTTTTCTTGCACACACCATCTGCTGGAAACCTGCCAGATTGTTGGCCCGTCCTCCGGTCCCATAACAAGCACCGTGACCATAGGCCTCATAAGCCAGCTACTCCAGTATTCTGGGCCACCGCTGTCTACAGCCACCGAAGAAAGGCTAGGCCCCGGTGGGGGATGTTGAAATGGTAAATGGCCATGTGATGTCACACAGGTGTGATAGTAATGAGCTGTGCATCTGTGTGCAATTACATCTAAAATAAACAATGAATTCCAGGGAGGAATTGATACAGAAAGGATATTGATAAATTGGATAACTTTTCATTACACAAACAATATCAATTATTTGCTGAAACTCCTTCAAAGAACTGCTATCCAGTGTCAACTTCAAATATAGTATTGATGACACAGTACCTGACAGAGTCCCAGCAGAGTAGCCTGGGAATATACAATATGAATGTATTTTTGTGATGAAAATCTTTCCATATGTGTTTAAATATCATGATGAATCACATTTAGCGGTTAACTGTAGCAACACAACTATTGTATTTCTAATTAAAGTTTTGGTGTGACATGGCTGCTAATGAATATACATTTCTATAGTGTAATCGATAGAATCATCTACTGTCCAAAATAATACAACCGCTACTTGGGAAAATGTATATCGATATGTTGCATAATTTTATCAGTGATTTGTCATCTAGTAACTATGAGAACTGTGTGACAATCTGACAAACTGTGAGGCATGGATTGGAGTTAATTCAATGTAAAGGATATTAGCACCACATCTAATTTGTAAGTGTATAGGACATTAGGTTATCCATCATAATAGTTTATTACATATTCTCGATTATCAGACATGTAATGTCATACATACTTGCGGTTAATTGCTTTTTTAATGCCAATTTACCTCTGCTCAGTCTTCTAGTCCTGATTTTATCAGATTTCAGCTATCTTGGAGTTCTGTAAAAAACATGCCAGAATAATATTTTAGTGCATTATCCTTATTTTTGGAACTATATTGTAACTGTACAATAAAAGTTTAGTGGAAAGTGGAGGGGTTCAGAGCATTTCTCCAGATGAATGTATGCTACGCCTGGGTCCTGGCCAAGGCATTGCATCTGTTTGTGTGAAAGGTCATGTGATAATGATGCAACAGCAATAGTTATTTGAGAGTAGCATGATAATGATAAAAATGTAGAGATCCTTGAAATTTTCTGTGGAAAAGTGTTACAAATAACTTATCAGGTCTCAAGGTGGTGGCAATCAAAGAAGAACAAAGGATAAAGAAGAAGAATAGGGAGACAAACCATTCCAAAGCAATGTCCAGTGGCGTTTGTATGGCTGATGATTCCTCTTAGCTAGAAGTCACTGTGTTGCCTTTATATAAGTATGCCTAAGTATACCTAAGTATGGTATGGTGTTCTAGGTATGGCTCTTATTGAAAGACATTTTGTAATGCAATCAGTTATTTCAGTGACATTTGCCAAGATGCAGCTCAGAAGGGGGCATTTATCATTTTGGGAGCAGGAAACATGCTATATTTTTCAGTGTAAGTATGTGGGCAAGGTATTGATGATTTGTTGCACAAACTAAAATAAAACAAGCTTTTAGCTGCTGTAATTGTGCACCAAAAACTGCACCACAAAATGAGTCGGAAAAATAGAAGCGCCAGAAAAGTGTTGGATCCACAAGCGACACCACTATTTTGCGCCAAAAAACAGAACAAGTCATGAGTGACGAAAAAAAACACCTAAATTGTTGGGCAGACACCTCATAAACAAGGCGCAGGAGGCGCAGCAAGGGGAAAAAAATTCTGCCAGTTTTCCATTTGAAAGTCGATAATAAATGGAAATATTACATGAGTTTCTCATATTATTTGTTTAAAGGAAAAATACCCTGAGGAATCTACCATCAGAATTGTATCTGATTGTTGATTCCTCCGTCCTAACTCCCTAAATTAACTAAAGAGGCTACTGGGGCGTGGAGTAGCCTTATCTCCCGGTGCCCGGCAAGGCTAGTACATGCCCCAGTAGCTTCTGCAGTTAATTTACATATTAATAAAATAAATTTTTAACAAGTTAGGTTTGGTTCCGGATTATTAAATTAAAGCTTATGGCAGAGGCAGGCAGGATGAAGCTACCATCAGATCTACTTTTGATGGTAGATTCCTCAGGGTAGGTTTCCCTTAACGGAGATACCAGTGACATTGAGAGTTACCAACAAAAGCCTTCCTATAATCTATGTATACATTCAATTTCATATTACTAGGTATAGGAAATACAGTAAACTTTTTTATTGCTTCAATGTGATATTACAGAATCCAGGGAAAGTATTTGTATAAGTTAACGAAGAAAGATAGTTTATTCAATGTTCCATAAGTTGTATTGAAGACACTGGGGCACATTTACTTACCTGTCCGCGGAGTTCCCTGAAAGTGCATTGTCCACCGATAATGCACTCTGCAGCGATTCACTAAGATTGTGTGCCAGATATCCTGCATGTGTCGCTTCCCCGCTGAGGTCCACTGGGGCTTCTTCTTCCCGGTGTATGTTAGTGCATTGTCTTGCGACACAAAATGAAAGTTAAATCCCGCGCTCAGTCCGAATCAGTCGTATCGCCCAGCAGCAGGCTCCTGATTTCTGTCGCAAGAAAGCCAGCGCAGCTGCGACACAATCCAATTGCGTACGACACAATCCCAGCGCAAACCTCTGTCTGACGAAAGTGCGATCCAAGACCCTTAGTAAATAAGCCCTACTCTTCTTATTGGAGGCTTTATTTGTGAATTATCTGCTCTCTTCTCACCCTCAGTTGTGTCATGTAACAATCAAGAATACTGTTAAATTAGCACAGTGTCTAATGTGTGGGCAGGAAGGCACTTCATTGCCAATATATTCCTGCCCATGGGCAGCATGAATGTGCTGGTCTGTTTATTAGATGATTAAGGTGGTTTCTCTTTTCGGGACCTCCTCTGTAAGCCACTATGAACCAAACCTGCTTGTAATGCTGTAGACGCTTAAAAACAAGCTGAATTCAGAGCTTTCCCTGACATTGGCAAATGCTTGCTTGTAGCTTTGGAAACCAGACCTGTGTTGATCAGGTGATTTTTTTTTAATGAAATTTAAGCTTAAAGTGATATCTGATATGTCTCAATATCTTTTATACCTCCTAAGTGCACAGCACATGCCTAAAAAACCTTCCTGTGCACCTCAATGAATCAGCACCGGTCTACTCCTGCCTGAACAAACTATATGGTAGCACCCATAATCATGTACATAAAAATCTACAAAAAAACACAAAAAGGTGACGTGATTTATCTGGTTTTAAATGATTTTAAAATGAAAATTAATGAAACACCCCATTTAAGGTCCCTTTAAATTATTAGCAACCATCAATACGTTTTCAACTAAACAAGTTTTGTAAATGTTACTTATACAAGCTGCTGAATACACTGATCATCTTTCAAGTTTTGATCATGTCAGCAATTATGCATCATGGCTACATGCCGCTTATTCAGATGTTCTTTGGCTATATGTATACTATGCAGCTAAGGAAACAGTAAATCAGTGAGTAACAGATGCTTATCAAGCATTGTCTATCTGTATACTTCTTCCAAGTTTGATTAAGAGTTCACTTAATGCTCTGAAATCAGAAATATAATAGCAGAGTATAAAGATTATGTTGTGTGATTTAATTTGCTTTCCTGACTCCACGATATAAAAGGCTGTGTACTGCAAAACAAAAGGGCTGTGAAATTGATTGGTTATCCGTCAGAGCTGTGAATATAAAGCAATATGCCCTTTCTCCTAACAGCCTCAACTGCAACATTACCCAGTACTAATAGGGCCGCAAGTGCTTTTAATGACCTGGCAAGCAAACGCTGAGCCAAGGTTGTTGAAAATGTTACCATAAAAGATTACATCCTAAAACCTGACTGTATGCAATGTACAATGTACAGAGTAAAATGTCTGGAAATGTGGCGTCTGTGACACGGCAGCTGGGGAGTCGTGCCTCCTGAGCTCATTATATGGCACCATGTAAATCATCTTTATGCTTGACGCCAGTTGTCTGGTCAGTTGACAGTAAATATACCAGACGCTTTTACAGACAACAACTTTAGAAAATCAAAGACATTTATGGTTTTTACTCCTACTTTCTTTTTCTTCTCAAGTAATGGTTGTTGTTTTGTACTAAAGATCAAATCTTAGGCCTGTTACACTTATTCAATGGGGAGGATTTATCATGCCTTTTACGCCACTTTTCTGGAAAAGTCACAAATATTGGTGCATGACTAGGGTGCACGACTTTGAGGGTTTTATACCCCGCATTCTGCTTTTTTAAATAGTGGCTCAGCATGATTGGAAGCGATGAACACCAAACCATCTATTACTTGCTACACAAGTTGTAGTTGAAATCTACTCCAAGTCTGACTTTGTGCATAGATTACTTTCCGGCACATGAGTGCTGAGCTGGAGTTACCAAGAGGCCGAAACCTCATAGTAAATCCAGTAAATCCATTTACTTAGCCATCCTGTGCAATCCCCGAAAGTGCATTGTCCGACCGGAATGCACATCTGCCACGAGTCACTAAAACCATGCGCCCGATATCCCTGCATGTGTCGCTTACCCACTCAGGTCCACCAGAGTTCATCTTCTTCTTCCTGGTGTAGAAAAGTACATTGTCTTGCGACACAAATTGAAAGTTAAATCCCACGCTCTGTCTGAATCTGTTGGTTTGTCCGACGGCCTGCCACCCGATTTCTTTTGCATAAAAGCCACATCCAATCGACACACTGTCCTTTACTAAATACCTGTCCGAGTGGCAAAAATCCCAAAAAACCAAACAAGTCCGATGAAAGTGATAACCGTGACCCTTAGTAAATAAGCCCCAGTGTGTCAAACGCTAGTGTGAAACACTATACTATAGACTTAAAAAATTACCCCTTAATTATTTTAGTTTATTTTACTTTTGTTTCCACCTTTTTGGGCTCATTTGCAGAGATGCACAAAATTTTGCAACTCTTTCACTCTTTCTTAAAAAGATCCAAAATGTTACCCAAAAAACTTCACTATTCTGCTGGCATAGGAAAAAATCTAGAAGGGGTTGCTTCTAGTCATAAAGCTACAAAAAGCAAGCAGACTCATATGCCATATTTATCACCCTCTTGCGGCTCTATTCTCTATGGAGAGAGGAGAGCACCGCTTGAGTCTCCTCCTCTCCAGCGTACTCGACATGTGCACGTACGGCTACGGCCAGGCAGGTACTTGTTAGTGTGCATGAGCCCTTAGATACATCAAACCAGCCCATACCCTCTCCCTTCCCCAAAAATAAACAGGTTTGAATTTCCATAGGTAAATGACCCCGTTTATGTTTTAAATGTGTGTGTAAAAATGTATTTGTTAATTTATTTCTCTACGGTGCATATTGGTTTTCAATAAGAGACTTATAGGGATTGACCCCGTTTAGCAAATAATTGATATGGTTTGTGTAAGGAAAAGTTATATCATTTTTCAGTATTTTTTGTATAAATTCTTCATGGCTCTGTAGATCTCTGCTTGCTGTCCTTCTATAGAAAGCTTCTGTGTTTACTTCCACTGGGTAGAAATCTGTCCTGGGTCATGTGATGGATAGGCAGGTTCACAAGCAGTTATTATCATGGAGGGTAATCAAAGTCATGTGGTACTAACAGCTACTGCACCTGCCTGTCTATCACATGACCATGGATAGATTTCTAGCCACTGGAAGTAAACATAGAAGCTTTCCATAGAAGGACATCAAACGGAGATCGAGAGAACCCTGAGGAATTGTATAACTTTTCCTTACACAAACCATATCAATTATTCAATGAAAGTAGACAACCGCTTTAACAGTATACAGTAGCTCCTTTACAGACAATTCTGTATAGGGAAACATAAGTATATGTTGGCTTAAAGAGTAACTGAAAAGGTTTTTTTTTCACAAATCATGAGCTCTTGTGATGTAAAACAACTTTGCCTATTATCTTTGTTACCTATATACAGCAGTTTCCTTGCTATACCCCTCAGATTATCTCATTGCTGCAATAGCTGCTTCCTCTTCATGTGCTGACAATCCCTGTGTATCCATACTTTGTTTACACTATGTTTCTGAGTCAGTTTCATGGGAAGGGAGGAGCTGCTGCTCCCTGCTCACAGGGGAGGATGAGGTCATGTGACAGTGAATGCAGCATAGCTGGATGTGTCCAAGACTGTGGATACAGATGTCTCCTGTACAGTATAGTGAGGTACAAGATCTCCCTGTTCCCTATCAGTCCATCCATCCCAGTCTGTGATTCGACAGAACCTTCTCTGTCTGTCTCTGCTCTTCATGCTGCTCACTTCCCCTCATGCTGCTCAGCTCTGTGTAGATAAGCTATTGACCCTTAGTCTTTACACAGAACAGGCATGGACTTCATGTACTAATGATTTTTCTACCATTTATTACATGTTCCCTGCTCCTCCATGTGATTGAAGCTGCCAGGCTGTCACCATATACATCCCGTATGTGCACTGTGCAGTGTTCACTGGATTCACTTGTGGGAAACAAAATGGATTTAATGCTATATTACTTTGAGAGAGAACACAAGGTATCATGGGATCTGTGGGTAAGCTAACTTGCCCTTAGCTTGAGGGCATAGACAGACAGACATTAGTCTCCGCCCACTTCACCTCTGGGGAAAAAGATTTCAGAACACTTTCAGAACAGAAAATGCCAGAACTTTAGAAAGAAAAGGGTGAGCAGCACAAAGTAGGCATCATTCTGTTTATTTTCAAAGGGGGAATCACATATAATAATTTTGTAAAATCACTGTCGCTTTACAGTCACCCTTGAAGCAGAAATCTATCTGTATACAGCATTGTACCAGATTTTTGTGCTTCAGTACAAAAGCAGTGACTGAGATTTCGCTAATGAAAATTGCCTGAAAGAAAGTCACTTTACATTGTAGGGTCTCTTTAGTGAGATCCTACTTGCCCCGATCCTCCTACCCTGCTCCATACTGATAAATAGCAAGAACCTTGAAACTGTACTGTCTACAAATGAGTATGGGGTATGGATAATGTGAGGCAATTTGCATACATAAATTGTTTCTATATTTAATATTTACTAGTTAACAGGGTATTCCCAGGAAGACAAGATTCTTAAATGTACTCAAGCTAACAAAATAACACATTCTCTAATTCAATGTTGTTAACAAAATACAGCATTTCACAGAAATAATTCCAACCTGTCTCTATCAGTAGAAATAATAATAATTCCTTTATTTATATAGTGCATATAGATTCCTCAGCAATGTACAGAGCTTGCTAAATTAGTCCCTGTCCCCATGGGCTCAAAATCTAATCAACCTACCAGTATGTTTTGGAGCGTGGGAGGAAACCAGAGAACCCAGAGGAAACCCAAGCAAACATGGAGAGAACATAAAACTCTTTGCAGATGTTGTCCAATCCTGATGTCCAAAATTTTAGTTGCCCCTAGACCCGACCCTGGATCTTATGAGTTTAGGGTCGACAGACACATCGTTCTCCTTTCAGACTCTGCACTGAGTTGCTCTCTGGTCTCTCTCCCTAGCCCCCACCCATGCATTCCACGATGAGCTCACACACTAACTGACATCCTCTCGGCAAACAGCAGCATTGGGAGGAGAGTAAAGCTACAAGCTACAGACAGATAAAATCTTTATCCAGGGGAGAGGGAGGTATGTAAAAGAGCTTATTGTATGTAATGGCTGTGATAGCTGAGGGGAGAAAGTCGTGTGTAATAGGCATCTCATGGATCTCATCATCTCTCATATTGATCTGTCTCATCTCTCTTTCCAATTGTCAGATTGGAAAATTTGTAAATTTTCAGAAGCTAAATGAAAGTGTATATGAACCCGTAATCTGATAATCTAAGCACATTGTCAGCACATAGAACTAGAAGAATCTTAAAGTGTCTGCTTAGAGAGGCCCTGCCCACACAGTTAAAACAGCAATCAAACTGTAAAATAAGGGGTTAAAATTATCTTTATTCTATAAACATCAATAAGGGATTGAAATTTGAGAATTTTCTTTCATGGACAAATCCCTTCAATGGTAATCTAAAGGGTTTCTTTTTTTGATAAAATAAACACACTTGCTTAAATTTCTGCAAATAGGAGTAGGGACATTATATGGGATATATTCCACTACAACAACGCTTACAGTATTTAAACTTCCACATTTGAGCAAGAAAACAATGCAATACTCAAATACTGCACCAGTTTTTGTCTGATCTTGCACATTCTTTTCAGTGCAAACTGCTTGCACATGTTTTTACAAATTTACAAATGTGTCCCGGCTGCACTATACCCGACTTGACACAAACTTCTGCACTGAAAGGGGCATTCCAGTACACATTCGGACCATTTATCAAAACAATGCAGTCTGTACTATGTGTAGTTTCCTGTGAAGTGTGCAGGGTGCACCAGATTTAGGAATTGTAGTGCACATTCTTCACGAACTTGGTGCACATCGTTCATGCTGCAGAATTGTGGCTCACAGTCCGACAAAGTACTAACTCTCCCTTTTTGGTGCACATTTTTTCTGTTTTGCCGGACAAAGTGCAGCTGTGACACAAAACTGGCTCTGTTTTTGATAAATGTGGGCCATTGGGCTAGTTCACACTTCAGGTACTTCATCAGTTTTCTGCATCAGTTACTGTGAACTAAAACCAGGACTTTAGAGAGATAATCTATGATGGGATTATATGCACCTGTTCTTTGTTGTACTCGTGGAGTTGGCTCACAAATGAGATGTAAACTGGCCATGATCTGATTCTGTTTTCTATCGCTGCAGACAGTAAAGGGTTACATAATTATTGTCCATATAGTCTCTTATGTAATATTAGCATACGTTGTCTCTAGGGTGGTAATGAGCATGAATTCCAGACTCCGGTCCTTGGTGGTTTGAATTATGTGATACTCTTACTGAAGTCCAAAGTGTTAATTACCAGCTCAGGGATATTTCCAGACTCACAGAGGAAGATTTAACATCTGATCCATTTGCATTTGCCACTGAGAAACCATAATTCTTATAAAACTAGCAAGCACTAATGAACACAATACATATTTTACCATGATTTATCACTCCCCAATTCTGCACAGAGCAAATCTTTTTTATGGGATCATTTATATAAACACGCATGTCCTGACCTCTCATTTTTGTATTTGAAGCATTTAGAATCTTCGTATACTAATGAATTTGCAGAGTTCCATTCACAAATGGACTTAAAACTTTAGTGTTTAGTAGCACAAAGTTAAAAGTAACGGCTCTTTTACATTGGCATTTTTTTAGCATCAGTGATTTTTCACTGAACCCATTTTGGCTTATGGACACATACAGATTGGTTTCTCTTCCTGGCTTCAGTGATTTGTCACAGATGTCTTACTGATCCATTCTTTTCAATGGGCTTTTTCACACTTCAGTTTTTTCACTGATCAGTGATCAGTTTCCTAATTAAGTTTAATAGAATTCAACAGGGCACATGTATCATTACTCTGGTGTTGTCTGTTTTTTGGGACCTTTCTTGTCTTTTGTTGGTCAGATGTATCTTAGGGGTTTTCCTTATTGATAGATGTGGTGTTTGTTCTTAAGTGAATTTGTGACTTTTTAAAACAAAAGTTGCAAAAAGTCTCCAAAATTTGCAATCAGTTTTAAGCTAATTTCTATGGCTGGTAAGGGGCAGTTGTAAATTTGTGCCAAAATTTCTGACCTTTTTTGAGACTTTTTTAAAAACTGACAACTTTTACATCTGGATTCAGGTGGTAACTCAGGGAACACTGCAGAAAACTAGACAATGGTGACCTTTAAAGGGAGACTGTTTAAGGCACAAAAAAACTTGAAAATGAGTGCAAGCTCTATGAAAAGTCTAAACAATTAAGGATAAAGGCAAGCCAAAAGTTTGATACATGTGCCCCAATGGAACACAAAACTAAGCTCGACACTGTGGTACTTGTGTGTAACTTCTTTAGCACTTCCGGGACAGCATACAAATGAAGGAATTGTGGTCTACCATTATATGTGGTGTTTTATCCTCCATCCTTATTAAATGTCCTCATGTGTGTAGCATTTATACTAGAATTATCAGTCCCAATGTAAATCTGTTCAGTGTAACATCCCGGATGAAAAAGTAACTTCCCTTATTTCACAATTTCCCAAACTACAACCAAGATCTATGCACCAGTTTTCTATCTAGTTAGGCACTAAAAAGAATGTCTTTGGAGCAAGCATATGTATTTATAAAGTGTTTGTGGCACTTTGGTGTCGTGGCTGCACTTTGACCCTTTAGAAAATTGTGCACATAAATGGCTGTGGTAGTTCTTAGATGATCTACCATCCTTATTTGTGGAAGTGGCAGCCAACTGGCCGCTATGCAGCTGATAAGCATTGCTGGGCTGACAGGACAACACTTTCCCAGCACAGCTAATATTTTCTAGTGACTGGCAGGTGTCACCATGGCAAGACCCTACAAACATTAATAGGTCCATGCCACGGATGTCTATCCTAAGATAAAGCCTTAAAGACAATCTTGTCTTAATTTGTTTATGCTAGACTTACTAGCAATAATTCAACAAATACCCTGAAAAGGGTATCTCAAACGTTCATCGTTATCTCAAACTTGTGTTTGAAGAGATCCGAAGTTTATTGACCTCAGTTCATGCATCACACAGTTTCCGAATAAGTAAGGTAGTGCTAAAATCTTCATGCTAAAATTTTCACTGGTGTGTTGGATTGTGGCACAAGCAGTTAATGAATTGGCGCACAATTGAATTATAGAAATAGCATAGCATAGACCATCATTGTCATCAGCGATATTTGTTATTTTGTTTTTAAAATATTTTTATTGTGTTTTTGGAGATTTTTTTTGAGACATATAAATATATACATATGTATAACAATGATAATAATACTACTAATTTGTTCACATACATTCATTGCATGTAATAAACAGCATATAGTAGGAATTTGATCAGGAGATCAGGAATGTACACACAATGTATCTTAATGGTAACAACAATCAAAAAAATGCCTTATCATAAACCTGAGAAAGAAAAAACTAAAGGGGGTAGTAATAAATATACTATAAAAAAAACTATAGGTGATCAAAAAGGCTATTCGAGCATTTTATTGAGGGTCTTGGTTAGAAGAAGGTAAAGGAGACCAGGAGTAAATTCAGTTGATGAGTGAAGTTAATGGTCATAAGCTATATTTTTGGTTGTGGTGCCTAATATTACAAATTACTGCTTCATGCTCCCATTCAAGTCAATGGGAATTAATGATAGTCCCAGACACAGCTCCTTCTAAAAGTCTAAAAATGTGCCAACTAGAGAATGTCCACTTGTATCTATCCTTGTGTGTCTTTTCATCTTTACAGAGACAGCACAGTTTATGATAAAAATTATGAAGGAATAACATATAACCATAAATCCTGATAAAATGCTAATCGTCTGATCAAATTATATAGCTATATTAGTAATATATGACTGATCCGAAATGACCTATATTGTCTGTCTAATCCAACTATCGGTATGTTTCTGAACAGAAGGTCTTGTCCATTTTCTGCACACAATCACATTAATCATCATCTATGGTATATGCAATAATTTCTCATAAATCACATATGTCACATTTAGGATTTGTTTTCATTGTTTTGTTAAAACCATCACTACTTTCGTAAAAGTGTGCGAACGTTGATTGCATGAGAATGAACTAAGCCTTCATGTAAGGGAATGCTGTAATATAGCCGCACGTACACGTTTAATTGTCACTTCATTTGTCATCATTGATTGTAACAACATGTAAACATAAAGATCATTGAATGCACCAGGATTGGTGTCGGTTGAGAAGGTGATTTATAACTTAAGTTATTATAGGTTTATTGCTTTTAAAGCAAAATGTGGTATAGTAAGAAAAAACATTTATTACAATAAAAGACATTGTCAATGCACATAGACGTGGTATATAACATATGCTTCAACTTATCAATATTTACATACATTAGTTACAGAGGTATAATAAATCCTAATGGTAGGAATATAGTAATATATAATAATAATCATACTAGTAATATGATGTAAGGAATTGAATTGTTCTTACAGTTGTGCTGTACGCCTTGATGAAATAGATGTGGATGGAAGGATGTGAGTCTGCTCTTGTGTCCCTACTATATGTCTTAGCAGGGATCATGTGGGAGTGACCCTATGTGTCACCTCTGTCTGCACAGTATGAGTGACAGGCTCTATTTTAAAGGCACAGACAAGTACAGTATTATGTAAGGTCTTTAGTAGCCAAGACTTCCTCTGCTTACTCCAGGATGACAGCTGACAAAGACGGTACATCATTTTCTCACCACTGAAACGTTATGATGACTGCGTACAAGACAATCTGCACTGTCACTTACTCTTGTATGAAGGACATAGATTACCCCGTGCACAAGCTGCTATTGAAAGCAAATTAGATATATAGTGAAGATACATTTACATGCACATCTATTCTTTGACATATTTATATGAGAGGGTTAGAGAGGGTTTAGATAATTCAATATGTTCAGAGGATTCCATTTCTAAAATTCCCAAGACGTCCAAGACAAGCCACTGATTGACTAGTCGTCTACATTGTCAACTGTAGAATGGGAAGGTCACAGAGCATGAAGTCCATTTTATTCATAAATATACTGCTTGGTGACACTGATTAGGGAACACCTTTTTGGACCTTTAAGAGCCGCAGCTCAGTCTAATGCTTTGCTGCAGTGGTTACAGGAACAATTTATATGACATCATTGCTGCAAGACTAAGCACCGGAGCATTACAGCAGGAAGGGTCCTACATATTTTTTTCTGTACTTTGTAATTTTTGTCTTTTTTAACAGAGGTAAAAGCTGGGTCATAGAATATATTGGTGTTTGCTTTGACATTTCATCACTTAAAAATATAAATTTTCATTGAAGGGGTATTATGTCACCTTATCCTATAACAGTATTGATGACCTATCACTAGGACAGGGATCACCGAGTCCCAAAAACAACAACCCAAAACCCCCTTATTAAAGCAAACCTGTCACCAGGAATTTCATTTTTAGCTTGTGAAGGTTCCAATAGCCTATGCTATGCTGATTCCAATAGCCTATGCTATACATTTTAGTAGTTTATATAAATTTCATTCACATTACCTGGTTCCCTGGCAGCAGTGTGTGGTAAGTCCCTGGGGAGAGGGGCAGCTGCAGCTGGTAAACTATCCTATATATATGAAAAACCTCACCTCGGCTTATACACAAGTCAATTAAAAAGAATACAAAGAGTACATACTTACCCTCTGATGCCCCGGTGCTCGTCGTGGCTCCTGGCGGCTCCTCTTCTGTCTTACTTCAGCTGTATTAGCTGGCAGAGATCCTTCCATGCGATCTGCCGACTGCTGCACACTATGATGCAATTGATGACCTAATAGTGTGCACTGGCCGGCAGATCACGTGGACACGTCTCTGCCAGCTAGTATAGCAGAAGGAAGACCGAAGAGGAGCCGCCAGGAGCTGCACTGAGGATCGGGAGCCACAATGAGCATTGGGGCCCCCGGAGGGTGAGTATGTAAGTTCGTTTTTTTGTATGTGCTTGGCATGGGGCTGACTGTATACTACTTGGGGCTGGCTGTATACTACTTGGGGCTGGCTGGCTTGCTCTATACTGCTTGGGGATAAAATTAAAATTAGGGGTCTCGGCTTATACTTGGGTTGGCTTATACTCGAGTGACAGCCCACATGCCCACATATCTGAATCTCATCTCTTGCAACCGTGCCATAGGTTCACCATGTATTCTTTAATATACAGCACCTTCCAAATTATATATACTGTTTCTATTTAATTAATTTACAGCGCCCAACATTTACTTTAATCTGCACCGTTATTGATATTTAGAGCACCCTCTAAATTATACAAAGCAGCCCCTATTTAACTATTATACAGAACCCATTACTTATTTTTTTTTTGCTCTTTTTTAAATCCATTACCACCCACGCCCAATTTTTTAATAAAATGCAAACCCTTCCCGAACAACACAAACAAAAAAAAAAAAAGAAAAAAAAAGGGGGAGGGGGGCTCTCTATCCCCGTACCCATATCTCGCCTACACTAATTCAGCTCGGTACCCCAACACCCTCTTCTCCTCTATTGAGAGAAAAGAGTCCAACCATTTAGACCATAACTTGAAGAGGGTTACTTTAGATTTTAAACTTCTTCCATGACCCTCAGCCAAAATTGTCGTATTGGTTATGCGTTTCCAAAGAGCGATTGAGGGCGGATCTTCTGAGGACCATTTTTTTACAATACAGAATCTAGCAGAAAAACAACAACTTTTTTGCTACGGACTTCCCCCTAAAAGGACCATCAACTCCCTGCCAGATGCCCAACACACAAACTTTAAAATTTTGAGGTATTTGAGTGTCCCAACACCACTTGGTTACCCTAATAACTTCTTTCCAGTAACTTTCAATAGATGGGCAGAACCAGAGGGTATGCACATCATCAGATTTTTCTTTGCCACATCTTTTACAACAAACAGTTTCTCCAGAAAATTTTGAAATTTTTTTGGTGTATAGTATGTTCTTTGGAGAATGGAGAGTTGGGCCAGTCGATGAGATGGGATTTTAAGTATTTTACAGATGTCTCTACACGTTTTTGACCACGCCTGATCCTCCAGAATCCCCACTTCCTCCACCCATTTTTCCGCCACTCTATTAGCGTAAATGTAATGTTTTTGTAATACCAACATGTTATAAAGTTTTTTGTTATTATTTTTTTTATTGATTGAGGCCCATATTACATTTATCACTGGGGGCAAACTGTCACAGTCCATCACTGTCTTATTAGAAGTGGACCACCAGTGAGCCAATTACTTATTTAAATACAGCACCTTAATTAATTAATGAATATCAATCCAGTAACCCAATGTCAGCCAATTTCTTTAAATGCAGTCCCCATATAAAGTATGAGATTTAACTGCAGACCTCTTTTTTTCTGTCCAGTTCAGTTTTCATGTGTAATGGCCGCTACCAGAAACTGTAGTTCAGGTCAGAACAGGGAGAGAGCTGTAGTTCTAAAGGCTGGTCACTATACAGAAAGCAGAGCTGGATGTGCAGCTCCAATATCTGTTATTATTCTGGCACCAACAGGCTACCAGAAATAGCTAAGTGTCTGAATACCAATGAATCAGTGTCATCATCAGTGTCAAAATACTGTATTGTGTACACTGACAAAAGAGTGTTATCCCAACGTTCAGGGAGGATGCTGTAACACTTCCAGTAACATGTGACAATCTTTATTTTTAATGCCTTAAAAAGCTGTGAGCATATAGGCACAAACCTACGCATATTAAACAAAATTCTTCTAACAAAGAGAATGGGTCTAGAGAATAAGGTGCAGACCCTAAACTCACTCAACATGGATTGCAAACCCCTTATGGTCAGAGACATCTAGTCAATAATCCCTACACTGAATGAGTGCACAGGAAAGATGACAAGATACAAAGGGACAAATATCAGAGAAAAGAGTCAAGTGAAGTCAAACAGAATTGGGTCAAATCCTAGATGTCGTTGAGGTAAAAAGTCAAGTGGCAAGAGATAGATGAGTAAACATAGCAGGGGTTGGATACACATAATAGCAAAAGCAATAGCAACGGATGAAGACAAGAAGTGTCAGAGGACTGAAATCAACCAGCAACCTTTAAAGAAACTGGGCAGATATACAGTATAAGGCTACATTCACACTAACGTATGGAGGACATATACATATACGGCCGATGTATATACGGGCGTTATACGTCCTCCATAGACGGCAATGGGCGCACGGCGCCCTACTGGAGCAGTACGGTGCGGCACCGTACCGCTCCGTGCCAGGGAAAAAGATAGGACCTGTCCTATCTTTACCCGTAGTACGGTGCCGTGGGCCATTACTTCCTATGGAGAGGGGCGGGGGTGAGCTGCGCTCACCTCCTCCTCTCCCCATGCACTGCCGTTGCCCGCTACAGTACGGTACGGGCGTGCAACGGCAGTGTGAATATAGCCTAAGGGTGAAATGGACACCGCCCCCAGGAGCTGACTAGCACGGCTGTCCATTACTCATTCGAAAGATGAAAACAAACTGAACTAAAATGACAACCCAGCTTTCCCCAAGAAACTGATCCTGAAAGACTGCTGTTGATCAAAATTAGCCCTTTGGTTGATTTTCAAGCACAAAAGCCTGCAACCAGATCTAATACAGAGGGTTCTGACAGTTCTTAATAGTAACAAGGGACATATGTCTAAAGACTGCACGAGGTATTACAAAAAACTGATGCCAATCACAAGTCTATGATACACTGAAAAATAATAATAATAATAACAAAATTGCTTGTATACTTGTTACTTGTATTATACTAACTGAAAAACATTTAGACAAAATACAGTACACTGCTTGGTCTCCCAACCTTGTTAGTTTGTAATTAAGATGAGCTCTTAATCATTAGCTTTATAGGTTTAATGTGCTTAAAATGGGAAATGTTGTAAAATGTACTTTGACCAATTTGTCTGAGGAGCACAACTCTTTGGTCAAGCTATCTCCCGTAACTGTAGTCAGTATTATATAATATATGTGCTGGTTCAGAGTAGACTCCATGATTTGTTGTTTAGCCAGTGTCCCTGCTTACTATTCTACTGGTGAGTCGTAGAAGTGAACTGATGAAAATATCATTTCATTTTATCCAGCATTTGCAGTGGCAGAACATAGTGAAATGCTGAAAGAACTGATGAAGCCGGCCAGGTGAAAATGCTTTCCCAAGTTGTTTTCCGAATGCAGCCTATTACATGAAATTTTTTCCTCACCTTCAATGTCAAAGTTGGCAGAGAAATCAAAATTTCATTTCAAACTTCTTTTTTGTGCATTTCTATGATTTTCTGACAAAACAACATAGTCTGTAATGTTATTGCTAAAGACAAAAAATAACTTTACAAGAGGTAAAGTAGGCTAAAGGATTAACTGTTTTATTGGTAGGAAATAGCAATGGCTTTTATGATTACAAATGAGTAGTAATTATGGCAAAGCTTTTGGGAATACAAAGATAATATCTGGACTCCAGTGCTTGACTGGGGCTATTGCCACAAAGAAAAACTAGGTGATCATCATAGTATTGTAGCATATAAGGCCGTAAAAAGATGCAAGTCCATCAAGTCCAAACTTTAAGAATGAAACAAATGTTTTATCCCCATAACCTGTGAAATTTTTTCTCTCCAGAAAGGCATCCAGGCCTCTCTTGAACATGTACATAGAGTCCGCCATAACAACCTCCTGCGGCAGAGACTTCCATAGTCTCACTGCTCTTACAGTAAAGAACCTTTGTGATGGTAAATAGGACCTAGTAGGTGGCTGGTGAAGGGCTTTAATTCTAGTGGGTAATTCAGTGAGTAAAATCATAGAGAAAGGAACAGCACAGCACATTAATAAATATGTATCTAGAGGTCAAATGCCTCCAAAAACATATTCAAGAAATACACAAGGAAAAAGTGATGCAAATATATGGCCCAAGACAATAAGTATTAAGTTAAACAATTTTATTCATAAATGCAAAGACACATACAAAATAAAATCACTAAAAAATTCCCACAATGAGGCACACAGTCCCCCAAAAGGGGAGGGGAACCAAGTCCCTATCCCAGGTAAAAACGTAAAAGAGTAGAATACCTCAAATGAACACTGAAAAAAATAGAGTAATCCAGCAGCAGTCCACGAATGAGATAGCACAGATCAGACGAGGGGGAGGGAAGGAGGGCTGGAGTCTGGGGGAATACCCCACACTCCAGCCCTCCTTCCCTTCCCCCGTCTGATGATTCACTTCACTGAAAACTGCATGAAAAATGTTATCAAAAAGTAACATTTACCCCGAAATGATACCAAGAAAAAAAACTGTTTGTCACATAAAAAATAAGCTCTAAAACATCCCTGTAAACAAAAAAAAATATGCCCATTACTAAATGGTGATGCAAAAACATGACAATTTCTAACAAAATACATGCTATATTAACAAGTTAACCATAGAAAAGCCATATAAATGGGATATCACCATAATTGTGGTGACCCATAGAATAAAGATAACACATTATTTTTATGGTACAGTGAATTTCCGGGGGAAAAAAAAGCTAAAAACCATAAACAAGAATCAATGATTTTTTTTAACTACCACCAAGAAAGAGTTAATAAAATCTGATTGTTAGCTATTACCCCCATGTAAATGATGTACCTCAAGAGTGGATCGCATCCACCAAAAAAATAATCTCCCATATGTCCAAATTGCAAAAAAAATAAACATTTTATAGCCTGTAAAATGTGACAATGCAGATCTGCTCTGAATGGCGCTACTTCTGTTCTATGCCCGGCTGTGCGCCCATACAGCAGTCACCACCACATATGGGGCATCCTCATACTCGGGAGAAATTGGTTTATAAACCATTTAATAGTTTTTTATCATTTAATACTTTGTGACGGTTTAATTTTTGGCCAAAATTCATATAAAATTACATTTGGTTTTAACCACTGTGAAACATCTAAAGGGTTAACACACTTCTTAAAGTTGATTTTTCACACATTGAAGGGTGTAGATTCTAAAATGGCATGATATATGGGGTTTTACTGCTATTTTGGCCTCTGAAAGTCACTTAAAGCTAAGCAGGTGCCTCATAATAAGGGTTTTGGAGATTTTTATAAAAATAAAAATTGCACCCAAAATTCTGAACCTCCTAACAATCTAGAAAAGAAAGAGTATGCTTAAATAAAGCCATTTCAATATAAAGCAGACATTCCGGAAATGTTAGTTATAAAGTTACCTGGGTGCTCCAACTATCTACTTGAAATGCAGAAAATTTTTTAACTTTAAAAACAAATCATTTTTAAAATTTTTGCCAAATTTTGTTTTTTTCAAAATTAAGTACAAAAGAAATAAAAATGTACAAATAAAAATGTTTCTATTACTTTGAAGTACAATATGTGACGAGAAAACAATCTTAAAATCCCCTGGATATGTTAAAGCGTTACAAAGGTATAACCTCCTATAATGACACAGGGCAAATTTAAAAAGTCAAGACTGGTCCTTAAGTCCTAAAATGGCTTAGACCAGAAGGGGTTAATGTTTATTTATCATTCTTTATTCTTTACACCATTACCCCAGGTAGATTGTTCTTTATGCTTTTCTATCGTACTCTGAGTACTGTCCTGATCTCTATAAACATCTCTTTCCACTTTTACGTTGGCCTTTTTCATCATCAAATAAGAACTTATTCTATTTAGTTGTATTATGGAATAAAAGTATATAAAATAAATTGCCAGTGTACTAGTTTATTCACAGGAGACCATCACAACATTTTTGCTTCTCGGTGTCTTACCTTTCTATTTGCTTGAGAATTGCTCCAGACAGGATAGAGAAAACGGGGTACATTTATCATATGCTGGCGCTCGTGATTTATCAGGCCTGGCATAGACCTGGCATAGAAATAAACTCAATCAGCGACATTTCACATGTGAAAGTGAATATTTTGTTTTCATAGCCAATCATAAGCATATATGTATGGATAGAATAACATTTTAGAATACTAATAGAGCTATCCTAAAGGTGTACTGAATTGCCATTTCAGAAAATTAATGTTATTGTTTGTGTGATGAAAAATTATACAGTTTGGTCACACAGGTGCACGGGAAGTTAGTATCATAGAGAGCAATCAGAGCTGTGTGTGACCATGAACAGATTTCAATCCAGTGAAAGTAACCATAGAAGCTTTCTATAGAAGGACATCAATATTGAGGAATTAATACAGAAAGTATATTGGAAACTTGTATATAAGTTTTTGATACACAAACAGTATCATTTATTTACTAAAATGGGACTACTCCTTTAAGAGACTTCTTAAGAAGGCTCTTATATCTAGCACTTATAAGGTTCAGCCAAAAGTAATTACAAAAGGATTAGTAGTGTCAGGACAAAGTAGTCAAGACTAGGAACAAGCTGTGTGCTAATAAAAAATGTAATAAGTGCAGTTGAATGTCCTGTTAGTGCTATAAATAATAGCTTCCACAGACATGATACATTTATTCAGAAATGTAATGTGTACTCAAAGTGTGTTTTTATAATTAGTATTACTTATATTTGTGTTACTTTTACAGAGCATCAGGTATATTGGTTTTCTTAATATTGTAATATGCTTTAATATTAGATACAATTAAGATCATAGCACTAATGTGTTGTTGTGCTACACTGACCCCTGCTGGTTCACTAATAAAGTATAGATATGCACAGATACTTTTCCTCTTTTCCTTTAAGATTAGCAACTTGGTATTTTAATAAATTGTGGAGAAATTTGGCAAGAAATTAAAGATATATATATATATATATATATATATATATATATATGTGAAGGATGTACTTTAAAACATTTTGCTAATATGGTTTATTAGGAAATTTTGTGAGCATTTTTTAAAAATCTACCTTGCAAGCTTCCTTGCTCTGGTATGCAAAAGGAGTCTTCCTCCTGTACTATGAAGAATGAAGACAGCTCACTGGTACAATCCATGTATAATGTATTCACTCAACCTCCTGCTGCTACATGTATATTTACTGCTAAATATTTCTCTGAATTTAGTAAACTATTTATTATATATTTGTTTATTTAGACTGTAGGTCTGAAAACTGACAATGTCCCTTCACACACTAGTGATCTGACGGGATCTGGCCAAATAGTCATAAAAGGCACTGGGTGTCACAGGCAAACTTAAGATTTACTTTAAAATGTCATTGTAAATCTGAAGTGAACTCTGATGAAGTGAACTCTCCCAGCCCTCTCTCCCAGCAGATCGCTAGTGTGTGAAGGGACAATGTCAGGTCTCAGTTCTCAGCTCTCTAAATAAACAAAGAATAAAGAGTACACTAAGTGTAGAAAAAGATTTAGCTGTAGGCAGCTTCAGGAAGAGTGCAAAAATTATCATAGACTGTACCAGCGAGCCATCTCCATTACATATAGCTCAGGAAACAGATAGCTTTTCCATAGCAATGGGGATATACTTAACAGCAGGAGCTTTTAAGGTAAGTTTTAAGTGAAATGACGATTATGCTGTAACTGTTGGATGGATGGCCTCATACTTTACTCTATAGTACTTTAGTATAGGAGATTCCATGATCCCCAGGTCTCCACCACTCCACCCCTCCACCACTGTGCGTGAAGGCCACTCTAAAATGTGCCATATTACTGTACTTGGCAGAGTGGGGTTGCTCTAGGGTAGAGACATAAAACTAGTTACTATCTGGAGAGACCATGGTTTGTCTCACACAGTGCAACACATCTCCTTCATATAGAATTTACTACAGTCATGGCCAAAAGTTTTGAGAATGATACAAATGTTAAATTTTACAAAGTCTACAGCATCAGGTTTTATAATGGCAATTTGCATATACTCCAGAATGTTATAAATAGTGATCAGCTTAACAGAAATAAATTGCAAAGTCAATATTTGCCTAGAAAATGAACTTTTTTCCCCAAAACACATTTCAACTTCATTGTTCATTTTCTGGGGCTAGAAACTATGCTTTTTTTTTTTTTTTTTTTAGCTAAAAACAGTTCAGGCAAGATTTAGTATAGTGCTATAGGAACCTGTCATTTGGCTTCTTAGTGAAGATCTGGTGAAAGGTTCCTCTTCATATAATCATGGATGCAGATCCCCTGGCATGACATTCATTATGCTGAATGTCTTACCCAATTTGATTGCTGCTGTTTTTTGATGACTTTGCTGTATTTTTTTCTCTCAATTTGTCTACTTGCTCAAAAGTAATATCTGCTTGAAGTTTACAAATGAAATGACTTATACTGGCTATAGTAGTTGTTACCATTCATTTTTGGCGAACAATTTAAACATTGCTATTGTAAAATATAAGAGAAAGTGGAGAATAATTAATAATTAATTGTGTCACAATCCCTTTCCTTAAAAAATGTATTATGCAGGCGGTCCCCTACTTCAGGACACCCGACTTACAGACAACCCATAGTTACAGACGGACCCTCTGACCTTTGGTGAAGCTTTCTGAATGCTTTACTATAGTCCCAGATTGCAATGATCAGCTGTATGGTATCTGTAATGAAGCTTTATTGATAATCCTTGGTCCCATTACAGCAAAAAATGTTTAAACTCCAATAGTCACTGGGGCCAAATTTTTTTTTTGTCTGGATCTACAATTATAAAATATACAGTTTTGACTTGCATACAAATTCAACTTAAGAACAAACCTCCGGACCCTATCTTGTATGTAACCCGGGGACTGCCTGTATTTGTTTAAACACTGAATCTCAGATTTAAATCAGTACAGTGTCCTATATGATCCAGTGATGTAATATCAAGTGGAAACATATAACACAAAATTAAATGTATAGGAATAATGCAAAAAGGTTACTCCCAAGGGAATATACTGTACATCCTTGGGTAGTATGAGCTACATAAACTATATATAGGTGCCATATACAAACGTCTAGGCACCATATGAACTGATATAAACAGATGGACAGACTAAAAAAATAAAAAGCAACACCAAATTGACCAGAGGAAATGCAGCGATGGAATCAGGTATGTCCTTTAGAATTTTGTATTAGAAAAGGTCCTCTTTAAGGTCATATAAAACTAAAGATTACTTCTGGCTTGAAGGTCCATAGAATCTATTTGTGTTCATTCCATTCTTTCACTATAGTGTATGTCATATCTCAAATCTCTTTGTTTGTCATAGAAGCATTGATCTTGCTTCCATAATTGGTCAATGAGTAAATCATGTCTATTCTTTCCTTTTATTGTTCAATAATAGGCTAAAAAGTCTGCATTGACTGGCGATAACTCAGTATCAAAGAAAAGGCTGCTACAAACAGAAGAATCATTCCATATTTTATTCAGCAACCCAGTGTCTAAAGTGAGTAGTTACAAACTGCATTGGCGAGTCATGTCAAGGTCAATGCCAATCCTCTAAATGTCTTAGATCATTATCTGGGCTGGATGAATTTCAAGATTCCCTGTCATATGAACCTATGCCAGAGTTCAGGGAACACTTTCAAGGTGATTTATATGTACAATATTATCAAAAAGAGAAGCTAATATAAGGACATAGATGAAGAAAATCAACCACAAAATATAAAAACATGAAAAAAACCCTACAATTACTAACCCCCACTCCTTTTCATCTTGATCCTAGATCACCTAGAAAACAAACATATAATTAGCAGCACTGAGCGTGGGGACAAGATGTCCGGCACCGGGCTGCTAATTATGCATGCAGTTGCCACCTCCCTCTCCCATGTTAAGAGCATGGGAGAGCTAGGTGACGCCACATGAAAGGCGTTTGTTTTCTTGGTATCAAGATTAGCGACAGACAGATCAAGATAAAGAAGAGCGGAGGTTAGTATTTTTTGGTACCTTAATGTTTTTTTAATTGATTTCCTTTAAGAAATTATGTTAACATTATTATTAAAACTGTCTTCTCTATGGGTGTTTTCACAGTGGCTTGTATTTTTACTGTTTTACTGTTTCGTTGTCCATGGAAAAATTTATGAAGCATGTCCTATTCTTTTCACTGATGCGGATCACAGAAGGCAATAGAAGTCTATGGGTCCACAAGAAAAAAAACGGATGAAACAGAGGTTTTTTTTACTGATTAGGCTGGAAAACCAGGTGTGATGTTTTCAAAGCAGTTTTAAACTTTTCAGTTTTTTATGCGGTCACGGAAACAAAACAGAAGAAAAACTGAGACACACTGGTCAATATTTTAAATTAACAGAAAATGGTAACTTTTTATTGATAGCTCTTTGGACCATTGCATTGTTTTAAAGGGCTTGTCCACTTTAATCACATTCCATCGAACAATTGATATTGTCTGTTTAATGAAAAGTTATACATTTTTACAGTATATTTTCTGTATCAATTCTTCAAGGTTTCCAAGATCTCTTCTTGTCTTCTTGCTGTCATACAACAGCAAGATGGTCCTATGGAATTCCAATGGAGTCACTCACTTTTCAGAAGTAACCCTTTCACCTGGGTCACATAGTCAGCTTTGTGGCCCAGGATATTTATTCCTGAGTGTGGAGCTAGCCCAGCCTCTTTGCCATTATTAAGGGTGTGTGTTACACCTGAAACACGTAGGATGGTTTCCCACTATACGGTGGTGTTTTATCGAGGATGGATTGTGTTTTATGAATCTTGGATTGAAAATTAAAGAATTTTGAAACCGAAGACTTCTCAGTGCCGGAGTCAATCAATCTTCAAGTGCAGCTGTGTGGACACGGGGTCCGGGTGTGCTCCTTGGCACGAGTTTGGATTGAGGTGAGCCGTGGAACAATCTTTTTTCTCTTCCCAGCCTCTTTGGACTGCTCCGCGCTCAAGAGATACACGTCCACACTCCTTTTTGTAATTTTAATTGCGGGTTATTGTTTTATGTTCTGTTTGTTTTTTGTTGTGCTATGTTGTCAATGGTAGTCACAGCTTTGCCTGGAATCTTGACCCTCTCAGCTTATAGTCCAAATCACCTGATCACCAACTAGGACATGCCCACGCGGAGGCGGGGCCTGGCATGCAAGGTGAAATCTAGGTAAAGCGTCTGGGTTTCCTCACAAGTCTAGTATATTATATATATTGTTAGCAATAAAACTGTGGCCGACCCCCACCTTTTCTTCCAAACAATGTCTTGTGTTGGTCATTTTGGGATGGGTGTATTTTGAGTTTTGGGGTTCAACCATTAGTACAGCCAGTCTTTATGAAATGTCGGCACAACGATATTGGTGCGTTTCCGACACTCACATTTTTTTGACCATAATTTTGGCACTTTTATTTTGCTGAGACGTTTGTTGGCACAATATTGGGCAGAAAATTTGAGCAGCAAAAAGCTGGTTTAGGGAGTTTCACCTTCATGAATGGCAAACAAGATGGATGTTTTAATATTACCCTTTATAAAAGCTTGAAAGATCCAGTTTTGGACTCCACATTCAAAGATGGACAACTTCATGGGATGGAAGGTCTTTCATTTTAAACTTGTAAAGATGTCTTTGGCTATTTTCACACATTGCAGTTTGATGTGATGAAAATCAATGTGAAAATTCACATAAAATTTTCATCAGTTTTTATGTGTATTTGTGATGCAGATTTGTAATATTTGTAGTGTTTATTAGAAGTGGTTTGAAGTGGTGTAATATTTGCAGTGTTTATTCCAATCTAGCGGCTGTATAGTCATCCCCCAACGATCGTGTGGATGCAGCCTTAGGCCCCTTTCAGACTTGCGTTTTTCATGCACGTTTTCTGCGCGTGCTTTTGACCAGAGAACTTGCATTGCACTCTGACCTATTGTAATCAATGGGCTTTTTCAGACTTGCATTTTATTTCACGCACACACGCGCGTAAAACGCAATTGATGCGTGAAAGACGCATTGCACTTGCATTGCACTTGCAAGGGTCTCAGAGTGCAATGCGTTTTTGATGCGTCTCCATAGACTTGTATGGGGTGTTTTTCACGCGCGTGACTTGCAAAAGTAGAGCATGTCAAGATTTAAACGCGCGCTCAAAAAATGCGCGTGTGTGCGTGAAAAAAAATGCAAGTCTGAAAAATCCCATTGATTACAATGGGTCAGAGTGCAATGCAAGTTTTACGCATCAAAAGCACGCGCAGAAAACGCGCGTGAAAAACGCAAGTGTGGAAGGGGCCTAAGAGTATTATCTGTGGATTTGTAAATCTGCAGCGTTATACAGGGGGAGTGTAGTCGAACACTTTGCAGAAAATAAATCTGCAGCAGTAATGGCTATTCATTGCAAATTTATGATACACAGCAATTAAATGCATGTTATTTCATGCAGTGGAACATGGTGCTGAAATCAACATTTGCAAAGGCTGAACTCCGCCACCTGCTACAAAATCGTTGTACAATTTGGCCGGTTTATGATGTTTTTGCAATGGCTATGGTATTAGGTAATTCCCGCAGCCACATGTGAAAGTACCATACAAAATCATCGTATTTATATGTCCGAACATATGTGGAGTCAGTATAAAGAACTCGCATGTTATTAATTATTTTCTAGAAATGGAAATTGTTGCTACAAGTCACGGGAGTAAGGGTGGTTCCAACCCATTTTGGCTTATGGGCACATACAGACTTTCTCTTCCTGACTTGCTTTACTTATCCATTCTTTTCAATGGGCTTTTTCATACTTCATTTTTTTTCAGTGATCAGTTTAGAACCTGTATTTTTTGAGTTCACTGACAACAACTGATCATTGAAAAAAAACTAAAGCGTGAGAAGGCCCATTAAAAAGAATGGTTTAGTAAGGCATTAGTGAAAAATCACTGAAGCTAAGAAGAGAAAAAGTATTCTGTATGAGGCCATAAGCCAAAATGGTTTCAGTGAAAAATCACTGATGTGATAAAAACGCCACTGTGAAACCCCCTTTAGGGCTCTTTCACATTTGTGCTGATGTTCAGCTTCAGTTGCACATCCGTTGCACTTTTTCTCCGTTGTTTCTTTGTTTTTCTTCCATTTTGTCTTCGTGATGGATCAGTTTTGTCTCCGTATCCATTAGGGTGGTTTCCATTGGAAGTTTTTTTCTCATCAGTGATTTTTCACTTAACCCTTTTCGGCCTATGGAGACATACAGATTGTTTTTTTCTTATTGGCTTCAGTGATTTTTTTTCCCATTCCTTTCAATGGTCTTTTTCACACTTTTTTCACTGATCAGTTTAGAACCTGTTCTTTTTGTGTTCACTGACAACATTGGATCAGTAGGAAAAAACTCAATTGTGTAAAAGCCCATTGAAAAAAATTGGTTAGTAAGGCATCAGTAAAAAATTACTGAAGCCAGGAAGAGAACCCCAATCTGTATGTGTCCATTGGCCAAATGGGTTCAGTGAAAAATCACTGATGAAAAAAAACACCAATGTGAGTACCCATTTAGGGATCTTTAATATTGGTGTCAATTTTCAGCTTCTATTGTGCATCTGTTGCACTTTGTCTCCATCATATCTCTGTTTTTCTTCTTTTTTATCTCCAAGATACATAAGTTTTGCCTCCATGTCTGCAAAAAACTGAAACTTTAACATTGTTTTTAAAGAACCACACCTGGATTTTCAGCTTCATCAGGGCAGACCCATAGGCTTTTAGACTTCTATTGCCTTCCGATATCCACATAAGTGAAAAAAATAGGACATCTTTTATTTTCAGTGAAAATACAAACCATAGTATTTATGTAAATGCATTTATACAATGTAACATCCATAGATATAAATGGATTTTCATGGCATCCTTGGAAATGAACCACTGAACCATGTACATGAAAAACAAAACCAATGTGAAAGAGCCTTTAAGCTTCTGTAGGTGACAGGGTGATAGTGTGATAGTCACATTTGGAGTTTGGAAGTGATAGGTGTCCATTCTGTAGGAAGTTTTGGCCTCTTTATGGATTATCGTATATACCAGATTATAAGTCAATCCAAGTATAAGCCGAGGCCACTAATTTTACCAAAAAAAACTGGGAAAGCGAATTGACTAGGGTGGGAAATGTAGCCACTACTCTCTAATAAAATGTCCAGTAGTCTCCTCTCATCAATAAAATGTCCAGTATTTTCTACTCATGAATGCCAATTAATAAAATGACTAGCAGAGTGCCCCCATTCATGTAATGTCCAGCAGAGTGCCCTCATTCATGTAATGGCCAGCAGAGTGCCCCCATTCCTGTAATGGTCAGCAGAGTGCCCCCATCTGAGTTACAGGTAGCCAAGTGCTCACATTTGTGTAATCGCTAGCAAAGTGCCCCCATTTATGTCATGGCCAGGCAAGTGCCCTCTAAAAAATAAAGTTAGTACTCACCCTCCGGAGCAGTCACGCGGCGCCCTCTTCTCCCCGTAGCATGTCTTCGCATTCCTGGCCAAGCCAGCAGATGCACATCTATGTGAGCTGCCACCACAGAAATATGATGTCAGCAGGCGGCAACACTGGTGCATCATGGTTTCTGTATCTGCAGATTGCATAGACATACATCAGCCAGCCCGGCTGAGGATGCAAAGTCATGCTTGCGGGGAGAAGAGCACACTGGGCGTCAGCCCCGGAGGGTGAGTACCAAGTTAATTTTTTTTTTATAAATCTATAAAGTATAAGCGGAGTGGGGCTTTTTCAGCTCAAAAATTGTGCTGAAAATCTCGGCTTATACTCGAGTATATATGGTATCCACATTGTGGAGTTGACTTTTGTCTATTGTTTCAACCTTATAAACTATGATGTCTGGGACTTCATTGTGGAGTAGACTTTTGTCTATTTTTTCAACCTTTTAAACCATGATATCTGGGATGTCACCCAATTTACTGGGTCAATTTAACCCTATAGTTGCTATTTACTATGTTATGTTTTTTTTTTTTATATTTATCTTTTTATTTGAGTTTTTTAGAAAGTTGTAACAAAATACATTCAATTTTAGACAAGTTATTTCTTCTATGCACAATCCATTCAAAAATGAACATAAATACATAATAGTATTACTTATGTAACTTGTCATTAGGATGTAAACATAAACATCTATTATAAGAAACAAAATCCGCAGATATTAATACTAGAGATACTAAACCAGTGAGGTATATACCTCAATTTGCTCGTTTTACTCGTTTGACCGTCCGAATGTTTGCATAAAGTGTTATGTACCAGTTAGTGTAGGATTTTATAGACCTAATCTTGTTAAGGGCTTCCGTATTAAGGGTTTATGTTATGAAAGTGGGACCAATTCCTTTGTTTGTTTATTATTAGTACACTGATTCTGTTGTCTCAGTCTATTGTTGGCGGGTTAGATCTTCTGTATATTCGCCATGGCATCCATATTGTTTCAAATTTTTCATGGCTTCTTGTTTCCCAGCTTGCTAATTCCTCTAATCTATATATATTGTCTAGACGTTCTAGCCATTCTCTAATAGTAGGTGGATCTTTCTGTAGCCACCTTGGGGGTATAGTTAATTTTGCTGCTTGCACTAAATGTGTAGTAAGGTCATTTTTATTAGGTTTCCAAGTGTTGTTAGGTAGCCAAAGTAGCACTGATTCTGGACTAAGTTTAATAGTTTTCCCTGTAATAGTGTTGATGTGCTGCCCTATTTCTTGCCAGAATCTGAATAATTTTGGGCATCTCCAGAAGATATGTCCAAGAGTCCCCCCTGTGTTACCACACCTCCAACATGTGTCCGTCTTTAGTAGTTTCTTTTGCACTAAGGTTGATGGAGTATTGTACCATCGTGTCATGAGCTTATAGGAATTCTCTTGAATTTTGACACAACGGGAGAATCCATGTGACCTGGTGTGTATTGTTTTAATTTGTGTGGCGTCTAAAACAATGTTGAGGTCCTTTTCCCAGCCTCTAACATAAGCTGGTGTGGCTGTGTTACTTTGGCTAAGTATGTAATCGTATAAGATGGATAATATGCCTTTAGGGATAGTTTTTTGTAATATCCATTTTTCTAACCACGTAGGGTCATGTAATAGCGGATATTTTTTATGCAATTCCGTCTGATTTCGTTTTAGTTCTTCTGTTTGTAGAAAGTTTAGTGGCTGCTGTTGTTTTAGTGTGTCTGCTGCAAAAACTTGTAATTTTTGTTTGTGGAACTTCCTTATGGGAGTAGACTCCAAAGCTAGCCAAATATTTGACGCTTGTTCTCCTTTGCCCGGTCTAAGTAAATGTGGGAGTAGGCTCGTTGGCATCAGAGGGGATGGCTTGCCTATTATTCTGATGTCTTGTGATATGGATTTTATTGTTTGAATGGTCCCTGCAGTAATAGGGTTCTCGCACTGTTCAGAGATGTCTATGTTCCACATTTGGGCTTTTTGCCCTTGGCTTAGCAACCCCCTTTCTAAGCAAAGATGCGGGTCGGTTATGTGTGTGTTTTGGAGCATAACCCATCGCTTCAAGTGTACTGCCCTGTAATAGGTGTAAGCGTCAGGCAAACCGAATCCCCCATGTAGCTTTTTGAGCTTCAGTCTGTCATACGGTACTCTCGCTTTCTTACCCTTCCATAGAAAGGCAGTGAAAAGAGCTTTTAGTCTTAAAAAATATGATTTGGGGACTTTTATTGGTAAGGTTTGTAGCAGATAAAGTAATTTGGGCATGATGAAAGTCTTTAAGAGATTTTTCCTACCCATCCAGGATACATATGGCAATGCTAAAGAGCTCAATAAATTAGTAATTTGCGTTATAAGGGGGAGGTAGTTTTCTTTATATAACCCTGTGTTTTTCTTGGTTAAATATATCCCTAAGTATTTCAATTTTGTAGGCTGCCAAATGAATGGGTAATCTTTTTTAAGATGCTCAACGGTTTGTTGTGAGCAAGTTATGTTAAGTGCTTCCGATTTTGAGAGGTTCACTTTAAAGTTGGAGAGTGAACCAAATTTATTAAAAACTTCTATTATATGTGGGAAGGCAGTTTTAGGGTCAGATAGTAATAAAAGCAAATCGTCCGCAAAGGCGGCATTGAGATAGTTCTGCTTCCCTATTGTTACTCCTTTTATATGTGGGTTATTTCTAATGGCTTGGAGAAGAGTCTCCATAACCATGATGAACAACGTGGGTGACAAAGGACACCCTTGCCGTGTGCCGTTGTTAATTTCAAATGAGTTGGAGAGCGTACCATTAACTTTTATTGTAGCACTTGGTCTTGTATATAAGGACATGATCGCGGTTATGAATTGAGGTGGTACCCCAAAGGAAGATAGTGTTGCTTTTAAAAAGGACCAATTAACTCGGTCAAACGCTTTTTCGGCGTCTGTTCCAAGTAAGACCAGTGGTATTTGTTTAGCTTGTGCATAATGTATGGCATGCACCACTTTAGTGGAGTTGTTGTTGCCCTCCCTTCCTGGGACGAATCCCGCTTGTTCTGAGTTTATTAAAGATGGTAAATATTGGCTAATGCGTTTTGCTAGCAGCTTGGCCCATATTTTGATGTCTACATTTAGTAGTGAAATCGGTCTGTAGCTACCACAAAGCTCAGGGTTTTTCCCTGGTTTAGGTAAGACCGTTACTGTTGCTATCAATGCCTGAGGTGGGAGAATGCTGCCTGCCAGTAAAGAATTGCACCAAGCCGTTAAATGTGGTACCAGTTCCTTGGAGAATTTTTTATAGTATCCTACTGGCAGTCCGTCTGGACCTGGGCTCTTACCTACTGGTAGTGATTTTAGGATATCTGAGACTTCAGATTCTTTGTTGGGGGAAATGAGTTTCTCTTGTGCATGGGAGTCTAATGTTGGTAATGACAGTGCTTGTAAAAATTCTGCCGTCTGTTTGGGGATGTCTACTTGTTCTTCTTTGTTTGCGTTGGGCAGGTTGTACAAGTTTTGGTAAAAGATTCGGAAGGTCTCTGCTATTTTTGTTGTTTTAGTAGTTTTCTCTCCTGTATGCGTGATTAAAGAAGAGACAAATGAGCTTTCCCTTTCTTTTTTCAGTAGATGGGGCATTTGTTTGTTTCCCTTGTCCCCGTGAGCATAATGTTTATATTTAGCGTATTGGAATTGTTTTGCAGATTTAATGTTAAGGTGGTCTAATAGTTCTTTCCTTAAGCTTATTAATTGGTTAAGGTTGGCGATATAAGAAGATCTTTTATTAAGGAGTTCTAACTTCGATATTTGTTGTAATAAATTGTTTAGTTTAGCCATTCTAAGTTTTTTCATACGTGCTCCCAGTTCTCTTAGCTCCCCTCCAATTACTCCCTTGTGTGTTTCCCACGTAATAGTGTATGAGGTATCTGATGGGTTATTTTCGGCAAAGAAAGTGTTTATTCTTTCTGAGAAGCGGGAAACCGTGTCTGGTATGTCTAATAGTGTCTCATTGAGTCGCCAATTAGTTTTCTTGATACCAGATTCTAGTATATTGAATGATACCGAGACAGGAGCGTGGTCTGAGAGCGTTAATGCCCCTATTTCAGCAGATTTCACATAGTCTATGTGGGAAGCAGAGCAGAAAATATAGTCTAGCCTTTGATAACTTCTATGAACTGCAGAATAATGTGAGTAATCCTTGCTGTTTGGATTGAGTGTTCTCCATATATCGACTATGTCTGATCCTTTTAGGGCCTTGATTGCTATTCTAAGGGATTTTTGGGATTGGGAGGATGAACCTGTTGAACAATCTAATGGGGGTTGTAAGGCTAAGTTAATGTCTTCTCCTATTATCTTAATGCCCTCTGCTAAATCATTTATCTTGCTCAGTGTCTCCTGCAGCCAGGTTGCTTGCCTTTTATTTGGCGCATATATGGAAACAAGGGTTGTTATTGTTGGTCCAATTTTCCCTTTAACCAAGATACATCTCCCCTCCGGGTCTGACCACGTTAGAAGATGTGTGAAGGGAACTGTTTTTGAAATTAAAATGCTAGTCCCTCTAGCTGCTTTATTATGCGTGCTATGAAAACACTGGTTAAATTTGTATTTTGGGAACATAGGTATTGACCCATCTTTAAAATGGGTTTCCTGAACGAAACAAATATCTGATCGGGAGTTCCTTAAAAGAGTTAATACTTGCGCCCTTTTCCTAGGGGTGTTTATGCCTCTTACATTAAAGGATGATACCTTAATAGATGTCATTGGTCTGGTGATGAAGGAGACACTGAGTACTGTCTATTCGGACGGTCCACGAGCAATAAATGAACTGTGTGAAAAAACATAAAACAATATTCAGTTAAACAACTTATTATAAGAACAATGCGCGAGTTTGAGCGTGCATAGGTGGCGTCCATACGCTCGGTGCTTTGCTTTAGCATGCTGTATGCTCTAACTTTACACATCCAGTTGATTCTGCAACTATTGACGTGTGTGTTTATCGTAACGAACAAGAAAAATGTGTTGTGTCTTTAGGTTAGCCGACGGCTATTGGTGAGGGTTTCTTTAGGCCTGATCGGGTCTGCAAACCTGCGTCCACAACACATTTATGTTAGGCCAATACTGGCCACTTAAATGGAGGCTCCTTAAACCTCTGGGGTAAGTGATTAATAAAAGGTTATTGTAGAAGCATTTGGGAGGGAGAGAGGTGAGTGAGTATAAGGGATGGGGGGGAGGGAGGAGGGGGATGGTATGTTATGTGGGTGAGTTAGATAGACTCATCTGTTTGGGATCTTGTCTTAAGCGGCTGATTATGGTAAGCTTTACTTATCTTTACTCATTGACTGAGTAACCTTTAAGAGGTTACTTTTAAAAGGTATGGAGCTAGAGTAGACTTGGCTCTTTGGTTAGGTATATTTGAGTTAGAAAGAGAGGGGTCTAACCCTTGGCAAAATAAGAAAAATATTTTAGTCTCTTTGTGGTCGTGTATTCATGTATATTTTACCACTCTAGAGTCCATTCGCTGGAGTTACTTCAGAAATCTTCTGAATTGCAGGTTTTCCTTCCTCATTTTCCTATTTTGGTTCTGGGAGACTTGCTTTTCACCGTCGACCATTTCTCTATTACTGGCAAGGGAGGGAGATCCAAATGCTGCTCAGTAACTGGGAGCCAGGATGGAATATCCAAAGGTTGAATGTCCAAAATGTCCCATGCTCTTTGGAGGTCTGCCGGCACTTTGATATTGCATCTTCTGCCTTGGATGGCAAAGCTCAAGCCAAACGGAAACAGCCATCTGAATAATATTTTCTGGCTCTTTAAATGATCAGTTAGAGGACGTAGTAGACGTCTTTTGAATAAAGTAAATGGGGCCAGGTCTTGAAATAAGGCAATTTTGGCGTTTTCAAATTCCAATTCTTTAACTTCTTTAGCAGCCCTTAGGATATCTGCTGTATCTCTATAACTTAAAAGACCGCAGACTACATCCCTGGGTGGTTCATCAGGCTTAGGCTGCTGTCTGAGTGACCTGTGAATCCGCTCAATAGTTATTTTCTGCGCCCTATCTTCTGTGAGCAGGCTGGAGAAGAGCTTGTTAGCTGTTTCAGGTAGTTTATCATGTGTTATGGTCTCAGGTAATCCTTTTATGCGGACGTTTTTCCGTCGGCTCCTATTCTCCTGATCCTCTATTTGCAAAATCGCCATGTTTAGGCCGTCTGCCTGTGTAGACAAGCTATGTGCCAGCGCTGAGCTAAAGTCCACAATGGCGGCCTGATTCGTCTCTAGAGTCTCTACCCTCCTTCCCACCGATCTCACCTCTTCTCTAATGGCGGCAAGTTCTTGCATTACCGGGGCCAGGGCTTGTGCTAGGACTTTCTGTAGAACCGATTTGGATATCGGCATTGCATCTGCCGAGCCCGCTGTAGATTCCACTTCAGCTGCAGAGTCAGCGTCGGAGTCTTCCTGGCAGTCTGACTCCGCGGGGATATCCGGCGCCATCTTGCGCGGGCGAATCGGCGGCGTGGTGAGTTTTCTCCGGAGATATTTCTCCAAATCCCCCTGGTTTTTCCTGCTTCTAGGGGTGTCCAGTCGGTCAGAGCCCCTTTCTTTGCTGGGTTTCCCCATATTGAGGTGGTGGGAGTCGCTAAATATCTGTGGAGCGAGGTTTGCTTAGCAGGAGCTCGGGATCAAGCTTCCAGCTCGCAGCGCGGTCAGGCCTACTATGTTATGTTTAAAGATATTTAAACATCTGTATCAAGGGGGTTATGTTATATCTGTTGTGTGTTGGCTCCGTTTTGTTACTGATTTTTCTCTGCCTTAGAATTGTGATGTTTCCTTTGTTATGTTTTTTTTCATGTTCACAAAAAAAACCCTTTTTGAGTAAAAAACATCTGGTTTCCCGGTCTAATAAGTGAAAAAAACTGACGTCAGTGTAAAAGAGACCATAGTTTTTGATATATTTGGCATTTGAGGAGTTAACTTCTTTAGTTATGGTCTCAACCTACTCTTGACTATTTCCTATGCCTGGTGCGGAGCATGAAGAAAAATGTGTGACTTTTAAAAAAGGAAAAACAAACAAACTGGAATCAGGTGATAACTCAGGGAATGCTGAAGAAATCTCAACCATGGAAAACTTTGGAAAACCATGGAAAAGTCACAAAAAGCAAGAAAAAAAAGGAGCAAAATAGAGACTCCAAAGTGCTCCAAAGACTCATTTCCATTGAAATTAAGCACCTCATTTTGGATGGTAACAGACTTTCAGAGGAAAGGTTTAACTTGCTTCCCTTTACTTGTTCTTTTTTTTTTTATTTTTTTTTTTTATTTATTTTTTTTTTTTTTTATTTTTTTTTATTATTTTTATTTTTTTTATTATTTTTTTTTTTATTATTTTTTTTTATTTTTCAAGAAATGTATAAACCTTATAGCACATAACAAAGGGGATATGTACATCACAATGGGGGTCTTGGCTGCAATACATTAATTTATAGATAAAATCTAAAGTGCATATGAAAAATAGTAGATGCCCTCGAAAACAGGGTGTAGCAACAAGGTCATGAAAGCGCATAGCACTTCTCATATATCAAAATATATACATACCATACAATTACATCAAGCAAAAATACGCGCTAACCAACCCCCAATTAAACAGATGTTATAGTTGTTTTTTTTAAAATTCATACATCATACACATATGTATCAAAACATACCATGACATAGAAAAATCTTAATTACCATGCAGATGGTTATTATAATCCGTTATTGCTTCCCCTGGATATACAAATATCCCCTATAAAACAAAAAAAAATATCCCCAACCCCTTTCCTAACCCTCCCTCCCTTACCCAACGGACACCCCCAGCCGGGAGAGCAACCAGTAAAAGACGGAGGAAAAAAAAAAAAAAAAAAAAAAGAGAACAATTTAATAAAGCAAAAAAGTAAATAAATATATATAGACAGAATACTAGTCCCACTCAAAGGTCCTGGCACTTTTGCCCCCCTACCAACCAGATCTTTTCCCATATATGTAGGCGACCACTTCTATGATAATTAATCCTTTCCCAAGCTTTTACTTTTCTAATCATCTCCAGCCATTCCTTGCTAGACGGCCTTTGAGCACTACCCCATTTTTTTGCTATTCCTAGTCTTGCCAAAAATAAGATTTTGTTGATCATTCGTTTTTTGCATTGGTCCTGCCTATCCAGTTCCAGCACCCCAAGGATAGCGACCTGTACAGACCCAGGTAGGGCTACGGATAATTGATCGTCTATGAATTGGAAAACTTCCCTCCAAAAAGGATCTATCTCGGGACACGACCAGGCTACATGGATAAAATCCGCTCCAGGTTCCGAGCATCTAAGACATTTGGAGTTTGCTCTCAGCTTCATTTTATATAACATCTTGGGGGTATAATATAGCTGATGCAGAAAATTGAACTGGGTCATCCTATGGTTCCAGGACATGAATGAGCAGAAAACTCCCTTAAAACAATTTTTCCAAAATTCTTTAGTTACTATCCCAATGTCCTTTTCCCATTTGCTGCAAGCTGAAGTAGCTACTTTTTCAGCCCAAGTCTGCAGGATTAAATTGTATATATGTGATGTCACTTTCTTCCTGATGGTAGAATTTAATAGAGATTCAATACAAACATTAGTTCCTACTATCAATCTATCCTTATCCCTTGTTCTAATATATGCATAATACAATTGAAGAAATTTAAAGTAAAAGCTCCTATCTCCTTCCCCATATTGTGCCCTCATTTCTTCTAAATTTAACATCCGTGTTTCTGAAAAAATTTGTGATAGGAAGAGCAGTCCCCTCCCTCTCCAATATTCCTTCTCTGTGACAAACCTAAACTTCTCAAAATTAAAATTATCCCAAATAGGAGAGAATGGTAATACCCCCTCAATATTTAATATCTTTTTTAATGCCCGCCACACTTTATCCAGTTGAACCGCAATACTTATGTGTCTATACGACGCTTGTGCCAATTCACCACTCTCTAATAACGTGAAAATCGAATCTCTGTGTCCTACACTCAAATTAATTAGTTTATGGAATGCGCTACAATTCCGTCTAGTGATTAAAAATTTCAATTGAGCTGCAATATAATAGCCAAACATCCACGGGACTCCCAGTCCCCCTTGGTCTACCGTTCTGCACATGATGGAAAGTTTCAACCTTGCCCTTTTCCTATTCCAGATCAACTCGGAAAACAGGGAGTCTATTAATTTAAAAATCCTTTTGGGAACCCAGACTGGACAGGCCGCTAGGGGGTATAATAATTGTGGCAATAGAATCATTTTAAGCAATCCAACTCTATCGGCTCTTGAAAATGGCAATTTTAACCAATTGGAGATGGTGTGTCGCATTTTGTTTATGATTGGAATAATGTTCAGATCAATAAACCTGGAGGGGTCAGATGCAACCGTCACCCCCAAGTACTTAAATGCCCCATCCGAGTTTAAGACATCAACATGAATCCCAGGGTCAGAGAATTCCCCATCTAATGGTAATAAAACTGTCTTCTCCCAGTTAATTTTAAGTCCCGAAAAATGTCCAAATTTTGAGACCAGGCTAAAGATTCCCGCAAGCGTGTCATCCGATTTCCGTATAGTCATCAAAATATCGTCAGCGTAAAGGGAAATCTTGTCCCCCTCACCCCCGCTTCCCCACCCCCTAATCCATTCTGCTTGTCTTATCATTATAGCCAGTGGTTCTATATAAAGGGCAAAGAGAAGCGGGGAGAGGGGACACCCCTGCCGTGTACCGCGGGAGAGAGGGATAGGGCTCGAAAGATCACCATTAATACTAATCCTGGCCGATGGGGCACTATAAAGAGTGCAGATCCCCTTAACAATCCCCTCCCGAGGCCGAACCTTAAAAGTACTTTCCAGAGGAACGACCACTCCACCCTGTCGAAGGCCTTAACGGCATCTAACGACAGGATGGAGCAGTCCCCCCCTTCTCTGAGTTGTATATCAGTGAATAGCCTATGCAGGTTATAATCCGTTCCTCTTGCCGGAATGAACCCGTTTTGATCTGGATGTACCAGGTCTGTTATAACCCCTCTCAACCTGGAGGCCATAATTTTGGCCAATATTTTTATATCACAGTTGAGAAGAGAAATAGGTCTGTAGGCCCCCATATCCATGGGGTCTTTACCTTTTTTTAAAAAGAGTACTATGGAAGCTTCCCTCATAGAATTCGTAATGCGGCCCTCCTTAAGTATAACAGAAAAAACTTGAGTCAAAATGGGAGTCAGCACGGTACCCAATGATTTATAAAATGCAAATGGTAGGCCATCCAACCCTGGTGCAGAATCCATTGGGGCCTCCTCAATGGCTTGTCGGATTTCCTCCCCCGACGCCAGACCCCCCAACTCCCGCCCCCTATCCTCTGAGAGTCGGGGGAAGGGAATGGCGTCGAGGAAGTCATCCAGATCATCCCCCGAGGCGGTCAGCTCTGATTGATATATAGTGGAATAAAATTGCCTGAAGGCCTCCAATATATCCCCTTGTTCCCGAGTCACACTCCCCTGTTGGTTTTGGATGCAGAAAATTCCCTCCTTTGTACTGCCCCTGGAGATCCTGGCTGCTAATAGTTTCCCCGGTTTTCCCCCTTCTGAGAAGTTTTTTTGACCGGAAAAAAAGATTTTATGTTGTGCCTTCTTCTGGGCAAAAGTATTATAATCCGTCTGGGCTTTAAACAATGCGTCCCTATTCTGTAGCGATGGATCTACCGCCACCTGATCTTGCTTCGTTCCGACCTCCTTTCTCAATAAATCCTCCTGCCTCCTAAATTGTTTTTTGGCCCATGAAATATCATTGTAATACATCCCTCGTATAAATGCCTTCAGCGCGTCCCAGACCAATAATGGGTCACTACTGCCTCCATTTTGACGCCAAAATTCAGTTATTCGTGTCGACATTTTATCCGCATTGTCCAGGATTACTAACCAGTGGGGATTCAGGCGGAAGGGTTTACCCCGTCCGCCTTCAACCCTATCTGCTAAATCAACTAACAGATTAACCGGAGCGTGATCCGAGATCACTATTGATTCATATTTCATCTTCTTGATATAAACCAAGAATTTATCATTTGCCAGACCTAGATCAATCCTGGACAAGGTGGAATGTGTTCGACTAACGCAAGAATATGCTTTTTTATCCTGATATTTAACCCGCCAGACATCTCTAAGGTTCCATTCCTCACAAAAATCTTTCAGCCCTGTTCTCCTTCCCTCAGTTTGGGATCCCTTCATATTCAGCCTATCCTTTGAATTGTCTTGTTCTTTTTTAAATTTATTTGAAAAAAAAAAGGCAAAGCTTGTTATCCAAAAATCCACAGAAAGAAAGGTTGGAGCAGCACTCACCATAACAGGTCCAATGTTCTACTTTATTAGCAAACTGACATGAACAACTTAGTACATCACAGATGGAAGGGAGGACATACAGGTCATCACAAAAACAGCAACGACCGCTTTGTGTTATGCTTATTCCGGCTTTTGTGTACATGAATGTGTGTTCTGTCCTTGCAGTCCTTTCTTCATTACTGAAGGATTCAAACTTTATCATACTTCTTCTCCATTGCCTCGCGACTTTGAACTCTACTATTAATGTAGGTTATTGCTCCTATTGTATACATCTAAGCGCAACTGTATGGCTCCATTAAGTGATTTGTGTCAATTGTCAGCTCTGCAAAGGGAAACATTATTTTTTCTATTGTTTTTCAAAGTAATCAGATAAAAAAATCCCAAGAAGCTGTTATTTTCTCAAGGAAGTCTGCGTTAATATAAGACGACTCATACGATATGTGTGGGCGTAAAACAAAAAAGATGTATGGAAGGCGCACGTCTAAAGGAGAACATCTAATTGTTTCACTTGTGCAACATTCATGTTGGAATAAGAAAGATAAGTAAAAAAAAAAAGTAGCGAATCATCAAAGCCCTTTAGTAAATAGGACATCTTAATGTCCCTTCTACTGGCTTTTCAACTGCAGACCCTTTCTTATGTCTTTGTCTAGCAGTCTCATTAGTATGCTCCTCTCAACATTCAAGCCATATTTTCATCACTTTAATGAGCTTACTTTTTATGCTTTATGAAAACTGATCTGCCTCATGCTTTTACATAGTCTGCATTTTTTTTCCTTACTTCATCAGAATCCTGAAGACCATATCCCAGTAGCCATCGTTCTTCCAGTAGCCTTCTCGTAGTTTACTTGGAATATATTCATTGATTTACTAACACTGCAGAGAGACTAAAATGGAGAAAAAACAAATCTCCCTAGGCAGCCACCATATTGCTCAATATTTATTTTAATGCCAATGACATTTAAAAAACATGATTTTGCCCTTCAGGAATAATTCCAGACCAGTCCACAGATTAAGGCCTCATTCACACAACCGATTTAAATGTAAAAATTGCCAACACAAGTTTAAAAAACAGCCCCACTGACTTGTACAGGAAATACAGTCATTTCCCACAGCGCTGTGTAAAAAAAAATTTTTTTTGTGATACAGTCTCTCCATAGTAGAAAAAAAAAGGCCTGTGGTCTACCGGATACAGCTGGAGTGTCCAGTGGGTAGCTCAGGAGACCAGGTAACATGGGGGCCAGCCAACTACGTTTTTATGGATACAGCAAGTTTACAGTGGCATATGGGTTACATACAGGTTAAAAACAGACGTTTTTGTAGATAGAAAATGTCTGCAAAAATCGGGGCAGCCAGGGCCGGATTAAGGAAGGTGGCCCCCCCCCCCCCCATTGAATGTAGTTCAGCCAAGGTATCTCTGTATACTGCCTCCTATCAGTAACAATATACAGCCTCCTCAGCAATCACTATATAAAGCTCGCCCTGCAATCACTTTATACAGCCCAAGTAATCACTATATACAGCCCCCCAATAATTACAATAAATATATTCAGCCTCCAGTAATTGTCTACAGCCCCCCAGCAATAAATATATAAAGCCCTCAGTAATCATTATATACAGCCCCCCAGCAATAAATATATTCATCCCCCCAGTAATCATTGTATACAGCCTCCCTATAATCACTATTATACTGTGACAGCCTCTCATGAGAATGAACATATCATTGCATGTACAATACAAGACAAATAACAACATGGGCAATATGTTATGCATGCTGCCACCTAGTGGTCAAAGTTTTCAGTTTGATTGTTTGCTCTGCTGTATGTTTAATCTAGCTATCCCATGATGCACTGTTGCCCAATTTCTCCTCCTCTTTCAGTGGCATCACTTCCTGCTTCTTCATGCACTCCTCCATTCGCAACTGTTGCAGACATATTCATCTTCACTGTGCAGTAGCAATGGGGCCAATGTATTATCGTCTCTGTGCCTAAAAAATGCTGGGATCTTTTGTTTTTGGGGCGCAGAATTGTTGTGGATCATTTAAAATGAGTTTGCGCCAGATGTTTCCAACTATCCTGACTACTCCGTATTTTTTTGCCACAAGTGGGCGTGGCCTAACTTTTCCACATTATCCATCACATTGATGTGTACTTTGTCTGCATTTTTAGCGTACAATAGACCAGGAAAAAAAATAGTCAGAGAGCAAAATTAAGGCGCAGTCCATGCAAGCTTTAGGCTCATATCTCATTAATGTCAGCATTTTTATGGCGCACGACTAATTAGTTCCGTCTACCCATTATTTACTTACAGCCATGAGCCACTTTAATACAACTGGCTGTGCTTTCAGGAGGCTGATCTCCGATGCCGACAGTCGTGCTTGCGTCAGAATTAATAAATCCCCCCCCCAATGTGTTTTGACAGCATGACATGTAGTTTCTAAGGTAAAGTTATTAAACTAACCTAAGCACATCCATTGCATCCTTCATTCATGCAAATGGCAATGCCTTGGAATGAAAGTCAGTGAGCTCTACTATATTCCATTGAGTTTATACGGAGACTGCACTCACAAACTATGAGGGTCTTCTCCAACATAGCTCTGTGGCAGAATAACTATATACACCCTCCCATAATCACTATATATAGCACCACTATATACACCCCCACCCATAATAACTGTATACAGTCCTAGGTAAAATAATAAAATTGTACTCCGCTTCCTCCATTCCCCCGATGGGCGTGGACCTCATCTTCCCTCGCGGTATCCCTCTGAGGTGTACCAAGATCATGGTGCCCTGCTGGCAGCCGGCGTGTTGACGTCACATGGCTGGGTTCCACCATCTTGGCATTCCTCAGATCATCTATGGCGGAGCATGGAACTTATTGTTCCCTCCCTCTGCCATAGGTTAAAGTCGGGGCATGCCAGATGTGTGTTGGGTACAGCCTGGGGAGCCTGGACCCAAACACACTGTGGGCGATTCGGGTGGTCACACGACTGTCTTAAATCACCCACATTTGGTGGGTGCCCCTTTAAGGGCAAAGTGGTTGTGGCCCTTGCAACATACAGAAATATGATGCAGGGACTCCCGGTTATCACCCCAACTGCTGCACTAAAGGTTAACCAGGAAGCAGGGTGACCTTACTTCATATTTATGTATGATTCAAGGTGTCCCGTTCTGTGCAGCTTGTTCAGTCCTTGCACAGACCAACATATGGGTCCACTTCCACAAGCAGAACATGTTTGTGTGCAGCCGCCTTAAGAGATGTTATCCCCTTATCTGTACATGGGTGGAATGTGGTGAAGCATCTAATCACAGGGGTCTAACTGATGGGCCAAGTAGTTTGACTACAAATTGAGTGTTATTAATATGTCCCCCCCCCCCCAATCACTAGTACTTTTGGTATTTGATTGCGGGTCTGGGTTCTCAACAGAACTTTGCTTACAAAGCCATCCTAGAAGCACTAGAAGCATGCGCTCCTGTACTTTATTCTTTGTGACAAATTGTCTTCAACTGATCACTGGTGGCCATATAAAATAAGTGAATTTTTAGGCATAATCATTTTGTTAGATTCTGTCAATTAACACAGAAACCAGGACAACACACCTTTCATCGTTCTAATAAGTGCTTATTTATTTGTCTCATCAGGACAGTAGATGGTAATAGCATCTGATCTCCACACAAAGCGGGATGCATTTAAGAGAACGCAGGCTAACATAACAAAATAATAAGAAAATAAAAAGTTCTGCAATGTTTACATCATATACTACATTGTTCGGCTTTTAAATATGTTTACAATCTATCCATTTGTGGAAGAATGCCCGTTTTCTAGGACAGACAAATACATTAAAAACTGTGGAACCTTTAAATATAGAAAACATTAATATTTGCAAATGAGCTGTGACGCAATGTTTAGTAGTTGACGTTAAAAAGACATATTGGATGAATATTGAAAATCAATGTATTCGATGCTGATGGGTTGTAGCATTTTGTCATTTTACAAATGTTATATAAAATGAAACAAGATGTAAACACTGTAAATCCCAAAAGAGTTAAATGGAGAATTCAGAAAACATTCCTAAAAAACAAAAAACATCCATATCTTGCAGCTTCACGTCTCACCCAAGTGGTATTCACTGCATTGGTTGTATAACCTTGTTGAAACATCATTTAGAAGAAGGCATAGCTTGGTCTGGAATTTTACAGCTACTTGCAAAACTATTTGAGGAGTTGGACAGCCCTTTAATAGTAATTTAGTTCTGCCATTTCTTTACACGAGAAGAACATAACTGCCTGTGTTATAAGCAGGTTTCTTCTTTGTATTACATTTAGAAAGATTCACCTTGACACTTTGGGACTGTGATGTATCAACAGATTTCTCATCACTATTGATCTAGAGCCAGTTTCCAGGTACAAAAAGAAAAATAAAACCTCTACTGGTTGTCAAATTCTCATTTCCATATCCAAATTGATTTGTTTTCAGGAAGTCAAGGAAACTAATTATATTTGCATTGCAATTTTCAGATATTCATTTGAGTTCTTTGTAACTTCAAAGTCACCAAATCTCATTTGCAAATAAAAATCTTTAAAAAAGTGCAGGATACAGAAAACATATCCATCAAGCTTATCCTAAAATACTATACATAGCACAAATATCATCATTAATGTCCATCCAAATACAGTTGCAATGTGATGATGCATCATTGACCCTGAAGATCTCATGACAACTTCTTGTTCTAAAATAGGAAAAAAAAAAAAAGTCATTATTTAATTGCAAATAACCTATATCAATACAAGAGGCAAGTTACCAGCCTGACTTTACTTTATGCAAGTGACTCTGAAAATAATTAAAGAAAGCAACCACCAAAAACAAAGGCACACCCGTGTATTTGCGTGTGTATGAATAGTAGTCTACAGCCTTTGTTTTAAAAGCTGATTCCTGGATGTTTTTGCAAAAACACATTTAAACAAATGCAAATTTAGAGGAAGGAGCTTGGAGAAAAGAAAACTTTTGTTTACAGAAACTATAGTATCTGTATACCAACTTCTAGTGAGGGGATACAAGTTTATTTTAAAAAGCCCCCCCTGTTGTTGGCTTCATAGAATAGATTTTGCTATTACATCATACACACCAAGAAGGGCATTTATCAATTTTGACACAGTGTCCTTGTTTCTGGCACACATTATGTGCCATGTTAGATTGTGGTGTAGGACCATAAAGGGATAGAACCCTCTCCAGATTCATGAAGTTGAAACTTAATCCTGCTTTTTGCAGGTCCAGTTGTGCCAAAAAAATGTGTTGGGAAACTAGACACGCAAAAAAACTGGCACCCAAATTGTGCGCCCAAAAATTCCTGATTGTTGGAAAACCACCAATATTGTGGCGCTAACACTTTATGAAAGGGGGGGGGGCGAGCTCGTTTTCTGTTTAAAAGCAAATGCCCCTTTAATTGTGCAAACATCATGTAAAACAGTCTTATCTAGTCATATCAGTTGTATACAACGTAACCGGTTAGAAGCCATTACCTTGAGCAATATTTGAAATTTATCCTTCCTGACATAATGGAATCTTCTGCCACAAATGTTTGCACTTATTGCAAATTGGGCTTGTTATTGCTTAATGTTGAGACAGTTCTTAATCTTTTGTTTTGTATGCCCAATCATTAAATCACACTGAAAATTATAGTACACTGCGCCCAAATTAATAAATGTCCCCATTGTGTACACAACTAATACAAGGAACTTTTATGTAACAATGGCGAAATATTTTTTACTTACCACATTCTGGTGCAGGGAGCAGGCAGTGAAGTTCTCCAGAGAAACATCTACATAAGGAACAACCCTGGACTACCCACTCTCCATTCAGAATGCCACCAGGACAGTTCCTAAAAGGGATGAGAAAAAAAAAAGTTCCTTAATTAAAGTTTATTGGAAAACTCCTCTCCCCCCCATTGCATTAAACAGTTTCAGAGTATTAGGTTTTCATTTTTTAGAGAAGGCATTTCATTCATGCCTGCAAACATCTTGGTTCCGTCTCATACATAAATGATGAATGTTATAAATATCACCAAGGAGACCCCAAATCATATGAAAAGTAGAAATAAGATACATTTACTGGCAATTATAAACATTTGTAAAATCGAACCTTCATTTCAACAAAATCCCTGTAATATTAACCCCATTTCTGCCTCACCAGTCACATTTTTGGAGTGTTGCTCCAACACAACAGAGCTACTTACAGAGGCCACTTTTCATATTCACAATGACGTCCAGTGTACTGCTTAGGACAGATGCAAAAAGTTCCCAAGAAACAAGTTCCTCCATTATAACAACATTTCTTGTTTAATTTGTGACCTGATTAAAAAAATAAATAAATAAATAAAATATAAGAGCATTAAAAATCAAGGGTTAATGTTTCCAAACATACACAAGTTCTTCTTTTTATATACTTTTCTTCTGATTTACAGTACAACTAATAACATGCAAGAAAATGTATTTATATTTTAGGAATAGGGCAACCCTACAGCCTTGATTTATGCCTCAATAAAATCATATTCCACAGTCAGCACTTCCACCAAGATTTACTTCTCCCATAAATATTATAACTGCAATAAGACCCTAAATCAAGCACTTCACATATTTATCTTGTATAAATGTTGGCTCCTGACGAAATATCACACCTAAAAAAATCCATTGTGGTGGACAGAACATTATCATCTTTTTCTATTGGATTAGATAACATGGCAAGCTCGCTCAAGCACATAACTTAGAGGGGTGTATACAGCCGGGTATACAATATAGTAGGATTGCAATTACTTAAGGAGAAAGGTGCACACATACATGTGTATATCTATATAATATTTGATTATTTTCATAACAGCATTAACATGCTTAAAACATACTATTTTAGAATGTACACAGTAATACTACAGTGGCACATTTATTAAGGCTCAGTTTTCTGGTCTAAAAGCCCTTAAATAGGTGCAATTACCAGTGAGTATTTCCCCCTTATGCCACCTCCACACCAAATGGGAGTGGAGGGATGTGAAAGGGCTGGTGTGGGGCTTTCCTGGCCCATGCACTACTCATGGCCTGTGCCTGTTCATGCGCAGGCTATGGGGCAATTCTATAACATGCCGGACTAGTGTAGAAGTGCCCTGCAGGCACAGCGCAACTGCCTGCTAGGATTTGTCAGGAGGCCAGAGCTGGAGGCATGCGAATCTGATAAATGCACTTCTAACTTTGTCTGACAATACAGAGCAACAGTTGTATTACAATGGTAGTTCCATTAGAAATTAATTCTTAATGAGAGAATATTATTTGCATAACTGTTAGATACCAACATTGATCATGAAACCCATGAATTGTACTAGGCCACTGCACTTACTTTTAATGATGCCCTGAAAGGCTACTTTGTTGGCAGGTTTCCCTGGACTTGCAGATGTTGAGCTTCTCATAAGCTGGTTTATAGAATGGCTGATGTTTGAATGTGGGAAGTTCGCTTCATGGCAAAATAAGCCTTCACATGATTTGCCTATTAAAAAGAGGGAGAATATGGGATTAATGCAATATAATCATTGAATTGGTTTGTGTAGAAATAGGATTTATTCAACCAACAGTTTTTGCAAGGTTTTTTTATGACTCCAAAAAAATTTTTTTTAGAAGGGAACCATGTATCTTATTTGAAATATACATTAGCTGAAGGCTTCCAATGCCACATGAAAAATGTAGTCATTTAGGCACAAACAGGCCATGTTCACATTATTCTGATTTTCTTAACCCAATGTTGCTAGTAAACAATAACAATTACATACAAATAGCAGACAATAGTTAGGGTGTGTTTACATTGCAGGTCTCTGTCCACTATTTTGCATCAGTGTTTTTGGGAGAGAAAGTATAATTAAATCATTTGCATATCTTTTGTATCTTGGACCTTTTCCTAGATTTGGCTTAGAAATACAGATGCAAAATACTCTGTGTGAACACAGTATGGTGCATGAAAAAAAGTAATCTAAAAAAAAAAAATGTATAATTGGTGGTTAATTAAAAGGATCCTAGGAGGATCATCCATAAAACATATTTAGGATTTACCCTAGATCAGCATAAGTAAGCAAAATCAAGGAGTAAAACCTACAAAGAGAAAGAATGATGAAAAGATTTGTATTTCTTCCATAATTTTGGTTTACAGATAATAAAAATGGGCCCACGTGAAAGTGGCCTCATCTAGCATGTGAATGCATGATGGTAGAAACCTCACAATCAAGTTAAAAAAAAACAAAAAACTGCCTTGCTATTTTATCTGCATCATACAAGGATTATGAAATTGTATTATTATTCATACAACTGTAGAAATTTCTTACTGCAACTAAGACCTTAGAGTAGATTCATCAAAAGACTTGGAGAGCAAAACGGATGTAGTTGCTCACAACCACCAGTCAGAGCTCTGATTGGCTGCCCTGAGACACTTTTGATAAATCTATCCCCTTTTCTATCACTTTCGGGAAATCAATAGTGTCAACTTAAAGTAGCAACACAATATACATTACAGTATAATGAAGGATTTACTTACTGTAGACACTTGTGATAAAATACTCTGCCGACACAAGAATACTGAAAAGAAACCTGCAAAAATAAAAAGGTATTTTATTACTTTTGCTAGAAAATACATACATTCAAACAACTACTAAATGTACATATGTAGTCACATCCAAATATGTGGAACAATTCTTAACTGCATGCCAAGCCTGGATATAAATAAAGGCCAAAGATATCACCTGCACAAAGTTTAGTCTATAATGGGGGGGGGGGAGCATTTTACCTCTCTTTTTATCATTATTGTGGCAAAATTAGTGATTTTTCCATTAAGTTTGTTCAATGCAGCGGAGTTTTACACTGTTGGGCCGATTCATTTTAAATAAGTAAACTTAATAAATAGGTCACAGGTGGCGTAACAAAAAAAAAAAAAAAAAAAAATAATTGCACCCACACCAAAAAAAGAAAAAGCATACAAATCATAATTTATGTGCCCCGGAAAGTCTTACAACTTCAGTCCAAGTGTTGGGCAAATTTACCAAATTCTGTACAGCTAAATTCACACCACTCCGATTCCTATAAACGCTATGGAAGGGATTAATAGACACCTAAAACTGATGGTAAACCAAAGCCCTATAATGGCCAAAATAGTGCTGAAAATGTGTTATTTTCACCATTATAGATAATGTAATTAGCAATGGAAGCCATAAATGGTCCTGTGAACTGGCCCTAAACAGAATTCAACAGTTTAAGTTTACACCTGTGTTTGGTAGATTCTGTTATTAAAACAGTAGCCCTGTTTTTTTTTTTTTTTTGTTTTTTTACACAATTAATACCCAAAGCATAATGGATGATAACTCATGGTCAATTAAAGTCTAAGAACTGAACAAGTTACCATTACACTCTCCTAAATCCAAGAGGAACAGAAAGATTCAGGTGTGAATTGGGCCTTTAATGGTCATTTAAGTGGACACTCAGTCAGAGTTTGTCAGACCAAACTTTTCTATGTACAATGCCCCTTAGGATCCAGTCATGGGTTTAGTTATTAAAAGATAAAAAAAAAAACAGTCAAGACTGCAGTAGAACTGTGCTATGCATAAAGCTACCATATAACCAGTTCTACAATAACCTTTAATAATCCAAGCTACTCAGTGCATGATATAAAAAGATACCAGTGAAAAGCACATATCTAATAAGTAGTCTTTAGAAAAAAGGATGAGAGACTGGCTACAGTTTACATCCACTGGGATGAGATTTGATAAGTCTGTAGACTAGATCTGGCTGTAAGATAATTAAGTGTAATATACTCCTGACATTTCAGCCTGCTAGGCCTAAATCTATCAAATCCCCTATATGCCAACACAGACGCCACATTTTCCCATCTAAAGATTACTTACCTTATATATTGCATTTCTTCCAGCTTGGTTTAGTCACTTTATGATCAACTTGGTAAATGCAGGAAACAACCAGATACCTGACCAAGGCTGACACAGACTGACCTCCACCTTATGCAAACAGGTGAGTACTTAAGATGCAATGTGAAGCCACACCCCAAAGCGAAAGGCCTTTCCTTGAAATTAACATGTCTTTACCACTTCTTTCCTGTCTCCTTAACCATCCCTTGCTTTTATGCACAATGAAACTTCAACATTGAGCAATATGCTTCTAAATCACATCATTCTCTTGGACATTTGAAATTCCTATACTATAGTTATAATATTATAATATGGAAACTGTCCCAGCTTCATTATCTATGTCATACAATGGTCTGGAAATTGATGTTTAATATTTTGTATTTACAGTGAATATACAAAACAAAAAAATAAAATGCCACGTACATATGATATCTGTCACATAAAATGTTGGCTATGTATTTCACCCTATATAAAATATTGGGAGCATCTGTAACATGCGGTGGATTTAAATATGTGTGCAGATTTTACAATTATTGTTATGGGGTTTGCTTTGCAATTCCCTAAACACAAATATGACCTAAAGTTTACTTGAAATGCTTTTTGCAACTTTAGTGCTTATTCACAAAGGCATGCTGTTTATGATGCATTTTGTAAACGCAAATGTTAACAGCAATGTAATTAGGCAAAGCACCTTTCCTCAGCTGTTGTAATGTGTTTCAAACACAATAAAAACGCAACCAAAACGTCATGTGTGAACATGGCCATAGGTCGGTGACACACGTGGCGTTTTTGTCATGTTTCTCATGCGTTTTCAAACACGTTTTTATGCATGCATTTTTCAAATGTTTGCTTGCGTTTTTTCATGTAGCTGTGTCTCTTGGAATTTGTAAAAATGCAATGATCTTTTCCCTGCATGTAATCATATCATACGCAACCTCTTTGAAAAATGCAATGGAAATGCACCTCATCAGTTAAACTCTTAGCGCTCTGCGTCGATTGTTCCTATGGCAGCCCTGAGGTCAGATAAGGAATCTATCTGCCTCAAAGCGTGTTGATTTTAAATTTAGAAAATGGCAAATTTTCCAAAAATTCATAATTTCTTCTTTTTTTGGTAAATAAACTCAAATAGAAGAACTCAAAAGAATACAAAAAATGAGTCTTAAGCTATAAGCTGGTTATGTCCTTAAGAATTTAAAATAGATGGAATACACACAAATGTGATCAGATTTTTGTTAGTGTGGACTTTTATTCTATCAAAATAGAACAGGCTGTAAAATTTAATAGACATTAAATAATTTTCATCTTTGTTTGGGACACTTCTAGCTATGGCTCAAAGTGGTTTTCTCACGGGCAGCTTTCAATCTCTGATGCAAATGGTTCTGTTTGACTGGAAGTGTTGATGCCACATTAATTGATCACATGATAACTCAGCCAATCCCTGGCCCCTGTGTTCCTTTGCTGTTCATTCAGATTCTAACCAAAAAGATTGGCTTAGCAGTCATGTACGTAATAAGGTGACATCAGCAATTATTTCCACTATTCTCCATGTTGTCTATAAGTCTATCGATCAAAGGAGGGCAGTCCTCAATAGTGTTGCAGGGTCCGTATTTTTGGCGCACAGTAATTTACATTGGGATGTTAATTGTGACACAATGGGGCACATTTACTTACCCGGTCCTGCGCGATCTGGAATGTCCTCCGTAATGCACATCTGCCGCAATTCAAGAAGGTCGTGCACCCGATTTTCTGCTTGTGCCGCTTCCCCGATCAGGTCCGCCGGAGTTCACCATCTTCCTCCCGGTGTATGTAAGTGCATCGGATGCGACACAAATTTAAATGTTAAATCCCACGCTTAGACCGATGACCCGCCCCTGATTTCTATTGCATGAAAGCCGGTGCCGATGTGGCAAAATCCGATTGTGTATGAAAAGTCGGGAAACCCAACGAAAATGCGACTGCAGGACCCTTAGTAAATAAACCACAATGGGTTAATGAATTGACGCACAACCGAAAATGGTCTGAACTAACTCCACATTCATGAGGTGAAATAAAACTTGGTAGACCAGCTTTTACCGGCTCTAATTATGCAGCAAAAAGAGTCAGGAAACTAGAGGGGCAGAAAAATAGGTGAGATTCCACAGATGCAACCAAAAAAAAGGCACGAGTGTGGGGAAAGCTTTTCTGTGGCGTGGACAGTTCATAAATATGGCACAGACAAACACTAACTATGGGTATAAGAAAGATCCTCCAGCTCACCTGGATCTTGCGGTAACTTTATCCGCTTGCAAGGATCCACCCCGCTGCAGGGCAATAAAGTCCATGATAAAGAAAAAATTCCGGATCCAGCTAGTTGCAGAATAAGACCGCCTTTATTGTGTTTTCAGGGCATCCATCAGGTAAAATACAGGTGGCATGGTAAAATCATCGTCAACGCGTTTCTAGCACAGGCAAGTGCTCTTAATCATGACTGTCAGTCATGCCACCTGTATTTTACCTGATGGATGCCCTGAAAACACAATAAAGGCGGTCTTATTCTGCAACTAGCTGGTTCCGGAATTTTTTCTTTATCGTTATCACTAACTATGGACCCAAGACTTCCAAAAAACTGGCATAAAGACAATAATGAATGCCCCCGAAAGAGTTAAGCTCATACTGTATTTTCAAGAAACTGAGGGACTAGGAATTTGTTGTGATTTTCTCCTGTGGTCTGGTTCTCATCTGATAAGTATAACAGCCATGTTGTACTATCCTATATTTTCTATATAGTTTGTACAGGCCTTTGAGTTTCTAATTCTGACAAATATGTATTTATTAGACTAGGTTAAGCAGACACAGCCTTTTTATACTATAAAACTCTTTAGCCCTTATCTGCTGATAAAAGAAATTGTTCTCTACCACCAATTAACCTTTATGAACAATAAATTGGATTATGACAGACCCTGTGAGAAATGAACATGCAGGAATTAATGGAGAGTGATGTATGGAATGTTGATCTGTGTGAATGCCAGATAGTACAGACCTAAGCAGAACCAAGTTGTTGTGCTATTCTTTTTATGAAAATTACCTTTAAAGGAAACCTACCACCACAAATCTATAAAGGCAGATCTTGTGGTAGGTGAATCAATGGGACGTAAGGATAGCCCTTTTAAGGGCTAATCCTCGCGTCCCCGCACTTTTTTGGAAACTTTTATTACCCTAATATGTAAATTTTACAAATCTGAGGTTACACGAGGCGGCTACTCCACGCCCCGGTAGCCACTTTACCCCTCCTACTCACCATCTTCGGCGCGCAGCTGCTCGTAGCTGCGCGCCCTCGTCCGATGATCCTGCCGTCTGCGCAATGCGCAGTGCAGCAGGCCCGCGCCTGCGCGGTCACTGCTCCGAAGCCGGGGCTGCACAGGCGCGGGCCTGCTGTTCTGCGCATGCGCAGACAGCAGAATCGTCGGACGAGGGTGAGCAGGAGGGGTAAAGTGGCTACCGGGGCGTGGAGTAGCCGCCTCGTGTAACCTCAGATGCGGCTACTCCACGCCCCAGTAGCCGCATCAAAAAATGTACATATTAGGGTAATAAAAGTTTCCAAAAAAGTGCAGGGACGGGAGGATTAGCCCTTAAAAGGGCTATCCTCACGTCCCATTGATTCACCTACCACCCGATCTACCTTTATAGGTAGATTTGCGGTGGTAGGTGCCCTTTAATAAAGTTCTATCTTTTTATATAATAGAAATATTCTATGAATAGTTATAGTAACTTTTTATTAATTTCTTATCAAATATGGAAGCACATATGCTTCCCAAGATATGTTATTTCATTTGGACATCTTTAATATCCTTCTTCTTTCAGACCCATAATACATGTGAGTGTTGTTGCCCTATCCATTCTAAATGCCTGTATAAATAGTGGTGATCAAAAATAGAGAGAGGCATTTATTATTTTGGGTGCAGGGTGGCTCTAGAACCATACTATATCTTTCAGTGGAATATAAGTTTGCGGCACAAGAGATTAATGAATTGGCGCACAGACTTAAAGGTTTAGAACTTTATACCAGCTTTTAGCAAGGTCATTTTTGTGCCAAAAATGGTGTTGGAAAAATAGAAGCAGCAAAAAACTGGTGGATTAACAAGCGGTGTAAAAATTTTGCGCCCAAAAATAGGAGAGGAGCAGGGGGGATATAAAAAAACACTGCCAGTTTTTCATTTGAAAGGCATGAATAAATTCCCCCCCCCCTCCCCCCAGAAAGTCCAAGTAGTCAAGTATGTGCAGTCCTGACACTTGCCTTTCTATTCTCCACTCCAAATTGCACAAACTGAATAGCTGGAAAATAAAAATTAATTTTAACCACAACTTTTATGAAGAATGCCTCTGCACCAATTATATCTATAATATTGCATATGGGTATTGAATTTGGTGCCTAGATAATTTCATAGCTCTAAATACTCGCGCCGACAGGATTTTACACCACAGTGCTGAGGATGGGATTCCAAGCATCAAAGTGATATGTGATGCAAGGAGAACCCCGCTTCCCAGTGAAACAGGTATGCTAATCTGTAATAAATATAATGGTTTGACAAAGCGCTAGTAGCGCGAAACAGCCTGTTACCTTTTGGACCTCGGCGTCCTCACATGTCTGCTTGCCTGTACGCCAAATAAAGATTGTGGATCGTATCAGCCTATCCTTGGATCTAAACTAATCTGTAATCATGATTACAGTTCATCATTGCATCATTTTTTGTGTATTTTTCTTGCAATGCCATACCCCTTTTCTGAGATCGGAATCTTTTTTACAGAATTTAGTTGTTAACGTATTACTAAATCTGCCCCACTCCGTCTAAGCATTTGCTTCAAGAATAGCATGATGCTTATTATATCACAGAGGTGAAAAAGCCTGTACTTTGTATGGTGTTTGTTTGCCCGATGACTTATAGCATATTGGTCCTGGTGATACAGTTAATAAATTCCTACTTATCTCGATATTAACAATAGATTTAAAATATTCTAAGTTTAAAAAATAACATATAAAAATGAAGTATTTGTCTTTTACAAATTATTGAAATTGATGACAAAATGATATGAGAGGAGCATTTCTAAGAAAGTCACGAACAATTGAAAAGTAGAAAAGTAAAGGTTTGAAAAGCTGGACTTTATAAGAAAAGGATTTAGCAGCTCATAAAAATGAAAATCAGATTAAGAAAATTGAAAATGAAAAAAAAAATTATAGGTGGTAAAAGAAAACAAGATAATACCTCAAATAATTTTCAGGTACAATAGCAAAATGATTGCAAAGTAGGATATGTGTTTCTTTCAGTGGGAAATGGACAACTAAATTATTCATGGGCTGCAGGCAGATTAGATGAATTATTGTTCATTTCCTACATTGGTATAAGAAAAAAAAGTGATACTTCCAACAACGGTCTGTCATAATAGCCATTGAATAAAAATTTATGCTAGATTAGCCATAAGAAGACATGCAATAGACTCTCTACAGTAGCTATGTGTGGTGATCAAAGTATCTATCTATTTACGAGCCTAAGGAAGTTTTCCAGAATAATGTTCTTTTCCCTCTATGGGCTCCAGGGGGTATAAAAATATACATTCACTTCTCTCTGGTGCTCAGCAGTAGCACGCCATCTCCCGCCACTGTCCATGCGGCATCTCTATTCAGTCTCTCTACTAACCGAGACCTATAGTGACAGAAGCGCCACCCAGAAAGGTGAATACCAGTTCTTTGCTAATTTTATACATCCCGGGACCCCATTAAATAAAAAAGAACCTAAAGCCCTGTTAACAAGTTAAGATATCTCTGAACCCCTAATTCTGTTTTCTTGACTTCAAGAAATCACGTGGAATTGCTGGGTTTTTTTGTGCTTACTGTGGTTGCTCAAACTCAGTTCAGTCAATCAAGTTTCTTTAAAACCCTGCCTAATTTTTGCAATTTTTTTTTTAATTTCTGTTTTTTATAAATATCAACCTTTTTGTGTCCAGGAAGCCTTAGACTCCTGTCTTGATACATCCTTCCATTTCATCTGCACTGCTGTGGTTAACAGTAAAAGCTCTTGTAACCCCAAGTAAGACATTTCCATAAACTGTTTTCAATATTATCCATGTTGTATCTGTTTATGTGGATTTAGCTGCATTTTCTTAATAATTCCATCAAAGCCATAATTTATTTTACTACAGGCAAGGAAAAGTAATGGTGAAAACATTTTCTTTAAAAACACTTCCATTACAGCAAACACTAAACAAACTACTTTCAATTTTGTCCGTTTTAGAGAAATATTTGCTCCAGAGAATTTTGAACCATTTCAGACTTCTATAAAAGATGCATTTTTATTACAATTTAAAAGCAATGACCTTATTGAGCAGGGAAGAGGAAACTGGGCTGATAATGTAGTTCATGTTCACTTGTAGATAGGGTCTTCAAATGTAAATCCAAGTGCTCAGGTGAGCATTTCACATGCGAGGAGCTGCCCTTGGATGCTTGTTATGAAGCTGTTTTTGTGTGTACTAAACAGTCGAGTTTCCTCATTCCCCTTGTTTTCCTTTGTAACTCCTAACTGTTTGCATTTCCACCGGGGGATGGAAACAGTTTGGAAACTGGTTGGAATCAGCTTGTAGAAAGAAATGAAGGATGATGAATGAATGATGCACAGGATAAAACATAAAGTTTTATGAAAATGTAATTATATAAAAAAAGTATTTTAATTGTATATTATTATGCATAAAAAGAGGGCATTCTTTTCTGTGTTCATGGGGTAACATTGTCAGATGGTAGAGTCAATCTAATTTCACATTCTTACAACAGTTTACAGACCTGTAGGGTGGCCTATGTGCACAGTACAATATTTTATTTAATTCTATGGGGGACTTGTATCATTATTTCTGCTGGTCAAATTGGCTCAATTTTGCGACTTTTTACCGACTTTTAACTCTTTTTTCAAGTATGCCTTGGCTGCACCTTGTGCCTTATATGTACAATTGTTTCCCAGATGTTCCGTGCAACTTTTCACTTATGTATCACTTTTTCGGCTTATTTTTGCGCCTTTTTAGGCGCAAATCTGCATCTGGTCCAGGGCAGGTGCAAAGGAAGGATTTTTCCTGTAAATTGGAATTATTTCATACACTTTAAATGTTTAAAATTTTGCACAGTAACCTGTTTTTCTAAAATTCAGAAATTTTTGCATTTACATTTTTAAAAAAAATGTATTGGTTACTTCCTAGGGTGAGGTCATACGTAGCATTTTAATTGCGCTTTAATTGCATTTTGAAACCTATTACAACAGCTGAGGAGAGGTGATTTGCCTAATTACATAACTGTTAACAGTTTGCGTTTACAACATAAACGTGACATTAACACATGTGTTTACATTGCGTTTACTATGCGTTTTGTAAATGCAAATGTTAACAGTAATGTAATTAGGCAAATCACCTCTCCTCAGCTGTTTTAATAGGTTTCCAAATGCTATCAAAATGCAACGTGTAACCGCACCCTTAACACCACGTGTGACCGCAGCCTCATATGGGCTGTGACTAGAGTGTATAAAAATGCATCCTCAAATCCAAAATTAACAGTAGTGTCCACTCCTGCATATAATCTCACATGGATTGTGTCAATGTGGATTTGAGATATTTTCAACAAAAAGTCTCAAAAAGAAGCCAAAATTTGTGCCTGCCAGGATAGGAAAGGCTGAACATGAGAGACAAACTATGATACATGTACCCCTATGTCATCCATCCTACTGTAGTCATTAACTTGACACCAAAAACTATTTTTTTTATCTTTAAAATGACACCAAAAGAATGTTTCAAGTACTGTACAACAGAAAACAGGGGCACGTGACACCCCCTGAAGCCACCAAACTTGACTTATCTTATGCAAAATGTGACATATTTTTATTTGCTCATTGGCACATGACTTGGAGTTATTTGTGCTGGCACCTATCACATGTGTTAACCCTTAAAGTGCCACTGGCAAAGCTGCTGGTGGCATGGAACAGTGGGTGGCATATCAGCACTATCATTTTGACTGTGATCATTGCCATGACGAATGGGTCTTTTATAAGACCAGATGACTTGTCATTCATGCAGATCTGTTACAATGTGCTGGTGGCACATTGTAACAGATCATGTGCAAAAACGCCACATACTGATATACTGTAGTACAACAGTATATGGTAGGATTCATCCGACCACCTAGTGGGGTTTAAAAGTAGTCAATTTTCTTTTTAAAAAAAAAGTTAAAATCACCCCCATTTCCCTAGAACTGATAAAAAATAAAAGCTATAAAAATCCCTAAAGTCCTTATATATCAATTAATAAAAATTGATATTCCGGAAGGTGAGCCCCGTAGCAGAAAATAGTGCCTAATTATCCAAAAAGCCACTTTTTTAAAAATCATTTTGTCTCTCAAAATAAAATAAAAGTGATCTAAAGGTTGTATACTCCCACAAATAGTATCAATGTAAATCTCATCACAACATCAAAAAATTACACAATACACAGCTCCATACCCAAAAGTTATCAGCGTCAAAATTTGGCAAAATTAATACATTTTGTTTTGTACAAAAAGTGACATTTTTTAAACCTATTAAAACCTAAAACGAAAATGACCCAAATGTGTTTTTACGTCAAGTTCTCTGCATTTGGAGTTTTTTCCCACTTCTCACTACATAGCATGGACAATTAAATACAAATACAATTTGTTTTGGAAAAAACAAACCCTTACAAAGCTCTCTACAAGGAAAAGTAAGGTTTTGCACATAACCCTCTTTAATTTCACAACCCCTTTAATCATCATCTGCACAGAATAAATATTAATATTGTAAAATACATTTAATTATTGAAAGTGTGTCCCAAGCTACATAATCATGTTTGTTTAGTCCTCCCTAGTAACATCCACCCATCTTTTCTTTGAGATGCAGATTCTGCTTTGCCTCCCTCTTCCTGCCTTTCTGTTTCTTAGGTGCTTTCAGCTCACAGCAGGCACTGGCAGTGGCCTAATAGCTTGTCAGATTTCCTGCAAGGGACACAGTACAATAATGTTTGATAGCATGGATAGCATGTTAAAGATCCCTATTGGAAATTAGGTAAAAGTGAAAGAAATATAGAATAGTGTACAGGCAGTCCCCGGGTTACATACAAGATAGGGTCTGTAGGTTTGTTCTTAAGTTGAATTTGAATGTAAGTCGGAACTGTATATTTTATCATTGTAATCCCAGCCAGAACTTTTTTGGTCTCTCTGACAATTGGATTTTAAAAATGTTGGGTTGTCATAAGAATAAATATTAAACACTAAAGCTTCATTACAGACGCCTGTGATAACTGTTACAGCTGATCACTGTAGCCTAGGACTAAAGTACAATACATTTCCAATATCCAGAGGTCTGTTTGTAACTAGGGGTTGTATGTAAGTCGAGTGTTCTTAAGTAGGGGACCGCCTGTATATATATCAAATTGAATTTAGAATTTTTCCAAGACGTCTTTAAAAATAAAATAATTAATATATAATAATGATTCTTATTTTTGTATTTGTCTGGATTGTATTTTTTTCCTGCTGTCCCATGCACAGTTGTGTGCCCGCTGTGGTGCATTAGGGGGATAGATGTTGTAAAGCTAAGGTTGTGCGATTTGCTCATTGTAATAAATGATGTGTAAAATCCCCATATACTGCCACATATTTGTATGGCAGTATATGGACGGATCAATCAGACAACCTAGGGTTAAAGTACCCTAGGATCTGAAAATAGCAAAAAAATAAATTAAAAAATCCCAAAAATACAAATACCCTCCCTTCCCTAGAACTAATATAAATATAAATAAACAGTAATAATCATAAAAACATTAGGTATCACCGCGTCTGAAAATGACCGATCTATCAAAATTTAATAACGTTTTTTGCAGCATTTAACCTCGTAACGGAAAATAGCGTTCAAAGCCGCTTCAATAGCGTTCAATGCCACTTTTTGACATTTTGCAAAATACAGTACAGTACAGTCCATACAGTCCTCAAAATGGTGGCAGTGAAAACGTCATCAAAAGTCGCGGAAAATGACACCATCCACAGCTCCATGCAACGAAGTATGAAAAATTTATTAGCGCCAGAAAATGGTAAAATTAAAAATTTCGTTTTTGTATAGGAGGTTTGAATTTTTGTAAATGTATGAAAACATAAAACCTATAAAAATTTGGTATCTCCGTGATCGCACCGACCCAAAGAATAAAGTAGACATGTCATTTGGGGCGCACAGTGAAATAAAAAAAATCCAAGCTTCCCTTGAAGTTTTGCATGGTATATAAGGTGGGGGGGGGGGGGGCGTCTTTCTATAGTTGGCCTACGGCAGCAGAGAGGCTAAGTTCATCCCTGGGGAGAGTGCTGCATAAGTGACAGTGCTGCATCTCATGTAATAAACATTTTTTGACTATACTATGTATTTTAATGCTTTTTTTCTTTTGCATAAAAATAAAGTAAAGATTTCATGGTCATCTTTTCTGGATATCATTGCTGGAGTCTGCAAGGATTTTTTTTCTCTTTTGGACATTTATCTGCTGGCCCCCACACAGCTCTCTGTGCGTCGAAGAATAAAAACTTTATGCTGTCAGTATACGTGAGGAGAGCTGAACTTATTTTTTCTTTTTTATGACTTTTCTGCATAGGTGGGAGTCCTGCATGAGTGAGAATCCTGCATAAGTGAGAATCCTGCATAGGGGAGAGTCCGGCTTTCAAGCGCTTAAAATGTTTGAGAAAATGGTGGTGACAGAAAGGTGTGTATTGCCTCTTTGCTGTGTTGCCTCTGCAAATCCACAATTAATACAATTCACGTTTCTAGCGGTAGATATAGACACTATGAAGCCTTCATGGCGAGGTCATATGCCCCATTTCTATTGTAGGCACAGTTTTAGGTGCATTGATGCAGTAGATTCAATAATATAGAAATAAGGGGATTCCAGTAGAGACTGATTTTTTAATACTTTCAAATCTACAAATGTAATGTTAGAAATGTAACTGATTTCCATTCCTATTTTATTGTTCAAGCTATTATTTTATGTGGTATCAGTTTTCATTGCTACTGATAAATTAAAGTAAATCTCTATTAATCCAGTCTGTACTTGGAGGCAGTGTAGTTCTTATTGTACACTCAGCGATAGTAACTGACACGTCTGTCAACACTGTTACTATTTCCAAAACATGTCTTGTTTTTATTCATTACTGTCTTATATGTCAGAGATATCCAGAAAACTATTTAATTAACTTGTCCATTTTACATGTTTTTTTCAAATTGCTTGCAGCAAGATATTGTATTTCCCTTCTCATTAGATCTAATATTCTTACAAATTTGGTAATACACTTGTAATCTATTTTGACATAGAACTAGATATTAAAATACAATCAGGTACAGTGTTGGTTAGTAACTGAGCTACAATCCTTGAGTAACTTTAAGTGATAATAGCAGACAAGGACAAAACAAAACAAACAAAGAATAAGAAAAGTCACCAGAGCCAAGTCAAAAACCTAGAGGACAATGAAGTACCAAGTCAATAGATAAAGGGAAAACCAGGAAGACAAACCAAGGGGTCAGAAGTTACCAGATATTAGCAGACAGAATACACTCAAGCTTGAACTATGACAAGCATGGAGGATTGATTAAATGGACCTTTTATGTGATATCAGAATACTAATTCCAATGCTGATAGGATAAGCATTCTGTTCATCACACCAGGTTAACTGTAAATAAACCAGAAAGCAAACTACTTGGTGCGGTGCATAATTAAAGGGGTACTCCCATCTGGGCATTCACATTTCATTTAATTCATTTGCCATATATAAACATATCTTCATGGATGGATGTTATAAAAAAAATGTTCCTGTGTTAAGATAATTTCTCATAAATGTAGTTATGTTGTCCCTTAGAAACGGGAAGGCTTCCTCGGATACGACCACCTCACATTTTGGCGCGCTATTGAGTCCCGTCTGACCATCTGACTTCATTGTTAATTACCACAGGAAGGCTGTGAGACATGTAGTAACTCCAGGACATTTCATATACAAAAACCTTTTGTTTCTTTGTGTAATCACTCCAACAGAGGTGGCCGTATCCAAGGAGTTAGTCTTATTTCTAAGGGACCATATGACTACAATTATGAGAAATTATCTTTACACAGGTAAAAAATTTTTAATAACATCTAAGTGAAGAAATGTATATTAATTGTAGATTAATATTAATGTAGATTAATTAAATTGAATTTGAATGCCCAGACGAGAATACAAAACAGTCTCAGTCTCCACAAGCCTACAAGACGGCCTTCATTGGCAGAGTCTCTGTAACACTAGCCAAAAGCCTCTCACTCAGCTAAACCATTTCCCTATACAGGCAGTCCCTGGGTTACATACAAGATAGGGTCTGGAGGTTTGTTCTTAAGTTGAATTTGTATGTAAGTCGAAACTGTATATTTTATAATGGAAGTTCTAGACAATTTTTTTTCTTTTGCCCCAGTGACAATTGGAGTTTCAAAATTTTTGGTGTAATTGGACCAAGAATTATCAATAAAGCTTCATTACAGACATCTTACAGCTGATCATTGCAGTCTGGGACTATAGTAAAGCATCCAGAGAGCTTCACCAGAGGTCACAGTGGGCAGAGGGGTCCGTCTGTAACTATGGGTTGTCTGTAAGTCGGGTGTCCTTAAGTAGGGGACCGCCTGTACTGTACTGAAGAGATACAACTACATAGAAACAGTGCTGTCTACAGTTGGGAATTTATTCCTTCTGGAATAGATATACTGGTTTGGCCTTTATTCCACATCATATCATTAAGCTCTGTGAAAGTCATGCTCGATGTTAAAGGGCTGCCTTATAAGGTTGCAAAAGCGTTAATGTTTTCATTATTTGCATATTTCCAAGTGTAAATTAGCGTATCCTCACCTGTTGACGGAGGAAGATGCTGGCACAGATATGACAATATCATAGAATTTTGCCTACATCCAGTTTCTTATCATGCAGCACTACTCTCAAAGCAGCTTCTGGACACGGGAAATAAAATAACTTTTTATTTTTTCATTAATGTTTCCTATTTAATATTATTTCATACTTTGATTACTGTGTCACATATCTCTACAAAGAAGTTTACATACCAATTTTCTCTCCAATCCATTATTTAGTTCAATTATTTTTTATAGTGACACTTTATTATCCAAACTGCCAACAAGATATTGGAAAATGATTGAAAACTATTAGCTCCACACAACTCCCCAAATTACTCCCCGAATATACATGCTGTATAATTTAAGTAAATTCTAGTTTGACAACTCTGGGATTTGTATCCTTCACTAACTTTGCATTCATATTTATATAACATTTTAGATGTAATGCTCGAGCAATATGTCAGGTTATCATCAAAAAAATCAATAGACATTGCTGCATGCACAGGGTCGGGAGGTGATGGGGGGTGTGCATTGCTCACCCCTCCCCTCTTTATAGGAAGCCAAGCGGCTTAGTCGCAAATAAGGTCAAAAATAGGACATGCTCTATCTTTTACAGCGCGGCGCCCAGTATAGATATGGTACAGTGAGACACTGTGCGCTAACTGAACGGTGACTAGGTTTAATAAACCTCTATGGAGGTTGTGAGCCGGTCACAATTTGTGAAGCCCAATCATGGCATCTTCATACGGTCATACACATAAGCCCTTAAGGTGCCCCTATGCATTACATCCTGGGTGAGGTAACCGAAGCAAACATATAGGAATAACCACCAAGTTCTTAATTTTATTTTTTGGTTAGTATTTTTATGTTCATGATTTTTAACTTTTAAAAAAATGTCATGCTTCAAGTTAAAATACTTTTTTACCATTTTAACTATTATGCTTTGGTCCCATAAAACAGACAACCTTCTAACACCCACATGCAGCTCAGGAAATGCGATGATAAATAACCCCCACAAAGGTAGACTGGATACAAAGGGCCAGTTTTAGACAAAGTGGGGTCTTGGTCAAAACTAAAATTGTGGCCCCAAAATAAAAGCAAAATAAAATTAGTTGCAGCTCAACCAAAGTTGTCCTGGATGTTTCAGCGTCTCGGATTCCATGAGCCATGAATATAAAAATCTAAAAGGCTGAAAAACATATATGAAGCTAAAAGTATAGAGCAAAAAGAGCATCTAATAGTCAAGCAAGGGTCATTGGGTTGTGACATGCTTTAAAATGTGATTGTTCATGTGTGGATGCAAATGTAAAGCAATGCAGCTCCCCTTGTAATGGGACTAGGGTAGATGATGCTGAAGTAAAGCGGTAAGTAGCTAAAAAGCCTTCCTCATATCAGTCTGTCTACCTGTAACACTTATAAACACACTTATCACTATTAGAGATGAGCGAGCACTAAAATGCTCGGGTGCTCGTTATTCGAGACGAACTTTTCCAGATGCTCGAGTGCTTGTCTCGAATAACGAGCCCCATTGAAGTCAATGGGAAACCTGAGCATTTTTCAAAGGGACCATGGTTCGGGAATAAAATGTGTTATTTAATTGAAAAAGAATGTCTTCTGATAAGTTAGCAGATGTATGCAAACATCTGCAATCTATTCTTCACTGTTCCGCGCGTATATTATCTCCCGACAAGTTAACAGATGTGAAGAACAGTGAAGAATAGAATAAAAACAGTGAACACAGGATCATTTAAGTGAAAAACGCAGTGAAAAACACAGTGAAGAATAGATTACAGATGTTCGGCACATCTGCTTACTTGTCGGGGTGATACGCTGTCCCGGGATCCGCTCCTCTTCTTCCACTGAAGTCTCCCCGTGCTGCCCAATGTCTCCCCGTGCTGCCCGATGTCTCCCCCGTGCTGCCCGATGTCTCCCCCGTGCTGCCCGATGTCTCCCCGCGCTGCCCGATGTCTCCCCCGTGCTGCCCGATGTCTCCCCGCGCTGCCCGATGTCTCCCCCGTGCTGCCCGATGTCTCCCCGCGCTGCCCGATGTCTCCCCGCGCTGCCCGATGTCTCCCCCGTGCTGCCCGATGTCTCCCCGCGCTGCCCGATGTCTCCCCCGTGCTGCCCGATGTCTCCCCGTGCTGCTTGATGTCTCCCTGCTGCTTGATGTCCCCTGCTGCCGTTCCGCGCGTATCTTCCGACAAGTAAGCAGATGTGCCGAACATCTGTAATCTATTCTTCACTGTGTTCTTCACTGTCTTTTTCACTTAAATGATCCTGTGTTCACTGTGTTCACTGTTTTTATTCTATTCTTCACTGTTCTTCACTGTGTTTTTTTAATTAAATGCTCGATCTCGAGCAGGTGAAATACTCGTCCGAGCAACGAGCCGTTTCGAGTACCTTAATACTCGAACGAGCATCAAGCTCGGACGAGTATACTCGCTCATCTCTAATCACTACACGTTATATGTATCTATCAAAATAGATACATATATTTCGGACTCTTTATTATATCTATAATAATAATCCTTATTGATATAGCACCGCCATATTCTGTAACGCTTTACAAATCTTGATGGGGTACATTATATACAAATAACATAAGATCATACAGAGTAATAACATAGTCAGATGAAACAATAGGAGTGAGAGCCGTGCTCGCAAGAGCTTACAGTCTATGATTGATATCTATCTAACTAAAGAAACAAAGGTCCAAAACAGCAATGCTATATGAAAATTATTTAAAGGTAGTTGGGTGCAAGGCAACAGATGGAGGCATTTACTCCTTGTTATACATACTTCCAAAAAACTGATATCACTCTCAAAGCTTATGAGGATCAAGTGGATTTATTCATACAGTGACATTTGGATAAATCCACTTGATCCTCACAAGCTTTTGGAGTGCTGCTAGTTTGTTTGTATCTTTCTATCTATCCACCAATCTATCTATCTATCTATCTGTAGATTTTGCCAGTTTTTTGGAAGTATCTAACTATTATTTGATCAGATTCACATCTAAACTGGAGACGTTCAACCAGTGCATTATATATCCTCGGGAAACATCTACCTGCTGAGTAGAATATTAAATACACACAGATATCAATATTTAATGCTGTTTGACATGTAAATTGTCAGGGCACTCCTTGTGGTGATCTTTTTATCCACCTGACATTACCAGTATATTCCACTTCTCAATATTGATCAGGGATGACCCAGAATTGTTAAGACATTTAAACTAAATGATCCTTGTTTCATAATAAAATCCGTGTAAAAGTTGAGAGTAAAAATAAACGTATAATTGCATAATTTAATGATTTTACCCAATTCACATGATTTATAATAAATGTAAATAACTGCTACAAAGCTGCACAATCTTCATTTTTATATTCCACTACAGGAACAGAACAATGGAATCAGCCCAAGGAAATATCCTTATATTGACAACAACAATTCCAGGTAAACACCCTCATGACTATAACAGGGATTGTTGGGTTTCCATCAATGTGTCCACCACTGGACACAAACCACTGGAAAGAATGAAAAAACAAACCATGCTGTATTATTTTGCCTGTTATTTTTTATTATATGTTTGGCTGTATTTTTTGTATTTTAAAATGTTTGTATAAGGTCTGAGAAAGCTGGGAGTTTACAGTAGCATTCCCTTGAAGTAAAATGACTTCTTTTTCGTCCGTTCGGCAGCACACATATGGGATTCTTCCCCTAGGTACATCTCAGAAGAGAACAGGTTAACAAGCAGTAGTAGACAATTAAACAATTAGTGTCTTGGCTGACTCCACCTATATAAGGCCGGAGCACACACACAACCCTTGTATTTCTTTTTCTCTTAGGTATGAGAGAAGAGTTCAGGTCCTGTGTGTCTACACAGAAAGAAAAAAAAAAAAAACTATCCAGATAAGTTTTCTAGATCCTCTGTGTCTTTACACAGAACACTTGGATGGACCAGCCCGGGCTGTATATGCTTGCATGCGGTCCCTCGTCCCGGAGGAGCCTGTACAGCTATCCTGTCTTTACAGGGGTAATAGCTGAGGCTGTATACCATAGCACTGCTGGTCTCTGGCCTGGATGAGCCTGTACAGCTATCTTGTCTTTACAGGGGTAATAGCTGAGGCTGTGGTGTGTATCGGCCACCATGTACCCGGCACATGAGATCGCTCCTGCATCTCCTCCCTCCTGGGCCTTGTGGTTCATCACCCTGCGTGCCTCACCAGCAAACGCCTGGATCGCCTCCTGCATATGCCGCAGCCCAGACTGTATACCATACCACTGCTGGTCTCTGGCCTGGAGGAGCCTGTACAGCTATCCTGCCCTTACAGGGGTAATAGCTGAGGCTGTGGTGTGTATCGGCCACCATGTATCCGGCACATGAGATCGCTCCTGCATCTCCTACCTGCTGGGTCTTGTGGTTCATTAACCCTGCGTGCCTCACCAGCAGATGCCTGGATCCCCTCCTTCACAGGCCGCAGCCCAGGTAAGAGCCTGTACAGCTATCCTGCCTTTACAGGGGTAATAATACCGATTGTTTTGAGTATCTACCACACATCACTGACACATGAGATCGCTCCTGCATCTCCTCCCTGCTGGGCCTTGTGGTTCATCCCCCTGCGTGCCTCACCATTGGAAGCTTAGATTGCCTCCTGCATAGGCCGCAGCCCAGGTAAGAGCCTGTACAGCTATCCTGTCCTTACAGGGGTAATAATACAGATTGTGTTGAGTATCTACCACACATCACTGACACAGGAGATCACTGCTAGTATCTCCTACCTGCTGGGCCTTGTGGTTTATTAACCCTGCGTGCCTCACCATCGGATGCTTAGTTCGCCTCCTGCATAGGCCGCAGCCCAGCGCTGCTCCTGGTATTAACCATTTGTTCAACTGGATGGAGGCAGCACATTGTATCAGTGAGTATATCCAGGCTGTATACCAGGCCGCTGGTCTCACATCCTCCTGTGATATGTTATATGGTTTTTTAACCTGTTTTCTCCTGCTGGAGATCTCTGCATATTGTACAGTATTTACACGGTTACCACATGTTGTACAGATATGTCCGCATGTCCTGCTATCACTTGCAGTACAGGGAGCTTTACATGTCAGCTCCTGTGATATAGACTGTGAGCACCTGGCTGGCCTGCGCTCCTGTCCTGGATTTTCTGGTGTTTATTGTGCACATGTGTCAGCGATTGCTATGTATTGGTGCATTTTCAATTTGTATTTACCCGTTGCAGTCATATCATGCAACATCACAGCAAGTCTCAGATGCCAGATAACCTTTGCCCTCTGCAAGACAAGGTAAGAGGAATGCTCAGGTCTCCTATGTATCCCTACTGAATGCATTGGTATAATGTCTACCTGCTGAATGCTCAGGTCTCCTATGTATTGCTGCTGAATGCATTGGTATAATGTCTACCTGCTGAATGCTCAGGTCTCCTATGTATCCCTGCTGAATGCATTGGTATAACGTCTACCTGCTGAATGCTCAGGTCTAATGTCTCCTATGTATCCTTTCTGAATGCTCAGGTCTAATGTCTACCTTGCTAAATGCATAGATCTTTATTGCATTTCTAGTCACTCCTGCCCCCTGACTCCAGGGTTTATATGCAGAGTCTGTGAGCTCTGCTTGACTTGACTATCTTACCGGTATTTCATGTGTATAGTCTGTGATCTTTACACTGAATTTACTAACCATTTTCTCTGGACTAGACACCCAGTATGTAATGAGCGTGCACTCAGCCTCTGGTATGTGATGAGCATGTACTCAGCCTCTGGTAAGTAATGAGCATGGCCTGTGTGTATACACTGTACCCACATCCTCTGTCTGGTTAAATGTGCAGGTATCTATGATCTGTATACATAGTGAAATACTGTAATAATGATACAGAGCAGACTGATACCAGAATCCGTAACTTCTGCTTCTTTGTATGTTCTCCATAGTCTGCTCTAGATGAATGGCATTGGAGAGTGATCCTCTCATATCCAGGCAGCTCATACAGTGATGTTGGCTGCATATGGCTTGTCTGTACACATCTTTACCTCATACTAATGTGTCCTTTGTGTTTTCACTGGACGTCCTCTCCTGAGCGGCTGTCACAGACCCTTATGAGAGGTGGAAAGAGGAGGAAAACTAGCCAGAGGAGAGGTTATGTCTGAACCCATTGTCTATTAAGAATGAGTCTTGTATCTATTCTCCTGTGTTACCCCAGGATACAGATTCAGAGATCCACACAGATCCCAAGCCCAAGCCTTCTTATCATGGATCATCTACTTTTCTTCTAGATCTCCAGACATCATCCTCTATTGCTGATTCTAGTTTATAGGAATATTACATCAGAGAGATTAAATCTGATGACCCACACCAGATATTCCTTCTGAGTAAGGAGAATGTGACCACCAGTGGAATCCACTAAAGATACTGAAGGGAAACAACAGGGAGAAGATGATTCTACTTTCCAGTGACTGATGACATCTTTTCCCCTACTCACCCAGTCCGGTCTATATATTTTCAGAGTGGATGGACCACACCTGATAATGGCATTAGAGGTCCAGTGACCAAGGGATGGAATTCTACTCTGTGCCACTACTGGCCATGTGACCTGTCACAATAGCTATCTGATGCTTCTATTACCAGCATTAAGGATTCCTCTGAAGTCATAGTTGCTTTCGTCGTGGCAAAAAGAGCTGTACGAACAAAGCTCTGGAATAAGGATGCTCCACCAAAATGATTATTTGAATTTTCAATGTATTTATTGCACAGTCAGGCAAGATCCAGGCTGCAGGCCCTGTCATTTTCAAGATATAAAGACTCAAAAATCCAGGAAGAGCGGGAAGAGTTTGTCGTTCCATCACATCGACTTGGTACACAGGGTCGTTTCAAACACAGGCAACACCTTCCATGAGTAGGTAAAAAGCCACTTAACTCAAAACCGTGGGAGTTAGTGCATCTGGCCTGGAGTAATATCAACAATAAGAAGGAGGTCCTTCTCTTCAGATTGGCCAAAGTCTTTATCAGACGCCTGGTGTCCTCAACAATACATTGAGTATACACTCTGTAACCTTCCCACCTGACAGATCCTCCCCAGCAATCTGCTAGTTGTATATCTCTGCCTCAGAGGTATCACTGCACGGCATCAACTGTCCTATCAGATCTTCATATTCCCATCCTGCCTCCACATCGGGATAGCGCTTCAGACTCTTGCCAACTGCATTGCCAGTCACGTCCTTAAAGCTTCCATACCTGGAGGACTGCTTATTTTCATGGAACTTCTGAATCTTCTGAAGAAGAGTAATGAAAGTCTATAAATGTATATTTGGAAATATTTCCACTGACATCAGCTAACAAAAGTTAGTGAGTGACAAGATCACTGGCCAAATGCCTGTTACCATAGATGTAGTTCAATGAGCAAAGCCCAGTAATTTATGGCATGGAAATGCCGGATTCTTGATACTCACACATTGGCCAGAGGGATACGTCTTTCTGAAACTGGGGTCCCATGTAGGAGATGACGAGGATCATGGAACACTCAAGAGAAGATATTGTCCTCTATTCATCGGGAGCTGTGAGCCAATCAGACCAGCGTTACAATACTTCTATGTTATTATTCTAACACGTCTATCACCATGTGCTGCTGCTTGCATAAGTAATTTACTGTCAAGAGGTTCCTGAAGTCCCAACTTACAAGAGAATGCAAAACCCTGCCGTAAGCAGAAATATGAGCAGAAATATCAGTGGGGTAGCAACCGTAGCAGTGATGCTAATGGCCAGCCCAGGACCCACGGCCAAATCATAAATTATGCACATCGTGTACCTAGGCGGGCTTGGCCCTATTGACCATAGCTGTTGCAGCCGCAGTGCTGAGAGGACTGCCCATCCCTAAGCCTGCCGCACCTGGCTCCACCTGTGTGTCCAGGCAGCGGGCCGTCCTATCTTCTTCCTGCATGAAGACATGTGACGTCACATGACACATCCCGGTCAGTGCTGAGTGGAGGTCCAGGGCGCCTACTCACAAAGGATATATCTTCTGTCACCACTAAAAGCCTAAAGCCAGGAGAATCCTCAAAAGCAGCCTATCATGTTCATGCTTGATGGCCACGATATCGTCCAGGAGGACTGCAGAACTTCAAGCATTGTCCTTCAAGGATTCCTACCTTAACATTCTGCCCAAAAGCATCATGTTACTTCCCTGCTCAGCCTTCATCCAACAATTTCTACAGTCTTCAGAACAATTCTTTTAAACAATACATTTTCATAGAACTTTTATAAGGGGGCAAATTGTCCACATGGATCATTGACTCCATGAGATGCTCTCTGGTCATGAAGCTCCAGAAAAGCTGAGAGCCAACTCTACATCAGCTTCTTTAGCTGAGCACTGTCACGTCTATCAGTTCTACAGAGCAGCCACATGGTCCTCTCCATCCTCGTCTAAAAATCTCTGCAGGATGGACTTCTCTGTCTCCTAAGGTTTCAGCCTTACACAAGGTGGTGCTTCAGCAGGCGACTAAGATCCCTCCCCATAAGTACTGCTTGCTAAGTCCCATATGTGTGCTGCCGAACGAACGACAAAGGAGGAGGAAATTTGCTTACCGAAATTTCCATTTCTTTTAGTCTGTGAGGCAGCACAACTTTCCCGCCCTTAAACGATGAAATGTTATTGCTATACAGGCGGTCCCCTACTTAAGGACACCCGACTTACAGACAACCCATAGTTACAGACGGACCCCTCTGCCCACTGTGACCTCTGGTGAAGCTCTCTGGATGCTTTAAAATAGTCCCAGATTGCAATAATCAGCTTAAAATTGTCTGTAATGAAGCTTTATTGATAATTCTTGGTCCTATTACAGCAAAAAAATTTGAAACTCCAATTGTCACTGGGGCAAAAAAAAAAAATTGTCGGGAACTACAATGATAAAATATACAGTTTCGACTTACATACAAATTCAACTTAAGAACAAACCTACAGTCCCTATCTTGTACGTAACCCGGGGACTGCCTGTATATGATGCAAGGGTTGTGTGTGTGTGCCTTATATAGGTGGAGTCAGCCAAGACACTAATTGTTTAATTGTCTACTACTGCTTGTTAACCTGTTCTCTTCTGAGTTGTACCTAAGGGAAGAATCCTGTATGTGTGCTGCCTCACAGACTAAAAGAAATGGAAATTTTGGTGAGCAAATTTCCTCCACAATTAGGTGTTTCAGTGGATTTTATTAAGAGAATAAGGCCATATGATATGACATTAGAATGAGGTCTTCTTCATGATGACCTTCAGGTGGTACAACTGAATCTGGATAAAAAGAAGGCTATCCTTGGGACCGGGGCAGGGGGATGGTAAAACAAAATCAACTTTACCTAACTTCCTTATGCTCCCTATTTACATCTTTGGCTGGACCTCAGCATTCACATGGAGAAAGGTGACATTCAGCAGTGACTTGACATTTGTCCCTTCTGAGTTCAGTGGTCATGTGGACATTTTTTCAGCCCATTCAAAAGGACTGGGTAGCTGTAAGAAGATAAGTGCAGTTATTTTTACCATCCCCACAGCCCCTCAGTGGATATCCTTCTTTTCCATATTGAAGAAAACCAACTATCCAGACTCATTAGTCTGAAGGTAGTATAAACTAAAGAAGATCAATTTATCAATTACCATTTTACAGATACGTGTAATGGTAGAAAGTGAATTGGGAAGTGAACAGCCCCAGATGTAGTTACAGCTTTCAGCCATAACAGGAACCTGGTGTTGCCTTCCCCCGTAATCTCTGAAGGTAGGCCATCAGTAGTTATTACTGGTGAATCCCTTTAGGGCGCTGAGCCAGTACAATTGAGTCTGTATTTATGTTTTTCAGAAATGAATGTAGCATTACTTCCCATCATGTTCTTCCACATAACATGACCAACAATGTCCTAAAGCAGTTTCTCTTTTATTTATCTTCTTTTTCATATATTTTCTGCTAGATCCATTTCTGGGTATTGTGCCAACGTATTTACCGATACTGTAAATGTTTCTTCTATCTGCTTTAGGAGACAAATGGAATATTGTGTACAGTTTTGGGCACCAGTGTATAAAAAGGACATACTAGAAATGGAACAGGTGCAGAGGAGAGCAATCCAGATTAGTAGGGGAATGGGTGGACTAGAATACAATAATAGATTACTAAACTTGGGTTTATTTAGCTTTTAAAGAGACCTCATTACAATGTACAAATACATGAATGGGCAAGTACAAAGATCTCTCTTTAAAGATCTTTTAATACTTAGGCTATATTAATGTATCCAATAATACATCAACAGGAACAAAATACATTAAAGCAAATTGTGGAAACCACAAATTAAAATTAACCTAAAGCTTATCATTGTGTGAATATCTAGCTCAGTATAGGCACCTTGAACTTCATTACCCTTTTTCATCATCTGGAAACAGAAAATATCAAAAAGTCTACTAATTATTTTTAATAAGTGAACTTGAAAACAAACAGACTGTAGTGAAGTTATTATTTATGCGATACTTGGGTATGAAGGCCCAAACAGCATGTATCTTTGACATTTCCAGCATGCATGACTTTTCCATAAGAGATATTTCAGAGTGATTGACATAACAACTCTCAGAAGTACTAATCTCACACCTAATTAGGATGATGTCTAGAAGCTGTAAGATTTCCTACATAAATAATGACCAGGACGTTAACAGCGTGGTAGCTAGATCCTATGGGCACAAGGGGTTAATGCCACAGTCTATGGCACTAGGAATTATGACTCCTCTGAGTCTTCTAGCTCTTGTCTGTACACATTCTGCAACCACAGCACATCTCTGGCCTTGCAACAGACACGCTTTGTTTCTATGCTGATGAAATACATTTGAAAGGAGGCATACATAATAGCTATTTCATGTGTAAAATATGCACATACATATGCAGTTTCAAAATAAAACTACAGAAACAGGGAAGGATGCCGGCTAACTTGAAAGAGACAATTTGAGAGAATACAGCAATGTTTAGCATTGTAGATTACTGAAACATTCATGAGCGCTCTATTTAGTCATTCTTCAAGAGTATTTCAAACATCCCTTCACTGTGCTCTGGTTTTATGTGGATTCAGTATTTTAATTCCCCCGCTTCCAGTGCCACACACTTCATAAATAGCATCCTGTTAGTATGACCATGGGGATCAGATTCTATCCAGGGACGGGATCATCAAAGTATCAAATAGCGGGCTACTTATAGTTATCTTGCTATCACTTGGAGGAGATAAAAGGCATTGCAGATTTACAAAATCAATCTCTATCTCACCAACTGCAGTAAAGTACTTACAGTAATATTATTATTAATTATCATTATTATTATTATGTTTTACCATGGTAACATCATGATACCTTTCTTTACAGTATCACAGTATCATAGTATATAAGGCCGTAAAAAGAGGCAAGTCCATCAAGTCCAACCTTTAAGAATTAAATAAATGTTTTATCCTCATAACCCGTGATATTTTTGCTCTCCAGAAAGGCATCCAGGCCTCTCCTGAACATGTACATAGAGTCCGCTATAACAACCTCCTGTGGCAGAGAGTTCCATAGTCTCACTGCTCGTACAGTAAAGAACCTTTGTCTATGTTGATGGTAGTCGCCTCTCATCTAGGTGTAGAGGATGCCCCCTTGTCCTGTGTTTAGAGTTTACCAGCTTCTTTCATTTATTCTTTCCTCAAAGTATATTTACTTGAATGTTTGATATCAGAATTCCTTTGTAGACCACAGCTCCACTTAAATGTGAAAAGCAGACATGAAAAAACAGTTTAAAGGGAACCTGTCAGTAGTTTGGACCAGAGCTGAAGACAGTTCTAGGTAGATGCCCTAGAGAGAAGTGTAGCCCCACCTTTGTGTCTGTTGTAAGTAGCAACAGTACTGTGAAACATGCATTCCTGGATGTGCGCTGGATTGTGAGCACTCTGGTGCACTGATGTGTGAGATCTATTCTTTGCACTCAGCTCCTACCTTCTTTCCTGAATCACTGTTTCAGCAGGCTTCTATTTGAATATACAGCAGTTACTCAGGGGGAATCACATGCTAGAGCACCAGAGTACTCCAAGTCTAGCCACAATCCTGGAAAATAAATACATTTTTCACAGTAATGTTGCTATACAGTAACAACACACACAAAGCTATGTGGACACAACTCTCGAAGGCTAATACTACACCATCTGCATGGTAAGTACTGATAAGGGATTTCTTGTAACAATTTCCCCCAAAATAATGGTTCTAAAAGTGCATTACTCTATAGTATTATCTGCTATTTACTATCATATTTAATTATTTTTTTTTATTAATTTGATTACAAAAACAATTTTAATGTTTCCATAAGATGTTGAGTGAGCACTTATAGGAACCATCTGTGTGCATACTTAGTACAGAAAGACGTTATCTGCAGAGGCAGGATCATTTTACTATAGCGTTAGTGCGGCTAATTGATATAAATAGTAGGCCATCTGTTTTTTAGTATTTTTATGCGCCTATCAGCACTGTTCACTATGGCCCAGATTTACTATTAGTGAGGCATTCTGGCGTAGACTGCATATTAAATCTGGCCCAGTGTGTGTGTACAGTGTGGCGGTATGTGAGCCAGTCACCCGATTATCTGTGGTGTACTTATTTTGCTGGCACAATTCTACTGCCTGTATTTGACTTGCTTTTATTTTTTACAGCTGCAGTTATTTTAGTAGAAGTCTGAATTGTATTTCCCATCAGGGCTTAAACTGAAAATTAACCTTTGGAGTTGTTAAAGACCTGTGATTGGTAAATTACAGCACTTTTTATGCACCGATGAAGAGCTACATGATGCTAAGTAATAACAAAATTTCAAGCCACCGTCTAGTTAATTGTCAGGCCATATGTTTGTCCTGTTACATCTGCTACTTCTGCTGAACTTTGATTCAAATACACAACCAAAAGTACAGCAAAACCAGTTTTCTCTTGCTCCATTTAAACTCCATTTCATTTTCACTACTATGCCATTAAGCTTAATGTGGAACATGAGGCTAGAAATATCATCCTACATGCCCCTTGGCAACTTATGTTAATGCCGAAAGCCAGCAACATTTAGGCATTAAATGTTCTTTTACACTGATGCATGCTCTAATCTCTACGAGTGATCTCCGAAATACAATTTACAGGAAATTCAAAAAAAAAAAAAAAAGCACACATTGATTTTCCAGCAGGTACTACAAACATTGTAATGCGTTCTCCTAGAGATTCTGTATATTCTTTATAAATAAATATGTAGCAGGAGAATTAAAAAAGTGTTCAAAATGTAAAATGTGTCAACAAGAAACAAAACGGCACAAAGCTTTCAAATTTTGCCTCTTGAGCTGAATAAGATCAATAAATGATGAGAGTGGGAGAAAAAACGGAGAAGTTAAACAGAATTGATAATCAGCATTCAGCAAAATCTTTCCGAATGTGCGCCCAATGAAGCAGAACGCTAATTGAATAAAGGTTAACCATCAAAATGGCTTAAAGTGGAAATAATGGAATGTTTCTAGAACACAAGTTATTCATGTGGGGCATGAAAAATATGTGTATAAAAATATAATAACCTTTTTTGTAAATTTCAGAGAGGAGGGTCATATATGTCAAGTGTGATATGCAAATAAAGAATGCCTAGCCGGTACTTAGCTCTCTATGCCCCCAACATCAAATGCCATTCACTTAGTGCATTCCACCATAGTATATTCATACTAAGTATCATAAGTCAAGCATATGCATTCTCCTCTACAGAATGAAGTATAAAAGACAACCAAGCCTGCATTACAAAGATTATATATGCAGCTAAAGCCGGCTGACAACCTACTAATGAATCGACTGATGAGAAAGCTTCACATATGTTATCATGTGGATTGACATTCGGGTCCACTCATCTCTACTAAATAGGAGAAATTATCACTTATGAGCCCAAAGTCTGTGGAAATGTGGAGAGATGTAGTAATTCTGACTAATATGATCAGACAGAATTTTAGAGGATGCTGAGCCATGTTCCCATTTTTGCACAGATTGTTGAAGGAGGCTCAAAAGTGTCTGAAGCACAAGAAAAATGTGTAAAGCATGTAAACAAATAGTTCAAGTCAGAGAGGAGTTATAGCGCCAAATTAATCTAAACTGGCGGACTGTTTTAATTTATCTGGCGCCCACTACACTGGTCTGGAAGTTTGCACCATTCTTTTTATTTGTTCACTGTGTTCATACTGTAGAATTGTGGCACACATCAGTGATTAATGTGGTGCAAACTCTGACTGATCACTAACACGCCCCTTTAGGAGGACGTTTTTCTGTCTTGTTAGAAACAGTGCAGCCGCGACACTAAACTGGTGCAGACACTTTATAAATACATGTACAAGCAGCTTGTACGTTGTTTTCAGTGCACAGTCAGACAGAAAACTGGCGCAAACACTTTAATAAATGTAGACCTCTGTCTCATGTCATGCAACAAAATGTAATTACTATTAAATTGTCCCTCTCCATATTCATGCATATAAGTTAGGGTCCATTCACGCGAATGTGTGGCACAAGTCAGCACGCATTAATTAGAGGAGGAGGGATAAGCGCTGCTCGCCATAACGCAGGACTGGCGCCGTAACACTGCGAACTATAGGACATGTCCTGTAGTTCGCAGTGCACAATCACGCCATACACAATGCAGTGAGACAACGGTGAGGTGAGTCAGAAAAGGGCTGCAGAAAGAATTCATGCCGAAATAAAGAGCAATTAGCATTTATATAAGACCATTCACCACTTCCAAAAATTCAAATTTCTTGGATCCTTTAAAACATTTCAACATTTTAAGCATATCCTTTAAAACAACACTTCAACTGATTCTGGTACAGCTGGAAATTTTACCCTAATCCCAACCTGTTCAAAGGAATCAGTGCTTTCTTTTTCAGTGCCCAAAATGCTAATTAGGATCCTTTCTCTGCCAGGTGGATAGTCTTAGGTTGAAACAGACTGCCTTATAAACATATTGGGCACATTTACTAAATACAGTGCAAACTGCACTAAATGCAGTATGTCTGTGTATAATGCAGGGTGTGGCAGATTCAGGATTTCTGGCACAGATATTAATCTGACGCTCCAACTGCCCCAACAGAGTGCAGCACTTTTTTTGTGGTGCAGCTTTAGTATAGGGCTTGTGACACACTTCTGTCAAACTTTGTTAAATCTGGCGCACGGTCCGACTGAGCACCAGAACGCCCCATAATTTGTGTTGCATGAAGACTACTGCAGCTGCTCCACAAAAGGGTCGCATGCAACACATTTGTGGTGCAGTCACTTCTTAAATGCCTGTGTAATCAGTTTCCACTAGAAAGAACGTGCAAATTCAGACATAAAACTGGCGCAAGGGCCTATGTAAATGTAGCCCATTGTGTCTCTAAATAATTGGATGGGAATCACTGACATGTATGGAGATGCTTAAAGGACCTCTTTGTGAAAGCGCCAACATAACTATCAGTAGGAGACCGGCTTGTTATACAGAGCCTGGTTCCTGCTTCCATCTGCCCTGCATAGAGAAATCTCCGTACAGGACAGTTAAACCCTTTAGCTTTTAGGCTTGATCATGGCAGTTAAGGAAAGAAACAGAGGGAAGTGGGTTTCCTTAGTTGCTTCCCCCTGCAATGCGAAAGCAGGGTGTAACGTCCATGTCTGAACGTCGCACTATCCGCTGTTTGCTGAATAGATGGCGTTTATTTGTGTGTGAATTGTGGCTTAGGGTTTGTTTGGATTCACTGAGCCACACCCTGCTCCTTGCATTTCAGCCTGCCCTGCAAGGGTTACTAGCCTGATGGACAGTTTCCCCAGTGTGCTTCTGGAGGCGTGTTGGTTATTTTAAGTCTGACCTGTGTATACCCGCTTGATCTGAACTTGACCTGTATATACCCACTTGATCTTGACCTATCTCCGCTTGTCTGCTTATATCTGAACCTGACCTGTATCTCGAACTGACATGTTTATACCTTCCTGAAGACCTGCATATATGTTGTTTGCTCCTGTCCCAGTCCTGTGTCAGTATTCTGTGCACCAGTGTGAACACTGGTCTATTCCTGTATTCCGGTTACCTGTCCGCTCCACCACCCAGCAGCTGCCAGATGAAGTAAGTCTTCCTGTCATCTTGAAGGGTCGTTTAGGGACCGCCAGTTTGGTTCCTGATAGTGGGTTCGCCCTTATCAGGGCAGTTTATCTGCTTAGCCTGCAGGGACATCACCAGGTGAGTTCGCCACCACTTACCTAGTCTGACAGCTAGCGCCAAGCCTGGTTGTGGTTGCGTGGTTGCTGGACAGGTACTGACACAGGGTCTGCCAACTACAATAGCATATTAGACTCAACCCAATGAAATACTGACAGTTTTTAACAATCTATTGAGGTAGAAAAGTACTGCAGTGTACTGTTCGAGGGATCATGGTATCCAAAGTGCCTGAAAGGGACACTATTAAACAGTTTAAGTTAAAAAATAATAAAAAGTACTATCACAAATTATAGTAGAATAACCCCCCAAAATTGTCATTTATCCCAAAATTATATATGTATATATATATATATATATATATATATATATTGGAAAAGGAAATAAGAAAAAAAACCCACAAAATTGGTTATGCCACCTCTGTAGCGACCTTGGCCGAGAGCATATGATGGTATTATATACGTGCTTTGAAAAGCAAAAAACTAAAATTGTTCCAATATTGTTATTTCTTCCAACCTCCTAGAAAATTCAATGACTTTCAAAAAGTCAGTTGCACCTCAAAGTAGTAACAATGAAAACATTAACTAATTTCACAATAAAAAAAAACAAAAAATGCTGTCATAATTGAAGAATTAAAAAGTAATAGCTCTCAGAATACAGTCATAAATAAACATATATGTTTTCCACAAAAGGTGTATTTATTTGCTAAAGTAGTGAAACATAAAAAAACTGTAAATATTTGGTGTATTCTTAATCAAACTAATCTGTAAATATTGTAATAAAAAACAAGTTGCAGAATACCTGTTTTGTGTTCCTCCCAGGAAAAGGTTAATAATTTTTTGATCATTGTGCTGTTTTGTACAAAAAACAAGCCCTCATATACGTATGTCAGTCAAAAAATAATATCTACTTAACTTAAAACATGAAAAAAATGTAAAAAAGTGCTATGTCCTGAAGGTCAAAACATGTGTTTACGGGATTTTTTTGCTGTGCTGTTCTGGACCTTCCTTATTTTATCTAACTGAATTGATTGCAGTTTTAAGTGTTTAAGTGGTAAGTAAAGGACCTCGCAACATACCTTCTACATTTGTGAACATAATATGTAACATGTACCATTTAGATTGTGTTTCTCATAAAATATATAAATAGTGTGCCAGGAATAGCTGTTAAGAAATATGTTCTATGCCAGCAAAACAGCAGTTGTGAAGAGAGCTGTCAGTACAAGCAGCAATCTTTGGAGCCATTGTATGTTAAGCTCAAACTATAGTTTCAATACCTACTTTTTATACAATACAATGGTTTACAATGTAGAGTTTCAATATTTGCAGATGATACTAAGCTCAGTAAAGTTATTATTACAGAGGAGAATAGTACAACATTACAGACTTGTGAAAGCTGACAACCTGGGCTGACAAAAGACAGATGAGGATTAATGTAAGGTTATACACTTGGGTCAAAGAAATGAAAATTATAGTTCTGTGTTAAATGATAAATGTCTTGGTAAAACTGATGGAGAAAAAGACTTGGGAGTATCGATGATTAGTAAACTCAAGATTAGTGATCAGTGCCAGGCGTTTGCTGCTAAAGCAAATAAAATTATGCAGTGTATCAAGAGAGGAATAGATTCTCATGTTAAGGACATCATTTTGTGTACAGTTTTGGGCAACAGAGTATAAAAAGGACATATTAGAACTGGAACGGGTGCAGAGGAGAGCAACCAAGATTATTAGGGCATTGGGGGACTAGAATACAATGACAGAATACAAAATTTGGGATTATTCAGTTTAGAGAAAAGACGACTGAGGGGAGACCTCATTACAATGTACAAATACCTGAACGGACAGTACAAGGATCTCTCCAAAGATCTTTTTATACATAGGCTTGTGACCAGGACAAGGGGGCATCCACTACACCTGGAGGAGAGGCGGTTCTATCATAGCCATAGACAGGGATTCTTTACTGTAAGATCAATGAGACTATGGAACTCTCTGCCACAGGAGGTTGTTATGGCGGACGCTATGTACATGTTCAAGAGAGGCCTGGATGCCATTCTGAAGAGCAAAAACATCACAGGTTATGGGAATAAAACTTTTAGTTAGTAGTTTCTGTTGATCCAGGGAATTTTTTTCTGCTTTTTACACCTCATCTCTGCTATAACTGTCCACAGTGGACAGGTAAAGCAGAGCTGATGCAGACAGATGTAGCAGAGCTAAGGCAGACTTAGAAAAGCCAACAAATGTAAGAGTGCTGAAGTGGACAGATGCAGCATAGCCCAGCGGACAGATGTAAGAACGCTGAAGTGTACAGATGTAGCAGATCTGAGCAGACAGATATAGTAGTAGGGTTTACAAAAATCAAGAGCTCTGAAGTGGACAGATAAAGTAGCTCTAAGTTGACAGATATAGTAGAGCTGAGTGGACATATGTAGCAGAGCTGAAAGGACAGATGTAAGAGCGCTGACATGGTAGCTGTAAAAGATATTAACAGACAGGGGAAGCAAAACTGAGTGGAGAGAAGCAGCAGAGTGTATCCACCTCAGTAGACAGGTAGGTAGACACATGAGGGCTTCATTGATAAGAAAAACAGTAAAATAAGTGGAATAAATAATCTTTATAGGGCTGCAGCTACACATGAAACAAGGGGTTAAAGGGGTATTCCTATCTGAGCTTTTACATTTAATTGAATTCATTTGCCATGTATAAACATTTCTTCAATAGGATGTTATTAAAAAAATGTTCCTGTGTGAAGATAATATCACATAAATGTAGCCATGCTGTCCCTTAGAAACGAGATAGCTTCCTCGGTTACAGCCACCTTTGCTGGAGGGATTGCACAAAGAAACAAAAGGTGTTTATACATGAAATGTCCAGGAGTTTCTGCACATCCCACAGACGTCCTGTTTAGAGATGAGCGAACACTAAAATGCTCGGGTACTCGTTATTCGAGACGAACTTTTCCCGATGCTCGAGTGCTCGTCTCGAATAACGAACCCCATTGAAGTCAATGGGAGACTCGAGCATTTTTCAAGGGGACCAAGGCTCTGCACAGGGAAGCTTGGCCAAACACCTGGGAACCTCAGAAAAGGATGGAAACACCACGGAAATGGACAGGAAACAGCAGGGGCAGCATGCATGGATGCCTCTGAGGCTGCTTAATCGCACCATTATGCCGAAATTATGGGCAACAGCATGGCCATGACAGAGTGACAGAATGAAGCTAGATAGCATGTAAAACATCCAATAATTGACCCTGACACTATAGGGGACGGCATGCAGAGGCAGAGGCAGCGGCAGCAGGCTAGAGAGTGGCATGGCGACATACCCTAATTGGACTCAGGCTTCAAACCAATGGGTGTCAGAGAGGAACCAAAGGAGGTGAGCAAGAAGCGCTCAAATAATATCGGTACATGATAAAAGTTTGCCAGTATATTTTGTGGATTACACAGCAGGGTGGCGACAAAGTTAACATGGAAGCCATGAAAACAACCCAAAATTCTGCCTGACACAGCTCGTTTGATAAGGGGACCATGTATGCTTACAGTTCATGCCAGTCGCTGCACTGGCTGCCAGTCTCCTTTCGAATACAGTTTAAAATAATAATAACCCTCATCCATAAAGCTCTGTATAATGCTGCACCCCCCTACCTCTCCTCTCTTATCTCAGTCTATCGCCCAACCCGTGCTCTTAGATCCGCCAGTGATCTTAGATTAACCTCTACCCTAGTGCGGACCTCCCACTCGCGTCTCCAAGACTTCTCTAGAGCTGCACCAATTCTATGGAATGCTCTGCCCTGGACTATCAGACTAATACCTAACCTCCAAAGTTTCAAACGTGCTCTTAAAACCCATTTCTTTAGGCAAGCCTATAACACTCATTAACTGCATGAAGTTTTAACTCTTCTACTAACCCGTCCTGTGTCGTCCTCCCATCTGTTATCCAGCAACCAACAGGCACCAGACTTCTCTGCAGTCCCATTCACCCTGGACCTGGTATATAAGATGACGGCTGAGTGGTTCAAGCGACAGCAATTCCATTTATTATATTTTTTTCTATTCCCTAAGAAGAATGGCTTGACCATTAAATATTCTTTTACCTCGTGTTACCCCATCATCTTCATAAACCGTAAGCTCTGGCGAGCAGGGACCTCACTCCTGTTGTTCCATACAAATGTTGTGCTCTGTTACATTACATTTGTATTTGTTTCCTATGATTTGTAAAGCGCTACAGAATATGATGACGCTATATAAATAAAGATTATTATTATTATTATTATGGAGGCAGTGAACTAGTAGTAGATTAAAGGTGCTGCAACTATGTTAGTTGGATCTTGGGATGGAGCTGGCGCTCTGCAGCCAGGCGAGCTTTTGCCAATCCAAGCCCCTGTCTCTAGGCTACTCCCCAAACAGCACTTCTAAGAACCTTTTGTATAAGATCAAGTGTAGTAGCGTTCTTATAAGTTTAGGATATGGCGGGTGAGGGGAATGTAAACAGATGCGCAAGAAGCGCTGAAATAATATCCCTAAATGGTAAAAGTTTGCAAGTATATTTTGTGGATTACACAGCAGGGTGGCGACAAAGTTAACAACTTTGATGTGGAATGCCCTGTAATAGCTCTTGGGCGGTGTGCCTTTTATCGCCTAGGCTCAGCAGTTTCAGCACCGCCTGCTGTCGCTTAGCGACGGCACTGCTGCTGTGCCTAGAGCTACCGACTGATGGCGCCATGCCCACGGATGGTAATTCGGAGGAGGAGGAGGTGGAGGAGGGGTGGGAGGAGGTATAGTAGGCCTTTGAGACCTGGACCGAGGTAGGCCCCGCAATTCTCTGCGTCGGCAGTATATGACCAGCCCCAGGGTCAGACTCGGTCCCAGCCTGCACCAAGTTAAGTGTAGTAGCGTTCTTATAAGTTTGGGATATGGCGGGTGAGGGGAATGTAAACAGATGCGCAAGAAGCGCATGATGCGCATGGAGCTGGCGCTCCGCTGCCAGGCGAGCTTTCGCCAATTCAAGCCCCTGTCTCTAGGCTACTCCCCAAACAGCACTTCTAAGAACCTTTTGTATAAGATCAAGTGTAGTAGCGTTCTTATAAGTTTAGGATATGCCGGGTGAGGGGAATGTAAACAGATGCGCAAGAAGCGCATGATGCGCATGGAGCTGGCGCTCCGCTGCCAGGCGAGCTTTCGCCAATTCAAGCCCCTGTCTCTAGGCTACTCCCCAAACAGCACTTCTAAGAACCTTTTGTATAAGATCAAGTGTAGTAGCGTTCTTATAAGTTTAGGATATGCCGGGTGAGGGGAATGTAAACAGATGCGCAAGAAGCGCATGATGCGCATGGAGCTGGCGCTCCGCTGCCAGGCGAGCTTTCGCCAATTCAAGCCCCTGTCTCTAGGCTACTCCCCAAACAGCACTTCTAAGAACCTTTTGTATAAGATCAAGTGTAGTAGCGTTCTTATAAGTTTAGGATATGCCGGGTGAGGGGAATGTAAACAGATGCGCAAGAAGCGCTGAAATAATATCCCTAAATGGTAAAAGTTTGCCAGTATATTTTGTGGATAACACAGCAGGGTGGCGACAAAGTTAACAACTTTGATGTGGAATCCATGAAAACAACCCAAATTTCTGCCTGACACACCTCGTTTGATAAAGGGACGATGTATGGAGGCAGCTATATGGACGACTTTTGGAGGTAGCAATGGAGACAACGTGTGGAGGCTGCTATGGAGACAATTTAATTTGGATAGTGCCTGTATGTGGCAGTCCCAAACATTTTTCAAACCAGAGGAGCAGGTAGGTGGCCCTCCAGTAAAATGGAATAGATTGAGTGCCTGTATGTGGCAGTCCCAAAAATGTTTCAAACCAGAGGAGCAGGTAGGTGGCCCTGCAGTAAAATGGAATAGATTGAGTGCCTGTATGTGGCAGTCCCAAAAATTTTTCAAACCAGAGGAGCAGGTAGGTGGCCCTCCAGTAAAATGGAATAGATTGAGTGCCTGTATGTGGCAGTCCCAAAAATGTTTCAAACCAGAGGAGCAGGTAGGTGGCCCTGCAGTAAAATGGAATAGATTGAGTGCCTGTATGTGGCACTCACAAAAATTGTTTCAAACAGAGGACCGGGTAGGTGGCCCTCCAGAAAAATTAAATGCATGAAGTACTATAGCAAGAGCCAGTGGGCCCTGTCAAAAAATAGCCATTTTCCTCTGCTTTACTGTACAAAGAGGAGGAGAAGGAGGAAAATGAGGAGGAGGAGGAGTGGATCAATTATTCAGGTTGAGCTTCCTTCACCTGGTGGAGATTGGAAATTCTGAGAAATCCAGCCTTTATTCATTTTAATAAGCGTCAGCCTGTCAGCGCTGTCAGTCGACAGGCGTGTACGCTTATCGGTGATGATGCCACCAGCTGCACTGAAAACCCGCTCGGACAAGACACTAGCGGCACGGCAGGCAAGAACCTCCAAGGCGTACAGCGCCAGTTCGTGCCACATGTCCAGCTTTGAAACCCAGTAGTTGTAGGGAGCTGTGTGATCATTTAGGACGATGGTATGGTCAGCTACGTACTCCCTCACCATCTTTCTGTAAAGATCAGCCCTACTCTGCCGAGACTGGGGACAGGTGACAGTGTCTTGCTGGGGTGACATAAAGCTGGCAAAAGCCTTGTAAAGCGTACCCTTGCCAGTGCTGGACAAGCTGCCTGCTCGCCTACTCTCCCTCGCTACTTGTCCCGCAGAACTACGCACTCTGCCGCTAGCGCTGTCAGAAGGGAAATACTGTTTCAGCTTGTGCACCAGGGCCTGCTGGTATTCATGCATTCTCACACTCCTTTCCTCTGCAGGGATGAGAGTGGAAAGATTTTGCTTGTACCGTGGGTCCAGGAGAGTGAACACCCAGTAATCGGTGCTGGAATAAATTCTTTGAACGCGAGGGTCACGGGATAGGCAGCCTAGCATGAAATCTGCCATATGCGCCAGAGTACCAACGCGTAAGAATTCACTCCCCTCACTGGCCTGACTGTCCATTTCCTCCTCCTCCAACTCCTCCAACTCCTCTTCTTCTGCCCATACACGCTGAACAGTAAAGGACTCAACAATGGTCCCCTCTTGTGTCTCACCAACATTCTCCTCCTCTTCCTCCTCATCCTCCTCCACCTCCACCTCCTCCGATATGCGCTGAGAAACAGACCTGAGGGTGCTTTGGCTATCAACAAGGGAATATTCTTCCCCTGTCTCTTGTGACGAGCGCAAAGCTTCCGACTTCATGCTGACCAGAGAGTTTTTCAACAGGCCAAGCAGCGGGATGGTGAGGCTGATGATGGCGGCATCGCCACTGACCATCTGTGTTGACTCCTCAAAGTTACTCAGCACCTGACAGATATCAGACATCCACGTCCACTCCTCATTGTAGACTTGAGGAAGCTGACTGACCTGACTACCAGTTCTGGTGGAAGTTGACATCTGGCAGTCTACAATCGCTCTGCGCTGCTGGTAAACTCTGGATAACATGGTCAGTGTTGAATTCCACCTCGTGGGCACGTCGCACAACAGTCGGTGAGCGGGCAGTTGGAGGCGGCGCTGCGCTGCCCTGAGAGTGGCAGCATCTGGGCTGGACTTCCTGAAATGCGCACAGATGCGGCGCACCTTCGTGAGCAAATCAGACAGATTGGGGTATGTCTTGAGGAAACGCTGAACTATCAGATTTAACACATGGGCCAGGCATGGCACATGTGTCAGTCTGCCGAGTTGCAGAGCCGCCACCAGGTTACGGCCGTTGTCACACACAACCATTCCCGGCTTGAGGTTCAGCGGTGCCAGCCACAGATCAGTCTGCGCCGTGATGCCCTGTAATAGCTCTTGGGCGGTGTGCCTTTTGTCGCCTAGGCTCAGCAGTTTGAGCACCGCCTGCTGTCGCTTAGCGACGGCACTGCTGCTGTGCCTAGAGCTACCGACTGATGGCGCCGTGCCCACGGATGGTAGTTCGGAGGAGGAGGTGGAGGAGGGGTGGGAGGAGGAGGAGGCATAGTAGGCCTGAAACACCTGGACCGAGGTAGGCCCCGCAATCCTCGGCGTCGGCAGTATATGAGCAGCCCCAGTGTCAGACTCGGTCCCAGCCTCCACCAAGTTAACCCAATGTGCCGTCAGCGATATATAGTGGCCCTGCCCGGCAGAACTCGTCCACGTGTCCGTGGTCAGGTGGACCTTGTCAGAAACGGCGTTGGTCAGGGCACGGATGATGTTGTCTGACACGTGCTGGTGCAGGGCTGGGACGGCACATCGGGAAAAGTAGTGGCGGCTGGGGACCGAATACCGAGGGGCGGCCGCCGCCATGAGGTTGCGAAAGGCCTCGGTCTCTACTAGCCTATAGGGCAGCATCTCCAGGCTAAGCAATCTGGAGATGTGCACATTAAGGGCTTGGGCGTGCGGGTGGGTTGCACTATATTTGCGTTTCCGCTCCAGCGTCTGGGGTATGGAGAGCTGAACGCTGGTGGATGCTGTGGAGGATCGTGGAGGCGACGATGGGGTTTTTGTGGCAGGGTCCTGGGCAGGGGGCTGACTAGCAGCTGACACAGGGGAAGGAGCAGTGGTGTGCACGGCCGGAGGTGAACGGGCTTGTTGCCACTGAGTGGGGTGTTTAGCATTCATATGCCTGCGCATACTGGTGGTAGTTAAGCTAGTAGTGGTGGAACCCCTGCTGAGCCTGGTTTGGCAAATGTTGCACACCACAGTCCGTCGGTCATCCGGTGTTTCCTTAAAGAACCTCCAGACTTCTGAAGATCTAGCCCTCGCCGCAGGAGCCCTCGCCACGGGAGCTTCACTAGTTGACACATTTGGCGCTGATGCACCAGCTCTGGCCCTGCCTCTCCGTCTGGCCCCACCACTGCCTCTTCCAACCTGTTCTGGTCGAGGACTCTCCTCCGTCTCAGAAGCACTGTGTTCACCCGGCCTCTCAACCCAGCTTGGGTCTGTCACCTCATCATCCTCCGATCCCTCAGTCTGCTCCCCCCTCGGACTTCCTGCCCTGACAACAACTTCCCCACTGTCTGACAACCGTGTCTCCTCATCGTCGGACACCTCTTTACACACTTCCACTACGTCAAGAAGGTCATCATCACCCACAGACTGTGACTGTTGGAAAACCTGGGCATCGGAAAATTGCTCAGCAGCAACCGGACAAGTGGTTTGTGACTGTGGGAAGGGTCCAGAAAACAGTTCCTCAGAGTATGCCGGTTCAAATGCCAAATTTTCCTGGGAGGGGGCAGACTGGGGGGGAGGAGGCTGAGGTGCAGGAGCTGGAGGAGTGGCGATTTCGGTGACATGGGTGGACTGCGTGGAAGACTGACTGGTGGTGGACAAATTGCTCGAAGCATTGTCAGCAATCCACGACATCACCTGTTCGCACTGTTCTGGCCTCAACAGTGCTCTACCACGAGTCCCAGTAACTTCAGACATGAACCTAGGGAGTGTAGCTCTGCGGCGTTCCCCTGCTCCCTCATCAGCAGGTGGTGTCTCACCCCGCCCAGGACCACGGCCTCTGACCCCTGCAGTAGTTGGACGCCCACGTCCCCGCCCTCGTCCTCTACCCCTAGCCCTCGGGTTAAACATTTTTAAAATGAGAGTTATAACTTTATTTTTTTTTTTACTTTTTTTTGTTTTTTTTTGTGTTTTTTTTTTTTTTTGTGTTTTTTGTTTTTTTTTGAGTTTTTAAAACCAAACAATGCTATCCTATTGCTATGGCTATTTTCTAGCCAAGTATCAAAGCACACTACTATGCCAGATGAGATGACACTGAGTTAGTGCCTAATTGAAATCCAACCCCTACTAAATTTTCCCACTTCGGTCTTTGCTATGGATATGTGCGTCACTAAGCGCAGAACACAGCGGTCGCAAGTCTCACTACAAATTGCTCAGAATTGGCTAGTACATGCACTGCAGAAAGTACAGCCACCAGCAGATCAACCAGAAATCAAATATATAGAACGCTACTGTATGCGTAAGTAAGCTCTTTGTATTCTCCTATGGCTATTTTCTAGCCAAGTATCAAAGCACACTACTATGCCAGATGAGATGACACTGAGTTAGTGCCTAATTGAAATCCAACCCCTACTAAATTTTCCCACTTCGGTCTTTGCTATGGATATGTGCGTCACTAAGCGCAGAACACAGCGGTCGCAAGTCTCACTACAAATTGCTCAGAATTGGCTAGTACATGCACTGCAGAAAGTACAGCCACCAGCAGATCAACCAGAAATCAAATATATAGAACGCTACTGTATGCGTAAGTAAGCTCTTTGTATTCTCCTATGGCTATTTTCTAGCCAAGTATCAAAGCACACTACTATGCCAGATGAGATGACACTGAGTTAGTGCCTAATTGAAATCCAACCCCTACTAAATTTTCCCACTTCGGTCTTTGCTATGGATATGTGCGTCACTAAGCGCAGAACACAGCGGTCGCAAGTCTCACTACAAATTGCTCAGAATTGGCTAGTACATGCACTGCAGAAAGTACAGCCACCAGCAGATCAACCAGAAATCAAATATATAGAACGCTACTGTATGCGTAAGTAAGCTCTTTGTATTCTCCTATGGCTATTTTCTAGCCAAGTATCAAAGCACACTACTATGCCAGATGAGATGACACTGAGTTAGTGCCTAATTGAAATCCAACCCCTACTAAATTTTCCCACTTCGGTCTTTGCTATGGATATGTGCGTCACTAAGCGCAGAACACAGCGGTCGCAAGTCTCACTACAAATTGCTCAGAATTGGCTAGTACATGCACTGCAGAAAGTACAGCCACCAGCAGATCAACCAGAAATCAAATATATAGAACGCTACTGTATGCGTAAGTAAGCTCTTTGTATTCTCCTATGGCTATTTTCTAGCCAAGTATCAAAGCACACTACTATGCCAGATGAGATGACACTGAGTTAGTGCCTAATTGAAATCCAACCCCTACTAAATTTTCCCACTTCGGTCTTTGCTATGGATATGTGCGTCACTAAGCGCAGAACACAGCGGTCGCAAGTCTCACTACAAATTGCTCAGAATTGGCTAGTACATGCACTGCAGAAAGTACAGCCACCAGCAGATCAACCAGAAATCAAATATATAGAACGCTACTGTATGCGTAAGTAAGCTCTTTGTATTCTCCTATGGCTATTTTCTAGCCAAGTATCAAAGCACACTACTATGCCAGATGAGATGACACTGAGTTAGTGCCTAATTGAAATCCAACCCCTACTAAATTTTCCCACTTCGGTCTTTGCTATGGATATGTGTGCCACTAAGAGCTAAACACAACGGTAGCAAGTCCCCCTGCTAATTCCTCACAAAATGGTACTAGATGCAAATTAAAATAAAAAAAGTAGAACGTTATTGTAGCCCTAAGAAGGGCTGTTGGGTTCTTTGAGAATCACTCCTGCCTAACAGTAAGCTAATAGAACACCCTAACGCTTTCCCTGACCAGCAGCAGCTCTCTCCCTAGCGGCATCCAGACACAGAATGATCCGAGCAGCGCGGGCAGCGGCTAGTCTATCCCAGGGTCACCTGATCTGGCCAGCCAACCACTGCTATCGACGTGTAAGGGTACCACGTCATGCTGGGTGGAGTGCAGAGTCTCCTGGCTTGTGATTGGCTCTGTTTCTGGCCGCCAAAAAGCAAAACGGCGGGAGCTGCCATTTTCTCGAGCGGGCGAAGTATTCGTCCGAGCAACGAGCAGTTTCGAGTAGCCTAATGCTCGACCGAGCATCAAGCTCGGACGAGCATGTTCGCTCATCTCTAGTCCTGTTGTAATGATTGCTGAATCCATTTGGTCAGGCAGGACTCAATAGCACATGTCTGGCCACTGCCATTTTTTTTAAATAACATCCAATTGAAGAAGTGTTTATACATTGCAAATGAATTCAATTAAATGTAAATGCCCAGATGGGAATGTCATGCCTTCTCAGGCACATATCTAGTTAATTTTGCCAGCTGCTCCACCTGTTGATAAGTTGTTGTATTGCAGCCTCATTTATTCTGCCTCATGTTTACCTGCAGACTAAACTTTTCCTACTTAGGCTTCCTTACTTTCCCATCATGCCTTTCTCTAGCCTGGCCCCATGCCTCTGCAGCAGCCATCTTGCTCCATAGAAGCTGCACACACTAATGTCTCTCTCTTGGACAGTTAATCTGTTGTTTTCCTCATCATAGAACAGTCGGTGAGTTATTATATATTTCATGTACCTTACAGAATGTGATGTACTGAGATATGCTATGTACCTTGTAATGAATGCTGTTATTTTCTTGTAGTTTTACACTTATCCTATTAATAAAAGTTGAAAAGGACCCCCCGCGTCCAGCTCAATGAATTGATAGGAAAAGAGTTTAGCTGTCTGACAACTCGTTCACAGGGACGGATTGAGGGTGTCAGAACAGTAAAACGACTACTATATAACGGGGTTGAAGCACAGATACTGTCTTCTATCAGCAAGCAGTCAAGCAGCTTACAGCCACAATGTCAGACAGAGGATCTGCTGCACGGTCCCATGTCAGCTCAGCAGCTTCAAGGACCTCTAAGAGCAGTCTCGCAGCTGCAACCGCCAGGGCAAAGGCAGAAGCCGCCAAAGTGAGAGCTGCCTTTGCTGAAAAGGAATTGAAATTAAAGAAGGAAAAAGCAGACCTAGAAGCCGACCTTGCAAAACTTGCTGTGGACATGGAAGCAGCAGCAGCAGAAGCCGAGGCGCAGGCTTTAGAAGCAGCAGTATGCGGCACTTGTGAAGGAGCCAGCATAAAACTCGAACCTGAACTTGGTCATCAGGATGTCTCGCAGCGCACTTCAGAATATGTGCTACAGCAAGCCCAGTTAGACCAGTACCTACATCCACTTCAAAGGGTGAGATCAAACTCTGCTGATCATCTAAGACAACATCCTGTCATTCAGTCATCAACCCTCACACACCATCCTAAGCATGAAGGTAATTCTGTCTACCAATCACCCTGCATGCAACCTGCATCCAGACCTATGGGTCCCTACCACTCAGTAACCGCTTTCAAGAAAGAAGGTGCTGACAAAGACTACTTTGACAGCAATGCATTCTATGACAATTGCTCAACTAATCCTCACCACAGCAACGCTCATCCAGATCACCCTCTCAGAGACCAAGAGCTACCACCTTTCCTCAAGTTCTTTGCGCGCCGAGAGCTGCTCACCAAAGGTCTCTCAAAATTTAACGACCGGCCTGAAAGTTATAGAGCATGGAGAGCTTCTTTCAGGAATGCCACAGCAGGCCTTGACCTCTCTGCAAGCGAAGAGATGGACCTGTTAGTGAAGTGGCTAGGAGACGAGTCCACAGAGCACGCAAAACGCATCAGAGATATTAACATCAACTACCCGAGCAGAGGCTTGGACATGTTATGGGAGAGGCTCAATGAGTGCTACGGCTCCTCAGAGATGATAGAAGAATCCCTCTTTAAAAGGTTAGAGGACTTTCCTAAAATATCAAACAAAAGCTTTCACAAGCTAAGGGAATTGAGTGACCTCTTGACAGAACTACAAGTTGCCAAGTCTGAAGGAGACCTGCTAGGCCTCACGTCCTTAGATACGGCTAAAGGGATCAAATTCATAGTGCAGAAGCTACCGTACAGTTTACAGGAGAAATGGATGAACCGGGGCTCAGAGTACAAAGAAAGACACAACGTGCAGTTCCCACCATTCTTCTTTTTTGTAGATTTCGTACGTCAGCAGGCGAAGATCAGGAATGATCCTAGTTTTGACTTTTCCACCGTAGACATCGTCAACCCAGGTACAGGTAATCCTGCTTTAATTCGTAACCCCAGAGGCACACCTATCACCGTACACAAAACAAATGTATCTCCTGACGATTTATCATATGAGACTGATAGTATACCAGAAACCAGTGGGACACTAACAAAAGACCCAAACACTGAGTGCCCCTTACATAAAAAGCCTCACTCACTGCAGAAGTGTAGAAGTTTCAGGAACAAATCTCTTAAGGACCGCAGAATGTTCCTCAAGGAGAATGACATATGCTACAGGTGTTGTGCATCTACATCTCACTTAGCCAGAGATTGCAATGCCAGTATTTCTTGCTCCGAGTGCAACAGCCAAGAACACATTACGGCTCTACACCCAGGGCCAGCACCACAGATTCCCTCACCATCAGACAGTACTTCAGAGCACGGCGGGGAGAGGATAGACAGTGCACCTCCTGATGTGTCACCCCTGTGTACTCAGATTTGCGGAGAAGATCTAGGTAACACATCTTGCTCAAAGATCTGTCCTGTTATAGTTTACCCCATAGGTCACAGAGAGGTCACAGAGGTAAACTGTACGCCATCCTGGATGACCAGAGCAACAGGTCACTTGCAAGTACAGCCTTCTTTGACATCTTTAAAATCAAAGGACATAGTTCGTCCTACTCTCTTAAAACATGTACAGGAGTGAGCAAAGAATCTGGGAGAAGAGCCACAGGTTACCAGATTGAATCTATAGATGGTCAGACATCCTTACCCCTTCCTACACTAATAGAGTGTAATTCAATCCCGAACAATAGGGGAGAGATCCCAACACCAGAAGCAGCTCTACAGCATGCTCATTTGAGAAGCATAGCACATCTCATCCCCACACTGGATCTTCAAGCCAAGTTGGTCCTTTTGCTGGGCAGAGACATTATCAGAGTCCACAAAGTGAGGAAGCAGATAAATGGTCCTCATAACTCGCCCTACGCTCAGAAACTAGACTTAGGATGGGTCATCATAGGGGATGTTCACCGAGAGAAGCTCTCCAACTCAGCACACCTGGATACCAGAGAAGACAAGCATGCCACCAATTACCTGTGTGATAGAGATGTGATCACCAAAAGGTTCCCATCTTCATTTTATGGAAAGGACTCTGCCAATGACTGTCAGCGCCACAATGAAGCCAACTGGGACCACATCACTGAGCAGTGCACACGAAGAACAGGATTCACAGGAAAACATTGCAAACAGAAATGTCTGCCAGAGACTTTCAGATATGATTTCCGTCAGATGTTTGAGTGTCCACACAATGCAACCAGTGACCATGTTACTGGAACCTGTTATTGCAACCCTTGTTTCAAGGGCATCCACTGTGATCAAGCTGCCCTAAAGATGGAGAAGCTAAACCCTTACACCAAGATCAGCCCTGTGCGTGGCTCTGAGAGACAATCTGCAAGTGCCATTATCGGTGTCATTCTCCTACTGATCATAATGACCTTACTGGGGCTTTTCTTGTGCTACCAACAAAGGCAAAAGGACAAAGACCGCGACATGCCGAACGTGTCTTTTTCCCCAGCAAAAGCAGTCCAAACACGAGAACGGTTACGTGGAAACGACACTCAGCCTTCTTCAGGACACGCAACACCAGATCCCAAACTACATGAAGAAACCTTGCGACCTGCCAAGGAACAGCCACATCCCCAGCCACTACGACCACCTGCCTGTCCGGCACGGTCCTTTGCATGGGACATTTTGGAACAAGCAAAATGGAAAGCTGTTTCTTAGACTTGTTTTTTGAACTTGTTTTATTTCTCTCTAGTTAAAATGTTCATGTGGTATCCCTTGGAAACCAGACGGGGAGTGTCATGCCTTCTCAGGCACATATCTAGTTAATTTTGCCAGCTGCTCCACCTGTTGATAAGTTGTTGTATTGCAGCCTCATTTATTCTGCCTCATGTTTACCTGCAGACTAAACTTTTCCTACTTAGGCTTCCTTACTTTCCCATCATGCCTTTCTCTAGCCTGGCCCCATGCCTCTGCAGCAGCCATCTTGCTCCATAGAAGCTGCACACACTAATGTCTCTCTCTTGGACAGTTAATCTGTTGTTTTCCTCATCATAGAACAGTCGGTGAGTTATTATATATTTCATGTACCTTACAGAATGTGATGTACTGAGATATGCTATGTACCTTGTACTGAATGCTGTTATTTTCTTGTAGTTTTACACTTATCCTATTAATAAAAGTTGAAAAGGACCCCCCGCGTCCAGCTCAATGAATTGATAGGAAAAGAGTTTAGCTGTCTGACAACTCGTTCACAGGGACGGATTGAGGGTGTCAGAACAGGGAATACCCCTTTAAGTAAGGCAGTGTCAGACAGCAACAGACACCCAGGTGAGGGGGAGGGGAGGACTTTTATATAACACTCCTCTTCTGCTGAATGGCATGTAGCTGCATGGAGTCTCATGCCGCAGGTCCACTTCAGGACATTTGCTTCTTTTTGAGTCTCCCACTATGATTGGGGATAGTCCAGCTCTGCCAGTTCTCCTCCTTCTCTGTCTCTCTCTCTCTCTTTCTCTGAGGTGGAAGTGAGGAGGAAGGCTGGTGGAGGCTCTCTCTTATAGATCTGGCCCTGCGGACCTCTTCTCCTGCAGTCCCAGGATGCCAGGACTTGCTGTTATCAGCTTTATTTTACTGCAGACATTCTGGCTGCCTAATATACAGTAATACCAAAAAAAAGCTGCCCCCACCATTAACTGGCAGGGGGTGCCGTCTGAGGCAGGATATTCAGTCCACTCATGACAGGTGCAGTATTACATATTTACCAATATGCAGTCAAGAATCGAGGGAAGTGTGGACATTGGATTATGTGGTTATAATCTAAGCATATAAAGCAACAGGAGTTGCCAAATAAGGACTTCTTCTCACCCTCCTGTCTGTTACATAAATGTTTAGTTATGTGCTTAATAAATGCACTGAATCGAGTGAACTCTATATAATAAAATTTATTGCCCAATATAAAAGCAGAACTGGCAATAAAACGCAAAGAGATGATTTTTTATTCTAGAGTGTTAAGGAGCCACATAAATAATTTTAGGGAAGAAGAAAGTCGAAACTCAAGAAGGAAGACATTCACCTGATGACAAAAGGTAGACCACAAATGAAATAGGATTGAATAATGTATGATAATTGACATTAGTCCACATTCTAGGCCATTCAATTGTTGCCATAATTTTTTAATTGATTTCATGTCTTTGTAGCTCCCATTACCCTATATATTGCCTCTGTGTACCTGTTGATTTTTTTCATCTTTCAATATTGTTTGCATTGAATAACCATTTAATTACCAGGCCCCAAAAAGATTTTAATTACCAACAATTTTTAGCATAGTTTAGCTACTATTATCTTTGATTTTGAGAAAGCGCTAGCTAATACATTTATCAGTGGGTAGAGGTCTTGTGGAGGAAATCAGGAACCCTGGTTCACCTTTTGACACCTGGTCCATGTGACCAATTGGTCCTGTAGAGGCAATGAACATAGTCATGAACGTTCTGGAGATCCAGAGGGTTAATAAAATTAACAAAAGTGGTTTTGAAACATAAATTGCTATCTAAAATAATTAATTCAGAAATTTCCTTGAAAATTTGGAAAATTTCTATATGATATGTAAGCCTCCTAACCTCTGGATAAAATAAGATAACATAAAAAAGATGACAACATTAAGCAGATGTATGGTAAATGTTAGTTAGCTACTCATTTCTATTGCAGAACTATTTGTCTTAAAAGGATAACATTTAGAATTCTGAAAATGAGGAATTTTTTCAAAATGTTACCAAATTTCCAATGCAAAATGTAGCCATCAAAATTTCACACACATGTGTACAACATGTCACGAAAAAAAACAGACTCTAACTGACTTGGTTAAGTCAAAGTGTTCTAGAGTTATTAAGGCATAAAGTGACACATGGCAGATTTATTAGGCAAAAAATGAGGCTTCTTAAGGTGAAAATGAGCTCGGTCTACAGCTACATTAAATGTACCAAATGTATTAAGATGAGGCCACCATTTAAATAAGTAAGGTTAGGCAGATATATGATAGGTCAGTTGATGATATGCCATTCCAAAGTGACTGAAACCCTACGGTAACACGTTGACCAAGGCCAAAGTGCAGTCATCAGCAAAGCAAGAGAAGTTGGTCGTACCAAGTCAATGATTTCTAGATCTTTACACCATCACAAATTCATCCAAATAAAAAAAAGGACAGGGTAATGCAGAGAATCTACTTGGGTAATTGTTTCAAAACTACAGTTGGGATTGCTCTCCAGTTCAGCAATGAACAGGGTAAGGATCTGTCTCATCATAAAGTGTCTCAACGTTTAAGAGCAATTGGACTGAAAGCCTACTCTGCAGTGACTGAGCCTCTCATTAGTAGAAAGAATCAAAATGCTAGAATTTTGACCTTTGCTGAGGAGCATGTTGTCTGGACAGAGGAGAAGTGTCCCACAGTTTATTTTAGTGATGAAAGAAGCTTTAATTTATTTTGGTCTGATGGGAAACATTATGTTTGTTGACAAACTGGATTGAATCCCAAGTGTGTAAAGAAGTCTTGGTAGTCATGGAAGTGTCATGGTTTGGGGAATGTTTTCTGCAGTAGAAGTTTGTGTATATCAAAAAGTCTTTAACAACATTTGACCTTTTCCTTGTGCTTTTAACTCAATCATCAAGCAATTTTCATGTAAGACCATGCACCCTTTCCCACAGAAAATCGGGTAAAGCAATTCCATGAAACAAGGAAATGTCAACCCTGATCTAAAACCATTAGAAAACCTCTGGAAAATACTAGGTGGCAACGTTTTGACCAGGAAACCAACAACAGTCACAGAACTGTGGAAGACAGTGGCAAGACATTTCACCAGATTCCATAATGGTGATTCTAAAATCCTACGTTTTCAGGTGATACAGAAAATCAGACCCCCCAAACGGGGAGGCAACTGGGATAGACTGATACAACAAAAGGAGACCAGATGCATCTACACCTTGAATACGGTGGAACCCAATGGCCTCAATGAGAAGCTGTCATTTACCAGTTTTCTGTAACCTCCACTGACAGAAGAGTCTGCCATTATATGCCCCAATCACCCTGGGCTAGCATTTTTGACATGCTCCTAATCTTGTCCCACCACTTATCTCTTCCTACCCTATTATGGTACCCTTTTGAATGTTGCCATTGTTCTGCTCCAACACTTAGGGACTATCTTTGATTGCTGTATTTTTTAGTCCTATTTATTTTGCCTATTCTCATTTTTTTTTTCCCATTTACCTCCTTGTTTTCTTACTTGTCCTACCGTCCTTGATGGCTCTAAGCTTTTTACAGGTCCGACCGAGGATGCTAAGTGACGAGCATCCCTTTTTTATCCCCTTTCTTTATATCTATGTCGATATGTCCCCCTTATTCATGTTTTATCATAGGGGGGAGTGGCTTTATATTTGTGTATCGTTACTATACTCACCTCCAGTTAACCTATTGCCATACACAGAGGCGCGGTCAGGGCGGTCTTATGGCTCACTCGGACCCTGCGATCATGTGACCCGAAATCTGGGGGCGTGCCCCGCCCTCATACTCACGTGACCTGCGCCGCGATCACGTGATTGTGGGCGGCCCTTCGCCTCCGGCTCCGTCAGTGGCCGGAACTTCGATGTCACTGGGGGTGTCTCCTTTTGTGAGGGCTTGACTTGTTCTAGTCCTCACGATTGGTCTCCAGCTACTCCTGTATTCACGAAGGGGCGGGACTTAGGCTTTAAATACCTAGCGTCCCCTCGCGCGTGCTGCCGCTGTTATCAATGCGGGGACATGCTATGTGAATGTGTACTATCAAGCAATAAGTGTACATCTATTACTATTACATCTGATCCCTGATGAATGTTATATAGTCAGGAAACGCGTTGGGTCCTATCATCTTAGGAGTGCTAGCTCAGGATAGTGTGAATTTGACAGCTTGAGCGGCCGAACAGCTAGGAGTAATTATCTCAGACTCCAGTCAGGCTTATGAGCAGTCCTCTATCCAACAATATTATGAGCTGATAGCCTCCAGTATATCGCAGGTTGACTCCAGGTCAGGCCGTATGCACGGCGGTAATACTGGTGTCGATCTTCTATTTTTTCTGCATGTTATCAAACCATCTGTGAGAGGGGTGGCTTTGCTACATATGCCCGACATCTGCTACATGCAGGGCTTATGGAAATATTCAGTAGCCTATACCCCCGCTGCCTTGTGGTTCTGGTCCCAGTCTAGATCAGCCTAGATATGCGCTTGAGCTGGGGTCAGATCTGTTGAAACTTTTTAGACACATATTTTTGTGGTGGAGGTTTTTTCACCTCAACACATTCGTTCATTCCTTTTAATACATATTTAATAAAAGTTAAAATTAAATTTTATCTTTTGATACTCTCTTTCCCCCAACTTCAGTGAATTTTCTAAAATTAGAGAGGCAAACAACCTATATTCTCATTCAGTGAATGTTTATACGATAATCGTCACTAATATCTCGTGTAGGGTATGGGCGGATTTGTATTTGCGGATCCCTGTACGGAAAATTGGACAAGCGAAGCACAGAGTGTTTTCTCCAAGGGTGAACTCCCGCCATCTACTCACTCTCTTTCCCTCAAAACAGCTTTTAACTCCCTCACAAGGACTTACAAAGTATACATCAGGTCCTGGTGGGAGATTCAAAGCTTAGAAAACTATTTGAAAAACAAAATCGTACCTAGGGGTCTCAGGATCCCGATTACTCCATCCCCTCGCCTTAAGACACCCAATATAAAAGCTAGGTGGGAGGAGGAGGTCACATCAAGCTCCCTGCGTCTGATGGGTATACTTCTTGAGGAGGAACGAATACTCTTCCAACAAACTAGTGAACAGCTTCAGGGTGAAATAGTGGCAGTTAGATCCCTGAAGAACACAGCTAGTTTTGATAAGAAGGACAAAATCCTTCAACAGACGGTTGAGAAATTCACTTCTCAAATTAAGGAGCGGAAACACCATCAATTTTTACGAGATTTGCAAGAGTTTAAGGACAAAAGGGCATATGACTTCCTGACACAGGCACGTACACCATTCAGTACCCAAGGCAAAACCCCAGTAGCCTCTACGTTTTGACTCATTTGGGTGGGTCAAAGACGTGCACCTGTTTGCCAGAAAACTTAAATGGAAAAAGTTTTTCAAATTAAATGATAGAAAGAGATGCACTGAACTAGGGATTGATGTCTCTGATTTGGGGGATTTTGACACTATGATAGATCTCCTTCAAGAATCAGAGAGGGAACCAGGCAAGGGACCATTTACATCCCTCAGAGAAAAAAGTCTGGCCTCTCCAGCAGTGGAATCCATATATGTGGACGTATTTGTCGATCTCGTCACTGAGGAACTTAAACATCTTGAGGAAGGGGCACATAACCCGTTTAATAACCTCAGTCCGGAAGAACGACTAGCATTGGTTGATCTGGAACGTAATGACAACCTAGTCATAAAACCCTCAGATAAGGGGGGAAACATAGTCCTCCTTGATCAGGCGGACTATGTTAAGATGTGTGAGAGCCTGTTATCGGACCCTGATGGATACCGCCCCCTATCGACCAATCCAATGGAAAAGTTCAGTAGGGACCTGAAAGGGATCCTGGACAGGGCCTTATCGGATCATCTGATCAGTAATCAGGAACATAAGTTTTTGTTCCCAAAATTCCCAGTTCTAGCGATCTTCTATGGACCCCCAAAGGTCCACAAAGGCTATCCTCCCCTGAAGGGACGTCCGATCGTCTCGGGGATTAATAGCCTGACCCAAAACATCAGTGTATGTGTGGACCAGATCCTTAGACCATTCGTGACGAGTCTCCCCTCATATGTACGCGACACTATGGATGTCCTGAAACAACATGAAGGGATCACCCTGGATGAGAAGACCTATCTTGCTAGTCTGGATGTGGAGGCTCTCTACTCCTCCATCCCACACACCAAGGGATGCGAGGCGGTGGAAGCCTTCCTGAGTATGAGAGGCACCCAATTCCGTAGTCACAATCAGTTTGCGGTGGACCTCCTTAGATTCATCCTGGAAAAAAATGTCTTCCTGTTCGGGAATAAGCTCTACCACCAGCTGAGGGGTACCGCTATGGGGAGCCCAATGGCCCCCAGCTACCCGAACCTATACCTCGGCTGGTGGGAGGACCGAATAGTCTTCTCGGAGGAATATGCCAGATGGACCTGTCATCTTTCCATCCGGCTTCGTTATATAGATGACATTTTGATTCTTTGGTCATCTACCCCTTCTGAGTTTTCTGACTTTGTCCAGGCTTTGAATGTAAACAATCTTGGTTTGAGGTTCACCAGCGAGATCCATGAAAGCTCTATTGCATTCCTGGATCTGTGGATTTCAAAAACTTTGGATGGGCAACTTCAAACTAGAGTACATAGAAAAGAAACGGCTACGAATAGTCTCTTGTCATGGGATAGCTGTCATCCTGTTCCTCTTAAAAGAGGAATACCGAAAGGACAGTTTCTCAGAATCCGCCGGAATTGTAGCCATACGGAGGATTTCCTGTCACAAGCGAAAGATCTGAGTGACAGGTTTGCACAGGGAGGATTTCCTAAAAAGACAGTCAAAAGGGAATTTCAACATGCTGCCTCCTCAAGAAGAGAAGACCTTCTGAACCCTAAAACGAGGGAGACTGATAATACCATACGACTGATTGGTACCTTTGATGCGAACGCTGATGCTATTAAACAGATCCTTCACAAGTACTGGCGGATCCTAAGACAAGACCAGGACCTGACTGAAATTCTATCACCTTACCCTGCAGTTACCTATCGGAGGGGGAAGAACCTTAGAGATAGGCTTGTTCATAGTCATCATGAACCCACTCGGTCCCCCTCAACATGGCTCCCAACGGGTCCAGGCACCTTTAGGTGTGGTAACTGCAATGTTTGCTCACTGGTTCTACTGGGGAACAGTTTCCAGGGCGCCAGCACTGGCGCTGTATACTCCATAAGGGAATATACCAACTGTAGGACAGTAGAAGCAGTGTATCTATTATCCTGCCCCTGTCCTATGAACTATGTGGGCAAAATGTACCGTCAGGTTAAGACTAGAATTCAGGAGCACGTTGGTGACATCGGGAATAGGAGGGATACTACAGTGGCAAGACATTTCACCAGATTCCATAATGGTGATTCTAAAATCTTACGTTTTCAGGTGATAGAGAAAATCAGACCCCCCAAACGGGGAGGCAACTGGGATAGAATGATACAACAAAAGGAGACCAGATGGATCTACACCTTGAATGCGGTGGAACCCAATGGCCTCAATGAGAAGCTGTCATTTACCAGTTTTCTGTAACCTCCACTGACAGAAGAGTCTGCCATTATATGCCCCAATCACCCTGGGCTAGCATTTTTGACAGCAGTACTCTTATGTATTTGCTCCTAATCTTGTCCCACCACTTATGTCTTCCTACCCTATTATGGTACCCTTTTGAATGTTGCCATTGTTCTGCTCCAACACTTAAGGACTATTTTTGATTGCTGTATTTTTTAGTCCTATTTATTTTTCCTATTCTCATTATTTTTTGCCCATTTACCGAGGATGCTAGGTGACGAGCATCCCTTTTTTATCCCCTTTCTTTATATCTATGTCGATATGTCCCCCTTATTCATGTTTTATCATAGGGGGGAGTGGCTTTATATTTGTGTATCGTTACTATACTCACCTCCAGTTAACCTATTTCCATACACAGGGGCGCGATCAGGGCGGTCTTATGGCTCACTCGGACCCTGCGATCATGTGACCCGGAGTCTGGGGGTGTGCCCCGCCCTCATACTCACGTGACCCGCGCCGCGATCACGTGATTGTGGGCGGCCCTTCGCCTCCGGCTCCGTCAGTGGCCGGAACTTCGATGTCACTGGGGGTGTCTCCTTTTGTGAGGGCTTGACTTGTTCTAGTCCTCACAATTGGTCTCCAGCTACTCCTGTATTCATGAAGGGGCGGGACTTAGGCTTTAAATACCTAGCGTCCCCTCGCGCGTGCTGCCGCTGTTATCAATGCGGGGACATGCTATGTGAATGTGTACTATCATGCAATAAGTGTACATCTATTACTATTACATCTGATCCCTGATGAATGTTATATAGTCAGGAAACGCGTTGGGTCCTATCATCTTAGGAGTGCTAGCTCAGGATAGTGTGAATTTGACAGCTTGAGCGGCCGAACAGCTAGGAGTAATTATCTCAGACTCCAGTCAGGCTTATGAACAGTCCTCTATCCAACAATATTACGAGCTCCAGTATATTGCAGGTTGACTCCAGGTCAGGCCATATGCATGGCGGTAATACTGGTGTCGATCTTCTATTTTTTCTGCATGTTATCAAACCATCTGTGAGAGGGGTGGCTTTGCTACATATGCCCGACATCTGCTACATGCAGGGCTTATGGAAATATTCAGTAGCCTATACCCCCGCTGCCTTGTGTTTTTTTTTGTGGTGGAGGTTTTTTCACCTCAACACATTCGTTCATTCCTTTTAATACATATCTAATAAAAGTTAAATTTAATTTTTTGATACTCTTTCCCCCAACTTCAGTGAATTTTCTAAAATTAGAGAGGCGAACAACCTATATTCTCATTCAGTGGATGTCATCCTTATCCCTGTAAAGCAACATACTCTGTTTTCAACTTTTATAGTCAGGAGGACAATTCAAGGGTATATTTGTACAAGTATTTTATTGATTTGCATTGAAGTAATCTTTAATACACTTGTGCTTATTCATGCAGCAGCCTGGATTTCTTATATTCCTTTTTGGTTTTGTAGTTTTAATAAAATATTCAGATTGGTTGCAAAGACGCTGCATAATATGTGTGCACTATATAAATAAAGGAATTATTATTATACAGGCAGTCCCCGGGTTACGTACAAGATAGGGTCTGTAGGTTTGTTCTTAAGTTGACTTTTTATGTAAGTCGAAACAGTATATTTAATAATTGTAGCTCCAGACAATTTTTTTTTTTTTGCCCAAGTGACAACTGGAGTTTCAAAATTTTTTGATGTAATTGGACCAAGGATTATCAATAAAGCTTCATTACAGACACCGTACAGCTGATCATTGCAATCTGGGACTATAGTAAAGCATTCAGAAAGCTTCACCAGGCGTCAGAGGGCTCAGTCTGTAACTATGAGTCATCTGTAAGTCGGGTGTCCTTAAGTAGGCGACCGCCTGTATAGGGAATTTATTTAGTAAATAATTTGGATAGTAAAACTATCTGTCTGCAAAGGATATCTTTTTTAAAATGGTGAATTTTCCAAAACCTTAGACAAAATTTTTTATAAATAAACACATAACTTATCAACCAAAATTTACCACTAACCTGAAGTAGAATATTTGCTGAAAAAAATCCAAAATCACTTTGGTAATTTAAAGTGTTTGAAAGTCAAAACAACATGAAGGAATGCGTGTCATTTCTCAGATGTGCTGCACAATATGTGATGCTGCACATCCCTCACTCTTTAGTGTATCTTTAAGGTCAGGTTTCCAGGCCCTCTGACACTCCAGGCCCTGTAGTAGCTGCTATGGTGGTAGTTATGCCTGTAGTTTCCTCTCTTTTAAGCTATCTCCCTTCTATCTCCCCCAGAAGAAGCCGTGTCTGTCGAAACACGTGTTGGGTTGGTTATTCCTCTGTCCGTGGTTGGTATTTTTTTATTATGTACCCCCGCTGGTTTGTTGTCTGGCGTTACTAGACATCTCCCTCTTTTCATTCCTGGTTTCCAACCAGGTTCAGGTGATGGTCGGCTTGTCCTTTTTACATAGTATTTTGTAGGCTTTGTTCCACAACTAGGACTTTTTGATATAGCCCATCCAACGCTTCAATAGCTGAGCCAGGGCTCATTAAGATAGCAACGTGTTTACACCTGGGCATTGTGTAAATACTGTTTCTGTATGTTACTTCTCCATATATGTGTTGTATTTATCCATGTGTTATTTTTATCTTTATTGGATTGAATAAATGTTCGTAATTTGTACCACTGTGTTTGTTATTATTTTATGCTCGTTATATGTAAAATAGGTGTTTTGCATTTCTTTGGAAGGGTTAGTCACTGGCCGTATACTTTCACCCTCAAACCCCCCCTTCTTAGGTATGGTATCTCCCTTCTAACGACGGATAACTTAGGATAACATGTTATCACGGTGGAAAGAATATTTTCAGAGTGCTTCTATATTCTTAAGTATCTGTTATTCGGCAGTATCTTTCAAAACTAGATTAAAGGAACAAAAATAGACAGTAAAATGAAATGAATGAAATCAGCGTCTATCTCAGTAGGGGGCACCAGATTTTCTGGGACTACTCTGAAGATAAAAGTTTGGCTCCAGTTTTTTCATTTATATTTTTCTTTTAAATTAAGAGATGTGTAACAAATCTTTACACTCTTCTAGTATGCACATCTCTCAGACACAGAGCCTCCCTGGAATAAAAAGAGGCAGCAAAGGCTGAGCAAGGCAGAAAATAAAACTTATTTTTGGGAGTAAACTTTAAACAGATGGCCTCTGCATTAGATAAGGAAAACTTCAAGAGGTTGTTTGAAAAAGGTTTGTGCAGGTTTTCTGGAACTGTTCCAAAATCAGCTTTTAAGCAACCAGGAGAAAAAATGTCCCCATGAGGAAAAACACAATTTGCAGCACATATGTTATGCAGTGGTCAGTGTTATTAGGACAGACGGTAAATGTGTTCAATAATATATCAAACAACCACATTAGGGAGAGAACAAGTGCATTTTAACAATCTAAATGCTTACACCCTGTTTAGATGTTGAATTTACTCTTGGGGTTGCAATGAGAAAGCTCAAGAAATCTCTTAATTTTATTTAAAACAGATGGTTAGATAAATAGAGTATAATCTTTATTTATCACATGAAGGGAAGTCAGTAAGAAAATTCAATGGGAAGATTTATCAAAAGTGCTGTAAGATAAGATGGTGCAGAGTTAGACCATACAGTCTTGTGCTGCATCAGGTTTATCACAATGCTGGTTGATAAATCTGTCATCGTATTAAGGGCTCTTTCACATTGGCATTGTTTCTTACGTCTGTGGGTTAGTAATTTCCACAAATGCCTCACAAATCCATTGATTTCTATGGGTGTTTTCACATTGGCTTGTATTTTCACTGATCCGTGGAAAAAATGATGAAAACTGACCTATTTTTTTCACAGATGAGGCTGAAAAAAACAGGTGATCTTTTTTTTTTTTTTAGCGGACAGGGAAACAAAATGGATGCATCACGGAGACAAAATATAAGAAAAACAAGACACAACTGAGATAAAATGGATGTGCAACTGAAGCTGAGCTACACTGCGCTGTGTTCCCCCCCACATCACTGCCCAGCAATTCCTATGGAAAACTTGATATCAGGGACTGCAGGCTATATACTGGGGGGGGGCAGGGTCGGCAGGCTATAAACTGGAGGGGGGCTATTGGCTATATACTGGGGGGGCAGGTGCTTCAGGCTATATACTGAGGGAGGCAGGGGCTGCAGTCTTTATACTGGCTGGGCAGGGGCTGCAGACTATATATTGTTGGTTGCAGGGGCTGCAGGTTATATACTGGGGGCAGGGACTGGCAGGCTATATACTACAGGGGCTGACAGGCTATATACTGGGGGGGGGCTGTGACCAATGCATTTCCCACCCTCGGCTTATACTCAATAGGTCAATAGGTTTTCCAAGATTTTTGTGTTAAAATTAGGGGTCTCGGCTTATACTCGGGAGCGGCTTATACTCGAGTATATACGGTAACCTCAGCTATATGCACCTGGGAGATCTGCCATCTGAATCACTTTAATTTTAATTAATTCTCTAACATAATTACATGAATGTGTAATATTTACTTTTTATCTCAATACATTTTTAATACAAATGTTTCATTCAGATGCTGCTTTATTGCATTTTTTGCATGTAGGTGTGTACTGTATGTCTTAGTACTGGAGCAATGACCTAGAATAGTACAAGTGTTTTGCAATGTAGTCAATGGGCCACATATATTAAAACGTTTGCGCAATTTTCTGTCTAACTTTGCACAAGTAGAACTGCACCAATTTTGTGTCGCAGCTGCATTGTATGTGACAAGACAGAAAAAATGTGCACTCAAACTGGTGTGCACTTTAACTGATGTGCACCACAATTCTATCTGCACGGCAATTCTGCAGCATGAACAAAGTGTACCAAAAAAAAAATGGTGTACACTTCCCGGGCGCAAGATTCATGAAGACCATGCACCAGTTTTGATTACTCTGGCGCACATTGCAGACGCAGCAGGCAAACTGCTCACAGTATGGACTGCACTAGTTTAGATAAATGTGGACCAATGTCTTGGTTTTACCTTGAAGGGGTTGCCCAATTTATATTGTCATAATTTATTTATTTAGAAAAAATAAAGTTACACAATTTACTAATAACATTTGACGTTACTTAGCTTTTACTCAGGCTTGTTTCCAGTGGGGATAAGTCAATTTCTCTTTACCACATCCTTCCTGGCTCTGCATCATTTCAGTATGGTGGACAGAGCCTCACCATTTCCTTCAATGCTGGAGAAGGAATCCCTGGTTGCAGGCTCTCTCCATCGTTCAGTCTCACTGTGCTTTCTTACCTTCTTAGTTATGATTAGATGATCAGGCAGAGTTTGAAATTATCATGTATCTGTTGTGTTCTTCATTATCTGGAATAAAGTTTGTATGTTTTAATAGACCTTCAGTGCTGGAGTTATTTCCCGTGTTTCTGTGTCCTGTGGCGGTCCTGGTGTCCTGTGGCGGTCCTGGTATCCTGTGGTGGTCCGGTAATCCAGTAGCCATCCGAGGTCCTGCCAGCCATCCGAGGTCCTGCTTTCCCGTGGTCCCGTGTCCCTACCTTGGCTGCCTCGGCGGACCAAGTCGCACCCGTGGAGCACCCCACCGCAGCAAGACCATCCCGCTGCGGCTAGTATAGTTATCCCCCACGGTGGTTCAGGGACTCCACTGACTTAGTCCCAAGAGACTATTCCCATAGACTGTGACATATGGGAGGGGATTTTTAATATTACCTAGTTATTTAATTAAGTTATTTGAAGTGATTATGCAAAATTTAAGAAGAAAGAATCCATTGACAGACTTTTGAAGGTAATGAAAAGGCTACAGTACTAAAGTTTTATTTTGCGAAATATAAAAGAGTGTGAATTTAACAGAAAATCCCTGGAGAATTTTCTTCTAGCATAACTTTTAGGATTCATACAACTTAATGCACAAAGAAATGTTCTCGCGTTCGAAAAAGAACATATGTTTCTATTCTCAGGTATTAATGTACACAAATGATGGATTCTATTCTGCGTTTTAACTCAACTTTTAGTCCTTGAGACTTTCTCTGTAGTTGATTGTCAATATCTTCTCCAGGCTACAGAGCATTACTATAAGCATTGTCCCTATTTAATGCATAGACATGGTAAGTTCACTCTAACACTTGGTTCAGAACATATATGGCAATAAGTCATAAGTCGGAAAGTCATTGATTAAATTATAAGTACAGAGCAGGTCATTTATTATACCAGATTCCTGGTGTTAAAGGTTGAGCTCAAAGGGGTTTTCCCACAAAAGAAGTCTCTAATCTCAAACCCCTAGTGATATTTACAAAAGAAAGATAATTTTTAACCCTTTACTTTTAAATTTTACTCAGTTTTATTGCTTTATTAGTTCCACTACCTAGGCTGGTGAGTGCAATCTCTAAGCAGAAACATTATGATCCCTCTAGTTCTGTGAGCTGAGCTGAGTGGTTAGATTATCAGGATACAGGTTTATATACACTTCCATTTACCTTCTGAACATTGTGCTAGTAGTATCTGCAACATATAGAGAGATGAGACAGATCAGAGATGAGAGATGATGAGATCCATGAGTGGCCTATTACACACTGCTCTGCTAGATATCTGTTCTTCCACTATGAAATTTCCTGTGCCTCCCTCCCCCTCCCCAGATAAAGAACTTATCTGTCCGTAGCTTGCAGCTTCTCTCTCCAACAATGGGGGATATTTATTAGGGCCTCTGCGCCACGTCTGGCGTAGAAGCCCTAAAATAATTGCAGATGCTAGCTTATTGCTTTTCTGCTTATTTCAACTTTTTAAAGATCTGAATAGACCTGAATGGGCAATCTGGTCTAGCATTTTGTGACAAATACAACAGTCATATAGTAGATACAGAATACAATAGCTTTTAGAATAGCAATATGCCAATAACCCTTATTTAAAAGAAATAAATTATATAATTCTAAAGCATGTTGTATAACCAGCTATTTAAAGCTGGTTATTATTGTCCCCTTACCAACTAAATGATATTTGACACCACTGGATTATGTTATATTTTTCCATACAAAAGTGGTAAGGGATCACTATGTTAAGTAGACTTCTTTTAATATTTAAACCCATTTTGGAATGTTTTTGAAGCTTTTGTGCTTAGATAAGCCCCTTAAGTATCAGTTAATCAGGGGTTAATCAGAGAATCAAGCATACAGAGATCCCTCTAGCAAGGTCTGCATTTTAAAATAATGTTGGAATATACATGTAGCTGTCAAGCCAGTATAACTTATCTTGAACCGAAGAGTTTTCTAAGAAAATGCAGGAAGATAATGAGAATTTCTGACCTAATGAGGCCAGAATGATGGCTTGTTACTAGTGACTTGCAGGAGATACTGAAAATCCCAGAAAGGTGCAAATAATAATACTAATCTTTATTTTTATAGCGTCTTCATATTCTGTATCACAAATCATAGAGGACAGATAAAAAATAAAATATGACACAACAGAATAAAAATGTAGTCAAATGAAACAATAGGAGTCAGGGTTCTGCTTGTGAGTGGGAGGTATAAGAGCTTGGAGATGGGAAACCAGGTGGATTCTATCTCTTCCCCATCTACAGAGCGGTACGGTGCCGCATGCAATCTAAAAGAAAAAAGCTTTGCCCAGAATCCAGGCAAAAAATTTCTTGATAATGGAGAAGATTAAACATCACTTTAATACAAAACTCTAAAAACATAAGTGTCATTGCACAGTTTCAAAACCAAATATTACTGTCAGGTACCAGGGGTAGTGGACCCACTGGACCACCGCGGATGATCACGGAAGCCAAAACCTGGGACCGGATTTTAAGTGGTTACCGGTTTTCACCAGAGCCCGCCGCAAAGCGGGTTGGACTTTCTGTGGCGTGGTACCACCAGGTCACTCCACAGGTGCGACTTTGTCTGCGGTGGAGCATGGCTAGGTGAGTGAGGAGGCTGCTGGCTTGAAGGGGCACACGGACGTACATGGGTGCGCCTGCGACCAGGAACATGGTCTGCAGGAGCACCCGTGACAATTATGATATGACTAAGAACCTAGGTTCAAAACACGTCCGACCAAGCAATGGCGCTGCAATATTTTTTATAAAGTTTTACATTTTTATAAATATTATTAATGTTTTATAATCAAGTAATGTTTCAATATTCTCAAATATCAAATTTTGCCTGAATGCGGGACAAATATTTTTGTATACTTGTACTACTACCGTACACTACTGTGGCAGCTGTGTGCATGTAAAGCCAAATGCTTGTGTCCATTGGGCTTTACCAAGTTTACCAGTTTGCTTAGTATATGGTATGGTAAGTCTTGCAATAGCAGAAAAAGAGAATGGCACCCACCCCTTAGTATTTTCTTCTGTCAAGTGACATTTATTAGAGCATACTTACATACAGGCAATATACATGGTGGAGGTTGGACAATAACACCACCTCACATGCAAGACTTATTGGATTCTACTTTAAAGAGGTTTGCCTAGTAACAAAAGTTGAGCCCTATCCACAGTGAGGGTCTCAACAATTTCCGTCAGCTCCATAGAGATTGGAGCAGAATGTCAGCTCCATTAGTCTGACGGAGCGGCGTGGAGTCCGATGGAGGTACGTGAGACCATTTTCGTGATCTCAGCAAGTTAGGCCTTATCCCGTTGAAAGGGCCTTACTTTTGTTCGTGGGAAAACTCCTTTAGTGAATAAAGCACAAGCACTGAAATCCCAGTCTCCATGTGATGAACTTTTGTGTTCTGGCCACTGTAATCCAGAGTCATTAAGCATTGCCGTCTATGTTTTACCTTTCTATAAAGAAATATGCTAAGTGTTTTTATAAGTATAACAATTACTATACTTTGTAGACATTGAGGAAAAGGTTTAGATAACAGGATATGAAAAAAGGAAAATAATTCTCATACTAATTATACATTTTTAGCGCCTTAACGTCGCATGCCATAAAATAGTATGGCACGCGTTGGGTACAGGTACTTTGAGAAAGCTCACAGACTGAGCCCTCTCCATAGCAGGTAAGTCTTTGCTGTATATTGCTGCAAAGACTCACCGGTAATCAGTGCTAACACGTCCGAAAATGCCCGATCTATCAAAATATAATGTTTTTTCACTGCATTTAACCAACTAACGTATATTAGCACCCAAATTTGAAAATGGCACTTTTTGCCATTTTGAAAAATCTAAAAGATTTAATAATGACACCACCCACAGCTCCGTACACCGAAGTATGAAAAAGTTGTTGGCACGAGAAGATGGCAAAATCCCTCAAAAAGTTTTTGTACAGGAGGTTTTAATTTTTGTACATGTGTGAAAACATTATATAACCTATACAATTTTGGTATCCCTGTGATCGCACTGACCCAAAGAATAAAGTAGATATGTAATTTCTATTACACAAATGATAGATAGTAATAATAGAGGTGGTATTGCTGTATTGCTTGCCTCACTTGGATTCCAATGTGCCTCAAATCAATGACAATAGGAGAAACATGAGTTAGGGGTTTGTTGGAATCAGGCGCAAAGCAGCCAGAAGATGTCAGAAGAAATATGTATTGAGGGGCAGGCATTAAGTATAGTACAACAAGCAGGGCAATTTACTAAGTATAAAGATATACTGGTTATTTCTTAATCTGTTGTGATATTGGCAATGGGTGACTGTGGACTTAATTAAGGCTATATAAACAGCCATAAATCTTTGGTAGGATTGAAAGTTCGCATCATATTGCGGAAGAGAAGAATAGAAATGAAAGTGGTTGTTTGAACCCAGCTTTACATTCATGATACAACCATATTTTGTTCATAGCCTCCGATGTCTTACTTATGCAGTCTTTCATCTCTACAGCTAAGTTACCATCCTGTTCCTGCTGTACAATTACTTGAATGTTTAGATTAGATTTGGCAGGTCTTTGTGAAGGCACTTAATGAATTTTATGAGGGAAAAATTTTACAGCCAATGTTCAGGAGAATTAATGTGCTGATCCAACCTTTGTTTCTAAGAACACAGCGAACTTTGTGTAAATTTATTCATGTCTAAAATAATAATGAGGTTATCATCATGCATTCTGACCGGACTGTGTAAGCTCATCTTTCTAGAATATACGGTATATCATCCTAAGGATATCTAAAATATCTATTTATCTATCCACATATACAGTGGGTCCAGAAAATATTCAGACCAGGGGCCCGACATTTGTCCTGCAGCCCGGGCATACCTCCCCACTCTCATCATAAATTTTTGTCCTCAGGACATAGATTGTAATGAGAATGTGTGCATTCAATGCTTTTCCCTGCTGGAGCTACAGCCTCCGGGAGAAAATTACTGCTTGGAGGCTGCAGGACCTGTGATGATGTCACGATCACATGACCTACTGGGGAAAGCAGTGCACAGAGCTGCACCAGTGAGGTCAGGGCGGAGATATTATAGAGACTAAGGGAAGGGGAAGAACATGGGGGGCTGTGTGGTTACATTACTGGGGGGCTGTGTGAGCACATTACTTGGGGACTGTGAGGGCACATTACTTTCTGGGGGCTGTGTGGGGAACATCCCTGGGGGGTTGAATGGGGGGCATTACTGGGAGGCTATGTGGGGGACATTACTGGGGGTGTGTGGGTAGATTACTGGAGGGATGTGTGGGTACATTACTGGGGGGATGTGTGGGGGACATTACTAGGGGGCTTTGTGAGGACATTAATGGGGAGATGTGTGAGGACATTACTGTGGGGCTGTGTGAGGACATTACTGGGGGCTGTGTGAGGACATTACTGGGGGCTGTGTGAGGACATTATTAGGTGGCTGTGTGGGCACATTACTGGGGGCTGTGTGGAGGACTGTGTAGGCACATTATTTACTAGGGGGTTGTGTAGTTACATTACTGGGGGCATGTGTGGGGGACATTACTGGGGGGTTGTGTGGAGGACATTACTGGGGGCTGTGTGGGGGACAAATCACGGGGGATAACTGTGTAGGGCACATTATTGGGGGTTGTATGGTGGACATTACTAGGAGGCTGTGTGGGGAGATTACTGGGGGCTGTGGGGAACATTACTGGGGGGCTGTATGGGGGACATTACTGGGGGTAGCTGTAGGGGACATAAGTGAGGGGCTGTGTGGCACATTATGGGGTGCTGTTTGAGGGACATTACTGGGGGGCTGTGTAGGGTACATTACTGGGGGATATGTGGGGCACATTTCTTGAGGTGCATTCACACGTGACACTAGGACAGGCCTCAGTTTGATCTCATTTGTGTTCCCATTGAAACATACGTGAGCGGTAACTAGCACCTGGTGTTGTTTAAATGCAAGACAAACATGTGAACCCAGCTTTACAGTATTTGGGGGAGATTGTTAGGGGCAGCAGCAGGATAACACTGTCAGGGAACCAAGATATAGGGACAATGAGGAACATAAGATGTGGCGATACTGAGCCTAACGGAGAAGATGGAGTGAGGGAGTTATGTATAGGAGTGGGCATTACTGTAAGTGTTATACATATGCATTGGGGCCAGTGCCCTGGATCTTTTACAACCCTAGCAACACCCCTGATTCAGACACCTTTAAATGTTTCACTCTTTGTTTCACTGCAGCAAATTGTTAAGATCAAAAACAGAAATGTAGATATTTTACTAATTTATAAATTAAATTATGAAAAAATGAAATATAACATGATCATAAGAATTCAAGCTATTTGCTCAGTATTGAGTAGAAGCACCTTTTGAGCTAGTACAGCCAGGAGTCTACTTGGGAATGATGCAACAAATTTTCCACACCTGGATTTGGGGATCTTCTGCCATTCTTCTATGCTCTCTGGTTCTGTCAGATTGGATGGTGAACGTTGGTGGGCAGCCATTTTTCTGTCTCTCCAGAGATGCTCAATTGGGTTTAGGTCAGGGCTCTGGCTGAGACAGTCAAGAATGGTCACAGAGCTATTCTGAGGCCTCTGCTTTGTTATTTTAGCTGTGTTGTTTTGTTATTTTGTCTTGTTGGAAAGTGAACTTTTGGCCCAGTCTGACGTCCAGAGCCCTCTGGAAGAGGTTTTCATCCAGGATATCTATGTATCCTCATTCCTCCAATTGCAACCAGTCACCCTGTCCCTGCAGCAATCCCCCCCCCCCCCATAGCATGATGCTGCCACCACCATGTGTCACTGTTGGCATTGTATGTGGCAGGTGATGAGCAATCCCTGGTTTTCTTCACACATACCACTTAGAATTAATACCAAAAAATTCAATCTTTGCCATATCAGACCAGGAAATCTTATTACTCATGATATGGGAGTCCTATGTGTGTTGTTTCGCATGCAAACTTCATGCAAACCTTTCATATGTTTTGCACTGAGGGGAGGCTTTCGTCAGCCCTGATTGATGGAAGGCAGCTGTGATAGTTGACTTTGTGGAACTTTCTCCCATCTCTCTGCTGTGTCTCTGGAGCTCAGCCATGGTGATCTTGGGGTTCTTCCTTATTTCTCTCACCAAGGCTCTTATCCTTTCGATTGCTTAGTTTGGCTGGATGACCAAGTCGAGGAAGAGTTGTGGCTGTCCAAAACTTCTTCCATTTAAGGATTATGCTGTTAGGAACCTTGAGTGCTGCAGAGATTCTTTTGTAACCATGGCCAGTTTTGTGCCCTGCCACAATTCTGTACCTGAGCTCCTGATTGTGAGCTATAATGTTTTATATAGACAGGTGTGTGCCTTTCCTCATCAAGTCCAATCAGTTTAATTAAACACAGCTGGACTCCAATAAAGGAGTAGAACCATTTCAAGTAGGATCAGAAGGAAATGGACAGCATGTCCTAATAAATTAGAAAACATATCTACATTTCTGTTCAAGATGAAGTGTAGAGTGTACATTAGTGAGCAGAAAAAGAAGTTTTATGATCTAAACAATTGGCTGCAAAGAGTGAACATTTTAAAGGAATTTGAATACATTTCTTACCGACTTTATATGTAATATCAATTGTCGTGTATGCCAACAGTAATTAGGGGGTAATCTTATACCAAATGGTAGCTCTATTTGCAGGATAAGTTCATAGATGGCATTTTCATTGTGCTCTGAAATGCAATATACCAGCTGATGCTAGAAGATTTGCCTAATTGCATAGATGTTAACATTAAGGTTTACAAAACTCAATGTTATTGCAATGTTAATGTATAACATTTCCTAAATGCAATGCTAATATATACATTAACATCAGATTAACATTGCACTTTGTAAAGACAAATGTTAGCAGAAGTGTAGTTAGACAAATCTCAAAAGCTGTTGTATTGTGTTTCACAACACAATATAAACATCATGTGTGAACGCTGCCTCACTGCAGCTCAACTGCCACTGTTCAGTATGGAGTCGGTTTCAAGCTCTATATATCCAGTACAAACCACACATCATCGATCTAATCATTGATCTGTGAATGACAGCAACTTGAAGCCTATTGAGCCATTCAAAAAACTTTGCATTAATTAAAACATCACTGGAGATCTGCATGTAGGAATGGACCAACATACCAGCAACAGTGTGTGCCAACCTTGTGCAGACATACAGAAAATGTTTGACCTCTGTCGTTGCCTACAAAGGATATGTAACAAAGTAGTGAGATGAACTTTTGTTATTGACAAACTATTTATTTTCCACCATAATTTTCAAATAAATTCTTTTAAAATCAGACAATGTGATTTTCTGGATTTGGTATCACATCTTGTCACTCATAGTTGAGGTCTTCCTATGATGTCAATTACAGGTCTCTCACATCTTTTTAAGAACAATTGGTGGCTGACTAAATCCTTTTTTCCAACTGTATATCCATAAGATATATGCCGAAAAAAAGTCCAGAGATTTACAGTAGAAATAAAATCAATGTCAGGTCAGGTGTGGGCTATAACACAATTCTACACCGGGCAGGACCTATCATAGAACTGTGCCACGTGCAGGATAGTGCACCCACCTCATGGGATATATATTAAAAGGTTAGAGCCTTTTGATATAACCGGAGTGGCCCAAGCAGCAGGGGCAACATTAACCCCTTAGCACTCCGTGCTTGATTTATCCACCACAGAGCGCAATGACTTAGTGCTCAGTGGTGGATATCGGGAAACACGAACCAGCATGAACCAGCATCGGGAAAGACGAGGTGCCGCCTGTAACTAATAGCCGGGACCCCAGTGTAACACCCACAATCAGAGTGGGCTCCGATCCTGGGTGTGTAACCCATTAAATGCTGTGGTCTTCACTGCATCCGTAAAAACCTGTAGAATAAAAGTAAATCATTATTAAACCCGTACAATGAACGCCATTAAAAAAACTGTAGAAAACCCACCAAAAATTATCATTTTTACCTATTCAATCTTACAAAAAATGCAATAAAATGTGATCAAAAAAACATATATAGTCCAGAATGACACTGGTGCAAAGTACAACATGTCCCGCAAAAAAACAAGCCATCGACCAGCTCCAAAAAGTCAAAAATCCAGTACAGAATTGATGCTTTTCTACTCCTGCCCTCAAAAACAAGTTCCTAAATTTTCAACAATGGGTGATACCAACCCCAAAATGGCAACACTGGAAAAAGCATCTCATCCCGCAAAAAATATGCCGTCACATGGTCCCAATAACGAAAAAGCAAAAATTTTATAGCCTACAAAAGGAGGCAATGAGAAAGCTAAAATCCTGGCTGCTGCAGGGCGCTCCTTCCCTTCTGCGCCTCGCTGTGCACCCATAAAACAAGGAATATCCACATGTGGGGGGTCTCTGTACTTAGGAGAAATTGCATAACAAATTGTATGGTGGGTTTTCTATTATAATCTTTTGGAAATTTGTAAATTTTAGGGCTAAATGAACGTATAACCGGCACAATTTGACCATTCTAAATTTCACCTCCATTTTGATTCAATTACTATGAAGATCTCAAGGGGTTAACGATCTTCCTAAAAACTGTTTCTGATAGTTTGAGGGGGGAAGATTTGAAAATGGTTTGATTATATAGGGGGTTTTGATGCGAAATATGTAAAATTTCATTCATAACAGTATTTATCCGCAAAAGAGTAAATTCTGAAAGTAAGGAAAATTGTTATTCGATTTGTAAGCCGCACAAAATCAAAATATATTATCCATACATTTCAAAAATTATGAAAATGTAAAGTACACATATGGGAAATGTTATTCAGCAACTTATTTAGGTGGTAAATCTATCTACCTGAAAATGTAATGATTTCGAATTTCAAAAAAGTGAAATTTTTCTAAAAATTCATCATTTTTTCTTTTTTTTTTGTAAATAAATGCAAAACTTATCAGCCAACATTTACCACTAAAATGAAGTACAACATGTGGGGAAAAAGCAATCTCAGAATCGCTTTGATAAGTAACAGTGTTGAAAAGTTATAACTAGAGATGAGCGAGCACTAAAATGCTCGGGTACTCGTTATTCGAGACGAACTTTTCCCGATGCTCGAGTGCTCGTCTCGAATAACGAGCCCCATTGAAGTCAATGGGAGACTCGAGCATTTTTCAAGGGGACCAAGGCTCTGCACAGGGAAGCTTGGCCAAACACCTGGGAACCTCAGAAAAGGATGGAAACACCACGGAAATGGACAGGAAACAGCAGGGGCAGCATGCATGGATGCCTCTGAGGCTGCTTAATCGCACCATTATGCCAAAATTATGGGCAACAGCATGGCCATGACAGAGTGACAGAATGAAGCTAGATAGCATCTAAAACATCCAATAATTGACCCTGACACTATAGGGGACGGCATGCAGAGGCAGTGGCAGCAGCGGCAGGCTAGAGAGTGGCATGGCGACATACCCTAAATGGACTCAGGCTTCAAACCAATGGGTGGCAGAGAGGAACCAAAGGAGGTGAGCAAGAAGCGCTCAAATAATATCGGTACATGATAAAAGTTTGCCAGTATATTTTGTGGATTACACAGCAGGGTGGCGGCAAAGTTAACATGGAAGCCATGAAAACAACCCAAAATTCTGCCTGACACAACTCGTTTGATAAGGGGACCATGTATGGAGGCAGTGAACTAGTAGTAGATTAAAGGTGCTGCAGTTAAAACTATGTTAGTTGGATCTTGGCATGGAGCTGGCGCTCCGCTGCCAGGCGAGCTTTCGCCAATCCAAGCCTCTGTCTCTAGGCTACTCCCCAAACAGCACTTCTAAGAACCTTTTGTATAAGATCAAGTGTAGTAGCGTTCTTATAAGTTTAGGATATGGCGGGTGAGGGGAATGTAAACAGATGCACAAGAAGCGCTGAAATAATATTGGTAAATGATAAAAGTTTGCCAGTATATTTTGTGAATTACACAGCAGGGTGGCGACAAAGTTAACAAGTTTGTTGTGGAAGCCATGAAAACAACCCAAAATTCTGCCTGACACAGCTCGTGTGATAAGGGGACCATGTATGGAGGCAGTGAACTAGTAGTAGATTAAAGGTGCTGCAGTTAAAACTATGTTAGTTGGATCTTGGCATGGAGCTGGCGCTCCGCTTCCAGGCGAGCTTTCGCCAATCCAAGCCCCTGTCTCTAGGCTACTCCCCAAACAGCACTTCTAAGAACCTTTTGTATAAGATCAAGTGTAATAGCGTTCTTATAAGTTTGGGATATGGCGGGTGAGGGGAATGTAAATAGATGCGCAAGAAGCGCTGAAATAATATCGGTAAATGATAAAAGTTTGCCAGTATATTTTGTGGATTACACAGCAGGGTGGCGACAAAGTTAACAAGTTTGATGTGGAATGGCCTGTAATACCTCTTGGGCGGTGTGCCTTTTATCGCCTAGGCTCAGCAGTTTGAGCACCGCCTGCTGTCGCTTAGCGACGGCACTGCTGCTGTGCCTAGAGCTACCGACTGATGGCGCCATGGCCACGGATGGTAATTCGGAGGAGGAGGAGGTGGAGGAGGGGTGGGAGGAGGAGGAGGTATAGTAGGCCTTTGAGACCTGGACCGAGGTAGGCCCCGCAATCCTCTGCGTCGGCAGTATATGACCAGCCCCAGGGTCAGACTCGGTCCCAGCCTGCACCAAGTTAAGTGTAGTAGCGTTCTTATAAGTTTGGGATATGGTGGGTGAGGGGAATGTAAACAGATGCGCAAGAAGCGCTGAAATAATATCCCTAAATGGTAAAAGTTTGCCAGTATATTTTGTGGATAACACAGCAGGGTGGCGACAAAGTTAATAACTTTGATGTGGAATCCATGAAAACAACCCAAATTTCTGCCTGACACACCTCGTTTGATAAGGGGACGATGTATGGAGGCAGCTATATGGACGACTTTTGGAGGTAGCAATGGAGACAACGTGTGGAGGCTGCTATGGAGACAATTTAATTTGGATAGTGCCTGTATGTGGCAGTCCAAAAAAGTTTTCAAACCAGAGGAGCAGGTAGGTGGCCCTCCAGAAAAATGAAATAGATTGAGTGCCTGTATGTGGCAGTCCAAAAAAGTTTTCAAACCAGAGGAGCAGGTAGGTGGCCCTCCAGAAAAATGAAATAGATTGAGTGCCTGTATGTGGCAGTCCAAAAAAGTTTTCAAACCAGAGGAGCAGGTAGGTGGCCCTCCAGAAAAATTGAATAGATTGAGTGCCTGTATGTGGCAGTCCAAAAAAGTTTTCAAACCAGAGGAGCAGGTAGGTGGCCCTCCAGAAAAATGAAATAGATTGAGTGCCTGTATGTGGCAGTCCAAAAAAGTTTTCAAACCAGAGGAGCAGGTAGGTGGCCCTCCAGAAAAATTAAATGCATAAAGTACTATAGCTAGAGCCAGTGGGCCCTGTCAAAAAATAGCCAGTTTCCTCTGCTTTAGTGTACAAAGAGGAGGAGAAGGAGGAAAATGAGGAGGAGGAGGAGTGGATAAATTATTTAGGTTGAGCTTCCTTCACCTGGTGGAGATTGGAAAATATGAGAAATCCAGGCTTTATTCATCTTAATAAGCGTCAGCCTGTCAGCGCTGTCAGTCGACAGGCGTGTACGCTTATCGGTGATGATGCCACCAGCTGCACTGAAAACCCGCTCGGACAACACGCTAGCGGCAGGGCAGGCAAGAACCTCCAAGGCGTACAGCGCCAGTTCGTGCCACATGTCCAGCTTTGAAACCCAGTAGTTGTAGGGAGCTGTGTGATCATTTAGGACGATGGTATGGTCAGCTACGTACTCCCTCACCATCTTTCTGTAAAGATCAGCCCTACTCTGCCGAGACTGGGGACAGGTGACAGTGTCTTGCTGGGGTGACATAAAGCTGGCAAAAGCCTTGTAAAGCGTACCCTTGCCAGTTCTGGACAAGCTGCCTGCTCGCCTACTCTCCCTCGCTACTTGTCCCGCAGAACTACGCACTCTGCCGCTAGCGCTGTCAGAAGGGAAATAGTGTTTCAGCTTGTGCACCAGGGCCTGCTGGTATTCATGCATTCTCACACTCCTTTCCTCTCCAGGGATGAGAGTGGAAAGATTTTGCTTGTACCGTGGGTCCAGGAGAGTGAATACCCAGTAATCGGTGCTGGAATAAATTCTTTGAACGCGAGGGTCACAGGATAGGCAGCCTAGCATGAAATCTGCCATATGCGCCAGAGTACCAACGCGTAAAAATTCACTCCCCTCACTGGCCTGACTGTCCATTTCCTCCGTGTCCGTGGTCAGGTGGACCTTGTCAGAAACGGCGTTGGTCAGGGCACGGATGATGTTGTCTGACACGTGCTGGTGCAGGGCTGGGACGGCACATCGGGAAAAGTAGTGGCGGCTGGGGACCGAATACCGAGGGGCGGCCGCCGCCATGAGGTTGCGAAAGGCCTCGGTCTCTACTAGCCTATAGGGCAGCATCTCCAGGCTAAGCAATCTGGAGATGTGGACATTAAGGGCTTGGGCGTGCGGGTGGGTTGCACTATATTTCCGTTTCCGCTCCAGCGTCTGGGGTATGGAGAGCTGAACGCTGGTGGATGCTGTGGAGGATCGTGGAGGCGACGATGGGGTTTTTGTGGCAGGGTCCTGGGCAGGGGGCTGACTATCAGCTGACACAGGGGAAGGAGCAGTGGTGATCACTGCCGGAGGTGAACGGGCTTGGTGCCACTGAGTGGGGTGTTTAGCATTCATATGCCTGCGCATACTGGTGGTAGTTAAGCTAGTAGTGGTGGAACCCCTGCTGATCCTGGTTTGGCAAAGGTTGCACACCACAGTCCGTCGGTCATCCGGTGTTTCCTTAAAGAACCTCCAGACTTCTGAAAATCTAGCCCTCGCCGCGGGAGCCCTCGCCACGGGAGCTTTACTACGTGACACATTTGGCGCTGATGCACCTGCTCTGGCCCTGCCTCTCCATCTGGCCCCACCACTGCCTCTTCCAACCTGTTCTGGTCGAGGACTCTCCTCCGTCTCAGAAGCACTGTGTTCACCCGGCCTCTCAACCCAGCTTGGGTCTGTCACCTCATCATCCTCCGATCCCTCAGTCTGCTCCCCCCTCGGACTTCCTGCCCTGACAACAACTTCCCCACTGTCTGACAACCGTGTCTCCTCATCGTCGGACACCTCTTTACACACTTCTTCCACTACGTCAAGAAGGTCATCATCACCCACAGACTGCGACTGGTGGAAAACCTGGGCATCGGAAAATTGCTCAGCAGCAACCGGACAAGTGGTTTGTGACTGTGGGAAGGGTCCAGAAAAAAGTTCCTCAGAGTATGCCGGTTCAAATGCCAAATTTTCATGGGAGGGGGCAGACTGGGGGGGAGGAGGCTGAGGTGCAGGAGCTGGAGGAGTGCCGATTTCGGTGACATGGGTGGACTGCGTGGAAGACTGACTGGTGGACAAATTGCTGGAAGCATTGTCGGCAATCCACGACATCACCTGTTTGCACTGTTCTGGCCTCAACAGTGCTCTCCCAGTAACTTCAGACATGAACCTAGGGAGTATAGCTCTGCGGCGTTCCCCTGCTCCCTCATCAGCAGGTGGTGTCTCACCCCACCCAGGACCACGGCCTCTGACCCCTGCAGTAGTTGGACGCCCACGTCCCCGCCCTCGTCCTCGTCCTCTACCCCTAGCCCTCGGGTTAAACATTTTGAAAATGAAAGTTATAACTTTAATTTTTTTTTTTACTTTTTTTTGTGTTTTTTTGTGTTTTTTAGTTTTTTTTTGTGTTTTTTAGTTTTTAAAACCAAACAATGCTATCCTATTGCTATGGCTATTTTCTAGCCAAGTATGAAAGCACACTGCTATGCCAGATGAGATGACGCTGAGTTATGAAAAAATAAACGTAAAATAAAAAGGAAATGGCAGACTGTGCCTAATTGAAATCCAACCCCTAATAAATTTTCCCACTTCGGTCTTTGCGATGGATATGTGCGTCACTAAGCGCTAAACACAGCGGTCGCAAGTCTCACTCCAAATTCCTCACAATTGGCTAGTATATGCACTGCAGCAAGGACAGCCACCAGCAGATCAACCAGAAATAAAATATATATAACGCTATTGTAGGCGTAAGTAAGCCGTTTGGATTCTCCTTTGGCTATTTTCTAGCCAAGTATGAAAGCACACTGATGAGATGACGCTGAGTTATGAAAAAATAAACGTAAAATAAAAAGAAACTGCCAGACTGTGCCTAATTGAAATCCAACCCCTAATAAATTTTCCCACTTCGGTCTTTGCGATGGATATGTGCGTCACTAAGCGCTAAACACAGCGGTCGCAAGTCTCACTCCAAATTCCTCACAATTGGCTAGTATATGCACTGCAGCAAGGACAGCCACCAGCAGATCAACCAGAAATAAAATATATATAACGCTATTGTAGGCGTAAGTAAGCCGTTTGGATTCTCCTTTGGCTATTTTCTAGCCAAGTATGAAAGCACACTGATGAGATGACGCTGAGTTATGAAAAAATAAACGTAAAATAAAAAGAAACTGGCAGACTGTGCCTAATTGAAATCCAACCCCTAATAAATTTTCCCACTTCGGTCTTTGCGATGGATATGTGCGTCACTAAGCGCTAAACACAGCGGTCGCAAGTCTCACTCCAAATTCCTCACAATTGGCTAGTATATGCACTGCAGCAAGGACAGCCACCAGCAGATCAACCAGAAATAAAATATATATAACGCTATTGTAGGCGTAAGTAAGCCGTTTGGATTCTCCTTTGGCTATTTTCTAGCCAAGTATGAAAGCACACTGATGAGATGACGCTGAGTTATGAAAAAATAAACGTAAAATAAAAAGAAACTGCCAGACTGTGCCTAATTGAAATCCAAACCCTAATAAATTTTCCCACTTCGGTCTTTGCGATGGATATGTGCGTGACTAAGCGCTAAACACAGCGGTCGCAAGTCTCACTCCAAATTCCTCACAATTGGCTAGTATATGCACTGCAGCAAGGACAGCCACCAGCAGATCAACCAGAAATAAAATATATATAACGCTATTGTAGGCGTAAGTAAGCCGTTTTGATTCTCCTTTGGCTATTTTCTAGCCAAGTATGAAAGCACACTGATGAGATGACGCTGAGTTATGAAAAAATAAACGTAAAATAAAAAGAAACTGCCAGACTGTGCCTAATTGAAATCCAACCCCTAATAAATTTTCCCACTTCGGTCTTTGCGATGGATATGTGCGTCACTAAGCGCTAAACACAGCGGTCGCAAGTCTCACTACAAATTCCTCACAATTGGCTAGTATATGCACTGCAGCAAGGACAGCCACCAGCAGATCAACCAGAAATAAAATATATATAACGCTATTGTAGGCGTAAGTAAGCCGTTTGGATTCTCCTTTGGCTATTTTCTAGCCAAGTATGAAAGCACACTGATGAGATGACGCTGAGTTATGAAAAAATAAACGTAAAATAAAAAGAAACTGGCAGACTGTGCCTAATTGAAATCCAACCCCTAATAAATTTTCCCACTTCGGTCTTTGCGATGGATATGTGCGTCACTAAGCGCTAAACACAGCGGTCGCAAGTCTCACTCCAAATTCCTCACAATTGGCTAGTATATGCACTGCAGCAAGGACAGCCACCAGCAGATCAACCAGAAATAAAATATATATAACGCTATTGTAGGCGTAAGTAAGCCGTTTGGATTCTCCTTTGGCTATTTTCTAGCCAAGTATGAAAGCACACTGATGAGATGACGCTGAGTTATGAAAAAATAAACGTAAAATAAAAAGAAACTGATAGACTGTGCCTAATTGAAATCCAACCGCTAATAAATTTTCCCACTTCGGTCTTTGCGATGGATATGTGCGTCACTAAGCGCTAAACACAGCGGTCGCAAGTCTCACTCCAAATTCCTCACAATTGGCTAGTATATGCACTGCAGCAAGGACAGCCACCAGCAGATCAACCAGAAATAAAATATATATAACGCTATTGTAGGCGTAAGTAAGCCGTTTTGATTCTCCTTTGGCTATTTTCTAGCCAAGTATGAAAGCACACTGATGAGATGACGCTGAGTTATGAAAAAATAAACGTAAAATAAAAAGAAACTGCCAGACTGTGCCTAATTGAAATCCAACCCCTAATAAATTTTCCCACTTCGGTCTTTGCGATGGATATGTGCGTCACTAAGCGCTAAACACAGCGGTCGCAAGTCTCACTCCAAATTCCTCACAATTGGCTAGTATATGCACTGCAGCAAGGACAGCCACCAGCAGATCAACCAGAAATAAAATATATATAATGCTATTGTAGGCGTAAGTAAGCCGTTTGGATTCTCCTTTGGCTATTTTCTAGCCAAGTATGAAAGCACACTGATGAGATGACGCTGAGTTATGAAAAAATAAACGTAAAATAAAAAGAAACTGCCAGACTGTGCCTAATTGAAATCCAACCCCTAATAAATTTTCCCACTTCGGTCTTTGCGATGGATATGTGCGTCACTAAGCGCTAAACACAGCGGTCGCAAGTCTCACTACAAATTCCTCACAATCTGGTAGTAGATGCACTGCAGCAAGGACAGCCACCAGCAGATCAACCAGAAATAAAATATATATAACGCTATTGTAGGCGTAAGTAAGCCGTTTGGATTCTCCTTTGGCTATTTTCTAGCCAAGTATGAAAGCACACTGATGAGATGACGCTGAGTTATGAAAAAATAAACGTAAAATAAAAAGAAACTGGCAGACTGTGCCTAATTGAAATCCAACCCCTAATAAATTTTCCCACTTCGGTCTTTGCGATGGATATGTGCGTCACTAAGCGCTAAACACAGCGGTCGCAAGTCTCACTCCAAATTCCTCACAATTGGCTAGTATATGCACTGCAGCAAGGACAGCCACCAGCAGATCAACCAGAAATAAAATATATATAACGCTATTGTAGGCGTAAGTAAGCCGTTTTGATTCTCCTTTGGCTATTTTCTAGCCAAGTATGAAAGCACACTGATGAGATGACGCTGAGTTATGAAAAAATAAACGTAAAATAAAAAGAAACTGCCAGACTGTGCCTAATTGAAATCCAACCCCTAATAAATTTTCCCACTTCGGTCTTTGCGATGGATATGTGCGTCACTAAGCGCTAAACACAGCGTTTGCAAGTCTCACTACAAATTCCTCACAATTTGGTAGTAGATGCACTGCAGCAAGGACAGCCACCAGCAGATCAACCAGAAATAAAATATATATAACGCTATTGTAGGCGTAAGTAAGCCGTTTGGATTCTCCTTTGGCTATTTTCTAGCCAAGTATGAAAGCACACTGATGAGATGACGCTGTGTTATGAAAAAATAAACGTAAAATAAAAAGAAACTGCCAGACTGTGCCTAATTGAAATCCAACCCCTAATAAATTTTCCCACTTCGGTCTTTGCGATGGATATGTGCGTCACTAAGCGCTAAACACAGCGGTCGCAAGTCTCACTCCAAATTCCTCACAATTGGCTAGTTTATGCACTGCAGCAAGGACAGCCACCAGCAGATCAACCAGAAATAAAATATATATAACGCTATTGTAGGCGTAAGTAAGCCGTTTGGATTCTCCTTTGGCTATTTTCTAGCCAAGTATGAAAGCACACTGATGAGATGACGCTGAGTTATGAAAAAATAAACGTAAAATAAAAAGAAACTGCCAGACTGTGCCTAATTGAAATCCAACCCCTAATAAATTTTCCCACTTCGGTCTTTGCGATGGATATGTGCGTCACTAAGCGCTAAACACAGCGGTCGCAAGTCTCACTACAAATTCCTCACAATTTGGTAGTAGATGCACTGCAGCAAGGACAGCCACCAGCAGATCAACCAGAAATAAAATATATATAACGCTATTGTAGGCGTAAGTAAGCCGTTTGGATTCTCCTTTGGCTATTTTCTAGCCAAGTATGAAAGCACACTGATGAGATGACGCTGAGTTATGAAAAAATAAACGTAAAATAAAAAGAAACTGGCAGACTGTGCCTAATTGAAATCCAACCCCTAATAAATTTTCCCACTTCGGTCTTTGCGATGGATATGTGCGTCACTAAGCGCTAAACACAGCGGTCGCAAGTCTCACTCCAAATTCCTCACAATTGGCTAGTATATGCACTGCAGCAAGGACAGCCACCAGCAGATCAACCAGAAATAAAATATATATAACGCTATTGTAGGCGTAAGTAAGCCGTTTTGATTCTCCTTTGGCTATTTTCTAGCCAAGTATGAAAGCACACTGATGAGATGACGCTGAGTTATGAAAAAATAAACGTAAAATAAAAAGAAACTGCCAGACTGTGCCTAATTGAAATCCAACCCCTAATAAATTTTCCCACTTCGGTCTTTGCGATGGATATGTGCGTCACTAAGCGCTAAACACAGCGGTCGCAAGTCTCACTCCAAATTCCTCACAATTGGCTAGTATATGCACTGCAGCAAGGACAGCCACCAGCAGATCAACCAGAAATAAAATATATATAATGCTATTGTAGGCGTAAGTAAGCCGTTTGGATTCTCCTTTGGCTATTTTCTAGCCAAGTATGAAAGCACACTGATGAGATGACGCTGAGTTATGAAAAAATAAACGTAAAATAAAAAGAAACTGCCAGACTGTGCCTAATTGAAATCCAACCCCTAATAAATTTTCCCACTTCGGTCTTTGCGATGGATATGTGCGTCACTAAGCGCTAAACACAGCGGTCGCAAGTCTCACTACAAATTCCTCACAATCTGGTAGTAGATGCACTGCAGCAAGGACAGCCACCAGCAGATCAACCAGAAATAAAATATATATAACGCTATTGTAGGCGTAAGTAAGCCGTTTGGATTCTCCTTTGGCTATTTTCTAGCCAAGTATGAAAGCACACTGATGAGATGACGCTGAGTTATGAAAAAATAAACGTAAAATAAAAAGAAACTGGCAGACTGTGCCTAATTGAAATCCAACCCCTAATAAATTTTCCCACTTCGGTCTTTGCGATGGATATGTGCGTCACTAAGCGCTAAACACAGCGGTCGCAAGTCTCACTCCAAATTCCTCACAATTGGCTAGTATATGCACTGCAGCAAGGACAGCCACCAGCAGATCAACCAGAAATAAAATATATATAACGCTATTGTAGGCGTAAGTAAGCCGTTTTGATTCTCCTTTGGCTATTTTCTAGCCAAGTATGAAAGCACACTGATGAGATGACGCTGAGTTATGAAAAAATAAACGTAAAATAAAAAGAAACTGCCAGACTGTGCCTAATTGAAATCCAACCCCTAATAAATTTTCCCACTTCGGTCTTTGCGATGGATATGTGCGTCACTAAGCGCTAAACACAGCGGTTGCAAGTCTCACTACAAATTCCTCACAATTTGGTAGTAGATGCACTGCAGCAAGGACAGCCACCAGCAGATCAACCAGAAATAAAATATATATAACGCTATTGTAGGCGTAAGTAAGCCGTTTGGATTCTCCTTTGGCTATTTTCTAGCCAAGTATGAAAGCACACTGATGAGATGACGCTGAGTTATGAAAAAATAAACGTAAAATAAAAAGAAACTGCCAGACTGTGCCTAATTGAAATCCAACCCCTAATAAATTTTCCCACTTCGGTCTTTGCGATGGATATGTGCGTCACTAAGCGCTAAACACAGCGGTCGCAAGTCTCACTCCAAATTCCTCACAATTGGCTAGTTTATGCACTGCAGCAAGGACAGCCACCAGCAGATCAACCAGAAATAAAATATATATAACGCTATTGTAGGCGTAAGTAAGCCGTTTGGATTCTCCTTTGGCTATTTTCTAGCCAAGTATGAAAGCACACTGATGAGATGACGCTGAGTTATGAAAAAATAAACGTAAAATAAAAAGAAACTGCCAGACTGTGCCTAATTGAAATCCAACCCCTAATAAATTTTCCCACTTCGGTCTTTGCGATGGATATGTGCGTCACTAAGCGCTAAACACAGCGGTCGCAAGTCTCACTACAAATTCCTCACAATTTGGTAGTAGATGCACTGCAGCAAGGACAGCCACCAGCAGATCAACCAGAAATAAAATATATATAACGCTATTGTAGGCGTAAGTAAGCCGTTTGGATTCTCCTTTGGCTATTTTCTAGCCAAGTATGAAAGCACACTGATGAGATGACGCTGAGTTATGAAAAAATAAACGTAAAATAAAAAGAAACTGGCAGACTGTGCCTAATTGAAATCCAACCCCTAATAAATTTTCCCACTTCGGTCTTTGCGATGGATATGTGCGTCACTAAGCGCTAAACACAGCGGTCGCAAGTCTCACTACAAATTCCTCACAATCTGGTAGTAGATGCACTGCAGCAAGGACAGCCACCAGCAGATCAACCAGAAATAAAATATATATAACGCTATTGTAGGCGTAAGTAAGCCGTTTGGATTCTCCTTTGGCTATTTTCTAGCCAAGTATGAAAGCACACTGATGAGATGACGCTGAGTTATGAAAAAATAAACGTAAAATAAAAAGAAACTGGCAGACTGTGCCTAATTGAAATCCAACCCCTAATAAATTTTCCCACTTCGGTCTTTGCGATGGATATGTGCGTCACTAAGCGCTAAACACAGCGGTCGCAAGTCTCACTCCAAATTCCTCACAATTGGCTAGTATATGCACTGCAGCAAGGACAGCCACCAGCAGATCAACCAGAAATAAAATATATATAACGCTATTGTAGGCGTAAGTAAGCCGTTTTGATTCTCCTTTGGCTATTTTCTAGCCAAGTATGAAAGCACACTGATGAGATGACGCTGAGTTATGAAAAAATAAACGTAAAATAAAAAGAAACTGCCAGACTGTGCCTAATTGAAATCCAACCCCTAATAAATTTTCCCACTTCGGTCTTTGCGATGGATATGTGCGTCACTAAGCGCTAAACACAGCGGTTGCAAGTCTCACTACAAATTCCTCACAATTTGGTAGTAGATGCACTGCAGCAAGGACAGCCACCAGCAGATCAACCAGAAATAAAATATATATAACGCTATTGTAGGCGTAAGTAAGCCGTTTGGATTCTCCTTTGGCTATTTTCTAGCCAAGTATGAAAGCACACTGATGAGATGACGCTGAGTTATGAAAAAATAAACGTAAAATAAAAAGAAACTGCCAGACTGTGCCTAATTGAAATCCAACCCCTAATAAATTTTCCCACTTCGGTCTTTGCGATGGATATGTGCGTCACTAAGCGCTAAACACAGCGGTCGCAAGTCTCACTCCAAATTCCTCACAATTGGCTAGTTTATGCACTGCAGCAAGGACAGCCACCAGCAGATCAACCAGAAATAAAATATATATAACGCTATTGTAGGCGTAAGTAAGCCGTTTGGATTCTCCTTTGGCTATTTTCTAGCCAAGTATGAAAGCACACTGATGAGATGACGCTGAGTTATGAAAAAATAAACGTAAAATAAAAAGAAACTGCCAGACTGTGCCTAATTGAAATCCAACCCCTAATAAATTTTCCCACTTCGGTCTTTGCGATGGATATGTGCGTCACTAAGCGCTAAACACAGCGGTCGCAAGTCTCACTACAAATTCCTCACAATTTGGTAGTAGATGCACTGCAGCAAGGACAGCCACCAGCAGATCAACCAGAAATAAAATATATATAACGCTATTGTAGGCGTAAGTAAGCCGTTTGGATTCTCCTTTGGCTATTTTCTAGCCAAGTATGAAAGCACACTGATGAGATGACGCTGAGTTATGAAAAAATAAACGTAAAATAAAAAGAAACTGGCAGACTGTGCCTAATTGAAATCCAACCCCTAATAAATTTTCCCACTTCGGTCTTTGCGATGGATATGTGCATCACTAAGCGCTAAACACAGCGGTCGCAAGTCTCACTCCAAATTCCTCACAATTGGCTAGTATATGCACTGCAGCAAGGACAGCCACCAGCAGATCAACCAGAAATAAAATATATATAACGCTATTGTAGGCGTAAGTAAGCCGTTTTGATTCTCCTTTGGCTATTTTCTAGCCAAGTATGAAAGCACACTGATGAGATGACGCTGAGTTATGAAAAAATAAACGTAAAATAAAAAGAAACTGCCAGACTGTGCCTAATTGAAATCCAACCCCTAATAAATTTTCCCACTTCGGTCTTTGCGATGGATATGTGCGTCACTAAGCGCTAAACACAGCGGTCGCAAGTCTCACTCCAAATTCCTCACAATTGGCTAGTATATGCACTGCAGCAAGGACAGCCACCAGCAGATCAACCAGAAATAAAATATATATAATGCTATTGTAGGCGTAAGTAAGCCGTTTGGATTCTCCTTTGGCTATTTTCTAGCCAAGTATGAAAGCACACTGATGAGATGACGCTGAGTTATGAAAAAATAAACGTAAAATAAAAAGAAACTGCCAGACTGTGCCTAATTGAAATCCAACCCCTAATAAATTTTCCCACTTCGGTCTTTGCGATGGATATGTGCGTCACTAAGCGCTAAACACAGCGGTTGCAAGTCTCACTACAAATTCCTCACAATTTGGTAGTAGATGCACTGCAGCAAGGACAGCCACCAGCAGATCAACCAGAAATAAAATATATATAACGCTATTGTAGGCGTAAGTAAGCCGTTTGGATTCTCCTTTGGCTATTTTCTAGCCAAGTATGAAAGCACACTGATGAGATGACGCTGAGTTATGAAAAAATAAACGTAAAATAAAAAGAAACTGCCAGACTGTGCCTAATTGAAATCCAACCCCTAATAAATTTTCCCACTTCGGTCTTTGCGATGGATATGTGCGTCACTAAGCGCTAAACACAGCGGTCGCAAGTCTCACTCCAAATTCCTCACAATTGGCTAGTTTATGCACTGCAGCAAGGACAGCCACCAGCAGATCAACCAGAAATAAAATATATATAACGCTATTGTAGGCGTAAGTAAGCCGTTTGGATTCTCCTTTGGCTATTTTCTAGCCAAGTATGAAAGCACACTGATGAGATGACGCTGAGTTATGAAAAAATAAACGTAAAATAAAAAGAAACTGCCAGACTGTGCCTAATTGAAATCCAACCCCTAATAAATTTTCCCACTTCGGTCTTTGCGATGGATATGTGCGTCACTAAGCGCTAAACACAGCGGTCGCAAGTCTCACTACAAATTCCTCACAATTTGGTAGTAGATGCACTGCAGCAAGGACAGCCACCAGCAGATCAACCAGAAATAAAATATATATAACGCTATTGTAGGCGTAAGTAAGCCGTTTGGATTCTCCTTTGGCTATTTTCTAGCCAAGTATGAAAGCACACTGATGAGATGACGCTGAGTTATGAAAAAATAAACGTAAAATAAAAAGAAACTGCCAGACTGTGCCTAATTGAAATCCAACCCCTAATAAATTTTCCCACTTCGGTCTTTGCGATGGATATGTGCGTCACTAAGCGCTAAACACAGCGGTCGCAAGTCTCACTACAAATTCCTCACAATCTGGTAGTAGATGCACTGCAGCAAGGACAGCCACCAGCAGATCAACCAGAAATAAAATATATATAACGCTATTGTAGGCGTAAGTAAGCCGTTTGGATTCTCCTTTGGCTATTTTCTAGCCAAGTATGAAAGCACACTGATGAGATGACGCTGAGTTATGAAAAAATAAACGTAAAATAAAAAGAAACTGGCAGACTGTGCCTAATTGAAATCCAACCCCTAATAAATTTTCCCACTTCGGTCTTTGCGATGGATATGTGCGTCACTAAGCGCTAAACACAGCGGTCGCAAGTCTCACTCCAAATTCCTCACAATTGGCTAGTATATGCACTGCAGCAAGGACAGCCACCAGCAGATCAACCAGAAATAAAATATATATAACGCTATTGTAGGCGTAAGTAAGCCGTTTTGATTCTCCTTTGGCTATTTTCTAGCCAAGTATGAAAGCACACTGATGAGATGACGCTGAGTTATGAAAAAATAAACGTAAAATAAAAAGAAACTGCCAGACTGTGCCTAATTGAAATCCAACCCCTAATAAATTTTCCCACTTCGGTCTTTGCGATGGATATGTGCGTCACTAAGCGCTAAACACAGCGGTTGCAAGTCTCACTACAAATTCCTCACAATTTGGTAGTAGATGCACTGCAGCAAGGACAGCCACCAGCAGATCAACCAGAAATAAAATATATATAACGCTATTGTAGGCGTAAGTAAGCCGTTTGGATTCTCCTTTGGCTATTTTCTAGCCAAGTATGAAAGCACACTGATGAGATGACGCTGAGTTATGAAAAAATAAACGTAAAATAAAAAGAAACTGCCAGACTGTGCCTAATTGAAATCCAACCCCTAATAAATTTTCCCACTTCGGTCTTTGCGATGGATATGTGCGTCACTAAGCGCTAAACACAGCGGTCGCAAGTCTCACTCCAAATTCCTCACAATTGGCTAGTTTATGCACTGCAGCAAGGACAGCCACCAGCAGATCAACCAGAAATAAAATATATATAACGCTATTGTAGGCGTAAGTAAGCCGTTTGGATTCTCCTTTGGCTATTTTCTAGCCAAGTATGAAAGCACACTGATGAGATGACGCTGAGTTATGAAAAAATAAACGTAAAATAAAAAGAAACTGCCAGACTGTGCCTAATTGAAATCCAACCCCTAATAAATTTTCCCACTTCGGTCTTTGCGATGGATATGTGCGTCACTAAGCGCTAAACACAGCGGTCGCAAGTCTCACTACAAATTCCTCACAATTTGGTAGTAGATGCACTGCAGCAAGGACAGCCACCAGCAGATCAACCAGAAATAAAATATATATAACGCTATTGTAGGCGTAAGTAAGCCGTTTGGATTCTCCTTTGGCTATTTTCTAGCCAAGTATGAAAGCACACTGATGAGATGACGCTGAGTTATGAAAAAATAAACGTAAAATAAAAAGAAACTGGCAGACTGTGCCTAATTGAAATCCAACCCCTAATAAATTTTCCCACTTCGGTCTTTGCGATGGATATGTGCATCACTAAGCGCTAAACACAGCGGTCGCAAGTCTCACTCCAAATTCCTCACAATTGGCTAGTATATGCACTGCAGCAAGGACAGCCACCAGCAGATCAACCAGAAATAAAATATATATAACGCTATTGTAGGCGTAAGTAAGCCGTTTTGATTCTCCTTTGGCTATTTTCTAGCCAAGTATGAAAGCACACTGATGAGATGACGCTGAGTTATGAAAAAATAAACGTAAAATAAAAAGAAACTGCCAGACTGTGCCTAATTGAAATCCAACCCCTAATAAATTTTCCCACTTCGGTCTTTGCGATGGATATGTGCGTCACTAAGCGCTAAACACAGCGGTCGCAAGTCTCACTCCAAATTCCTCACAATTGGCTAGTATATGCACTGCAGCAAGGACAGCCACCAGCAGATCAACCAGAAATAAAATATATATAATGCTATTGTAGGCGTAAGTAAGCCGTTTGGATTCTCCTTTGGCTATTTTCTAGCCAAGTATGAAAGCACACTGATGAGATGACGCTGAGTTATGAAAAAATAAACGTAAAATAAAAAGAAACTGCCAGACTGTGCCTAATTGAAATCCAACCCCTAATAAATTTTCCCACTTCGGTCTTTGCGATGGATATGTGCGTCACTAAGCGCTAAACACAGCGGTCGCAAGTCTCACTACAAATTCCTCACAATCTGGTAGTAGATGCACTGCAGCAAGGACAGCCACCAGCAGATCAACCAGAAATAAAATATATATAACGCTATTGTAGGCGTAAGTAAGCCGTTTGGATTCTCCTTTGGCTATTTTCTAGCCAAGTATGAAAGCACACTGATGAGATGACGCTGAGTTATGAAAAAATAAACGTAAAATAAAAAGAAACTGGCAGACTGTGCCTAATTGAAATCCAACCCCTAATAAATTTTCCCACTTCGGTCTTTGCGATGGATATGTGCGTCACTAAGCGCTAAACACAGCGGTCGCAAGTCTCACTCCAAATTCCTCACAATTGGCTAGTATATGCACTGCAGCAAGGACAGCCACCAGCAGATCAACCAGAAATAAAATATATATAACGCTATTGTAGGCGTAAGTAAGCCGTTTTGATTCTCCTTTGGCTATTTTCTAGCCAAGTATGAAAGCACACTGATGAGATGACGCTGAGTTATGAAAAAATAAACGTAAAATAAAAAGAAACTGCCAGACTGTGCCTAATTGAAATCCAACCCCTAATAAATTTTCCCACTTCGGTCTTTGCGATGGATATGTGCGTCACTAAGCGCTAAACACAGCGGTTGCAAGTCTCACTACAAATTCCTCACAATTTGGTAGTAGATGCACTGCAGCAAGGACAGCCACCAGCAGATCAACCAGAAATAAAATATATATAACGCTATTGTAGGCGTAAGTAAGCCGTTTGGATTCTCCTTTGGCTATTTTCTAGCCAAGTATGAAAGCACACTGATGAGATGACGCTGAGTTATGAAAAAATAAACGTAAAATAAAAAGAAACTGCCAGACTGTGCCTAATTGAAATCCAACCCCTAATAAATTTTCCCACTTCGGTCTTTGCGATGGATATGTGCGTCACTAAGCGCTAAACACAGCGGTCGCAAGTCTCACTCCAAATTCCTCACAATTGGCTAGTTTATGCACTGCAGCAAGGACAGCCACCAGCAGATCAACCAGAAATAAAATATATATAACGCTATTGTAGGCGTAAGTAAGCCGTTTGGATTCTCCTTTGGCTATTTTCTAGCCAAGTATGAAAGCACACTGATGAGATGACGCTGAGTTATGAAAAAATAAACGTAAAATAAAAAGAAACTGCCAGACTGTGCCTAATTGAAATCCAACCCCTAATAAATTTTCCCACTTCGGTCTTTGCGATGGATATGTGCGTCACTAAGCGCTAAACACAGCGGTCGCAAGTCTCACTACAAATTCCTCACAATTTGGTAGTAGATGCACTGCAGCAAGGACAGCCACCAGCAGATCAACCAGAAATAAAATATATATAACGCTATTGTAGGCGTAAGTAAGCCGTTTGGATTCTCCTTTGGCTATTTTCTAGCCAAGTATGAAAGCACACTGATGAGATGACGCTGAGTTATGAAAAAATAAACGTAAAATAAAAAGAAACTGGCAGACTGTGCCTAATTGAAATCCAACCCCTAATAAATTTTCCCACTTCGGTCTTTGCGATGGATATGTGCGTCACTAAGCGCTAAACACAGCGGTCGCAAGTCTCACTCCAAATTCCTCACAATTGGCTAGTATATGCACTGCAGCAAGGACAGCCACCAGCAGATCAACCAGAAATAAAATATATATAACGCTATTGTAGGCGTAAGTAAGCCGTTTTGATTCTCCTTTGGCTATTTTCTAGCCAAGTATGAAAGCACACTGATGAGATGACGCTGAGTTATGAAAAAATAAACGTAAAATAAAAAGAAACTGCCAGACTGTGCCTAATTGAAATCCAACCCCTAATAAATTTTCCCACTTCGGTCTTTGCGATGGATATGTGCGTCACTAAGCGCTAAACACAGCGGTCGCAAGTCTCACTACAAATTCCTCACAATTTGGTAGTAGATGCACTGCAGCAAGGACAGCCACCAGCAGATCAACCAGAAATAAAATATATATAACGCTATTGTAGGCGTAAGTAAGCCGTTTGGATTCTCCTTTGGCTATTTTCTAGCCAAGTATGAAAGCACACTGATGAGATGACGCTGAGTTATGAAAAAATAAACGTAAAATAAAAAGAAACTGGCAGACTGTGCCTAATTGAAATCCAACCCCTAATAAATTTTCCCACTTCGGTCTTTGCGATGGATATGTGCGTCACTAAGCGCTAAACACAGCGGTCGCAAGTCTCACTCCAAATTCCTCACAATTGGCTAGTATATGCACTGCAGCAAGGACAGCCACCAGCAGATCAACCAGAAATAAAATATATATAACGCTATTGTAGGCGTAAGTAAGCCGTTTTGATTCTCCTTTGGCTATTTTCTAGCCAAGTATGAAAGCACACTGATGAGATGACGCTGAGTTATGAAAAAATAAACGTAAAATAAAAAGAAACTGCCAGACTGTGCCTAATTGAAATCCAACCCCTAATAAATTTTCCCACTTCGGTCTTTGCGATGGATATGTGCGTCACTAAGCGCTAAACACAGCGGTCGCAAGTCTCACTCCAAATTCCTCACAATTGGCTAGTATATGCACTGCAGCAAGGACAGCCACCAGCAGATCAACCAGAAATAAAATATATATAACGCTATTGTAGGCGTAAGTAAGCCGTTTGGATTCTCCTTTGGCTATTTTCTAGCCAAGTATGAAAGCACACTGATGAGATGACGCTGAGTTATGAAAAAATAAACGTAAAATAAAAAGAAACTGGCAGACTGTGCCTAATTGAAATCCAACCCCTAATAAATTTTCCCACTTCGGTCTTTGCAATGGATATGTGCGTCACTAAGCGCTAAACACAGCGGTCGCAAGTCTCACTCCAAATTCCTCACAATTGGCTAGTATATGCACTGCAGCAAGGACAGCCACCAGCAGATCAACCAGAAATAAAATATATATAACGCTATTGTAGGCGTAAGTAAGCCGTTTGGATTCTCCTTTGGCTATTTTCTAGCCAAGTATGAAAGCACACTGATGAGATGACGCTGAGTTATGAAAAAATAAACGTAAAATAAAAAGAAACTGCCAGACTGTGCCTAATTGAAATCAAACCCCTAATAAATTTTCCCACTTTGGTGTTTGAGGTGGATATGTGTGTCACTAAGAGCTAAACACAACGGTAGCAAGTCCCCCTGCAAATTCCTCACAATATGGTACTAGCTGCACTACTAGTGCCAGCAAGCCCAGCCACAAGCAAACAAAAAAAAAAAAAGTATAACGTTATTGTAGCCCTAAGAAGGGCTGTTGGGTTCTTGTTGAATCACTCCTGCCTAACACTATTCTAATAGAACACCCTAACGCTTTCCCTGACCAGCAGCAGCTCTCTCCCTAGCGGCATCCAGACACAGAATGATCCGAGCAGCGCGGGCAGCGGCTAGTCTATCCCAGGGTCACCTGATCTGGCCAGCCAACCACTGCTATCGACGTGTAAGGGTACCACGTCATGCTGGGTGGAGTGCAGAGTCTCCTGGCTTGTGATTGGCTCTGTTTCTGGCCGCCAAAAAGCAAAACGGCGGGAGCTGCCATTTTCTCGAGCGGGCAAAGTATTCGTCCGAGCAACGAGCAGTTTCGAGTACGCTAATGCTCGAACGAGCATCAAGCTCGGACGAGTGTGTTCGCTCATCTCTAGTTATAACCATATAAAGTGACACAAGTCAGAATCCAAAAAATGGGACTGAGCCTTAAGCTGTAAAATGGCTGCGTCCTTGTTAGCTGACAGAGATAAATCTGCCCCAATTTTAACAAAAGTTTGTGCTAAATCTGCATTTCCAAAGTAAGAGTAAGAGAGTATTCATCCATTATTGTCGATCAATATCAGTTACAGAAGACACCTTCTGTCCCCAACTTTATTCATATAATATAAACTACATTATTCCTTAGATAGTTCTACTTTAGTTCCTATGCTGTTATTGCAGTGATCCCTACATCCCATGATTTACTTACAAACCCTTAAAATGTTGGTTACTAATGACATTACTTGTCGTAGCAACAAAGCTCTGCCTGGCCATACAAATGACCATACAAATGGCCATACAAATACAAAGTAGCCCCATTCTGGGGAGAATATCTTACAGCGTTTATTAATCCCTCATTAGGGGATTGGAGTAGAGCATAAATGATCCTGGGCCGCTCCACCTCTTAGCAGGGATGCTTTGCAATACTTTAATAAAAACTGGGGTTAAAATAAACTTTTAGGAATGTGCGCCCTCCTTTATGATTCTATATATCATACAGTCTCTTTTACTCCAGAAAATTTAGCAGACCATACTTACAGAGACTCACCTTGTTTTCCATGCTGACTTCCATGCTGTTTGGTGCACAATTTTAAACCAATGTTTTATATACGCAATTGTGCAAAATGTCAGACCACACAAATAAAGTTTACCCTGTTGCAGCACAGAAGTCTGGTTTATCAGGATAATCCAGGATGCAGCCCTTTAGATAATGTAGTCAGGGCAGGCGAGCACTATGGGGGTCATTTATCTTTATCTTTGTGAGTCTATTTTTTGCAACTTTTTTGTCTTTTATCTTTTAAAAAAGGTGCAATTTTGGTGCTTGACTCATACTGTTGCTTTTCCTAAAAATGGTCAGGACTGGCGTGTTATTGCGCCCATTTAGGTGAAAATCACTGTTAAATAAGGCACACACATCTGGATGCAGGAAAAATACAAAGACAAATTAGGCGCAAACCAGGAAACTCTGGTGAACTGCTGGAAAAAGTCACAAAAAATTGCGCAAATACCTAATGTGACCAAAAAGTGACTAAAATACAACAAAAAAACATGCATCAGACTATGATGAATCCACCCCATGACTACTGTGAACCTATTTTTTTTTCCTTATTAGATAGTTCACAAGCTTTTTTAACCATAAGTAAATCCAACAGCGAGGAAGCAGCACTCCAAGTTCAGTAGTGGTATTTATTTCACCAGTGGAAAAAGATACAACGTTTCAGCTATCTCTATGTAGCCATTTTCAAGTATACTGAACTTGGAGTGCTGCTTCCTCGCTGTTGGATTTACTTATGTAAGGGTCTTTCTGAGCCAGATTCCCTGAAGCGTGCACCCACACGGATCTCAATCCAATACACCACTGTGCTACTCCTCCAACTTTTCCTCTACTTTGCTTTTTTAACCATGTCATAGACTAACAGGATGTAAAGATCTCCTGAAGGCCCTAGGCAAGTGGTGATGAACCTATGTAACGGCTTCTAGAGGTGGAACTTTGACTTATCTCTGTTGGCACCCAGGCCATCACCCCAGAGTTTGCTAGACACAGTTTGACTCCAGGCATCCTCCTGCAGTCCTAGGTAGCCCGGGAAGTGGTACGTTCAGTGCCATTTTGAAGCAACAATTTCTGGGACTGGAGGTGTGAATAGGGCAGGATTATGATTAGAGCTCCTGGCCCTCCAGTCTTCATATTCAAGTGATCCCTACAGGCAGTGGCGTAACTAGAAGCTGATGGGCCCCAGAGCAAAGTCTGTGCCAGGCCCCCGACTATAATGTAGACTATAGTAATAGTCTTCTCATATGGGAAAGTGACACCATGAGGGCCCCCTAAACCTCTTGGGCCCTGGTGCGCAACCTCTGCACCCCCTCAAGTTACGCACCTGCCTACAGGGACGCTACAATGATAATGCAAATTTCTCCTCCTTCTTTCAACAGTATTGGTGTACTCAATAAGCCAATATGATTGAAAGCTGGGCCAGAGAAGGCAGCAATAAGTTACTGTTTAAATTGCCATGTTGCCACTTTACAATAAATAAGTGGGGTTTTGGCACTCACCCTCTAAAACGTTCGACATCACTGCCCTATTCTATTCTCATTTTGTGTAAATTTAGTAAAAGGAACATAAAGTCCATGGTCTGAAACATTTTCTTTGTTAACCGCAGTAGTAAATCAATTCTACAGAAGAAACTCACTTTCAGAAAAGGATTTGAGTAATACAGACAAATTGGAAAGTCCCTTCCACCCTTGACGTGCTGCAGTGTCATGCTGAATTCTCACTGAATAATGAACAGTGAATGGTGTGGCTTCTTTCCACCTGTTACCACTGCAGTCATCCACGTCTAGATTAACTATCATCTATTCATGACAAGTACATTTTTCTAACACATTACCAAGTGTTTTAGCTTAAATCTTTAGGAGGTATGATAGAGAAACTAGCAGGTAATCTTGGAAATTTATAGACAGCCTGTGAAAAGGGCAGAAAGGTTGGCACATAAATTAGTTTTACTGCAGAAATGGTAATAGGGCACTTAGTCAATAAAGCCATGGATATGAGCTAAACCTGTCCAAGACGTTGTATTACAGTGCAATCTCCAGAGTTTTATAAATATAAAGGGGCCGTAAATAATGGACACATGGTCAGACACAATATTCTGATATATTTATCAGCCCTTTACTAACTATTCTGTATCACAGCTCCTATTAAAATAAGATGGTAATTAAAACATACAACTCGATTATTTTTGTCCTGTAGAATTTTTTCCTGTTAGAAAAATAATTGCACTGTCTATACTAGAATGCCATTGTGTTCATCATATTAGCAATAACAAGTATTAAACAAGCAGTAGTTTTATAAAGAGTTTTATACAGTAGTCATAAACAGTCCTGTCCATATGAACTAATAGAATGATGATGGAAGATCACTGCTGGAACCACTGGGTCTGCCAGGAGTGACTAGCTGTAATCTGCAGAAAAACCTAGCAGCAAAGGTTCAATTCTTCTTCCCCAGTTTTCTGAGATGAGTAAATAAATGAATAAATGTATAAAGAATTCCAAATTCAGCACGGTTTCTCGATACACCTTCAGTGTAGTTGGAATTGTATCTCTTTACAGTATTTTGCAGTGGGTGTCAGGACTCGCAAATTGTACTGAATGGATCTGGTTTCAGGCCTTTTGCTGGAAAACCACACCCAGAGCTGCCTGTGATTGACAGCTCCATTTCTGATCCTGGGAAAGCTGGGTATATCTTTGTATTCGTTTTGCCTGCAGCTGTGGTTTGTGTGATGGACGGCTGAGCCAGTCAGTGCTGGAGGCAGTGTCCATTACTGCTTTATATTCTGCTCAGCCCCTTTATTTGGTGCTGGTTATTGCAGTCTATCTGTGTATCTAGTGCTCTTGCTATTGTGTTTCTGGCTATTCTGTGTACTGACTTCTAGTAGGTTTTCCCTGTCATCTTGTAGGGTCACTCAGGGACCATCAGTTAGGTTCCTGATAGTGGGTTCGCCCTTACCAGGGCGGTTTATCTGCTTTAGGCAGGGCCTTAGCCTGCAGGGACGTCGCAGGGTGAGTTCGCCACCACCTACCTAGTCTGACAGCTGGCGCCAAGCATGGTTGTGGTTGTGCGATTGCTGGACAGGTGCTGACAGTTTGGTTCTGGCTCTGTATCTCTGCCATTTTTCTGGCATACAAGTTCTCATAAGTCCCCCTGAAGTGTCAGTTTAATAGTCTGATTGCGGGTCCAATGATGAAAAAACTGCACAGCAGGAATCAATCACTTCTTTCATAAGCTTGCCTCCTACAAGATATGCAGTAGCAGTATCTCCAGCCTAGGGTTTGAATTCTGTGTCTATGTACTGTAGTAAGCTTGGTTCTGGTACTGCATCTACGCAGTAAATTTTATTCTGTTACTATATATGATTACTAAGCATGGTTGTAGTACCATTGTCTACCACACTTGCAATGTAGCCAGCAGCACTTGGGGCCTCTGGCAGCATTGACTAGTATTAGCCATTCAGTGCAAAAATCAATTGCAATGGTGCCTTTAAAGGAAATATGTATGCCACATTACATGGTTTATCATTCGTATAGAATACAACACTTATCAGGAAGGATAGTTCTATTAGACAGACAATATTCACTTCATGTTCCATTACATTGACCTCTACTATATAAAGTTCATTAGGCATGTATATTTGAATGTGAATTTACTAAGCATATACTACCAAGTGAAATGGATTCTGGCCAATATCTAAGTACAATGGATTTCTAAGCTGTGTGTAGGTGGTGGACCAAAGGTGGGCCTATATGTCTAGAAATTTTGATCATACAACTGTCCTGATTCTTAATGTATTTCATTTCTATGGAAAATACAGTAAGTTAGTAGCCTTGAGATTCCTGTAACACAACTCCTACTTTGATGAAACATGAGCAAACAAAAGAATTCTGCCATATCCATGGCCATGCCTATTATCCATTCCACTTGGAAGGAATAATAGGAAATGGGTGGATAATGCTGCTAAGCTGTTTTTTTTTTGGCTTAATGTATGTGGCTTACTATATTATTCATTAACCTTTTACAAATAATTTAATGGAGAAACATTCTTATCTGAACAACTATGAAGTGCATGCCATTTAAGGGAAGTTCATACTAATTTTCATTAGATTGCAGGATTGAGGATTCCCACCCATGCTTTACAATTACTGATGATACATTTAAAGGGGCTTTAATGTTAATCTGCACATAGGCCAGTTGTCAGTGCCCACAAGTGGGCTTATAACTGTATAGAGGTGTAGTCAAATTAACCCTGCTTATCTGTATAGTTGGGACTGTCGGAAAGATACCAAATATATCTGAGTATAAGCCGACCCGAGTACTGTATAAGCCGAGACCCCTAATTTTAACACAAAAAAACGTGGAAAACCTATTGACTCAAGTATAAGCCGAGGGTGGGAAATGCATTGGTCACAGCCTCCCCAGTATATAGCCAGCACACCCCCTGTACTATATAGCCAGCCAGCCCCCTGTAGTATATAGCCTGCCAGCCCCCTGTAGTATATAGCCTGCCAACTCCCTGTAGTATATGTATAGTCAGCCAGCCCCCTGGAGTATATAGCTTGCTTGCCCCTGGAGTATATAGCTTGCCAGCCCCCTGTAGTATAAAGCCTGCCTGTCTCTGTAGTATAAAGCCTGCCAGCCCCTGTAGTATAAAGCCTGCCAGCCCCTGTAGTATGTAAAAAAAAAAAAACAACTAGAAACTGCAGGCAGCAGGGTGGGGGCAGCAACCTGGGGAGTCAGCAGGTTGCACGTGGCCCCTGGGTTGTGCACCCCTGGTATAGAGTCTAAGACATTCATCCTGACAGAGGTCAAATTGTCTATATTCCTTTATGATGCATGAGAAAATGCCATCATAAAATGGGTCATTGAATTTGCCAACCTTTTCTTGGATCTTTGTTAAAATCCTCTACTCTTCTTCCTTTTATACAAAAAAACTAAATAAAGCAAAAAAATGTAAATAAAAAAAAATTAAGTTAGTATAATTCCTCCCCAAATGAATTTATGTCTTCCATTCTGATGTTTTACTGAAAACCTGATCGATGCTTGAATTTTATTAAATAATGCCTGATATCAAATTAAAGAAAATGTTAATATTCGTTTATGACATAGGCTCTTTAATTAATAAGATTTATCTGATGGAAAATAAAGCACAAGGATGAGGGAAAGAAGATAGGCTTTATCAAGATTTAGAGACAACTATTAAATAAAATCTATTTTTCGGAACTCGTCTTGCTCTATCTGTCATTCCTTCCATAAATGTGCATTTTTTCAGATGATATGGACAGCTAAAATGAGGGCACTCTGCTTTTATTGCTAAATAACTGTTTAGAGAGCGCAAGCCGTAGACAAAGAAATATAGCCAGCCGTGATAAGGCCACGAGTCTGTAAAATTTTTCTTTTTGGTTTAATAATGTCAGAATGGTCTTTTCTTTCAATAGTTCATTTACCACCTAATGATGCCAATTCATCCTTTGTCAGGAAAAAATGATCTATCATTGCAATTTTCCTTTCATACGCTCTAACAGTTCCCTGACAAAAGTTTTGCTCAGACTGAATGTACGGATGGCACTTCTTCTCTTCAGGGAAGCACCCAGACCAAATGTCTTAGACAGCTGGACGAAATCTCAAAAGCTTTTAACTATTGCTCTCTGACATTAAGAACTCCGCAACAGGATTACCATGAGGTAGAGAGGCAGCTAGTTATTAAGAATATGAGAAATGTCACTGGTGTTGCAGGCCTGGAAAACCCCTTCATTGTGCGCTGGTTTGATACTTTACTGAAGCACAGTGGGGAGATCACATTGAGGGTTTTACTTTCTTTATATTGAGACTTAGTGTCTTTGTTCCTTATGTGCTTTCGATACTTGAGCGGCGGTGGATTTACTTATAAATAGATCTAGATGGCGATTGCAATAATGACCTACAAAGCACAGCAACCAATTTACATTGCAGAAAAGAGCAAATTAATTAACCAAATCATTATGGCAATGTGCTGGGATTGAAGGATAATATCTATATGGAGTTTTTATGTTTTCTATGTGTTTTTGTAACACACCAAATGCTTATCATTGAATCGACATTATTTTCATTGATGTCACACCCATAACAGGAATATTTAATAAACTTAAATAGGGATTAAAAAGTTGCCCCTTAGTGACCACCCATACATGTTTTTACCGCTGCCCAATCTAAGTTTTGGGCCTGTCATACCTGGAAGGGAAATTGCATTTGCTCTAACAGGATGGATAGACGCAAGATCCCACCAGGGCATATTAACTCATTAGATCCCTGCTGCTTACCAGGGTATCTAAATGTTTTGCTTCTGCCTCTGATGACACATCTTACGTTGACCAATCAGAACTTAGACATTTGGACATGTAAGTCAATATTACTGCTTTGTATCAATTGGCTCCTAAGCTGCACTAGATACTAAAAAGTACCAGTTAGCAAGTACACCTTGATACTTTGCATTGGGGAAAAAAACCAAAGTAAACCAACCCTAAATAATCCAGTACTATGCAGTGAAAAGGTGCCTTAATATTAATTTAGTATATGTTACTACATATAATAATGTTACTACCTACTACTACTAGCTTTTTACCATTGCTATAAGGTAGTGCTGTATATGTCAAGTAGAGAAATAATATGCTTTTATCTAGACCCCAATTTAATATATGTTAAAGTGGGTTGTCCATTATTTTTTAAAAGTACTGATTTTGTACTTTTTCCCTCTTACACTACCTCCATGTCCAGTGTGCTTGGAGTGGGCTGGTCCATATAGTACAGGTTAGGCACGGGTAGAATTGTCTGGCCTCGCGGTCAGTTGCCAGATATACCAAGAGGCCACCAAGATGCGCCATCGCTTGATAAATTATATAGATGCGTAGAATCATGTAGATATCATTCATTCAATCTATGGATATGATTCCTTTATTTCAACTAGCATCACAGGCAAAGTCTGGCAGAATTTCTAGCTACTCCATTTTACAAAGCGCACATTTGTTCTATAGAAAAGTTGAGCAGTTTTGTAAATCATTCCTTTCATATAAATAAAATTGCCTAACTGTTGCTGTCAGTTTTCTTTGGTATATCTGGGACAGAAACCTATTAATCTATTTGGAGTACTTTGCCAGTAACTGTAACAAAACAATATTAAAATATTCCATATACAGAGGGAATGGGTTGCAGTGTGTTGGCTTTGTGACAGATTCATTTCTCAAATTTGACAGCTGCTTCTCATGAAATAGAAGGGTCATTAGTCCATGTAAAATATTGCTTTGGTTTGTTTATAGCAAATAATTGCTACCACAAAGCGAGACTGAAGTTTATAAATGTCACCTTGTATAAGTAACAGGGAAAGAACACAGTTTACCGCTAGCATGCAATGTATTATATGTATAGTATATAAGAGATTTTTCTTACTACATTGACCTATTTGTAAAATTATGGTAAATGCAGTTCAACAGCATATTCACCTCCTCTCCCTTTCCAGTACAGACAAATGGAATTTCCTACATTCATATCTAAGATGCAGACTATTGTTATAATGTAACATCATTTTTATTAAAGGCCTATTCACATCTGATTATGACCCTATCATATATTCCAGGAGGTCTATCCATCAAATTAAGGTGCATAATTAGATATGAACCCTGTTCTATTGAAGTTTGCATGCAGTAAATATCAAAGGACATACTACTATATACTGTATTTCATACAAACGCATCCTGGGCACCCATTAGCATTCCATTGCATTATTATGTAAAATAAATTGTGGCCTTCCATTAGAAGTATGTATGAGAATGGGCTCATGTATAAATATTTACATCTATTTAATATAATAATAGTAGAACTTCATTAAGTTTTTCTGTATATGAGAAAGTTAAAATGTGGCTTATATTGGATGAAAAATAAATCTATTACCAATGTCAAAAACAATAACGGTCTCTAACAGTGACCCATTTATTGCATGGCATGAGATTCAAAGAACTAACCTTCACAACTGCTCTAACAATAATGGACTCCTTGTAAATGATCTATACTCCATCCTTAGTGTATGCCCTCCTTCTTAGATTACAAGCCTTGGTGTTCGAAGATTCTTAGTAAGATCTCTTTAAGATGTACTACAGGCGGTCCCCTACTTAAGAACACTCGACTTACATACAACCCCTAGTTACAAACGGACCTCTGGATATTGGTAATTTATTGTACTTTAGTCCTAGGCTACAATAAACAGCTATAACAGTTATCACAGGTGTCTGTAATGAAGCTTTATTGTTAATCCTGATTTTTATGACAACCCAACATTTTTAAAATCCAATTGTCACAGAGACCAAAAAAATTCTGGCTGGGATTACAGTGATAAAATATACAGTTCCGACTTACATACAAATTCAACTTAAGAACAAACCTACAGACCCTATCTTGTATGTAACCCGGGGACTGCCTGTATTTAGAAAGGTGCAGTGTTTTGTATTTCCTCAAACCTCCTTGTCTGCTTTTTATGTGTGAATTTAGTCTGTAGGTAAAGATCTTGGTAAGCGGGAAGTTTAATTGTTAGTAACCTGATGCCCGACAATCTCAAATGCTAGGCAGTTTATCAATCAGAGTAAAACATAGATAGATAGATAGATAGATAGATAGACGGCTTTTCACTTCATAATGAAAAATGACACCTAATAAATTAGTGCAATGTTAAGAACAAGTTAAAGGGATTTTACAACTGGAAAGCATAGTAAATGGGTCACATGTCTAACCCTTAATCCCACCTCCTCTCTCTATCGTGTCATTGCAAGGGATTGTCTCAGCACAATAGCCAATGCAGCCACAGCTTGTGCAAAGCAATAGAGAAGACTGGGAATGGAAAAGGGAATTGGACATCTCTGGTCCTCTGGAAACTGTGGTTCCAATGATAGTGGGTTGAGAATAAAAATGATTAATTTAAGGTTAGAGATTTAAGGCTAGCAGTGAATATGGAAAAATGTATTGTTCTGGGGGAGTAAAAGGTTTGATGATGTCTGTGTAATTCCAATTGGGGGTTCTTGAGCAGAGTGTATCATTTTCCATGAATATTATTTCTGTAAGAAACATGCATGAGCATGGGCTGAATCCTTGGCAGGCAAAGCTGCTGGATCGCATAGAAGCATAAAACTGTTACAAATGTTACAATATTTTCACTCATCTCTTAAAGGAACAATCTGAGCAGAACTGATCTGTTGTGCCTACAGCAGGGCCAGTACTACAGTCAGTTGCTAACAGACTTAACACCATTGTATAAGCTAATAAAGCGTTTCTCAATAGAGTTGCCAATAAACGCCTTCTCTTTGACACAATTCTAATGCCATCGCCTGTCAGCCTCATTGCTGTGTGATTTACACAAATAAGAGTGGGACTAGTGGCATGAGACTCCTCTGATATAATTGGAAACCTGGTCGGACATCAGCTTCGTAAAATGAGCTGTTAACCCTGTCAGTTATATCATAGGTATCACAAAAATGGGATTCGACCGCAGTTTGAGAAAGAAAACATTGACATCAAATTGAGCTTAAAAGAAAACTCTAGAATCATTTAATTTCATTATGCAGAGTTTAATCATTTCCTTGTTCTACGGAACAAGCAGATGGATCCATCAATTGCTTTACAACAGGTTTCTCTCTTTTCATTAGCTGACTGTATTTATGCTCCTTTATTTTCTGCCCATTAAGCTCATTAAAACGTGTGCAATAAATATTTTGCTTGCGCCGTGTTTTATGTGCTATGACGGCTGTTGAGTGACCTCGTTGCATGCATGGCATGCCCTGACTCAGTCGACCTGCAAAATTCCCATTGCTATTCCAGCAGCAAATAATATGCTGTCCCGAGCCTTATTATACATGATTTATGGAGGCAAAAATCAAGGGGGAGATGTATAAAGCAAAATGCTATGTTTTTTTTTTCCTGAAACATAACACACAGTGACTAAGAGAACTTTGTGTACATGATCTGAGAATTAAAGCATTCCATCCATTATACAGCACAACAGCCTCAGTAATAAAAGAATTTTAGTCATAGAAATTTAGCCACTCACTACAGAACAGTCTTTTAACAGAACCCAATTTTCAGCTTCCATTTCTTAAAGTTATCTGTTTTATGTAGAAACAGCAATACAACTGCTGAATGTGTAGGTCATTTTCTATATTTTAACCTCTGCCCTGCAATGTTCTATATCTTGTAACATAAATCACATCCAAATCCTGCACATAAAAAAATACAAAGCCATAAATCAAACTGCAGTTTCTAAAATCATATCTAACGTTTTTTATCAATATTCAAAATGATGCTGTAACAGGGATGGAAACGGCACCAGGCAAAGCTGGGTTTGGGGGACAGGGGCTGTTGTGATCAGGTTAAGCCTTTGCAACTAAGCATAGGGTAGACATTTGCCCACTGATTCCATCATCTATTGCTTCCGGCCCACATTTACCAGACCTGACTGTATCTATGTTGCCTATTCTGTTACTTTTTAGAGAATAATAAGGTAGCACTGCAGGTATTGGTGTAATATGTTATAATACATCTATGCCATTTGGTTCTGCAACACTGCCTTGTGCAAATGATCTGCCTGCATAAGGAAACAGAATTATAGGATGTTATAGCAATACAGGTGACTGCAAAACAAGTGCATTTCATAACCATACCCATAATGCCTAGACAATTAAAGAAGATTTCACGGTAAGCATGACATTGGGACACATTTCTGTTGAGTTTCCCGACTATTACCGGTTAGCGATGCATTTAACAGAGGTTTTTGGCGCACTAGATTGGATTTTGGCGCAATCACACCGACTTTTATGCAGCACAAATTGGGGGCCGTGGCCGTCGAACAACCAGACCAGACGGACTAAGCGTGGGATTTAAAATTCAAATTGTGTTGCAAGACATGCACTTACATACAGCGGGAAGAAGAAGGTGAACTCTGGTGGACCTCAGCGGGAGAGCGACACATGCAGGATATTGGGCGCACGTGAATCGCGACGGACTTCATCCTCGTCGGACAACGCACCTCGGGGATCGCGACAGGACCTGGTAAGTAAATGTCCCCCATTGTGTCAAAGTGTATTCATTACTTATATCAGCATTAGAGGTTTTTTTGCTCTTTCATCCCAATCTTCTCACATTGTAAATGAGTGAAGTCACTCCTGGAAGTTGGCAAAAGACTGATGGTATTGATGTGCAAGTACCTTGTGACATACAGTGCTCATTTGAAAGTTCTACACTTTTGGCATTGACTCTATTGAAACATAAAGGTGAATAAAAGATACCATAAAAGTACTCATATAAAGCAACTGCTTCTTTTAAGCATCTATTTTTATGTTATTTGAAGAACATAAAACCAGACAATCCATTCAATGTTGTGATGCTAGCATACAAACTATGTGTACATGTTAATTGCATATACAGAACAGTATACTGGCTAATCATCCAATTTAATAAGCAGAAAATTAGATATTAAGAATATATGATGCAGAAACTATGGTGATTCCCGCAATATTCTGAAGAAACAGGGAATGGGAAGGGATAGATTTTCACACATTTGCCCTCTTGTTTTGATTCTGGCTTCTTATCATTTCAATCTTTTTCTCCAGTCTTTCAGCCCATTCATTTCGAAGCCTAGAAATAAGAAAAAGGGATATATTAAAATTCTTGTACAATATTTTAAAGTAGCGTCCCAAGTTTGAATACTATTCACTGCTGCTATCCATCATGTGAACAGGGAGCTTTTTCCCTATTCATGTAGAAGCTGGTCAAGTCCATCAAGTAACCTCTTGAATGCACAGGGTTTTTTCGCAAATTTTTTGCTCACTCCCTTCAAAAATCCATAACTTTTTCACTTTTCTGTGTACAGAGCTGTCTGATGGCTTATTTTCTGCGTAATAAATGTTGCTTCTCAGTTATTTATTATTCCACGCTGTGTACTGGGAAGTTGGAAAAAAATCCAAATGTGGTGAAATTGGCAAAAAAAAGAAATTGGCAAAAAAAAGTTTTTACAAATTTCACCAAATTCGTTCTCCAAATAACGCATCTGCATTATTCTTTGGTTCGGTACGATCACGGTGATACAAATTTATATAAGTTTTATTGTGTATATTTTCAAAAATTAAACAAAATTGTAAGGAGAAAAAAAAATTCTCTTCAGACACTAATAACTTTGTCATACTGTAATGTACGGAGCTGTATGAGGTGTAATTTTTTGCTAAATGAGCTAATGTTTTCATTTCTAGAATTTTGAGGACTGGCCAACCTTTTGATCACGTTTTCTCACAATTTGTATGTTATGTAAAACAGTGTAAAAGTAGTGGTGTCAGACATTTGGGCACTATTTTCCGTTTTGGGGTTTATCGCTGGCAATAACCGTTTTGATATTTTGATAGATCAGGCATTTTTAGACGCAGGGATATCTAACATGTTTGAGATTTTTACTCTTCATTATGTTTTATACCAGTTCTAGGGAAAGGGGAGTGATTTGAATTTTTAGGTTGGTGGCAGCATCGGAAGGGTTCATACCCGCAATCAGTGCTAGTACCAATAGTGGGTATAAGCAGTGAAGAGGGCTCAACCTGTGAGCCCTTTTTATATAGCCTCCACACCTCTGTGCTGTACATGTTATGGCACAGAGCATGAAGAGATTAAGAAATAAAGAAATGCTTTTTTTCCATAACCTGTGATATTTTTGCTCTCCATAAAGGCATCCAGGCCTCTTTTGAACATGTACATAGAGTACGCCATAACAAATTCCTGCAGCAGAGTTCTATAGTCTCACTGGTCTAACAGTAAAAAATTCCCATCTATGGCGATGGTAGAACCACCTCTCTTGGTTGTTTACTCTGCAATGTCAGTACTTCTATGTCCTTTTTATACACTGGTGCCCAAAACTGTACACAATATTACATGTGTGGTCTGACCAGTGATTTGTATAGGGCAAAACTAAGTCCTTATCATGAGAATCTATTCCTCTCTTGATAGATCCCATATTTTTATTTGCTCTTGCAGCAGATACCTGTCTCTGGTCACTAAAATAAAGTTTACCATAAATCAATACCTCAAAGTCTTTTTCAGCTGCAGTAATTGACTGTTTATAACATAATTGTACTTTTTGTTTCCATGGCCCAATTGCATAACTTTACATTTATCTACATTAAACCCCATCAACCATTTCTCTGTCCACTCCTTAAGCTTCCACAAATGACTATATTATCGGCCTCAGTACTAATTACTTTGCACAGCTGAGTATCACGGAAAATATTTAAACTTGACTGTGTAAACCCACTACAAGGTCATTAATAAAAAATATCAAAAAGTAGTGGCCCCAATACTGACCCTTGTGGCACTCCACTGGTAACGTCAACCACTGGTAATGTGCCATTAATGACGACCCTCTGTTTTCTATCCCTAAGCCAATTGCTTACCCAAATACAGGGCAGTATCATTTTATCTACCAACCTTTTTTAAGTTCAGATATACAACATCCACAGCCTCCCACATGTCCAGTCTGGAACTTACCTCCTCATAGAAGCCAATCAGATTAGTCTGACAGGACCGATTCTTCATAAACCCATGCTGATGTTTGGTTACAAGGTTATATACAGTGAGACACTCCAGGATAGCATCTCTAACAAACTCCTCAAATATGTTTCCCACAATATAAGTTAGACTCACAGGTCTGTAGTTTCCAGGATCACTTTTTGATCCTTTTTTGTATGTTAGTACCACATTTGATATGTGTCAGTCCTGTGGAAAAGAACGAGTCCTCAAGGAATCTTCAAATATTAAAAATAATGATCTCTCTATCATGGTACATAGTTCATGCAGTACCCGGAGGAATTCCATCTGGGCCTGATGATTTGTCTATTTTAGTGGTTGTGAGGTGGTGCCATACCTCTTCCTAAGTTAAACTGTTGACATTCTAAATTTACATGATTTCTTATCATGTCTTCCACTATGGGATTCTCCTGCATAAAGACAGTTGAGAAGGCAAAATTCAATAGATTGGCCCTTACCTCATCTCCCTCCATCATGACCCCAGGCTATTCTTCAGAGGGCTCACATTCTCTGTTTTTAGTCTCTTATCATTTATATACTTTGCTGCCTTTATCTGTTTTTTCAGAATTTATTTTTCTCTCTATATTCCTGTAACGCCTCATCACTACTTTCACGTTTTAGCACCTTAAATGCCTTATCAATTTCATTTATGGCTCTCCTTACAGTACTAGTTAACTACATTGGGTTTTTCTTGTTTCTCTTATGCTTTTCCCCCATATGTAATGTTTGCGACAGGTTATTGTCTTTTGTTGTTGACAAAAACCTGCTACCTTTAAAGGACCTGCAGGTTTCTGCCCCCCAGACTATATTGGGGTAAGTGAAGTCCCCTGTTATAAGTACTTGATATGAAGCCGTATCCACTTGACTTATCAGCAGTTATTTATTATTCTTTTTCTCTCCCCTTGTCTCCACCCATATGGACTCCACATTTTCATTTTCACCCCCGCAATCTTGCAGGACAGGCTTGAGGCAATATTTCACATATATTTATTTATACAACCATTTCTAAAAAGAATATAATGATTTATATTAACAGCCCAGTCATAGCTATTATCCAGCCATTACCGATATCATATTTGCCCTAGAACATGAAGAGTTCTAGTTTCTCCATTTTGTTTGTGATGCTTCTGGTATTAGTGTACATACATTTATGTTTTTTTTCTATCCCTATTCTTTGGTTCTTATTCCCTGATCTTATCCCAGCTTCCCTTCCCCCCTGTAGCTTGACTCTTCTCGGATCTCTACCTACCCTGTCTTCTTGCCACATACAAGTGTAGTTTCTATCCCAGCAGGTCTCTAGTTTAAACACTCCTCCAACCTTCTAACCATTTTCCCCCTCAAAACAGCTGCACCCTCCCCATTAAGATGCAGTCCATCCCTACTGTAGACCATTTTTAAATTTTTTGCTATTATTACAGACCCCCCTAAGGCAGTCATGGTGAACCTTTTGGAGACAAAGTGCCCAAACTACACCCAAAACCCACTTATATGTTGCAAAGTGCCAACATGACAATTTAAGCAGTAACTTATTGATCCCTGCTGTATCACAGGTCCAGATCGTATTGGCGTCCTGAGTTCAATACAGTAGAACGATGATGGGGAAATTTTGATTGTAGCTTCCCTCCAGGGTCCCCTGAAAAGGAAAAATAAGGGGAACAAGAGCAGAAGCTCCAATGATAATCCATCTCTGTCCATACTTTCTTTCTCTGTCCATACTATGTCGCTTTAAAATAGCGCTGAGCTTGGCACATCCTGGGATGTATTGGACCACAGGAGGAAGCCTTGAGTTCTATCTGGCAAACTATGTGTTGGGGTGGAGGCCTGGGTTCCCACAAAAAGGGCTTTGAGTGCCACCTCTGGCACCCATGCCATAGGTTCGCCGCCACTACTTTAACTGTAGGAGATCAGATTGGTCACACAGTTTTGTGAATATACTGCTCATCTGTAACAGTCATTAATTCATTTTATGGAAAAGCATTGAGACAGTTTTTATACACTTTGGGGCACATTTATTATTTGTTTCACAAGGTCCGTAGAGTGTGACTTTAGATTGTGTGCAGGGTTTTATAATATGGCTTACGGCAGAAGGTCTCTGTAATAACTCTCCATAGGTGTTTATAGAACTTGGTAGACTTGCTTTTTGTGGGTCTAATTGTGCCAGAAAAAGGTAAACTGTATGAACTTCAAAAAATGGACCGTGCACAACCACCAGTTACATATCAAATTCTGTCACAAGCGGTATCTGTCAACACATCAAAACTAGAATCAATTTATACAAAAAAAGCAAGAGATGTGTCATCTGACAATATACAAAATCACTTTATTGAAGTAACAAAAAGGCATACATGAAATTTATTTGTATCCCGACACAGATAAGAAAGACAGATTAAAAACAATTAAAATTGTACCAAGTACATTAGTAAATTCATTGGCCAGAATTCCCTGTGAGGATAACTGGCAAAACACCTCCTGCACTATAACAGTACTCCAAAAGCACCCATAATCCCTATTAATCAGAGTCAATGCTGAGTAGAAACTTGAACAATACACGGAACCTGTTGTAGAAAAAATAAAAGGTCAACAGAGGTAAGTCCTAAGTGTGAACTGGTCTCAATACTTTACATGTCCAATTCCCTCACAGGGAATTCGGGCCAATGAATTTACTAATGTACTTGGTACAATTTTAATTGTTTGTAATCTGTCTTTCTTGTCTGTGTCGGGATACAATGAAATTTCATGTATGCCTTTTTATTACTTCAATTAAGTGATTTTGTATATTGTCAGATGACACATCTCTTGCTCTTTTTGTATAACTAGAAACTAGCAATGCAGGAAAGTTGCACAAGTATTGAAAGAAAAAATCCAATTTGTGGCCCACAATAAATAGGTCGCCTCGGAAAAAAAAATGGCAGCTCACACCAAAAAACAGGTGTAACATGATAAATGTGCTCCTTTGGCAAAAGAGACCTGACCTTGGAAAAGGAGACATTTGCAAATTAGTCCCAAAGTGTGACAAAACATTTATCTACAGTGATAGCCCATAATTTGAATGTGCTACAATGCACTGACATTCATTGGAAATAGAAGGTCATCCATCTCAATTTTAACATATATTTAATAAAGGTTATTTTTATAATTTGCACTCGCACTTTCCCAACAAACCACTTTTTCCCTTGATAATTTACTTTAAATAAAAAAAAATGCAAACGCATTTGATTTTTACATATTTTTGTGGTATAAACAAAGCCAACTACATGTAGGTGTGCAGTCAGACTAGACAAAGTAATTAGGAACACTTCTTGATCTAACAACGTGTACTGAAATAATTGATGTTTTTTGATCTTTTATTTAAAAGAAAATTCTAAATCTGTCCTATAGCAGTATATAGGTTTTAATATTGATATAATATTCTAGCAGAAATAGATAATGCAATTCATTTTATTATGTACTAGGAAAGTAAAACTTCAGTTTTTTTGCATTTGTTGTTACAAATTGATCATCATATTTAATAGTTGTGAGGATTTAGATCTAAATAACAAGACCTGCTGTGTCTTCCATCCACCCAGAAAACTTCAAACAAGTTGCCTTGTCTCCCGTTAATTATTCTCGTTTGTTCCACCCAGGCCATAGCAACAACTGGTAATCTATATTTAGCGGAAGCATTTTCCATTTGACTAAGATGAAACATGACACCTTTTATCTAGTCCCAAATGTGTTGACTAATCATGTCGTTAATTAGGATTATCGCATAAGAATAGTAAATATTCTTGCCAAAAAGAATTCTTTATTTTTACTGCTATTCGTATTTTTATGTACATACCTGCACTCCACGATGTGGCTGTAACAACTGAAGATGAATTTTTATTGTGGTGAATTCCTTTTGTGAAGTACCCTCTTGAAACCACTAACTCCATCTAAAGAGATTTTCCCCAGTAAGTGATGATGTAATGTTAGGATATGAGGTAGTTAGGCCGGTTGTACACAAGCAAGTTTGTTCCAACAAACTCTAGGCAATCTGATTAAGATATCATTTTACAACTTTAAAAGTGCAGGGGTTGAAAGCAGCAGGACAGCCGTAGCAATTCCTGGAAGTGCGGCATGTTATTTGCTGCAGTGGACTTCAGAAGAACATGTTGCTGAGTTCCTTTGGGAAAAATTCAACAAACTAACTGCCCCAATGTGACTTCAGTCTAAGCCATAAAAGGGTCTGCCTCAAAGTCTACTCAATGGGGGATATTTATCATTAGGTAGGCTCCTTGAGACAGTTCTATGGTTGTCTTTGCAGCAACACAATTCTGCAGCGGAACAGCCCTTGCAGATCTTTGTGTTGCATCAGGGATAGTGCACACGCCACACAAATGTATCGCAGACACTTTATAGATATGTAAATGAAGATTGTTGCTGTGTGACACTACTCAAAATTTCTTAGTAATCTTGTTCTTATTCTGTCTGTCTGTCGCTTCAAGTGCGAAACAGCTGTCGGGCACCTTGCGTTATTCTGAGTCCCTGCATCCTCCCCCCTCCCCACATGCAACTGGTGATTCGAATTAGCTTTTGTAAGTATGTACCAATAAATTGGATGAAGGAAGAGAATTGAGGTGAGTGCCGATTTACTGTTATTTCCCATTATAGATATATGTGCAAGCAGTTTACTCTGAAAAGAACATGCAAAGTCAGACAAAAACTCGTGTAGGGGCTTTGATATGTGTAATAAATATTATGTCGCTTTGCTTTGTATTTTTCACTATAAAACTTTATTATAGGTTTTTGGATGATATGCAATATATCACTTCTTAGCTCTTGTTCCATTATCTATGTTTTGAGACTTGTTGGGTCCTTATTTTAAAATCTGGGGATTTTTTGCATATTCATTTTGTATCTAACACATTTTCACAAGATTTATTGCTGCCTTATCATTTTCACCAACTCTTTTAACCCCTTCCCGCCGCGGCCCTTTTTTCGATTTTGCGTTTTCATTTTTCACTCCCCACATTCAAAAATCTGTAACTTTTCTATTTTTCCATTTACAGAGCTGTGTGACAACTTATTTTCTGCGTAACAAATTACACTTCAAAATGGTGGTATTTAATATTCCATGCCGTGTACTGGGAAGTGGGAAAAAAAAATTCCAAATGCAGTGAAATTGGTAAAAAAAAGCATTTGTGCCGTATTCTTGTGGGCTTGGATTTTACGGATTTCACTGTGCACCCCGAATGACATGTCTACTTTATTCTTTGGGTCGGTACGATTACGGGGATACCAAATTTGTATAGGTTTTATAATGTTTTCATACATTTAAAAAAATTAAAACCTCCTGTACAAAATTTTGGGGGGGGATTTTGCCATCTTCTGGCGCTAATAACTTTTTCATACTTTAGTGTACGGAGCTATGGGTGGTGTCATTTTTTGCGGATTTTTAATCACTTTTTATAGAATTTAAAATTTTTTTTTAAATGGCATTTTCGACTTTGGGCGCGATTTTCCGTTACGGGGTTAAACGCAGTGAAAAACCGTTATCATATTTTGATAGACCGGGCATTTTTGGACGCGGCGATACCTAATGTGTTTATGATTTTTACTGTTTATTTATATTTATATCAATTCTAGTGAAAGGGGGGTGATTAGAATTTTTAGTTTTTTTTATTATAATTTTTTTATTTTAACTTTTTTTTTATTTTTATTTTTACTATTTTTCAGACTCCCTAGGGTACTTTAACCCTAGGTTGTCTGATCGATCCTACCATATACTGCCACAGTACAGTATGGCAGTATATGGGGATTTTACTACTCATACATTACAATGTGTTGACAGCACATTGTAATGAATGGGTTAACCCGAAGTAGCTTCGGGTCTTCGTGAGACTCGAATCTACCTTGGCGATGGATCGCCGGTTCCCAATGACGTCACGGGGAGCGACGATCCACGGAAAGATTTGCCGGCGGCGATCAGCGGTAAAACACCCACGATCGGTGCCGGCACCGATCGCGGGTGTTACCAGTAAGCCTTTGCTGCAATATGCAGCAAAGACTTACCGGCTGTGGAGAGCTCTCTCCATGTACCGGGACCCGACATGTGACGTACTATTACGTCACATGTCGGGAAGGGGTTTAAATTATTATCTGCACTGTGTGATTGCCCTTTTTGCTGTACACTTATTTCCCTTCTAAATCTTTAATAATATTTTTTTGTTAGTTTATATGTTTGTTCTTTTAAAAATGCAACCAAATCATTTAAATATTTTGGGTATTTAATTTTTGAGTATCCTTCTATTTACCTGCATATTTTTAAGATAATATAGTATAGTAACTACTGATGAGTGAGCTTGGCAAAATTTGGGTTCATTGAGTCCGACTACTCGAAAAAAAAGTTGGTTCCAAACACCAACCCCATTGAAATAAAAGGGACCTGAACTTTAACAACCAAATATTACTGTAAAATGGGAGTAGTAAGGGCTAGTGGGTTGGAAATAACAGCTGCACTGCCCAAAATGGGCTAGAGAAAGTACTTAAAATATAACATAACTTAGAAGAATTTAATAAATAAAGAAGTTAAAGAAAGAAAAAATAATTTTAAAAATGCTGTTTTTTTTGTAAATGTCACAAAGGTAAATGCACTTTAACCCTTTCACGACCTGTGACATAATAGCACGTCACGGGTCGGCCGCGGGTGCATGGAGAGGGCTCACGCGCTGAGCCCTCTCCATAGCCGGTAAGTCTTTGCTGCATATTGCAGCAAAGGCTTACCGGTAACACCCGCGATCAGTGCTAGCACCGATCGCAGGTGTTTTCACCGCGATCGCCACCGGCAATGCTGCCGGCGGCTTCAAAAGGATGGCGGCGCGTGGGCGCCGCCATCTTTTCGAGGATCGCCGCTCCCCGTGACGTCATCGGGGAGCGGTGATCCGTCGTCATGGTAACCTCGGGTCTCACGAAGACCCGAGGCTACTTCGGGTTAACCCATGCATTACAATGTGCTATCAGCACATTGTAATGTATGAGTAGTAAAATCCCCATATACTGCCATACTGTAGTATGGCAGTATATGATAGGATCGTGCAGACACCCTAGGGTTAAAGTACCCTAGGGAGTCTGAAAAGTACTATAAAAAAAAAATAATCGCACAGACCCAAAGAATAAAGTAGACATGTCATTTGGGGCACACAGTGAAATCCGTAAGATCCAAGCCCACAAGAAGACGGCACAAATGCGTTTTTTTACCAATTTCACTGCATTTGGAATTTTTTTCCCGCTTCCTAGTACACGGCATGGAATATTCAATACCATCTCTATGAAGTGCAATTTGTTACGCAGAAAATAAGCCATCACACAGCTCTGTACATGGAAAAATAAAAAAGTTATGGATTTTTGATCATGGGGAGTAAAAAATGAAAATGAAAAAACAAAAAAGGGCCAGGTCCTGAAAGGGTTAAGTGTTCAGACCCAATTATTTACATAAAGGATTAAAAAAGCAATGGAAAAACCACACACCCTTCCTCCTACTACAGTGAAAATAGTATTTGACTATTTCAAGTTTAAATTCCGTTAATGCTGAATTCAACAAGTTAAAATTCAGGTACTGCAAAACGGGACAACTTCAAGTTTCAATTTCAATTTTAATTCTGGTAATGAAGAATAGGACAATTTCAAGTGTATTTTCCAGTAATGCAGAATATGACAATTTAAATTTGAAATCCTTTTTATGTGAAATTTGACAATTCCAGGTAAAATTCAGAATTAGACAAGCTGTCTGAAAGTCAGAATATTCCTAGTTGCCCATGGCAACCAATCACAGCTCCCCTTTAAAATATTCATGAGCACTGGTAAAATGAATTGGTTGCCATGGGCAACTAGAAATATTCTGACTTTCAGACAGCTTGATAAATCTGCCCCTTCAAGTTTAAATTCTGTTAATGCAGAATTTGACAATTTCAAGTAGAATTTAGGTAATGCAGAATTTGACAACTTCAAGTTTATTAATTCTGGTACTGCAAAATTTGACAATTTCAAGTTTCAATTCCGGTAATGTGGAATTTGACAGTTTCAAGTTAAAATTCAGGTAATGCGGTATTTTACTCTCTAGCAGCTTATTCAGAAACTGGCACAGCCAAGTCCCGTGGGATCCATTCATCTTATTCATCTTAATAAATGTGAGGATGTCCATGTTGGTATCACCTCCTATTGGTGATGACACAACTGGCAAGGCTGAACAGACACTCTGGTACACTTGCCACATGGCAGGACATCCCATACAAGGCATAGAGTGTAAGATTTCACCCAGATATTGAATGGGGAGGACCCATCTTTGTGTACCAGGAGATTTGGGCATATAATCTTCCACTTTGTGAGTCTCAGTCTGCTTACTGGTACTAAGAGCTGTATCCAATGGTGGTGAAAGTTGAGGAGAATTGAACATGGTGTTCCACATTGTTCCCTGGGGAGGTGATGCTGGTGTTTCTGTTGTATCTGTGATTTCCTTCTCTCCTACTGCCAACAGAGATTGAATGTGGCAAAGATAAGCCATGGAAGTTGAGTAACTATCTTCCATGTAATTGACTAATGCCTCAACTTTCTGTGGCCTGTAGGGACCTACCAGTATATGCTGCACATCCTGGTGCCTGGTTGCACTAGAGAAACTTGAAGCAGGTGGAGACAGAATCCACCAGCTCAATCACCACCGCTAACAGCAGCACCAAAAGAGCCATGTCCCTGTAATTTTATTCCTCCTTTACTCATTTTAAAACACCTGGAGTACCGTTTGGTATAAGTGAAATAATCACATTACAACACTACAATGTAGTACTGTATGACGCAACTAAGTCTAAGAGTTAACGCGTCTTTATAAAAGCTGAGGGTCTGTAATTTTTCAAGATTTCTTACAATATGATGATGTCTAAAATCCACATATACTGCCATACTTTAGTATGTATGGCAGTATATGGTAGGATCAAACAGACAACCTAGGGTTAAAGTACCCTAGGGGGATCTGATTTTTTTTGTAAGGTTAAAAAATAAAAACATAAATAAATTTCAAATCACTCCCTAGAAATAAAATCCTAAACGTTAGATATTGCTGCATCCCAAAATGTCTGATCTACCAAAATATAATATAATTTTTATAATATAATATATACTCATCGGCCACTTTATTAGGTACACCTGTCCAACTGCTCGTTAACACTTAATTTCTAATCAGCCAATCACATGGCGGCAACTCAGTGCATTTAGGCATGTAGACATGGTCAAGACAATCTCCTGCAGTTCAAACCGAGCATCAGTATGGGGAAGAAAGGTGATTTGAGTGCCTTTGAACGTGGCATGGTTGTTGGTGCCAGAAGGGCTGGACTGAGTATTTCAGAAACTGCTGATCTACTGGGATTTTCACGCACAACCATCTCTAGGGTTTACAGAGAATGGTCCGAAAAAGAAAAAACATCCAGTGAGCGGCAGTTCTGTGGGCGGAAATGCCTTGTTGATGCCAGAGGTCAGAGGAGAATGGGCAGACTGGTTCGAGCTGATAGAAAGGCAACAGTGACTCGCCACCCGTTACAACCAAGGTAGGCAGAAGAGCATCTCTGAACGCACAGTACATCGAACTTCGAGGCAGATGGGCTACAGCAGCAGAAGACCACACCGGGTGCCACTCCTTTCAGCTAAGAACAGGAAACTGAGTCTACAATTTGCACAAGCTCATCGAAATTGGACAGTAGAAGATTGGAAAAACGTTACCTGGTCTGATGAGTCTCGATTTCTGCTGCGACATTCGGATGGTAGGGTCAGAATTTGGCGTCAACAACATGAAAGCATGGATCCATCCTGCCTTGTATCAATGGTTCAGGCTGGTGGTGGTGTCATGGTGTGGGGAATATTTTCTTGGCACTCTTTGGGCCCCTTGGTACCAATTGAGCATTGTTGCAACGCCACAGCCTACCTGAGTATTGTTGCTGACCATGTCCATCCCTTTATGACCACAATGTACCCAACATCTGATGGCTACTTTCAGCAGGACAATGCGCCATGTCATAAAGCTGGAATCATCTCAGACTGGTTTCTTGAACATGACAATGAGGTCACTGTACTCAAATGGCCTCCACAGTCACCAGATCTCAATCCAATAGAGCAACTTTGGGATGTGGTGGAACGGGAGATTCGCATCATGGATGTGCAGCCGACAAATCTGCGGCAACTGTGTGATACCATCATGTCAATATGGACCAAAATCTCTGAGGAATGCTTCCAGTACCTTGTTGAATATATGCCACGAAGAATTGAGGCAGTTCTGAAGGCAAAAGGGAGTCCAACCCATTACTAGCATGGTGTACCTAATAAAGTGGCCGGTGAGCGTATGATATAAATATATTAAGTTATTCTCTGTGTTGAACACCATAATGGAAAATAGTGTCTAGATGTTCAAAATGCCGCTTTTTTGCCATTTTGCAAAATATAAAAATGTAATAAACAGTGATCAAAACGTTATACAGTCCCCAAAATAGTAGCAAAGGAAACATCACTTTAATATTGACACCTCATACGACAAATCCGTACACTCTGTACACTGAACTATGAAAAGTTAAATGTTTAAATGTATTAGAACACAATAAAATCTATATAAATTTGATGTTTCCATGATTGTACCAATCCAAAGAATAAAGAAGATGTGTCATTTTGGGTGCACAGTGAAATCCTTAAATAAAATAAGCCCACAAGAATAAGTCCAAAATTGGCAATTATTTCAGATTTCAACCTGTCGCTTATAACACAGTCTCCTCTAACTAACTTAGTGCTCTAAAAAGGGCAATTGGTAATTGAAAAGTTGCTATCTGCCTGACTGACCCTATGGAGAGCATAAACCTCTCTCTTGTTATGTCTCATATCTGTTACTGCATCTGGATATGTGACCCTGAGCCAGTTTCCTAGGGTAGAAGTCCTAATAGCCCCACTTTATTTTACAATTTATATATTTGATGCAGTTTAAGACTCTCTGTCTGACATTTCAATTTTCAAAACTTTTGATAAATAATCCTCATTACTGGGGTATTCCAACGAAGCCAACATTAAATATACTCAGGATGGCAAAATAACATTCTTTAATTCAATGTCATTAACAAAAATGCTGTATTTCACAGATATAATTCTAACCTGTCTCTACCAGTACTGCTGTTGTCTTTTTTGTTTATCACTGGATCAGACCATAAACTCAGTCCTGATTGTGGCCGGATAGGTCTTCCTGTCTGGTCAGATTCCTCTCACATTAATGTGCATAATTGGTATAGCAGGAGCAAGGGGAGGAGAGCAGCAGTGTGAAGAGAAGACCTGGTCTATAAACAAGATAATTGGGTCAGATTTACTTATCCTTCCCTGCGCGATCCCCGAAGTGTGTTCCCCGACTCCAATGCACAGCTGCTGCGATTTACTAAAATTGTGCGCCCGATATTCTGCATCTGTCGCTTCCCTGATCAGGCCCGCTGAAGTTCCCCTTCTTCTTCCCGGGGCATGCAATTGCAGGATCTTGCGACACGAATTTGTCGCAAGATCAAGCGACACAAAGTTGTATGAAAGCCAGCGCCGATGCGCCAAAATCTGATCGCATGCGACACAATCCCCAAAAAGTCGGAAAACCGGACGGAAATGCGGCCGCTGGACCCTTAGTAAATAAGCCCCATTGTCTTGATCGGAAGGAGAGGGGCATAGCAGAGCTGAGTGTGTATTTGATTGTATAGGTGAGAATGTATAGAGCTAAATGTTTCATTAGAAATCTTAGATCCATCTAAAGACTCTGATCTGTTTCATCTCTCTATTTCAATGTGTCAGATATGAATAGAATCTTCAGAAGATAAATGAAAGTTTAGATAAATCGTGTACCCTGATAATGTTAACAAATTGTCAGCACACAGAATCTCATGTATGCATAAGGAATAAGGAGGTGTCTGCTCAGCTAGTGCCCACCCATAGAGCTTAATGTTACTGTAAGGACTAATGCAGTGATAGGAGCAAAAGCAGCAATAAAACTGAGAAAAACTCCAGAGTAAACTGCTGCTGTAGGCGTGTAGCCCCATATTTAGTTATGACAAAGCATCATATGCAAGTAGGTCTCAAGCTCAGCAAAGCAAACATGAACATACCTATAATTAACCAAACATCCAAAAGTGAAAAAATAGGGGGGGTAGGGAAGAGAGGGAGGGAGAGGGGGGGGGGGCGACAAGGAATCGATCACTACATCTCAAGGTTGGGATGGTGCCCCATGTTGCTGGGTCAGCGAAACCAACTATTAAGTCACCTGTATCCAAGAGAGTAAAGCGGGTGAGTTCCTGAACGTCTCCCATCTGTACCAAGTTTTATGAAAAACATTATATTGGTTGTTATCTAATGCTCTCAATTCCTCATTACGTCTCAATCGGTCCATCTCTTCCACCCACAGTAATCTGGTAGGTGGAGAGGTGGATTTCCACAATCTAGGGATTACCAGTCTCATTGCCACTAAACAGTGCCGTAGGAGACCTTTTTTGATGTCTCTGAGCCTTCCTGGGAGCATCGACAACAAAGCAATATCAGGAGAAATGCTCCCTGTGGAGCCGTATAGCTGCTTATAAAGATCCCAAATGGCATTCCAGACTGCTGCCACCACTCCACAGTCCCACCATACGTGAAGCATGGTACCCCTGTCCTTGTGACACCGTCAACAGATAGGAGAGACCAAAGGAAACATGCTGTGCAAGCGAGTGGGGGTTCTATACCACCTGGTAAGGATTTTAAAATTAGTCTCCTGGATTTTGTTAGACACCGACATCTTATGAGTTAGGAGGAGAGACTTTTCCCACTGTTCTTTAGTGAAGGTTTTACCCAACTCTGCTTCCCATGCCCTCATATAGGGCAGTGCCAGGTCCTCCCCCTCACATCCCGACAAAATCCCGTAGACTAGAGACACTCCATGAGGCGTCGGTTTGGCCGATCTGCAAATAGACTCAAATGCTGTAGGTGTGGAGGTCAAGGTTCCCCCGGAAGTCAGAGCTTGAATAGCACTACGTAGTTGAAGATAATGTAGCCATACCCCCGGATAAGGTCTCTCATCTCCTAATATGTCGTTTAGGGGGCGTATCCCTGTTCTGGATAATATCTCTCCCAGAGTCTTATGACGGCCATTGTCGTTTAGTAAAAGAGGGCAGTTTTTTTAAGGTTTCCGGCATTCCGGAGAGTCCCAAAGTCGGAGAAAGAGGGCCAGGGACATTAATAAGTTTAACCCTGGTTGCGAATTTACCCCAAACTTTTAAGATGTGCATCATTAGTGGTGAAATATTGTAGGAATCCCAGTCACTCCTAGAGGGGAGCCAAAACAAATCTGGGAGATGTCCCATGTTAAGGAGGGAACACTCCAGATCTACCCATAACTTCCCGCTATTTCGGCTTGTCAGGTCTAATACCACTTTACTTATGACCGCCTTATGGTAGCGTGAGAAATCTGGGAGACCTGCTCCCCCCAATTCTTTATGTCTTGTTAGGATACTATGTTTTATCCGAGGGGGAGCGTCTCTCCAAATAAATTTAGTGGCTAGTTTCCGGAGGCGATCTAGGAACGCGGCGCTTAGATCTAAGGGAACCGTCTGAAAAATGTATAGGATCTTGGGCAGGGAGTCCATCTTAAGCGTATTCATCCTACCAAACCAAGATAGGGAAAGAGAACTCCAAGATTTGAGGTCAGTTTCTATGTTCCTAAGCAGGGGAGCGTAATTCAAAGCGTAAATTTGGTTCAAGTCCGATGGAATGTACACTCCTAGATATTTAATATGACCATTTGCCCATTTAAAGAAAAGGGACCTGGATCTTTTTTATATACGTGCTCAGTCGCATCAGACCTGGGTGGTTATACTATATATCTCAGCTTGTTTCTCACTTGTGTTTGCTATTGTTTTTCTATCACTTACTATGGTTATCTGTACTATAAACTATCCCTATTGGACTCTGATTCAGTACTGTACTTGCCATTTCATTTTTATCCGGACCTCGTGTCTGCACTGTGACTTAGGGAGGCATTGATGCCAAGTTACTGCCCAACGCTTACGGTGGGGCGAGTAAGTAGACAGTTGATAGATTGGGTGGCTCAGTTTAGTGCTCTCTGTCCTGTCTGTCTTTCCCTGTGCTCCAAGCCGCCCCCTCCTTCCAGAAACTCCTTCAATGTATGTATGATTGGTATGTTAAAGTTGCAGGCTGCATGCAGACTTACTAGTTGATTGAATTTACATTACCTACGTTTATGGCAATGGAGTAAAATGTGTACAAAACCAAAACTAACACCAGTAATTTATACTGTGCATACTTGTAGGCCCACCTAATCAGAAAGGAGCTTACCCTGAAATTGCAGCCAAACCCAGCAATTTCGGCAGTACTAGCTGATGAACTTACTTGTAAGGCTCCAAATATTCGGTAACATGCAGTTGTGTCGTGGCCAGCCAATAATTCATTAAAAAATTATCATTTAGCGACTGTTTGATTTTTAACAGTACCTGAAACTGTGACTAAATAATTATCTTTAAATGAAAAAATATAAAAATAAACTTTGCAGAGAACAACGGATGAAGCAGCACTCCATAAAGTTGAAGTGAAATACCTTATTCCACCGTGGATGCGACATTTTGTCTTTTCTACAAAAACATTTTCAAGCCTAGTGAGTCAGCGATCAGCTGACTTAAATAGGCAGGTGAAGTAATCACCAACATGTGTGACATGAATTACATAAACTTGATACAGATAAAAATACATTAATGTTAGTGCACCGTATACACAAATATTGTTATTGCTAAACATATGTACAAGTGAAACATAGATACATAAAACACAAAGAGGCGGGGTCCAACTGTGTGTATGAAATAGTTCCGATCATAGCCGATCGGTATACGTCCAGCAAGTTTCACAGAGGACATGCGCACAAGATGAGTGTACACAACGCGGCCATCTTACTTAAGAGTAGAATAGATTCCGTGCAGCCATAATCTGGTGATGAGACTAGAGCGCTCAAAACGGGACTTGCATTGGGGATCTCCAGGAAAGCAACGAGTGGTCCATGGGTAAGCAGGCACCGCTGGGCTTAGACACCTGCAGGGGCTGCTTCCCATGTATGGAATGTGACAATTGCACATTAATGCACAAAGGTGAGACATTCACCCATCCACTTCTGCATACGACATTTAAAATTAATTTTTTTCTCACATGTAGAAGTGACTACGTAATCTATGTATTACAGTGTCCATGCAATCTCCTTTACGTTGGTGAAACTACCACTGAATGTAGATTATGTCTTAATAACCACAAATCGAGTATCCGTACGAAAAAGATTGATCTCCCGGTACCACACCACTTTAATGAAGCTGGCCATAAGGTTGAGGACTTCCGATTCTCCATTATAGACAGGATCCCCCCGCTGAAGAGAGGTGGGAATAGGGAGCTTCTGCTAAAATGCAGGGAGGTCCAGTGGATCCATAAATTGGGGTCCCTGAGCCCTCGCAGTCTCAATAGAGATCTTCCCCTTAATGTCTTTTTATAAATGCAACTGGTTCATTTAAGGCATGTACACTAGGGGTCCTGATTCTGCTTGCATTTTTCTGTCTGTTGAAATTGACATCTAATGTAATTGTTTCACTATATAGAACGTTTACATTTGACTGTCACACCGGCCTTATATACTTACCTTTTCCCTTTTTACTCCACAGCAACCTCTGGATTTAGATGTGGACAAAAATGACCGTTTGATAAGCAGTGACTCCAGGGCGATCGGGATATTTTTGAGCTGGTGGACCTATAAGAGGAAGCAGCGATCGCGGATGGGACATATCCTGCTTGTAAAGATCTCTCGAGCCTTCTAGGTTTCATCTGATGTCTTAGCCCAGCGGTGCCTGCTTACCCATGGACCACTCGTTGCTTTCCCGGAGATCCCCACTGCAAGTCCCATTTTGAGCGCTCTAGTCCCATCACCAGATTATGGCTGCACGGAGTCTATTCTACCCTTAAGTAAGATGGCCGCGTTGTGTACACTCATCTTGTGCGCATGTCCTCTGTGAAACTTGCTGGACATATACCGATCGGCTATGATCGGAACTATTTCATACACACAGTTGGACCGCGCCTCTTTGATGAACTATTTTCTGTTCGATATGTTCTATATGCTGCTCCATTTGTTTTTAATTTTGCACAGGACACTTTATTGGCATACATTTGTGGACGTAAACATAAGCTTCCTGCTCACCTCTTGCACTGGGCGTCACGCCGGTATCCATGGTGATGCGTGAATTTCATGCCTTGAATTTTATGTATCTATGTTTCACTTGTGCATATGTTTGGCAATAACAATATTTGTGTATATGGTGCACTAACATTAATGTATTTTTATCTGTATCAAGTTTATGTAATTGATGTCACACATGTTGGTGATTACTTCACCTGCCGATCGCTGACTCACTATGCTTGAAAATGTCTTTATAGAAAAGACGAAACGTCGCATCCAGGATGGAATAAAGTTTTTCACTTCAACTTTACGGAGTGCTGCTTAATCCGTTGTTCTCTGCTACAGTTAACGGTGTTTGTCGGACCCCTGACGAAGACCTGCACCCTATCAGTCTTTCACGGTGCCGCTCCACCACTTCTTTTCTCTAAAAATAAACTTTGAATATAACAGGTACAATACACAACAACTGTCCCTACCTCCACTGTAGACATAAAGTATAAAAAGTAGCTGTGGCTGGAGATTATTTTCTCTCCTCAGGGGGAAGTACTGAGCTCAGTTTAGCTTAAGTAACTGTAACCACATGTCTTTGATCATCTGCTCCCAGAGTTACATGTTTGGGATGATACACAAGGGTGTTGTAAATATCCAGTGATCTCACTAGGTCTTTTGTCTCATTAGTGTTATCTATGGAATATCATATCCCACTTCAAAATGAGGATTAGCAGGATGATCTTCAATTTGCATCATGCTATTTATAGAATGTGTTCAGCAGGTCTGCAGTTTAGCCTAATTACTACTAATGTAATGTTTATTTTAAGCATCCAGACCTCCTAAATATTTCACACATTACACTGCACCAGAAGGTGCCACTACTATGGTCAAGATCTAGGCTTTATATTAATATAGATTAATTACACACCATAAATTAGCTAAATCTTTACCAGTATGAACACATTTATAAAAAAGGTAATGCTTCAAAGCTATATATTGAATTGATTATCTCTTAACTAGAAATGTTGGATTTCACCTTTCATTTGTTAAAAATTATCAGTTTTTTCAGGGCACTTCTAATATGTCTAGTAGGTAGCACAATGGAATGTTTGAAACATATCATCTATTGTCTAAAGGGACATGTGGACCATAAGCAATACTAATTATAATAATAATTCCTTTATATAGTGCAAAAATGCAAATACGTTTTCCAAGGTGTTAAATGGAAAACAATACCTCCTTTTGCTACCTTGAAAGGCAGCCCCCTTAACATCAAGTATGACTTACAAGAAGTCTAAAAATATGATGTGGGATTAAGCCAAACCAGTATATCTATTCCATAAGGAACAGACTCCCAACTGTAGACAGCACTGTTTCGACCTGATTGGGTCTCCTCAGTACAGCGTAGGGAACTGATTTGGCTGTGTGAGAGGCTATTGACTAGGGACAGACAGTAGGTGTTCTCCTTAAGGAGACAATGCCAATTAAGGCCACCTTAAAGGCGTGTGGAGACTTAAAGCCATAATGCTCCACTAGGGAATTCTGGGAAAAATGCAAATACGTTTTCCAAGGTGTTAAATGGAAAACAATACCTCCTTTTGCTACCTTGAAAGGCAGCCCCCTTAACATCAAGTATGACTTACAAGAAGTCTAAAAATATGATGTGGGATTAAGCCAAACCAGTATATCTATTCCATAAGGAACAGACTCCCAACTGTAGACAGCACTGTTTCGACCTGATTGGGTCTCCTCAGTACAGCGTAGGGAACTGATTTGGCTGTGTGAGAGGCTATTGACTAGGGACAGACAGTAGGTGTTCTCCTTAAGGAGACAATGCCAATTAAGGCCACCTTAAAGGCGTGTGGAGACTTAAAGCCATAATGCTCCACTAGGGAATTCTGGGAAAAATGCAAATACGTTTTCCAAGGTGTTAAATGGAAAACAATACCTCCTTTTGCTACCTTGAAAGGCAGCCCCCTTAACATCAAGTATGACTTACAAGAAGTCTAAAAATATGATGTGGGATTAAGCCAAACCAGTATATCTATTCCATAAGGAACAGACTCCCAACTGTAGACAGCACTGTTTCGACCTGATTGGGTCTCCTCAGTACAGCGTAGGGAACTGATTTGGCTGTGTGAGAGGCTATTGACTAGGGACAGACAGTAGGTGTTCTCCTTAAGGAGACAATGCCAATTAAGGCCACCTTAAAGGCGTGTGGAGACTTAAAGCCATAATGCTCCACTAGGGAATTCTGGGGGCTGCCTTTCAAGGTAGCAAAAGGAGGTATTGTTTTCCATTTAACACCTTGGAAAACGTATTTGCATTTTTCCCAGAATTCCCTAGTGGAGCATTATGGCTTTAAGTCTCCACACGCCTTTAAGGTGGCCTTAATTGGCATTGTCTCCTTAAGGAGAACACCTACTGTCTGTCCCTAGTCAATAGCCTCTCACACAGCCAAATCAGTTCCCTACGCTGTACTGAGGAGACCCAATCAGGTCGAAACAGTGCTGTCTACAGTTGGGAGTCTGTTCCTTATGGAATAGATATACTGGTTTGGCTTAATCCCACATCATATTTTTAGACTTCTTGTAAGTCATACTTGATGTTAAGGGGGCTGCCTTTCAAGGTAGCAAAAGGAGGTATTGTTTTCCATTTAACACCTTGGAAAACGTATTTGCATTTTTCCCAGAATTCCCTAGTGGAGCATTATGGCTTTAAGTCTCCACACGCCTTTAAGGTGGCCTTAATTGGCATTGTCTCCTTAAGGAGAACACCTACTGTCTGTCCCTAGTCAATAGCCTCTCACACAGCCAAATCAGTTCCCTACGCTGTACTGAGGAGACCCAATCAGGTCGAAACAGTGCTGTCTACAGTTGGGAGTCTGTTCCTTATGGAATAGATATACTGGTTTGGCTTAATCCCACATCATATTTTTAGACTTCTTGTAAGTCATACTTGATGTTAAGGGGGCTGCCTTTCAAGGTAGCAAAAGGAGGTATTGTTTTCCATTTAACACCTTGGAAAACGTATTTGCATTTTTCCCAGAATTCCCTAGTGGAGCATTATGGCTTTAAGTCTCCACACGCCTTTAAGGTGGCCTTAATTGGCATTGTCTCCTTAAGGAGAACACCTACTGTCTGTCCCTTTATATAGTGCACACACGCAGCGCTACACAGAGCTTGCCAAATCAGTCCCTGTCTCCAATGGGGCTCATAATCTAATACTGTACTTTATCCTTCAGCAGGGGTGTGACATGGAGAGCCAGGACCCCATAGTAGACATTTAAATGGGGCCCCCGTAACCCTCAAGAAAATATATATATTTGTATGCTCACAAATTTATTCACTAATAATAATAATAATAATAATAATATATCCCCTTACCGACATGTGACCTAGTATTACTATGTTTACTTGGATAGAGATCTGTCCATGGTCATGTGATAGGTATGCAGGTACATCAGCTTTTATTATTTTTATTATCACACAGGAATTGATACACAAAGTATTGGAAAATTGTATATAACTATTCCTTACACAAACCATATCAATTATTTGCTGAAAGTGGACAACCCCTTTAAGTACCAAAAACTGATCTTTTGGCTATGTACTACAAAGGTTTCACTTTGAGAAGGCCCTGTTGTCCACACAAGGAACAGCAATGTTTGAGCTGGGAGTGCCAGTATTTTTATTTGACTTTCTGAGCAGTCTCACATGGTTTACAACCCTCAGTGGTAATATACAGCTTATCAAAAATCATTATTTATTTGCTCAATTAAATGGAAAATAAATCAAAAGAGCAATTCCAATAACTATATAATAGTTCTTTAGAATGGGGCATAAAAATAATTCCCAGGCAGTTAACTGATGCTAGAGCCCATGAGGAGAAACTGAGCAATGTGGATCACCCTCGTAATCTACAGAAGCAAAGATATGTATTACATATTCTTCTTGTTAGCTTCATTGAGGAATCACTTTTTAATGGATATTAGTGTTAATCATCTATTTATACTTCTGAGCCACTGTATATTTTCTCACCATGTACACAGTTACATCTGTCAATTTAATATAGAGAAAGGAAAAGACACAGGGGCTTATTTACTAATGGTCCTCGGCCGCAGTATAGTCTGATTTTCCGGCGTTTTTGGGGTTTGCGCCACTGTGACAGGTATTTAACTGGGGATCGTGTCGCAGCTGCGCTGGCTTTCATGTTACAGAAATCGGGGGTTGTGGTGTCGGGCGATACAACTGATTCGGACTGAGCGCAGCATTTAACTTTCAAATTGTGTCGCAAGATCAAGCACTTGCATGCACCAGGAAGAAGAAGGTGAACTCTGACAGGCCACAGCGTGAATAGCGTCAGAGTGCATTCCGGTCGGACAATGCACTTTCAGGGAACACGTCAGGACGGGTAAGTAAATGTGCCCCACAGGATCAGAGGTTCGAGGAAAAGTGGAAGAGAGTGAATAAGGGACAACTATTGAGCCCTGAAATTGTAGGTACACAAGCAGGTATATCATACGAAGGTCTTTAAAATAAAATAAACTGTAATATACAGGTAAGCTATTTTATATTTACAATCACATGCTTCTACAATACCAGCACTAGTCTGCAGGTTATACATGATGTGAAGCTCACCTTTTCAGAGCACTCCTCTGTTGTCTGGCAGCTTCTATTTGTCGTGCTTCATTTTGTTTTTGAATTCTCTCTTCCCAAGCATTTTTAAGTTCACAGGTTTCCAAAGCAAAAATTTCTACACGTATATACTGGTTGTTCATATTCTGCAAAAATATAATGCACCATTGTGAAATGTTGTATACCCTCGCAAGACTCAAACATCCCTCTTATGTTCAATCATATATTTGAAAGCAGTTGCTCTTTGGCTGTGCATGGCAAGTTGCACAAGCTAAGCCAAAGACACAAGAAATGTTTCATTTTCCGGTTTCTCTGAACAACTTGGAATTATTTTATCTCATGTAACAGAAGGCAGAAGACTGGCATTATCTTTGTACACTTTCAGCTTAGTTTGTTTGAGAAGTCTTGCATCATTACTTGCACAGGTGGTTTCTTACAAACTCCACCTGCTTTCTGAATTATACACTCTTAAGAAAATCCACTGCTTTGCATATAAATGTGTTTGCTTTCAGTACAGAAAGACAAGATAGATGAAAAGAAATTAACAGGCTTTTTGTTTGCATTCTATATCTTTTGCCAACAGTGTTGTCCAGAGAAAGTGATATGATTCTCACTTTGCATCAGTCATATAACTCATGGAGGATAAAGTTCAGTTATAATTAGGCATAACTGATAAAATAATACATTAAAATATAGTTCAGTAACTGCAGCAAACTTTACAATTTGCTACATCTGTAGGAATATAAAAGATGGGTGATGAAATTGAGAATTAGATAGCGTTGGGTCTGATGTAGACTTCAAAATAAAACATCATTTCAAGAAGAGTAGCATTTTGTCTGCAAAACAGTTTATCTTTTTTTTTAGAAAACAAAGTCAGTCAATCCTTTAAGTATTTTCTGGAAACCCCATTGGGTGCCAGGGTAGAGACAATGGACAAAAAGGCATTTTCTTGCTGCAGCGGTTACATGACTAGATATGCAGGACAACAAGGAACAAAGGATCCAGCAACCAGGCAGGTATAAAGGAAAAAGGTTTGATAAAACGTGAGTTTATGTTATCTTCTAAAAATACTAGTGAAATAGGTACCATAGTAGAGAAATATCCAAATTACATTACTGTTAACATTTGCATTTACAAAATGTATAGTAAATGCAATGTTAACACATGCATTAACCTTGCGTTTCTATTAAATTTTATAAACGCAAATGTTAACAGTAATTTAATTAGGGAAATCACCTCTCCTCAGCTGTTGTAATGTTTTTCAAAAAGCATTTAAAATGCAATAAAAACACAACGCGTGACCACAACCTTAGAAGTAACCATTAAATAAAAAAAAAATGTAAATGCTAAAATTTCAGAATTTTTGAAAAAGAGGTTACTGTGCAAATTTTTAAACATTTAAAGCATGTGAAATAATTCCAATTTACATATTAAAATAGGATCCATGAAAAAAATCCCTCCTTTCCACCTGCCGTGGACCAGGTGCAGATTTGCGCCTAAATAGTCGCAAAAATAAGCAAAAAAAGTGATGCACAAGTGAAAAGTCGCACAGAACATCTGGAAAAACAAAGATATATTAGGCACACTACACAAGATGCACAAAGGTGTACTTGTAAAACAACAGCAAAAGTAGCAGTGAAAAGTCGCAAAAACAACAAAAGTCGCAAAAATGAGACAATTTGACTATCAGAAATAAAGGTACATGTCCCCCATTGTTTATGTAGCTAATTGAATATAACATGTTTTTCACCCAGGTGGCTACTGCAATAGAACATGCTTGTTGCCTAGGGTTAATAAATTGTGATCTCTCTAGATGAGCAAAGCAAGATCTCACTGTGCATGTACACAGCAGCTTCTCTGACACTGTCTCCTGATTTTATAGTTTCAGAGAAGATTAGCAAACCTTCCCATTCATACCTCATGACACTTAATTACACCTCTTTGGAATCTTTTTTTTGCAGCCTAAGGTCAGATACAAAGAGCCAGTTTGCGCCAAAGTTTGTGCCTTAACGGACGATGAAATACATTTATTCAGTTCTATTGTGAGAACTTGGCTATGTAAGTTTAAAGGGGTTGGCCACTTTACCTCATGTTATTTGTAATGTATGTGTAAGTGTGGAGGCCAGAATATTAGGTAATTTACATCTATTTAATTTTTTGCAGTGCTTCCTTGATATGTAAAGTGAAGCCTCCTGTCTTATACCTCATCAGCCATTCATTCCTATCCATAAAATGACTACAGATGGAGGTTCATGTTATCTCTGACCATGAACAATCGCCCTGCCAGGACCTTGATCATATATTTGTGAATACTTTTATAAGGTCCTGGCACGGTCATTGTTCATGGACAGATAGAGATCACATGACTCTCCCTCTGCGGCTATTTTCTGGTCAAGAATGTCTGTCTAATGAGGTAAAAGACAGGAGGATTCACCCTATATATCAAGAAAGCAGTTGACTAACCTCTGTTGACTATAGCTTATGAGGATCAATGAAAAACAAATTAATACCATGTTCGTACAGGTAGCCTTAGGTTTATTGTATAGCTATCTGTTACCTCTTCATGAGGGCCAATATCAGGATTACTGTTCAGAAAACAGATAACAGCCCATCCCTTCACAATGGAATGGTGCTCTTCTCTGTTATCATTAGTTTTAGGTCTTTCTGAAAACGTACAAGATCTTCTTGCGTGTTATCCCCTTCAATTGCACAGTTTGGGCCCAGTTTCAATCAAACGTGAAGAATTCCCAAATAATTCAAAAGACAAAAAGTGTCCAGTGGGTCTCTTGTTCAGAGTGGGACAAAAAAGCATGACTATCTACCAGGATCATTGACTTAAGAGTACCATCATAAATAAGCTCTTAGGTTTATTTGTCCTTCTATTGAAATGTACGCTCTTATTTACAAATCTCTATGTGTCTAGCTGTTTTTGTTGTGTGAACATGGCTTTAGTATCTGGGTTGTCCAGGATTATTCCCCATACACATCTCCTCTACAGCTCAATTCTGAAATAGCAATAGTTAATCCACTGAGATTGACAGAGCTCTGCCCTGTTAAACAACTTGTTCACAGTTTGTCTAGCGTCGGTTAAAATTTTTCTTGGTCTGAACTAGACTTTTGTCTGTATTTGACTATTCTCCTGTATTTCTCTGTACTGCAACCAAATCTCTTTTGTGACTCGGAATGTTTATAATTCTTCAGTATTGGATTGTTTTGTCCTGTTTTATGTTTACACCTTAGCGTAGGGAGGGAACAACGTCCAGTTATTATCCACTGGTTAGGGAGGACCCAACAAGTACAGTTTGGAGGGCTCAGTTTTAGGGCTCATTGTTCTTGTTCATGTCCGGGCCATCACACTTTGCTTATAATATTTGGACCTCCAATAAATCCACTCAAAATATTTCCTTCATAGGGTTGTTATTTCTATAATGGTTAGGCTGTATTCACACCGATTGTCTGAATTGTTATTTGATACTGAATTCAAAGGCTATAGGGAACTTCCTACCATTTTTGTATTTACATTTCATTAACATTGCATTTCTGTAGTTTCTCTCTGCGTTAGTTGCGAGCGCCTGTGTGATGTACACAGAGCACTTGAGCTAAGCTAAGAGCTAAGTAACATCTTTTTACTCTGGCCTGTTACACCATTACATATCTTCATCAGGCTTCACATGCTGCAAGAAGACTTCTAAAAAGATGTTATGCAGCATGTGAAGCCTGATGAAGATATTTGCCGCAATAACAGGCCAGAGTATACCCCCAGCCCAGACAATACCAATACCCAGGGTTTAAGTGACCTAGCCCAGATTTTACCCTGGTAAACCTTGGCCTAGGACAGATTATGCCCCTGGGTATAACCCGGCCTAGGACAGAATATATAACGCCCCCCATACCAAAGTATACCCCATCAGTAGCATTGTGATATATACAAAATAATTTAATTTAAAAAAATTTATTGGAGAGGAAGCTGTGTTTCTAAACACATAACCATCACTGCTAGGCCTCATACCCACATTGAGGTTTTCAGTGCAGTTTTGTAGCAGATGTGGATCCTAATGGCTTCTACTCAGGAGCGTTGCTAGGGTTGTAAAAGATCCGGGGCACGGGCCCCAATGCATATGTAGCGCTCTTTCAGTAATGCCCCCTCCTGTACATAACCCCCTCACATTTGGTTGTGCCAATAACAACTTAACAGACGGTATATACAGCTACAGAAACCACAGGAGAAATCGCTACTTTTTCCCTCCAGTGACTGCAGGTGACATGTCCTATGTCTTCTCCATTAGACATCACCACATCTTATGTTCCTCATTGTCCCTACATCTTGGTTCCTGGGCAGTGTTATCCTGCTGCCCCTAACAATCTCCCCAAATACTGTATGGCTGCAATCACACTTTCGCCTTGGCGAGGCAGCTCCTCATTCTGCTCTGCACCTCTATAACAATAATAAAGAAAGCATTTTTTCATCATTCCGGTGAGTGCCGCATTTCCCTCTTTTGTTATGCCTTATCTGTCTGCATATATTGGACGTGCACCCTGGACTGCTTTGTTTTCCCTAATGCCCAGTCTCCTGCCTTTGGTCTGCAGAAGGTGTTCATTTATGTACTCTGGTGTGAGCCTCTGGTGTGAGCCTCTGAACTTTCTTTCCTCCTCCTGAATTGCACTGCAATCACACTTTGTCTTGCATTTAAACAACACCAGGTGCTCATTACCCATCACATGTGTATTACTGGTAACGCAAACGAGATCAAACCGAGGCCTGCCCTAGTGCCATGTGTGAACACGCCCCAAGAAATGTCCCCTAGAGCCCCCAATATTGCCCCCCACACAGCCGTCCCATGAATTAATGTCCTCACACAGCCCCCAGTAACGTGCCCCACACAGCCCCCCGGTAAGTAATGTCCCCCACACAGCCCCCCCCCGGTAAGTAATGTCCCCCACACAGCCCCCAGTAAGTAATGTGCCCACACATAGACCCCCAGTAAGTAATGTGCCCACACATAGACCCCCAGTAAGTAATGTGCCCACACATAGACCCCCAGTAAGTAATGTGCCCACACGTAGACCCCCAGTAAGTAATGTGCCCACACGTAGACCCCCAGTAAGTAATGTGCCCACACGTAGACCCACAGTAAGTAATGTGCCCACACGTAGACCCCCAGTAAGTAATGTGCCCACACGTAGACCCCCAGTAAGTAATGTGCCCACACGTAGACCCCCAGTAAGTAATGTGCCCACACATAGACCCCCAGTAAGTAATGTGCCCACACATAGACCCCCAGTAAGTAATGTGCCCACACATAGACCCCCAGTAAGTAATGTGCCCACACATAGACCCCCAGTAAGTAATGTGCCCACACATAGACCCCCAGTAAGTAATGTGCCCACACATAGACCCCCAGTAAGTAATGTGCCCACACATAGACCCCCAGTAAGTAATGTGCCCACACATAGACCCCCAGTAAGTAATGTGCCCACACATAGACCCCCAGTAAGTAATGTGCCCACACATAGACCCCCAGTAAGTAATGTGCCCACACATAGACCCCCAGTAAGTAATGTGCCCACACATAGACCCCCAGTAAGTAATGTGCCCACACATAGACCCCCAGTAAGTAATGTGCCCACACATAGACCCCCAGTAAGTAATGTGCCCACACATAGACCCCCAGTAAGTAATGTGCCCACACATAGACCCCCAGTAAGTAATGTGCCCACACATAGCCCCCTAGTAAGTAATGTGCCCACACATAGCCCCCCAGTAAGTAATGTGCCCACACATAGCCCCCCAGTAAGTAATGTGCCCACACATAGCCCCCCAGTAAGTAATTTGCCTCACACAGCCCCCCATGTTCTCCCCCTTCCCTGGCCCTTGTTCTGTCTCCCCCCATCACCTCACAGATGAAGCTCTCTCTGTGTGTGCAAGGCTTTCCATGGCAGGTCATGCAGACACGGATCGTGTTGAGAGAAGGGAGGATGCCCGGGGAGATCCGGGGCACAGGCCAAAAGATCCGGATCTTTTGACCTAGCGACCCCCCTGCTGCTCCTCCTTATTTTTTCTCCACTCCTGGTTTGGACCCCCCCCCCATTTTTATCTCAGCATTCACATTACTAGGCATTTCTTCAATTACATTTTATTGAGAAAAAGTCCCTGTGTGAAAATAATTTCACACCATTTCATCCCTCAGAAACAAGATAGTTGCCTTTTGATACAATAGTTTATGGACATGTAATGTAACAATGGTATTCACATTAGAAAAACAAAGTAACTCTGGTTCGCTCACCCAATCACCTTTAAAGCACCTCCAGCAGTATCTCCATGTGGCGGTGCACGTCTGCAGGTCCTCAACTCCAGTAACCGACTACGCAGAAAAATGGAAATGGACGGCACTCTTAGTAAGCCACACCGGTACTGTGTTAAGAAAGCTTCATCCTTTATTTCATTCCATTTAGAGTGCAACACAGGAACAGCAAAATCAGCGATCAATGCGTTTCGACGCTAGTGTGTCTTACTCATGACCTCAAAATGCACTGTAATAACTGCATGAAAGAACACACCCACAATGCTACGCCCATCCGGCGGTGGGCCACATAAACCAAATGTACTACAATTTCCCAAAAATACCCCATGCCCATAATCACTCTACCTTGTGTGCCGGGAAGCCATTGCTACCATCGGGATCCTCATGGAGTGGGGGGGGTGGTGAAGGGAACTACACTTAGTGCTAGTGGTGGAGTTTCTTCTCCATCACAATTTCTTCCTATTTGATGGCCGCTTTTATTTACAAGTTATTTGTTAACAAAAAGCAATTTCCAGCTGGACATCAGGAGTCCATTTGAAGATAAAAATTGCGAGTATTATTTGTATTCCATTAAAAAACAAAGCTTGTACAGCACACAGCATATGGAAAAAAGAAATAGCAATGGGGCTTATGCGTTTCGGTAATATACCTTATTCATAGCTTCAGCTGAGAAACGCTTCAGCTACCGAAACGCGTAAGCTCCATTGCTATTTCTTTTTTCCACATGCTGTGTGCTGTGCAAGCTTAGTTTTTTAATGGAATATAAATCTTTTATCTTCAAATCGACTCTTGATGTCCACCTGGAAATTGCTTTCTGTTAACATTACCTTCATGTGCACCTGTGGCCAAGGTTGTCCGTGCTGGAGTGTCCCGGGTCGAGTTCATGAGGACTGTATGAGCATATGTGGTGAGCTGATCTTACAAGGTTCCCAGGATGTTTCAAATGTGGACATACTAGGTGTAGGGCATGCACATACATACAGGTGCAGAATGCCTTCACCTCTTATGTCTTGGGAAATAAATACAATATACATAGTTACATTAATTACAATACTGAGAATGTTGTTTGCTTAGCAGGTTGTACCATTTGTAGAAAACAGTATGTTGGACACACAGCAGACCCTTTAAAAACAAGAATAAGATGGCACCTATCAGATGTCAGTGGTAATACTGTTAATGTTTTGGCCCTGTCCAGGCATATTAGAGAAAGATAAGAGTACTCAGGGGTTTGTATGGTGTGGAATAGAAAGGGTGTTTAAGCCCAAAAGAGGTGGTGATATGAAACAGAAACTGTTGAATCGGGAAACTTTCTGGATGTTTATGCTGTCTACTCGATACCCAGAAGGTCTCAACAGAAGGCAGACTTAATATATACCTATTGATGTTTACATGTTGCATGCATAATCTCTGACTTATTGGTAGACAACCCAGAGCATTGCATGGCTATTTTTCCTGGATTGATACCAAAATGTTGATATAAAATAGCACTTAAAGGAGTGTTCGCATCTGGGTGTTCACATTTAATTTATTTGACATATTAAAAGATTTCTTCACTTGGATGTTATTAAAAGATTCAGTGTGAAAATAATGGCCCATAATTGTAGCCATGTTGTCCCTTAGAAACAAGATTGTTGTCCTTGGATATCACCACCCCACACTCTGGTAGAGATGGCCTAGTGGCCTAGAGACAGGACAGCAGTGGGTCCTGCAGTAACTCCTGGTCATTTCATATATAAAAACTATTTGTTTTATAAATCCAGCAGCAGTGGTCGTATCCATGGACAGCAATCTAATTTGTACGGGACAACATGACTACATTCATAGGAAATTAACATCACACATTTTTTAAAATTGCATCCAATTTAAAAAATGTATGTGGATGGCAGGCGAATTAAATTAAATATGAATGTCCAGATGAGAATACCCCTTTAAGCTCAGGATGTAGAAGGAAGACCTTAAGGGAGGGGGGTCAATCCCATCAACTGACTGTCTAGGGGAAAAAATAATATTGAGTCAGGGGAATTCCCCAACAAAAGATCCTGAGAACTACTCACAGTTATCAGGACTAGAGATGAGTGAGTATACTTGTCCAAGCTTGATGCTCATTCGAGTATTAGAGTACTCGGAACGGCTAGTTGCTCGGACGAGTATTTCCCCTGCTCGAGATCGAGCATTTAATTAAGAAAAGACAGTGAAGAACAGTGAAGAATACAATTAAAACAGTGAACACAGGATCATTTAAGTGAAGAACACAGTGCTAACTTAGCCGAAGACATGAGCGCCAAACGGTGGAGGAGCAGAGCGGGAGCTGGAGCGAAATGGAGCGGGCATCACGGAACGGAGGCTGGATCAGGCATGCTGGAGCGGAGGCTGAAGTGGAGCGGAGCGGGGGCTGGAGCGGGCATGGAGGAGCGGGCATGGAGGAGCGGAGCAGGGCTGGAGCGGGTATGGAGGAGTGGGCATGGAGTGGAGGAGCGGAGCAGGGGCTGGAGCGGGCATGGTGGAGCGGAGCGGGGGCTGGAGCGGGCATGAAGAAGCGGATTGGGGCTATAGCGGGCATGGAGGAGCGGCGCGGGGCTGGAGCGGGCTTGGAGGAGCGGAGCGGGGGTTGGAGCGAAACCGAGCGGGCATGGAGGAGAGGACCGGGGGCTGAAGTGGAGGCTGGAGCGGAGCGGGCTGGAGCAGGACCAACAGTCCGACCCTGATCACATCACAGCCCAGCCCGAGCACAGAAAGAACACAGTGAAGACAACATTGCAGATGTTCCAAACATCTGCTAACTTATCGGAAGACACGCGCGCCGAACGGTGTTCTTCACAATAGTATGTGAAGAACATTATGTGTGAAAAACACATTGCAGCTGTATGGAAACATCTGCAATGTGTTTTTCACATATATTGTTGTTCTTCACTGTGTTCTTTCAATGTGTTCTTTCAGTGAAAACATCTGCAAACATCTGCAATGTGTTCTTCTTTAGTGTTCTTTCAATGTGTTCTTTCAGTGAAAAATGCTTGAGTCTCCCATTGACTTCAATGGGGTTCATTATTCGATACGAGCACTCGAGCATCGGGAAAAGTTTGACCCGAGTAACGAGCACTCGAGCATTTTAGTGCTCGCTCATCTCTAATGAGGACCTTACTGGAGGGAGCAACTAAGCCACTACCTCTGGATGAAGTACTGTTGGAGAAAACTGGCAAAGTTGTTTTTGGGTAATCAAAGTCCAACACAGGTTAACCAGATACAGAAATTTCAATAACCAGTCCCTGTCCCATTTTCTTGACTTATCTGTGGGGGTTCTAGGTGCCGAAAACCAAAAATCTGATATTGACAACCTATGCTTTGGATAGGTGATGTCTATTTTCAATATGTATTGTATCCATATCTGTTTTTTTCATGTCCGTATGTCACCTGTTTATTTCACAGAGCATGGCACATACTGATAGAAAGTCGTTTCATCTCTTATTAGTGAGAAATATTTACAATTGTATTGCAGTGTATACAACACATAGTATCATATAGAAAGCAGATCAAAATCGTACAACATTTTGGTCCTCTCGATCTTTGTAAAGTTAGATCTGTGTTGTAGGTATATGAGGCAGAGCACCTCAATACTTCCTTCTTGCTCATATACCCAGAACACAGATCTAACTTGACAATGGTCGAGAGGACAAAAACGTTGTACAATTGAGAATGCAATATCCCTTGTGTCATAAATCTGTTTTTTTCACATCTGCAAAAAAAAACTAATGACTTTCGAATTACTTTTGCCCTTCCCATCTGGTTGCCTAGAAACATTTGAGAAAAAATAGACCATATCTGGATGTCATCTGTGCACTGTCTGTTTTTTCACTTCTATAGAGATCCGTGGTCTGCATCTGAGAACAAACAGTGCATGCTGCAATATTTTTCTCACTGTCTGCACATAAGTAAAAAAAGGGATCTGTGAACAGACCCAAAGGAATCAATGGGGGTCATTTACTAAGGGCTTGATTCGCGTTTTCCCGACGTGTTACCCAAATATTTCCGATTTGCGCCGACTTTTCCTGAATTGCCCAGGAATTTTGTGCACGCAATCGGATTATGGCGCATCGGCGCCGGCATTCACGCGACGGAAATCGGGGGGCGTCGCCAAACGAAAACCCGACAGATTCAGAAAAACGCTGCGCAGCAGCGACACCTGGTGGACGTCGGAGGAACTGCCTTAGTGAATCCCGGCCGGACCCGAATCCACCGCAGAGAATGCGCCGTTGGATTGCGAATGGACCGGCTAAGTAAATCTGCCCCAATGGGTCAGTTTACCATACGCAAAAAATCGGATAGCATATGGACCTCAAAAAAAATAGGAAGATTTATAATATCTATTTTTCTGGGCATCTTTTTTTTTTTTTAAAATAAAGAAGGATCCCATGGTAATTGATCAGATCAAACTATTATATCAGTACATTTTAAATATAGAACCAAACCTAAGTCTTGATTCTAAATAGCTGACCCTCTACCATAAGAAAGCGCTGCAAATCCATTATATATAAAAAAGAATAACAAAAATGCATCAATTATTGATACTGTATATATTCCCAGCAGAGAAAATATACTGTAAGAGAAAACAAATCAAGAGATTGCCTTATTTGTGGACACAATGGCTAGAAAGACAGCCTGTCCATTACTTCTTTCATTCTATTATCTTTACGCATGCAAGGTGAATGAAGTTTGTGCATCATTACATCTTCCAAGCAGAATGTGACAATGAAAGTCTTCATTAGAGTGTAAAATATTGCTTTAGACAGCACATGGTTGTCCTGGTAATGGGAAAAATGATCTTTTATATTTACTTGGTGTCCCATAATTCTAATTGACAGAATATGGTAGATTTCACATAGGTACGGTATTGTTATTGCTATTCTGCATTTATAACAACAACATCAGAAACAATGGCTATAAAACTTAATACCAACTGCTGACAATTATGGTTTACTTCTCATTGGCTGTAAAAAAATAATCAATAAAGGACATACATAGGGCTGTAAAAGGATTTTATGAGATCCCTAGGAATCAGAGTCAAAATTGAAGTTCAAAATAAAGCAGGGGAAATACATCCATTCTGTTTGTATCAAAACTGATGCCTAAAAAATGTATAGCTAAAGCAGACCAGAAGTGTTAAAGGGTTGTCCGCTTTCAGCAAATAATTGATAAGGTTTGTGTAATCAACAGTTATCCAATTTTCAAATATACTTTCTGTTTCAGTTCCTCGCGGTTTTCTAGATCTCTTGCAGTGGGCAGAAATATGTCTATGTTCTATGATGGACAGGCAGGTGCACATCTAACGATAACAATAAAAAGATGCACACAAGTGCGACCATGGACAGATCTCTATCCACTGACCGTAAACATAACAGCTTTGTAGAGAATGAAAGCAAGCAAGGAATTGATACAGAAAGTATATTGGGAAATTGTATAACCTTTCCTTACACAAACAATATCAATTAATTGCTGAAAGTGGACAGCCCCTTTAATCATATACTGAATAATGTTCATTAAGTAGGAAGTAACTCTTTCAAATCCACCACAATACAAGCTCAACTAGGCTGAGCATACTTGCATCTTGAAATTATTTATCTCCTACAGATACACATTATCAGGTATGTGCACTATGTATTATCCTTCCTTCTCCCAAAATAGATGTATGGGAATTGGAACAGCCGCAGCTTCTCCCATTACTAAGGAGTTGCAAAAACAGCCAAACATGGCTGACATCATTGCTTCCATAGCTCCCACTAAGGTGAACTGGGCCTCCAGGAACAGCATAGCAAAGTAAGTTTTGCCGTTTCTATATATTGAATGTGCTATACTGTTTCTATAACTCCAATTCACTCCTAGGAGATTTACGGGAACCATGTGGCACAGCTGCATCCAGTTGTTTTTTGCAACTCTAACTGTAGAGAAGGTTTTTTGTCTTGTCAAAGAGGGCTGAGATGGGGATAACCCTTTAACAGTTAGGGTTTATTCAGATGGGCATGCATGTCCGCAAAAAATGCAGCAGTGTGTTATCTGTGTGCAGTCCATATTGTATCCGCATCCATTTTTTTTGTCATCTGCTTCTTTCAAAAAAATGGACAGTTTTCTAATGTATTTTATGTCCCTTTTTTTTTGCAGATCCTTTGACTTCTAAAGAGGTCCATGGTCTGGATGTGAGAAAAAATAATGCATGTAAATGGTACAAAATAATACTGCAAAAAAAAAAAAAAGTCAATTAAATCATAGAAATCAATGGGTCAATATGCTATCTGTAAAAACAACTAATAGCATAATGCTTTAAAAAAACGCCTGTCTGAATGAGCCCTTAGTGTTTATTTAAGAAAATTATTGGCGGACTTATAACGAAATGATGCCCCTCTAAATAAAGTCAGTTGATCCATTCAGTTTACATTATAATCAACTACAATCATCCATATTATTAGGATGCTTAAACTACTAAAGTACCGTACAAACATCCATATTATTAGGATGCTCTAACTACTAAAGGTTATAAAATCGATAAATAATCAGTAAATAATAGAAAGTAATTTTTAGCGAGATAACCTACAAAATGTCCAGGTTCCTTTCCTGTATATTGGTATTCCAATGCTATCCATTAGCTGTTAAATTCCATCAGGGCAGTCTTATTACACTAGAAAATACTGCAGAATAAGAGCTTTCGACATTTAAATAATCAATGCTATATTCCCAGACAGAAAAGATGCGCTAATAAGTTTTGACAGTTGAGTTTTAGACACTTTCCCTGTGCTTGAAGGATGATTTCCATAGGCACATCAGCGTGAATAAAACTTAACATGATTATGTTGGTAGGTCATCAAGCATGATTACTGTGCAGTGTGACATCTCTCTGTTCCACTGTATGTGACAGCAATCACACTCCTGCTGAGTAATGCTAAAAGAATCAGCAATGAAGAGCCATTATCATGCTTTAATTTGCTCTCAGCCGCTTTTTGCTCATTTTGTGATTCCTTACACTTTATTTCCTCATTGATTGGATTTTTAAAGGCAGAGACACAGAGATGTACTTTATGTGTAGGAATCTGTCACAGATATTTCTTCAGAAAGTGGGAAACTATTATGGATAAAAGTAATAACAAGATATTTATTTTTGTTAGTGCAATCAAATTACTTTAGCTTTTGCAACAACAAGTGTGGCCATGTCACAAAATCGATACCCTCATTACTTATGTTACTATTTCTCTGTTATTTCGATATTTATTGGTTGGGAAAGCAATAGAAAAAGTAAAACTAGGATGTCAGAATGTTTATACTTTTCAGTCAGTAAAAAAGTAAAAATGAGCAGAGAAGGTTAGTACTGCCTGTATTCACTGCAAATTAAATGTGGCTCGTATCTGAAAATTCCAACTCTAGTATTTGAATGTTTGTTTTTGTATGTTTTGGTAGATTTTAGCACTTTTAGCTCCTCAAATAAACAATAAGTGAAAAGAGACACTTGAGATGATCCATAGGATAAGTTCATTCACATAGATGCTCTGGATTTATGGAATAAAATATCACGACCTGAATCTGAAAAAAAGAGTCACTTTTCAATTGTGGGTGGGAAAGGTAGAGTGGTTAGCCTCTTTACACCAAACTGAACAAATGCCACTTTTAGAAGAGTGATAAACATTGTCCCAATCTCACTACAGTAAGGGGATATAATGAGGCATTTAAAAAGATTGTCTGCATTTCCGCAAAGCAAACTCCTACAAAACTGTCTTAAAAAATTCAATACATGACAATTGCACCTACTCTACTCCTCCCAAATATTACAATTTTAGTCTACCTGCACACAAATGTGGTCTACTGCGATAGGATCTGCTCTAGAGATGAGCGAGCACTAAAATGCTTGAGTGCTTGTTATTCGAGACAAACTTTTCCTGATGCTCGAGTGCTCGTCTCGAATAACGAGCCCCATCCGCTCTGTGATGCCCGCTCCGTGATACCCACCCTGATCCTGCATGCCCGCTCCAGCCCTGCTCTGCTCCTCCATTCCCGCTCCAGACCCCGCTCCGCTCCTCTATGCCCGCTCCGTGATGCCTGCTCCAATCCTCCATGCCAGCTTCACCCCCGCTCCGCTCCTCCATGCCTGCTCCAGCCCCCGCTCCGTCATGCCCGCTCCGTGATGCCCGCTCCGATCCTCCATGCCCTCTCCAGCCCCCGCTCCACTCCTCCATACCCGCTCTGTGATGCCTGCTCCGCTCCTCCATGCCCACTCCGTGATGCCCACTCCGCCCCGTGATGCCCGCTCCAGCCCCCGCTCCGCTCCTCCATGCCCGCTCCAGACCCCACTCCGCTCCACCTCAGCCTCCGCTCCTGCATGCCTGATCCAGCGCCGGTGCTCGTGTCTCCGGCTAAGTGAGCAGATGTTTGGAACATCTGCAATCTGTTCTTCACTGTGTTCTTCACTTAAATGATCCTGTGTTCACTGTTTTAATTGTATTAATCCCTGTTCTTCACTGTCTTTTCTTAATTAAATGCTCGATCTCGAGCAGGGGAAATACTCGTCCGAGCAACGAGCCATTCCGAGTACTCTAATACTCGAACGAGCATCAAGTTCGGACGAGTATACTCGCTCATCTCTAATCTGCTCTATAATTTGTGGCTCAGGCAATCAATTCATACAGCTGCCCGTTTAGCTTGATAGCATACCTGAGAGCTAATTTATCAGTGAAGAATATCAAAAAGAAGCACTCTTTCCACGTTTGTGCAGAAAGGGTACAATATGCAAACATTAAACAGAATACAAATAGAAGTAGGCCAACTGGATCACTTACAATTATTACAAAAACAAACCAACAATGTTAACATTGAAGGGGTTTACCCTTGAAAGAAAACTCTCAAATTTAAATCCCCTAGTGATGTATACACAATAAAGATCATTTATAACTCCATTACTTTACAATTTTGTGTGGATGGGGCCTCTCTAAGCAGACACTTTGCGATCCCTCTAATGCTATGAGATGCTGTTTGCTGACAATGTTCTTAGATGACCAGGGTCCAGGTTTATATACACTTTCATTTACGTTCAGAACATTGTACAAGTATCTGACACATAGAAAGAGGGATGAGACAGATCAGAGATGAGATCCATGAGATGGATATTATACCCAAAGACACAGTCAGCTCTGCTACATCTCTGTTCTATCACACTGTTAGATCTGATGTGCCTCCCTCCCTCTCCCCGGAAGTAAGATCTTATCTGCTTGTAGCTTGTAGCTTGTAACTCTCTGCTGCTGCTGTTTACCGGTAGGAAGTCGGTGTGTATCAGTGTGAGCTTGTCCTGGAATGCAGGGGGGAATGCAGGTTCTGCAGAGAGCAGAGAAGAGCTCAGCTCCACAGCATAAGGCAAGTTAGCTGCCAACCTTAAAGTCAGAAGATGCAGGGTAGGAAACCAGGAGCAACTGAAATTGTGTACAACAGGACTGATAGAGAAAGGTTGGACTTTTATCTGTGAAATGCTATATTTTTGTTAATAACATTGACTTAGAGAATGTGTTGTTTTGTTATCCTAAATATTAAATAAAAATCCATATTATCATGCAATATAATGCAGAGTTAGGCCTAACTCGGATGGTCGCAATCATACGACTAGATCACGGATCCCATATATATCATTGACTCCCAGTCACGGCACAGTGAGCCTCTTTTCTGCAGGAGGAGCACTCACACCTCCCTCCTCCATCTCCCGGCCTCGTACTCGCCCCGGGATCTGGTCCGGGCGAGCACACGGCCGTGTGAATGAGCCCCTAAGAGAATAGTTTGTAAAAACTGGAGCATTCTTCTCCAACATGAAACAATAGGTGCACTTCTCCCAAAACAACCTTTGTTTGTATTTTCTGAAAGCCAGAAATTTAGGAAGTTATGTTGCATGCAATGTAGCGAAAAAAAGACCTCTCTAAACCAATAGCTTTGTGGAACACAAAGGTTTATTTCCCTGCAAACAATGTCAGGCAAAAAAGTCCACTGAATAAATAAATCTGATGAATATTACTCTTACAGGGCCCCCATAATTATCATTCAAACTTTAATTACATGTGACACAGTAGGGGTGATATATTGGGGCAAATTTATCAAGCTTTCTGAAAGTCAGAATATTTGCCCATGGCAACCAATCACAGCTCCCCTTTAAAATATTCATGAGCACTGGTAAAATGAAAGCTGAGCTGTGATTGGTTCCCATTGGCAACTAGAAATATTCTGACTTTCAGACAGCTTGATAAATCTGCCCCATTGTGTGCAGTGCCTCTGTTATAAGACATACGTAGGCCACACAATATCGACATTGTTGTCAGAATAGGTGAAGATGTGCGTAATATAGAAAAATAGAGAACAGGAACCTCCCCTATCCCACCACTACAAGTCGCTTTTGGAGAATAGAGCCATCGGCCGGACATTGGACATCAGCTCGTCTTTACCATGAATCTGAGAAACATCTGCTTTCTACTTAACACAATAAGAACATTAGCATTTGTTTTTTGGGACTTTTTTTGTGGGACATTCATGTTCATGATAGTATACAGTAGGTCTTTCACTGCACTCACCTACCCCATCAGCACCATCATACAGAAGAGGGCCTTTACGGATAGCTTTACGGAGGTACTCTTTTCCGCTAAAGTTGTTGGTGCAGGTGTAACGCATGTCAAGGCCTAATATAGAAATATTTTAGACTACTTTTTTTCTTACCTAATAATGTCTTATGTATTTCTTGATACATCAAACTGATGTTATCCTTGGTGCATTCACTAGTAAAATACATCACTGCACACACAGGGACTGGATCATATGCTCAGATCAACCAATAAATATTGTAACAGCAGGAGGGCCTTCCGCTCATTACAGTAAAAGACTGACATGATTAAAGTAAATTGACTGTAAAATTTTATACAGAAAAACATTGATGCACTGTAAATCTAAAGTTGTACTGAGAAGGTGGTCATGAATTCATTAAGAGTCACCTCATTACCTGCCATATGCTACACTAGAACCTATTTAAACCCTCTTACCGTAGATAAAAGGACACATCTCTATATAAACAAATGAATTCACTTAGTGTTTTTTATAGCGACTGATAACTGCAGAAGCATGAAAGACAGCGGTAGCTGTAGTGCTGCCTTGTATGATATTGTCACAAGACATGACCTTGTAGAATTGAGAGAGACACAACCTTATCTTTCCATAGACAATTAGGTAATGAGCTAATGGAACGTCACAGCAATAAGCAAATGTTTTCCCCTGATGCAAATACCAGGGCATTAGACTGGAAAGCACCATACAGAGACACCGTAGCGTATTTGTTTCAGTAACTGACCCCTGTTGTATTAGGTTTTGTTAATGTACTGTACAGCATTGCTGGGGGCAGGTGGTTCTGTGAATTGTCATATAGACATAGAATGTATATATTAAAATGTCTAGCAATAGACTAAATCACATCTTTAGAACAAAATATTATTTTATCCCACAGAATAAAGCTTTAAGAAGTCATGTCTTTAACCACTTCAAGATGCAGCCAGTTTGTATGTTAAAGAGGACCTGTAACCCGGGAAAAACACCCCCAACAAATTATCTCTCCCTCATCCTGTCCCCAGCCCCTTTATATTTATTGAATTTTTATTAAGATTTTGTTTTATACTTCGTTTTAAACAATCCGACCTCTTATCAAATAAGAGGTTGGATCATCGTACAAGTCTCCTAACAGTCAGCCATATTCATGAGGGGGGCGGCCGACACACCCCTTTCACGCCCCTGATACCCTTTTGGTTGGTATGCCCTATTGTTGCAAACATGCTGGGGGAATTCCTGATTGCCTCTGCATCAGAAAAGATGTTTTGGGCCAAAAGAAATGACTAAAATGCCTTCTGACACATTTATGAAGGCTTCTAGACCATTTTTTGGCAGTTTTCCGACCCATCCAACAAAAGGAGCCTGTTCTTGCAAACAAGGGCGTGGTTTCAGAGAATGGGGGCATGGTTGTATGGAAATTAGACCATGCGCCAAAAAAATCAGAGGTTGCACCAAAATGTGGTGCACAGTTTAGATCAGCTAAAAGCAGGTCTAAAAGTAGAACTAGACAGTCCGGATTCATTATCACAATAATGAATCTGGTGCAATTCAAACTAGTAGTGGCCAGTTCTCCACTGTCGGAGCCTGAGACACATTAATGAACCTCCCCCATTAACTTTTTTTGGGGGTGGATGAGTAGAAAAGCCTCAATTATGTAATTGATTTTTGACATAATTTTTCTGGGTGTTCACCATATAGCCTAATAAATGTCTTATTTTTATTCCATGGGTCAGTACAATTACGTTGATACCATACTTAGATATTTTTTCTTATGTTTTACTACATTACTCCCAATAAAACCTAATACAGTATGGGGAAAAAATCTATTGTTTTTACATCACCATTTACACTGGGGTATCAGCTGTAAGCTACAACGGTTTTATGATACCGGCCCAGCTCCAATTACGAGCATCAGCTCTGCTTCCGAATATATATATATATATATTACCATAGCTAACAGGTGAATACATATTTTTAGCATGATGCAAAGACTCCCGTGTAGTGCAGTGTGTTCAGTCCATGGAATCAGTTCAACGTATGGGTCAATTTCCACAGGCTGCGCACAACCTTGTTCCGCAATCTATTGACTTTAAATTAGGCCCTACCATTTTGCCTGTCAAATTGGGTTTTCTCTATACAATTCAAAATTAGAAACTTGTCCAGTATACTTGGACATCTCCTTTCCCCAACTAGTATCTCTTAATTTCTTCATAAACATCCAGGACAAATAAAAGAGCATATTGAGAATTTAGATGTTTAAAGAATGATCCACAAATTTTATTTTGTAAGGAATATGTGTTCCTTTGACAACACCATACAAATAACACAAACTGTGCAAAACCCATTAGCAAATCCATCACCACAATTTATATACCTCAATCTTATGTAGGACAATGCCACCCATTGTATTGTACACTGATCTCTTGCCGCTAGACTAAATCATCAAAAGAACATGGCAGGTTAAGCGCCATGGCTCTGGGCCCTGGGTCCCCACCACAGCACTACAGTAACAGCAGATGCCTTGAAGTACTGCACTGTGTAAACAGGTCTTGAATGTTCAGCATTCCATGTGGTCTCAAAAACAGGCTGAGAGCAGGTAAGTTTTGCAAAAATCTTTGTTTTTATGTTCAAGCTGCTCCGACCGTGGAAAAACATATTTTTGAAAAAAGCTAATTCAGCTCAAGTGCTTTGGCAGAGCACATAACAGCTTCAGCTTCACATTCTGCTGCACGCAGGAGTGATGTAGCTGAAGGGGGAAGGGTGAGAGGTGACAACTGGTGGGCATTTTAATTTCTGTGGAGCCATAGCCTTGAGGTGCTCTACTAACGCCCCCTAAATCAGTAATGTAAGTAAAGTAACGTAAAAACTTTGGTGTGAAAGGAGCAGCTGGAAATATAAACGGATAATTCTTAACGAAGGCATGTCTACATAACATAGCAGCTAGTCCAGGTAGTTGAATTGTGGTAATGTATTCCTTTAAAATGGAACTATATTTATTGACTTAGGTATAACCACATAAATCCTTCTAAAAGAAAAAAATATATATATAAGCTGAAAACGTCAAATATCAATGGTGTATACGCAATGAAATTGTATTGGGAAAGTGCAGAGAAGGATGCTTACAGTGAAGATAAGAAGAATAATTCCTCCTTGCAGTTGAGTGCGGGCTCTGCTATGCTATAAAGGATTCCTTGTTACTGCACTGCTGAACACACAGAGGGACGGGTAATGGGAGGTAATAGAGGCAAGTCGCTCATCCATAGAGTTTGGCAGCAGCTGGCAATTGCACTGTTGTAAGTTATTTTCCCCTTGGTGCACAGTTTTAAATATTTTCACAGCAACCAAACTGTTGTAAATTATGCATAAAAGTGAGTTACACAGCAATAAACCACATGTAGTCACTTTTAAAAAGGCATGAAACATAGGATTATTGAGCCAGATGAATTACCATGGTTACCATGTTATCTCCATTATAAAACTCATGAAATTTTTGTAAAGTATCAGTGCAGGACAACTTAGCACTGAAAACCTCACTGAAATCTGCTTCAAATCTGAAACACAAACTACATTGGTGACTGTTTGATGCCTATTTTCTTCATACCAATCCAGATCATGTACATTAAAGCCACCATACACATTCAGTGACTTCTCTTATCCACACTGTTATTTCTCCCCCAATCTTACATGTACATAGCTGTCTAGCTGAATGTGGGAGAATTCCACTAATAGACACCACTGGTGGTGGTTTATAAAAAAAAATTGTTAGTTTAGCCCTATAATTTATGGTGGATAAAAGGAGAAATCTCAAAATGTGCTGTGCAGTGTCTAATGAGTATGGTAGTACCCCACATGTGGATGTTTGTCTGGTGTATCAGCACACAGTGGGATGCAGAAGGGGAGGAGCACCATTAAGCTTTTGTAGGCGGATTCTGAAGGAATTGTTTAATGAAACATTTAAAAAGTTACCAAAGAATTTATCAAGAGATGCAATGAACATTTTGGCACCACAAGTGTTTCACTGTACTTAATTCATATTTTCCAAGCAACTTTACTTTGGCCCCAAAAGATTTATTGGTTAAAAAGGAAAATGCCTTTCATTGTTTATTACGCTATTTGCCCTGAATATGGAAATAACTCACATGTGATCAGTAAGTGCTGTAGGGGTACAGAGTGGGGTTCAGGAGGCAAGGTACACCAGGTGTACCCTTGTAGTAAATTTCCGTTAAACATCCTAAAACCCCAATATTTCATGGGCATCCAGAAGTTCAGAAATCCATTTTCCTCCTCCCTTTGGACCTATTATTCCTGGGATAGGTTATCTCAATTAAAAAGGTTAGAAACTGAGTTGATGTACATCTTGAGGCACTAGTGCAAAAGATTCTAGGATATTTCAATTCAAAAGATCATGTATGATACGAAATGGAATGCTGGGCACCAATTAGCATTATGAGCCTTGAATTTTACTTAGATAAATATAATGGTTATTCTAGTTATCTAGTTGTATCTGTAATTTTCAATTCATTTCAAACCAAACAAATTAGTTTGAATAGTTATTTCTCTTGCAGTTCGAGGGTCAACTGATAGGGTCTAAGTTTATTCCCTCCATGCCCAATTTCTATATGCTTGAATGGTAATAGCATGAAGCTGTTACTTTATAGTAATCATGTAGGATTATTTTTCATTACATTTAGCCTTTTGATATTGGAGGAACTTCACTAGTACATGAACTCGGCTTATCTTCAGAGTGGTAAATTAATCCAACAGGCATCTGTGATGTATAAATGTACATGCATGGCCATCTCTACTTCTACTGTAGGCATTGTCGAGAAAGCCCTGCACCTGAGACTGTTGAGTACTCACTAGTGATGAATGATGCATGTGCAGCATTACTATATGCAGCACTTCTTCTACAACCCTCTTTTTCCAGGATACACATCATTTTAGCATGGTGGCCAACAAACAATTGTTGCTGCACCTATTCTAGCTGGTACAGCGTGGCAAAGTGGCTATACTCATGCATTTTCCAAGTGGGAAAAAATTGTGGACCCGTAAGGCTACAAATATGCAACATTCAGCCTGTAATGTTTGTGTTGTTTTACCTCCAAAATCTCACCCCCTTAGAAAGTGGAAGGCTATATGGAAGGAGAAATAGCAAGATCTAAACACGCAGACTGGATAGACCTCTTATTTTTTTGCTGCTATCACATTTCTTTAAAGGTGCTTCATTACCCACATACATGAAAACGATACAGAAATATCTCATAATAATATATGATTTAAAGGAAATGTCATATGAGTATATACTATTGAATTACATGAATAGACATTTTATACAAGGAATGGTAAAACCTAATGGAAGCAGGTAGCTCTTTTATATCTCTTATTAACAGCATTGACAGATGGGCAGTGAGACTATTATTTTTTTTCCACTGGCTTCTAGATGTGTCCCTGCATTTACTGTAATTGTAAAATGATAGGGTACAAGCATATAGCAATGCATAGACTGTAAAATCTCAATGGAAGCCTGTCCAAAGATTTCATGTCAATGAGAATTATTTAAAAAAAAAGTGTTTTGAAAAATTAGCCACTAAAATCTATTGACCAAGTAGGAAAAAGTCTTCATTTACAAGAAGAATCTGACAGAATCCATGTATTAGTATGTCCCCATGTGGCATTTGGAAGGAGGTTTCATTATCACACCAAGTCACAAAAGCACCAAACACTGAGTCACTAATCCAACACTAGCTGCTCGATATTTTCTTGATGAATTCTCACTTTCTGTATGCATAAAATCAAAACCAAGCTGTCTGGAAATTGATTTTGTTCAAAGAAATATGCTTTAAGCACTGAAGCTAATTACAATTTTTGATTAAAACATAAACACAGCGCAGGGATCTAAGAAAAGAAGTCAGACATACAAATTCCCAAATTTTACAAATTTACATCTACTTGCAAGACTAAGGAAAAGCCAAGGAATTTAGCTTATGGACATATATATACACACCCATATACATACATATTTATATTTATTTTATGTATATATTCTATTAGTATATTAAAGATATTTGTACAATATACATAAGGATTATATTTTTACATATGAAATAAAAATTAGCTGATGAATAAAGAAACATATCCACATCTATCTAGTTTTCCAGCTAGCTGGTCTTATTATTAAATAATTCATTAGCTGGAAAATATAGCTTCTTGGTTATTTGTATTGTGTAACTTGCCCTGTTCCATTCCACATTGAATAAATTCAACAATATAAATTGTTGTAAATGCTAAACAATTTTAATTAGTTAATATTACTCATTAAAAAGACTTTTCTTACCTTTGAAATGAAGGGTCACTTGAGAGTCACCTAAGTAGCTGCAAAGTGCCACCCTTATTTTCCTCTTCTGCCTTTGGAATAGGCTCAGTTTGTCGGACCTATTGGAAGTTATATACAGAGATATCATTGGCAGCACTTGGAATCACATAGCAAATACCTGCATGATCTCTTTATTCCATCTCCGTTAGGGTTACTGAACTATCCCATTGCAAACACTTTTGTGTTTTCCATAAAGCATGCACTGTGTAAACATAGATCTAGTATGCTTTAATGAGACAAATGTAACAGCACTTAGCATAAGCCTACAAGTCCTCCTAAAAACATAGCAAAGTTGCTTTACTCCATTTTGTATAGGGCATGAAATCTTTTGCAATGTGATGCCTCAACCAGAAGAAAGCCTGGAATGTTGTCCGATCACAGTCAGCTATTGTATTACACGTGACATCAGAAAATATGTTGTTCTTTAGAACTGTTAATCTACAAATGCATTCTTCATTATCACACAACAAACCATCTTGTCCACAGGAAACAGCAACGTTAATGACCTGTGTGAAAATATATTTACTTGAGTGAGACTGACAATGACTAAATTACCAAAAGCGTTGTAGTGTGGAATCTTTAATAAGCTTAAGAGGTTAGATGGCCAGCACTAGCACATAAGAGCAGTATGGAGACACATTTTGCTTCTTAGTTTTATCAATTACTTAGTAAACAGACTCTTTAGTTAGGGTCATTAGGTTTCTTCTTCAGATAGAAGACTATTTTCAAGTCATCAAAAAAAACATTGTTTTGCTGTTTTGATTGCAAATAATTATAACGCTTCAATTAATCAGACAGATAAACATTGGAGTCATTTGTATAGGCAGAAATTTCATTTCTTTGACAAGGGATGATAAATATTAATATAGCACATGCTGTAAACAATTAAGACAATTATATTCATTGAGGTGTTTATTTTAGAAAAAGCACCTGACGACTTCTAATTGAAAAAGCATATGAAGTAAAGTACAGACAGTTCTTGGGTTATGTACGTAGGATCTTGAGGTTTGTACTTAGGAAAGATCTGTCAGCCCAATAAAACAATATAGCTCCACATACTAAAAGAAGAATCTCCTGATCCCCCCACCACTTATCACACTGATAAATTTCTAGCTTTATCAGAACATACTGAAAAGCTGATAAACACTGAGGTCCATAGCAGTCTGAATGACGGACCTAGCTTCAAGTGGTCCGACATATTCATGAGGGGATGATCTAAGACAGTCTGAGAAGGCGGGGACTGCAGCATCAAGCCTTGCAGTCACTTCCGACATCTGGTGTGGAGAAGCTGAAGAGAGAGGAGTGCCTAGGACCGCCCCTTCAGGAATATGCCAAAATACTGGAAGCTAGGTCCATCGACTAAGGCTATGTACCTCAGGGTTTCGCAGCTTTTCTGTGTGTTCCGATATAGCTATAAATTCAACAGTGCGATAACTGGGGGAGGGTTTGGAGATTCTTCCTTTAGTATGAGCAGCAGATTTTATAATTGAGCTGACAGGTCCTCTTTAAGTTGAATTTCTATGTTAGTCGGTACAGGTATATTTTATAATTGTAACTCCAGACAAAAATTTTTCAGCCCTGTGACCGATGTTATAGGAACAAGGATTATCAATAAAGCTTCATTACAGACACCATACAGCTGATCATTGCAGCCTGGGACTAAAGTAAAGCATCCAAAGAACTTCACCAGAGGTCACATTGGTCAGAGAGGTCCATCTGTACCCAGGGGTTGTCTTTAACCCATGATGCTCCCTCCACCTTGCTTCACAGTTTATATGCAGTTCTTGTGGTCTTCAGTTTTCTCTATCCTTAAAACAATGTTGTGCATTTGCAATAAAGGGTTGCATTCTGGGACATCCATGTGGTTTTCATGGCGCATCTGAAGTACTCTGGGCAATTTTTTTCAGTCTACAGTAGGTCTTGGGTAGGGTTCTTTCTCACCCCTTTCAGGATTTCCTGTTTTGCATTGTGATTCAGGACTGGCTTCAATTTTAGATGGCCATAATTTTAATCAGTAATTATTTCAGTATAATATGCTTGAGACGAATTGTTAAAGTTTATGACTTCCATGCCATTGGTCTAGAGATAGAATCCTGTCATTCACAAGGGATGATAAAAACGCATATTAAATATTTAAAGAGTCTATAAATAGAGAGGGCCACCCCCTGACATAAGATGGGGAGTCTCACTGTAAAGTCCTCTAATGGGATGGCCTCGCAAGGCTTTCCTCCTGGCGTGGGTTTCTGCTGAGCCAAAGCAATCTCAACCAACCCTACATCTACACAAAGTAGAGAGAAGCAGTGAGTAGGTCATTTGTTTAATTATAGATTAATGTATACCTAAGCCTTAGTATTGTATTTTTGTTTCTAAAATACATCTTCCTAGATTTTTAAAAGTTGCTTGCAGTTATCCATGGTTAAGACCTGGGGGTGAGGCAGCTCTGTGAGCATCTGACCTCGGGATACAGTTGAACCCAGCACATGGTGTCAAAGACTCCCTGCAATTCTTCATTCTGAACTGTGCTAGTTCACTCTATTGTGCAGTGAAATGGGGTTGCAGGAGCACTAAAAAAGAGGACAGAACTTAACAATGGGACCTAACCTAAAAACTTTATTTTAGTAATAAGTAATTTAACTGCAGAGGCTACTGGGGTGTGGAGTAGCCTCAGCTCCCGATGCCTGGCCAGGCTAGCACACCCCCCAGTAACATCTGCAGTTAATTTACAAATTACTAAAATAACGTTTTTAACAAGTTAATTTAGGTTCCAGGATTATTATATTACAGATTAGGGCAGAGGCAGGCAGGAAGAATCTACTTTAAACTGCATAGATGAAAAGAAGTGCTGTAGCTCACCTGATGTTGGCTCTGTGCGTTGCAACGTCACGAATTCCACCTGGACCAGGTGCGTTAAACTTGAAGAAATCGTGGTAATGAATCCAGTGTCCAAACTTGAAGGTATTTTAAAAAAGTTTTTTGTAACCATGATAACACACAACAACGCAACATCCAGACATACATGAAATGTAATACAGAAGGAGTGGTCTATATAATTGAATGCATAGAATGCAATAAAAAGTATGTAGTGGCTACAACCAGGAAACTGAAAACTAGATTTCTAGAACATCTAGGAAATATGAAAAACAGAGACATTTTTCAAAATAACAAAACAATATCTAAACATTTCATTTCACATCACAAAGGCAAAACAGAAACATGCAAAGTGTATGCTATTGAAAAAATACAGATGGGTAGAAGAAGAGGTGATGTGCAGAAGAAGCCTTTTGGATCTTTCATCTACAAACCAGACAACCACAGGGTCTTAATTACAAAAATTAATTAATGTTTCACTATAGAAAATGAAACACATCATATATATAATATTAATAACCAAGATCTGTGTTATCTCCCCTTTTCTTTCTTTTCCCACATTTTTGGGCTGCATCGCCACTGACCATCTGTGTTGACTCCTCAAAGTTACTCAGCACCTGACAGATATCAGACATCCACGTCCACTCCTCATTGTAGACTTGAGGAAGCTGACTGACCTGACTACCAGTTCTGGTGGAAGTTGACATCTGGCAGTCTACAATCGCTCTGCGCTGCTGGTAAACTCTGGATAACATGGTTAATGTTGAATTCCACCTCGTGGACACATCACACAACAGTCGGTGAGCAGGCAGTTGGAGGCGGCGCTGCGCTGCCCTGAGAGTGGCAGCATCTGTTCTGGACACACTGAAATGCGCACAGATGCAGCACACCTTCGTGAGCAGAAGGGGTATGTATTGAGGAAACGCTGAACTATTAGATTTAACACATGGGCCAGGCATGGTACATGTGTCAGTCTGTCGAGTTGCAGAGCCGCCACCAGGTTACGGCCGTTGTCACACACAACCATGCCTGGCTTCAGGTTCAGCGGTGCCAGCCACAGATCAGTCTGCGCCGTGATGCCCTGTAATAGCTCTTGGGCGGTGCGCCTTTTATCGCCTAGGCTCAGCAGTTTGGGCACCGCCTGCTGTCGCTTAGCGACGGCACTGCTGCTGTGCCTAGAGCTACCGACTGATGGCGCCATGCCCACGGATGGTCATTCGGAGGAGGAGGTGGAGGAGGGTTGGGAGGAGGTGGCATAGTAGGCCTGAGAGACCTGGACCGAGGTAGGCCCCGCAATCCTCAGCGTCGGCAGTATATGACCAGCCCCAGGGTCAGACTTGGTCCCAGCCTCCACCAAGTTAACCCAATGTGCCGTCAGCGATATATGGTGGCCCTACCCGGCAGCACTCGTCCACGTATCCGTGGTCAGGTGGACCTTGTCAGAAACGGCGTTGGTCAGGGCACGAATGATGTTGTCTGACACATGCTGGTACAGGGCTGGGACGGCACATCGGGAAAAGTAGTGGCGGCTGGGGACCGAATACCGAGGGGCGGCCGCCGCCATGAGGTTTCGAAAGGCCTCGGTCTCTAACAGCCTATAGGGCAGCATTTCCAGGCTAAGCAGTTTGGAGATGTGGACGTTGAGGGCATGGGTGTGTGGGTGGGTTGCACTATACTTCCTTTTGTGCTCCAGCGTCTGGGGTATGGAGAGCTGAACGCTGGTGGATGCTGTGGAGGATCGTGGAGGCGAAGATGGGGTTTTTGCACGGGAGGTGTTTGGGCTGGGGTCCTGGGCAGGGGGCTGACTAGCAGATGACACAGGGGAAGGAGCAGTGGTGTGCCCGGCCGGAGGTGAACCGGCTTGGTGCCATTGAGTGGGGTGTTTAGCATTCATATGCCTGCGCATACTGGTGGTAGTTAGGCTAGTAGTGGTGGAACCCCTGCTGATCCTGGTTTGGCACAGGTTGCACACCACAGTCCGTCGGTCATCCGGTGTTTCTTTAAAGAACCTCCAGACTTCTGAAAATCTATGAATACCAATAGCCGTACCCACTTCTTTTAGTAACAGATCCTTATGTTAATCAAACAATAAATACCAACACACAACATACAAGACCAAAAAATCGTACTTAAAGTACCAAAATGTAATTCTGAATGCAAATCTTTATTAATAGGAAATCAAATATTAGCCATTAAAAACATACACGTTAAAACCACGCAAACAAACAACATGGTGGTGGTCAGTCCATTATCCATAGTACACAATAACACGTCATATAGACATACAAAATGGATCAATAAATGTAGATATAGGGGCTAAGCTGAGCACCAAGACTGTAAAGTCCATGCAAGGAATATCACAAATGTATATAAAAAGTACCTGTGCCACAAGTTAAATAAGCCCCAGACCACCACCACAGCACCCCGACGCACGTTTCGCCGTCGCTTCCTCAAGGGGGTGTGCTGTGGCAGGGCGGGGGGAGGATATATATGCCGTCACACTCATAACCAGCTGATCTTTGTAAACCAATAGTAAAGCGTCTTACCCAAGATTTGTAAAGTGGGCAGGTGTCTGTCTTCCGGTCGCGCGCTTGTCGACCGGAGCGATGCGCCACTAACATACACCTGCCCAATTTACAAATCTTGGGTAAGACGCTTTACTATTGGTTTACAAAGATCAGCTGGTTATGAGTGTGACGGCATATATATCCTCCCCCCGCCCTGCCACAGCACACCCCCTTGAGGAAGCGACGGCGAAACGTGCGTTGGGGTGCTGTGGTGGTGGTCTGGGGCTTATTTAACTTGTGGCACAGGTACTTTTTATATACATTTGTGATATTCCTTGCATGGACTTTACAGTCTTGGTGCTCAGCTTAGCCCCTATATCTACATTTATTGATCCATTTTGTATGTCTATATGACGTGTTATTGTGTACTATGGATAATGGACTGACCACCACGTTTGTTTGCGTGGTTTTAACGTGTATGTTTTTAATGGCTAATATTTGATTTCCTATTAATAAAGATTTGCATTCGGAATTACATTTTGGTACTTTAAGTACGATTTTTTGGTCTTGTATGTTGTGTGTTGGTATTTATTCTGAAAATCTAGCCCTCGCCACGGGAGCTTGACTACGTGAAACATTTGGCGCTGATGCACCAGCTCTGGCCCTGCCTCTCCGTCTGGCCCCACCACTGCCTCTTCCAACCTGTTCTGGTATAGGACTCGCCTCCGTCTCAGAAGCACTGTGTTCACCCGGCCTATCAACCCAGCTTGGGTCTGTCACCTCATCATCCTTCGATACCTCAGTCTGCTCCCCCCTCGGACTTCGTGCCCTGACAACAACTTCACCACTGTCTGACAACCGTGTCTCCTCATCGTCCGACACCTCTTTACACACTTCTTCCACTACGTCAATAATGTCATCATCGCCCACAGACTGCGACCGAAGGGAAAACCTGGGCATCGGAAAATAGCTCAGCAGCAACCGGACAAGTGGTTTGTGACTGTGGGAAGGGTCCAGAAAACAGTTCCTCAGAGTATGCCGGTTCAAATGCCAAATTTTGCTGGGAGGGGGCAGACTGGGGGGAAGGAGGCTGAGGTGTAGGAGTGCTGATTTCGGTGACATGGGTGGACTGCGTGGAAGACTGACTGGTGGACAAATGGCTAGAAGCATTGTCCGCAATCCACGACATCACCTGTTCGCACTGTTCTGGCCTCAACAGTGCTCTACCACGAGTCCCAGTGACTTGAGACATGAACCTAGGGAGTGTAGCTCTGCGGCGTTCCCCTGCTCCCTTATCAGCAGGTGGTGTCTCACCCCGCCCGGGACCACGGCCTCTGACCCCTGCAGTAGTTGGACGCCCATGTCCATGCCCTCGTCCTCTATCCCTAGCCCTCGGGTTAAACATTTTCAAAATTAAAGTGTAAACTGTTTTTTTGTGTGTTTTTTTTTTTTTTTTTAAACAAAACGATGCTATCCTATTGCTATGGCTAGTTTCTAACCTAGACTGACAGCACACAACTGGATTTTGTGCTGTGCCTGATGACTTTGGTTTATAAAAGTACATAAACGTAAAAAAAAATAAATCAGCAGACTGTGCCTAATTCAAATCAAACCCCTAATAAATTGTCCCACTTCGGTGGTTGAGGTGGATATGTGTGTCACTAAACACAACGGTCGCAAGTCTCCCTGCAAATTCCTCACAATATGGTACTAGCTGCACTACTAGTGTCAGCAAGCCCAGCCACAAGCAAATAAAAAAATATATATAACGTTATTGTAGCCCTAAGAAGGACTGTTGGGTTCTTGTAGAATCACTCCTGCCTAACACTATTCTAATAGAACACCCTAACGCTTTCCCTGACCAGCAGCAGCTCTCTCCCTAACGGCATCCAGACAGAGAATGATCCGAGCAGCGCGGGCAGAGGCTAGTCTATTCCAGGGTCACCTGATCAGGCCAGCCAACCACTGCTATCGACGTGTAAGGGTACCACGTCATGCTGGGTGGAGTGCAGAGTCTCCTGGCTTGTGATTGGCTCTGTTTCTGGCCGCCAAAAAGCAAAACGGCGGGAGATGCCATTTTCTCGAGCTGGCGAAATACTCGTCCGAGCAACGAGCAGGTTCGAGTACGCTAATGCTCGAACGAGTATCAAGCTCGGACGAGTGTGTTCGCTCATCTCTAATAATAATGTACACCTCACAAAAATATAACTACCATAATACTAACATATGTACAAGAATATAACTACCATAATACTACCCCCATGTGCAAAATTATAACTACTATAATACTGACCTAATGTACAAGAATATAACTACTATAATACTGCCCCCTATGTACAAGAATATAACTACTATAATACTGCCCCCTATGTACAAGAATATAACTACTATAATACTGCCCCCTATGTTCAAGAATATAACTACTATAATACTGCCCCCTATGTACAAGAATATAACTACTATAATACTGCCCCCTATGTACAAGAATATAACTACTATAATACTGCCCCCTATGTACAAGAATATAACTACTATAATACTGCCCCCTATGTACAAGAATATAACTACTATAATACTGCCCCCTATGTACAAGAATATAACTACTATAATACTGCCCCCTATGTACAAGAATATAACTACTATAATACTGCCCCCTATGTACAAGAATATAACTACTGAAATACTGCTGCTATGTTCAACAATATATCTACTATGATACTGTCCATACGTACAAGAATATAACTACTATAATACTGCCCCCATGTACAAGAATATTACTAATCTAATACTGCTTCTATGTACAAGAATATAACTAGTATAATACTCCCCCTATGTATAAGAATATAACTACTATGAAACTGCCCCTATGTATTAAAATATAACTATACAACTTTAATACAACTCCTATGTACAAGAGTATAACTGCTACAATACTACCCCCTATAAATGCACTGCCCAATAACGGGTAGCTCCAGTGCTATGTTGGGTCCGCCAGGCAACGTTGAGGTGTCACCAGATGTTGTTGCCCTCTGGAAGGGATGCTGACATCAGGTGTGAAGAGACACTGGGGCACATTTACTAAAAACAGTGCAAACTGCACTAAATTTAGTTTGCGTATGTAGTGTGCAGGGTGCACCAGATTCAGGATTTCTGGCGCCTGTTCTTCATGAATCTGGCTCTTCCCTGCACTGCCCCGACAGAGTGCACCAACTTTTTTTGGTTCACCTTTAACATAGGACTTGCGACTTTGCATGTTAATTCTGGCATACGGTCCGACTGAGCACCAGAAGGCCCTTTATTTTGTTCCACATGATACCTAGTGCAGGTGCGCTACAAAACGGTTGCACTGGTCTATTGAATTACTAGTTAACCCTTTCCCTGCTGTGGTTACTGAGTTCTACTTGTCTTCAGCGGTGGATACCTCCACCTTCTCTATTGGGGTCCTTGGTTTATCTCATAATGATCTGTATTCTGGTGGTTCAGTGTTCTGTATAATCAGTTCTTCCTGCATAGTCTGTAAAAGATTAGGTGCGGTAGGTATGATGTAATCACAGATAAAACTCTCTACCCTACAAAAGAGGTTTTTGGACTTATAAAAAAAATGCTCCTGCAACTTTTTGACATTATTTTTGTCACAGTTAATATAAAAAAAATCTCAATTCAGAAGAACAAGTCATCACTGCAGGACCAGAGTGTAACAATGACAATTTTTGGTCAGATACCATGGCCCAAGCACGATGCAGTGGACGGTAATCCTTGCATCATATATTGTAGAAATCCAATAGTACAGCCATCGTAATAGTGCCCATCTGGTAGCAGTACCAAAGGGGGAGAAATCTGATTATTTTCCTTGGATCACATCACTTACTGGTGGCGTTTAATCCATGGATACTACAGTACTCAGAAGCATACCAAGTACAGAGTATAAATTTCAGAGAGCTCATGTTGCCACTCTGTAATAAACAAGGGTCTCTTATTAGGCTACTGTATTTAGTTGAAAATAGCTTCTTCCAATTTAGTGGACGCTTCAAAATCAGTTTCTATAACAAAGTGTCATTTGTCATATTTTTTTAGGAAACGAAAATGGAAATAATTTCCATCTATAGCAAGACACCTGACCCATGATAAAGCCTTATTGACAGTATTCCAGTATTGTTTCACATGAGTTTTTCTGATGAAAAGTGTCACCGGCTATCCATTCAGTTAAAGGGCTTGTCCAGCCAGATACAAGGTTTTTGCAAAGCGTTTTAAACTGATATTGATAAATCTTACACCAAAAAAAGCAGTCATCTAGGGTTGATATTGAGACATCCTAAATGTATTATGATAGCAGCCAATGTTTCAATATTGGTGCCGGCTCACTGCTCCTCAGGGTTTTCTTTTACACAGAAAATTATTCCCCCACAATGTGACTCACGAGGTGCTCAAGGGGCCGTGCAATAGCTCCTTATTCATGTGCTTTATTTATAAAGAAAACTGAGAAATTGCTTGTAAAAAGAAAACGTATATCTTGAAAGCTAATAAGGAGTTTTACAAAGATAACATTCTATGGTGGTAAGAATGGCTTTAACAAAGCAAATAAAAAGTAATGGTTCTGATTACTTGTACCAGAACAAGCCTCCGACAAGGAAAGATGGAAACACCATAAATGGTACCATAAAGGCGGATGACATACAAGATAGTTTCCACAGGTTTGTACTTTTATGTAGTTATGTTCTGAGGTAGCGCTTTCAATAGTAGATTCCTGGCAGTGATCAACATCTTGCCTCCAGTCGTTACAGCCAGTATACCGCTGGTGAATAGCAGACATTAAATCTAAGACACATAATGGCTATTTTGCACCCTGTTATCTATATTATGATGGGACTATTGCCTTCCGAAACAGTTAAAGGTAACCTACCACCACAAATCTACCTATAAAGGTGGTAGGTGGATCAATGGGAGGTGAGGATAGCCCTTTTAAGGGCTAATCCTCACTTCCCCACTAGAGATGAGCGAGCACTAAAATGCTCGGGTGCTCGTTATTCGAGACGAACTTTTCCAGATGCTCGAGTGCTCGTCTCGAATAACGAGCCCCATTGAAGTCAATGGGAGACTCGAGCATTTTTCAAAGGGACCATGGTTCGGGAATAAAATGTGTTAATTAACTGAAAAAGAATGTCTTCTGATAAGTTAGCAGATGTATGCAAACATCTGCAATCTATTCTTCACTGTTCTGCGCGTATATTATCTCCCGACAAGTTAGCAGATGTGAAGAACAGTGAAGAATAGAATAAAAACAGTGAACACAGGATCATTTAAGTGAAAAACACAGTGAAGAATAGATTGCAGATGTTCGGCACATCTGCTTACTTGTCGGGAGATACGCTGTCCCGGGATCCGCTCCTCTTCTTCGACTGAAGTCTCCCCGATCTCTCTGTCTCTCTGCCCTTCCCGATGTCTCCGTGCCTGCCGCTGCCCGATGTCTCCGTGCCTGCCGCTGCCTGATGTCTCCGTGCCTGCCGCTGCCCGATGTCTCCGTGCCTGCCGCTGCCCCAGTGTCTCCGTGCCTGCCGCTGCCCGATGTCTCTGTGCCTGCCGCTGCCCGATGTCTCCGTGCCTGCCGCTGCCCGATGTCTCCGTGCCTGCCGCTGCCCGATGTCTCCGTGCCTGCCGCTGCCCGATGTCTCCGTGCCTGCCGCTGCCCCAGTGTCTCCGTGCCTGCCGCTGCCCGATGTCTCCGTGCCTGCTGCTGCCTGATGTCTCCGTGCCTGCCGCTGCCCGATGTCTCCGTGCCTGCCGCTGCCCGATGTCTCTCTGCTGCTCCCCGGTGTCTCTGTGCTGCTCCCTGGTGTCTCTGTCCTGCTCACTGTGTTCTTCAATGTGTTCTTCACATGCTATTTTGTTTGCACCGTTCTGCGCGTATCTCCCGACAAGTAAGCAGATGTGCCGAACATCTGTAATCTATTCTTCACTGTGTTTTTCACTGTGTTTTTCACTTAAATGATCCTGTGTTCACTGTTTTTATTCTATTCTTCATTGTTCTTCACTGTGTTTTTTAAATTAAATGCTCGATCTCGAGCAGGGGAAATACTCGTCCGAGCAACGTGCCGTTTTGAGTACCTTAATACTCGAACGAGCATCAAGCTCGGACGAGTATACTCGCTCATCTCTAGTCCCCACAGTTTTTTGTTAACTTTTATTAAACTTGTATGCAAATTTACTTATGCGGCTACTGGGGCGTGGAGTAGCCGCATCTGAGGTTACACGAGGCGGCTACTCCACGCCCCGGTAGCCTCTTTTCCCCTCCAACTCACCATCTTCGGCGCGCAGCTACACGGAGCTGTGCGCCGAAGATGGTGAGAAGGAGGGGAAAAGAGGCTACCGTCACAAATACCCACAAACTGGCAACCTGCAGATCAAGACTGGAGAAAAAACATTTGCTTTAAAGAATGTAAATCTAATTTATTTATCATTTCATCATGTAATACAGTACATTCTTCTATGTATTTTTTTATATATGTAAGTGATGTTTCAGTGACTGTTAATGGTTCAGTTCAGTTATCCAGACACCGCCATAACCTTTAGTACTGCGTTCAGGATGGACTATCAGGCCAAGGTCCCCCCTAGAAAGTAAGTAGTCCTTTGTATAGGTGCAGGAAACTTTTTCTCTCTTATGAATGAATGCATGCCTGTCTGTCTTGTCTCAATTTTTTATATAGTTGAGGTTTCAATACCCTGTGAATATGGCTTAAAAGGTTCCAAAATAAACCTCTTCACTAAATGTATATACCCGTATATATCAACTCCTACTTATAGACAAAACATAGTCACAGTTCTGCAGCACGGTCACTGCACAAGCCACACTGCTTCCACCGTAGCTCTGCCGATGCATACTGCGGAGAGGGGCTGATTGTTGGTGGAACCAGTTGTCAGACCCCAATGAGCTGATATTGATAACCTATCCTAAGAACAGGTCATACTAAATCATTTAATGCTAAGCAAAACCTTAACATTTTTTCATCATTTAGGGCACCATTTTAACCAATGGGATAACTTTTCACTACCAAATATAAATCTTGCAGTCGGTTCCAGTTGATGAGAATGTGGTTCATAGAAAGGCAATTATTTCTGTCATATAATGACATCTATTTAGATGTGTGTACATATAGGAGTCAGCCTGATAACCCTTTGGAATTCTTAATGAGAATTATAAATCAAATACAATACAACATTCATAATCCACGAAAGAGTTATAAAAGTAATTAGATCTTAGGACAGCTAAATCTCTTATGATATTTACTTTGATACACAGAGACAGAGATCACAGGACATTTGCAATCAATACAGGGGCTTACTGTGCACACATAAAACTGTATATTGATTTCAAAACCCTTCTGTGTGTTGTGACTACATGAAAATGTACCTATTCATTTCTTTTTATAACAATCTTACTGGCTCTGGATAGTATTATAGAATTTCTTGCTTTCTTTCTTGAAGTTTCATGAGCAGTACGGTGGCTCAGTGGTTAGCAAAATACCCTTGCAGCACTGGGGTCCTTAGTTCAAGTCTCACCCAACATCTGCAAAGAGTTTGTATGTTCTCTCCGTCTTTGCATGGGTTTCCTCCCACAATCCAAAACATACTGCGGAATCTGTAGGCGCTATATAAATAATGAATTATTATTATTATTATTATTATTATTATTATTATTATTGAAGCATTGTTTAGGACTGTTTTTTTATTATGGGCCACAATGCAAGCATGCTATTACCTTTTACACGTAATGTCTTATTCGTATGAGGGCTTGTTTTCTGTGTAGTACATAGAATTTATCCAAGATTTATAAGGGAGACAGGTTCAGTAGTTCAGAGAACCACAAGCCTTATACTATTTGAATGATGAGATTCTCATCTTTAATCTGATATTAGAAGCATACGAATAAAGCCCAATATATGGGCATCTGGAATGATGTAACCCCAGCTTGATTCATCTCATTTAAAGTTTATTCAGACTAAGAGTCTGGTATCAAATTGATGATGAGAATCTCATCTTTCAAATCTGGCTACAGGACCTGAAATATAGACATTACTTTACCTGCAGCTTGCACTGCCCATATTTCCAGTCCTGTATCTCATAGAACAAAAAAACCTGTAGTTTACTCTGTCAAAATATGAACGTTTTTTGTGAGGGTGCTGCTAATTAATTGGGGTAGTTAAAATGTTAGAGCTCAACTTGTTCTTGGCAGATGGGTTTAACTGGGACTCTACAATAAACAAACTGAAATTGAGGTAAGTGGGTTTCAGTGATATAATCCTAATTAAAACCATTATTGGACAAATAAATCCAAAACACACATCTAAAATGGACATGAACTTACACAACGGGATTGATTTACTAAGGGTCCGAATCGCTCATTTTCGTCATGTTTCCCAAATTTTCCGATTTACGCCAAATTTGCCTGGGATTTTGGCGCACGCGATTGGATTGTGGCGCATCGGTGCCAGCTTTCATGCGACAGAAATCGGGGAGCATGGCCGTCGGAAAACCCGACAGATTCGGAAAAACCGCAGAATTTAAAAAAATATATGTGTCGCAAGAATAGCACTCACATACACCAAGATGGAGAAGGTGAACTCCGGCTGACTTCAGCGCAGCAGCGACACCTAGTGGGCATCGGGCGCACGACCTTAGTGAATGTCGGCAGAACCCGAATCAGCATCGGAGAATGCGCCGCTGGATCGCGACTGGACCAGGTAAGTCAATCTGCCCCAGTCTCTCTGTTTTTCTGTAAGGTTCCTCCAGATATTTGGGGTACCTCCCTATAAAATTTACCTATTGAGAATTCAAATCTAACATTGGGTGGTGACGTATGTAAAAGGCTGCTGGCTGTGCTAATGCAATCTAAGCAACATAAATAAAAGTAGCGATTGAGCAGATTGCGTAAGGGAATAGCTTATATAAAACATTATAAATTGGCTGCTGTTGAAGATTTCATTCACTTTCCAGTTGTAATAACTAATATGAAATTAACAGAGCTATTTAACTGTGCACACTGGCCATTATTTCCATGAGCTAAAATATTTTTAATTTCTGCATGACTTTGGTGCTGACAGCAATTACACAGTTCACGCGTTGTTTCATTTTGTTTATCTTGTAATGCGGAGTGCACTCATTAGAACATAATTTCTTGACCTTAATGCTCACTTGAACAAGTACATATGATTACACTAAAATAGTTATAGCAAAATGTAGTGCACAACATGGAATGCAGTTCTTTTAGCCAAAAAACAGTCCCATTAGGATAAGTCGCTGTAGATTTAGACATCTTTCAGATACTTTATGATAGACTATGTCATACGTAATTGCAACGTGATATACAGTATAAGTAAACATCAGAACTGGCCTCAGTTTTTAATGCCTCCTATTTATTATTAGGTTAACAGCATACATATCCCTTTAAAGTGTATACTGTTATGGGTGATATGGTCCAAGTACATATTTTTCTTCCACCAATTGGCTCTTGTTGGCTGCCCCAGACATGAAACTATATAAAGGATTGCAAGCAAAAGACTCCAGTACTACAACTCAGCTCCCATTCACCTGCATAAATGTATACTTCACATAATGCACTGGATAACCTATAAGCCCCTACCAAACCAGTTAGAAATATTAAGGCTTAATGCACACAAACATGTGTCTGCCATGCCATAGACCAGTGGCCACACATTGGCTCACACCCGTCCTTCTCCATAGAAAATATTAACTGCACAGCCGTAGATATGGCCAAAGATAGTGCAGGTTCTATCTTTCTGTGGCCACGGCTCGGATAGGTGATCGCTTATTGCGCTCACCATAGCGAGCTAGTGCATCATAGCTGTCTGTACATACGCCCCCCCGACGGTCGTGTGCATAGGGCCTGACTCCCAACATCCTCGAACCAATACACCTGTGGATAGACTGCTGCAGATAAGCAATGAGGCCAAAGTACCACCTGCATCACAGAGGAGATGACTAGTAAGCAGGGGCGTAACAAGGATAGACAGGGCTCCATAGCAGACTTCTGAATTGGCCCCCCTTTGCATATTACACTCACATATAAACACATACATTTATCTACCTATATACATAAACATACAGTTCATATACACATTTATACACTCAATCACATCACATATACACTGTTATAAATGGTATAATTTTATAATGATGAAAACTACAATTTTTTGAGATTTTATATATTTTTAAAAATATTTTTTTACTTAAAAGGCATGGAAGCTAAGACTGTTACAATTTACTTTAATAATGTTGAAAGAATGGTGAGCTAAATATTGTGTTTAAAACAGGAAGCAATGTTAAATGGATATTAAAGGAAAGGCACAAAAATAACATTTAATGAGAAATATGCAATATGATGAAATATTTGAGAAATTTGCAGAATTTTTATAATCTGATAATATAAATATTCCGTAGTTTTAAAAGTTATATATTCTGTTAGCTCTGCACAATTTATACTGTTTGTTTTAGTTATCAGTATTATTGGTAAATGTAGTGTGAATATGAGTTCATTTTTGTACATATGTGTACAACAGCGTAGGTGTAGAATTACTCCCAGGTGTGTTATTTTTTGACAAGGATTGAGACTCTTCAGCACACTGGGGCACATTTACTTACCCGGTCCGAGGAGTTCACAGAAAGTGTATTGTCCGCTGATAATGCACTGTGCCACGATTCACTAAGATCGTGTGCCCGATCTCCTGCATGTGTCGTTCCCCACTCAGGTCCACTGGAGTTCAGCTTCTTCTTCCTGGTGCATGTAAGTGCATTGTCTTGCGACACAATTCGAAAGTTAAATCCCACGCTCAGTCCGAATCAGTCGGATCATCGCACGTCCTGCGATTTCTTTCACATGAAAGCCAGCACAGCTGGTCTGATCGTGTGCAACAAAATCCCAGCGCAAACCTCTGCTAAATACCTGTAAAAGCTACGCAAATCCAGAAAACAGTTAACAAACCCATGAAAGTGCAATCCACGATCGTTAGTAAATAAGCCCCACTGTGTATAGGAACAGGATTTCAGTTTCTTTATTTATTTTCATGGGGCTCTCATCAAATCTATTATAGAACAGAACAGAGAAACTGAATCCCTTTTCACACATAGCAAACCTTCCAATCATCCTAGTTCGATCAAACAGCCCTGGATTTTTGGCTCCGTCCCGCCACCCTGGGTAATTTAATCTAAAACAGATAAATGCAATAGCATTGGTGGGGGCCCCTGGTCACAAAATCTGATGGGGACCCCTTGAATATATTGCCAAGACAGGGAACAGCTATATACTGCTCCCCATATATAACTATATACAGCCTCCCCAGTATTCACTATATACAGTGCCCAGTATTCACTATATACAGCCCCTCAGCAATCATTATATACAGCTTTCCCAGCAATAACTATATACAGTCCCCCAGCAATAACTATATACACCCCCCAGCAATCACAATATACAGCTCCCCCAGCAATCACAATATACAGCTCCCCCAGCAATCACTATATACAGCTCCCCCAGCAATCACTATATACAGCTCCCCCAGCAATCACTATATACAGCTCCCCCAGGCAATCACTGTATACAGACCCCCCCAGGCAATCACTGTATACAGACCCCCAGGCAATCACTGTATACAGACCCCCCAGGCAATCACTGTATACAGCCCCCCCAGCAATCACTGTATACAGCCCCCCCAGAAATCACCATATAGTAGCTCTCCCAGTAATCACTATATACAGCTCTCCCAGTAATCATTATATACAGCTCCCCCAGCAATCACTATACACAGCTCCCCCAGCAATCACTATATACAGCTCCCCCAGTAATCCCTATATACAGCTCCCCCAGTAATCACTATATACAGCTCCCCCAGGATCACTTTATATAGCTGCCCAGCAATAACTATATAAAGCTCCCCCAGCAATCACTATTTATAGCTCCCCCATCAATCACTATTTACAGCTCCCCCAGTAATCACTATATACAGCTCCCCCAGCAATCACTATATACAGCTCCCCCAGGATCACTATATACAGCTCCCCAGCAATCACTGTATACTGCCCCCCAGCTATTAATGTATACAGCTCTCCAGCAATCATTATATACAGCCCCCCAGCAATCAGTGTATACTACTGCCCGTAATCACGATATACAGTCCCCAGCAATCACAATATACAGCTCCCCCAGCAATCACTATATACAGCTCCCTGAGCAATCAGTATATACAGCTCCCCCAGCAATCACTGTATACAGCTCCACAGCAATCACTGTATACAGCTCCCCAGCGATCACTGTATACAACTCCCCAGCAATCATAATATACAGCCCCCCAGCAATCACTATATACAGCTCTCCCAGCAACCACAATATACAGCTCCCCCAGCAATCACTATATACAGCTCCCTAGCAACCACGGTATACAGCTCCCCCAGCAATCACTATATACAGCTCCCCAGTAATCATTATATACAGCCCCCCAGCAATCACTATATACAACTCCCCCAGCAACCACAATATACAGCTCTCCCAGTATTCACTATATACAGCTCTCCCAGTAATCACTATATACATTCCCCTTATAATAACTATATACAGAACCCCCTAACTATATATAGTCCCCCTATAACTTTATACAGTCCCCCTATAATTACTATATACAGTCCCCCTATAATCACTACATACAGTCCCCCTATAATCACTACATACAGTCTCCCTATAGTAACTATATACAGTCCCTCTATAACTATATACAGCCCCCTATAATAACTATATATACACCCCCTATAATAACTATATACAGACCCCCCTATAATAACTATATACACCCTCCTATAATAACTATATACACCCCCCTTATAATAACTAACTATATAGAGACTATTATAATTATATGCAAACCCTCCCCCCTATAATAACTATATACAGTACTAGGTAAAATAATAAAATTGTACTCCCCTTCCATCATTCCCCCAATGCATGCCATCCTCATCTTCCCTCGCGGCATCATCTTCACTTGGGCGGATATCTGCGGTTCAACAAGAAGGCGGCGCCCTGTTGCAGGTGGCGCCTTGACGTTGTGACGTTGTGGCGCTGTGACATCACACGCTGCTACGCCTGCTGAAGCTCCGATCGTCTATGGCAGAGAAGGGAACTTATTGTTCCCACGCTCTGCCACAGACTGTATTCAGTCAGCTGTATTGTGTATGGCCCGGGGAGCCTGGACCCAAATATACTGTGGGCAATTTGGCAATCTCGTGTCCCGGGAGGACCCCCTATGATCAGGCCCTGCTTGTTGGCGTCAGAGCCAAACATAGGAGCAGCTCAGAAAGAAGTAGACTGCTTTCAGGGAAAGGTGAGCGCTTGGAAGACTTATAAATTGAGAGGGCTACAGAAGAAGCGGCTACTATAAGGCAAAGCACTAGTTAGTGGGAACTAATAAAAAGGTGCAACATAAGTAAGGGCAGGAGTCTACTTAGAAATCAACAAAAGTCAGGTTTGCTCCCCTCACCAAAAAATTTACAAACATGAGAGATCTTTCAATTTTGTGGTATTTAGGACTTAGTGCTCTCCATATTAATTTCCATATTCTACCACCATACCACTGCCACTTTATGCACATACTGGGCACATTTACTAAGGTGCTTCTGGAGTTCTTTTAGGTGCAAACTGCCTGAACAGTGATTTAAGAAGTGCCTGCACCACATTTGTGTCACACGCGACCGTTTTGTTGCACAGCTGCACCAGGCATCAGGTGACACAAATTAGGGGACGGTCCGGTGCTCAGTGGGAGCCAGATTTATCATGCAAATTCCAACAAAATTGTGTTGCATGCCCCATGTTAAAGGTGCACCAAAAAAAAGTTGGTGAACTCTGTCGGGGCAGTGCAGGGAGCGCCAGATTCATGAAGGACACACACTACACCCTGCACATTACACCCTGCACACTACACAGGAAAACTGCATTTTGTGCAGTTCGCCCTGCTTTTAGTAAATGTGCCCCACTGTATACAGAAAACATATTTTTCTATATTACCACCTTACACTGATTTGTATTACTGTTACTAAACAAATACTACAATATAAATAACAGCTGTAGAAGACCAAGATATTGTCACAAAATGAGGGCTGCCATCACCACTGCATCATGACTGAATCACAACCACTACCATTACCTCCACATAGTGACAGAATAATAACATGATACTGAATAAAAGCTTTCATGTGACAGAAATCAGTAAACATCCAAGTATACTGTGTCCCCTTCTTTATAGCACCCCAATGTATACTGTGTCTCCATCCTGCTCCCTTGTATACAGCACTCTCAAGTATATTTTGTCTCCAAACTTGGCCCCTTTTATACAGCACCCACAAATATACTGTGCTCCACATCTTGCCCTGTCTTATATACAACCCCACCCAAGTATACTCCTTCCCCCCTAAACATTCTTGCCACAATCATGCCTCTTTCTATACATCATCCCCAATTATATTGTGTCCCCCATCAACTCCCACTATTAAAGCTGCCAGAAAAATGGTTCTCAAGGATATTACCCCCTAAACATCGTTCATCTCAGGTAAAAAGTGTAGTGCTACTGCATTTTCTGAACCCCTCAAATTATGCCCTAGAACAAATAGTTCTGCATGGATGCAGTCTTTAGAGCAATTCTCCCCAGGTGAAGATACATAAATTGTTTCTCCACCAGAAGGAAACTGAGAGGCACCTATAGGTGCCTTATACATATCTTTGAAATAGACTCTTGAACATACGAGCTTGATGCATGTAATTGATTTTAATTCATTGAATATATCAAACAATATACATTTTTCGCTTTTTTCCTACAGCTGCAGAAAAAAAACGTATTTAGTTTTCAATACAGTTGACTTCACAACTGGCAAACCTTATCCTAAAAGGACTCTGTCAATAATGTTATGTTATTAGGGGAATATTTTGTTGTAAATCCCACTGCCAGATCAAAATGGCAAGCTGTTTCTATCAGCACAAGTGGTCACTCACTCGATACAGTACACCTAGTAAGTACAAGTAATGCCCAAATGGGGATTTTCAGTATGACCAGGCTGCAACTCTAGAAGGTGGGTAAGTTTTCAGAGAAATGATCTCCTTTAATGACAACTACATTGAATTACACAAGCTATTTAAAAGCTTGCTAAAAAAAAGTCAAGAAGAATATGGTAAATGGGTTCAGAAATAAATAACTATACTGTAATATGAAAAACTCTGTTTATTCAAGCATGGTTATGCAAGTAGTAATAACGCTGGGCTTATGATGTATTTTACATTTGTAAATATGTAAGAAATATATCATAGAAGAATAAAGAATATTCATATGTAGAGCAGCCCTAAAACATTTGAAACAAAAATATTCTGATGATTACAAATAAAGGCGGCCCTGTACTTAAGAACACCCAACTTACAGACAGCCCCTTGTTACAAACAGACCTCTGGATGTTGGTAATTTACTGTACTTTAGCCTTAGGCTACAATAAACAACTATAATAGTTATCACAGGTGTCTGCAATTAAAATTTATTGTTAATCTGGTTCTTATGACAGCCCGACATTTTTAAAATCCAATCGTCACAGAGGCCAAAAAAATATTTGTCTGGGATTGCAATTATAAAATATACAGTTCCGACATACATACAAATTCAACTTAAGAACAAACCTACAGAACCTATCTTGTACGTAACCCGGGGACTGCCTGTATAATATTATTGCAATCTATCTAAACTGTAGACAAAAATTAATTATCTAGGTGAATCATTTTGGTGTGTCTGAAAAAGGGAGGTTTAGTAGTTAATATTTGTTTTACTGCACAATTTCCCTTTTTTAACTCCCACCTTCCAAAAGTGATAACTTTTTAAATGTTCTGCTTACAGAGCTGTATGTTAGTTTGTTGCAAATTTTACTTCCAATTGTCAATATTTAATATCCCATGAAATGTAGTGGGGGGAAAAAACAAATGTTGTTGAATGGACAAAAAAAAAAATCTGCATATGTTTCAATAAAAATTTCAAAAAAATAAAGATTAAAAAATGTCTTTGTATCTCCTTATTCATCATAATTCATCACATGTTACATTTTTTATACTTCGATGTATGGAGCTGGGTCATTATTTTGCAGAACAATCTGACATTTTTATTGGTACTCTTTTTTTGGAACTTTGTGATCTTTTGACACAATTTTTATTAAAATTTTTATGGGTGGCAAAAAAATGTTGTTCTGGACATATGGAATAATTAATTTTATATTTTAATATGCCAGGCATTTTGGGATGCAGGGATATCTAACATGTTTCTCATTTTATTTATTTATTCATATCTTTATTCTAGTAAAAGGGGGGCAATTTGATTCTATAACTTTTAAAAAAACTTTTTAAAAACATTTGTTCTACAGAATTTTAAAACCTCCTGGGATGTTTGAACCCTAGGAAGTCGGATCATCATACGAAAAACGTCAAAAGAACTGTGCAATATGTGCAATACTGTGCCAAGCCACTCTGAGATTCCACTATATGGTGCAGGAAGTAGACAACTGTATAGTGTCTGTGCAGGCTTAAAGGAGTATTTCCATTTCAGTAAATTATTGTTATTGTGTGCATTATAAAAAGTTATACAATTTTCCAATTTGCTTATATCAATGCCTCACAGTTTTATAGATCTCTGCTTGTTGTCATATTATAGAAAGCTAATATATCATACTTTTAGTTGACAGAAATATGATCATCGTGACACAGTTGCACAGAGAGTAATCAGAGCTATGTGTTATACGAGCCGTGCACCTGTGTGACCATGGCTTTCTGTCAACTGGAAGTAAACATATTAGCTTTCTATAGAAGGACAGCAAGCAGAGATCTAGAAAATCGTAAGGAATTGAGACAGAAAGTATTTTGGAAAAATTGTATAACTTTTTATCATAAAAACATTAAAGGGGTATTCCAGGAATCGGCATAATTCATATACAAATGGGCACTCAAAATATAAGCCAATGTGTAATTAGTTGTTATTTAAAATTTTGCTTCCGTTAGCAGAAAATGCTGGTGACATAGACTGTAATGGAGAATTAAAATGCTAGTGGCCCTTTAATCAGTCCGTTAATTTCCTCCGTGCGGTCCGTTGCAGGACAGAAGATGGCCGCTGGTCACATGTCCACATCACATGTCCTGCACTTGCCTGGGCAGGTCATGTGATCATCACCATGTTTGGCTGTTGTCGGTTGGTTGCCGTGCATCCAGTATGGCCAGTGTTGTGGTGATGACAGTTACACATCATTACTATGGTAACAGTGCAAGAAAACATGTTACATCATCACTGGGAGCAGAGCACAAGATGGAGGAGGAGTTACTGAGAACTCAAGGATCATGGAACTTGTAGTTTAAAGTGGCGGCCATCTTAGTGATAACTCCACCTACTTTAGAGAGGCCATAAATTTTGTAAATCATAAAATCAAATTATTTAAGATCCATTTTGTGACTAATGACATTGAGTATTGTTATATTCATTTATTTATATCATCAAGGGTTTTTGTGTCAGACGTTCATATTCCCGGAATACCCCTTTAACATTAGTTTTCTGAAATGGGAACAACCCTTTAATTCAGAAAACTAATGTTAATGATTTTATGATAAAAAGTTATACAATTTTTCCAAGGAATGTGAGGAATAGCAGAACAAAAGGATTGAAGGAGTATTGTCATTAGTGTTGAGTGAACTCAAACCCCGAGATTGGGGTCCATTCCAAACATGGCGTGTTTGGCACCCACGACCCTAAACCAAACAGCGTCCCATTGTTCAGACTTCAGGAAAATGCATCACCTAGTTTCTTGACTGCTGGACAGTCAATCAACCACCTTTCATCCCCATAACAATATTAGCCATGCCCAGTGTGAGAATGGCTGTGATTGTCCAGATGGTGCAAGTGACTGTGCTGAAGAAAATTGGGGTCACATGTCCTGTCGCTGAGACAGTAAAGGAAAGAACTGAGCTTAAAGGGGTTCTTCAGTGACATAAAAGTTAGCTCCTATCCTCAGGACAGGGTGAGGTCTCAGTAATGGGACTCCCATGGATGACAAGAACCGAGGTCTATTCTACCCTCATCGCACCCCAAGTTGAAGAGAGCAGCCAGTCTTGCATGCGCCAGCTGCCCCATTCACCGGTAGACCCCAATATTCATTCACAAATAGAAACAGAACTCAACTCCTACTTTCTTTCATTGCCTGCACCACTCAACCAGAAGGTAACTACTAGCTACGACACAAGCAGTTTATATCTAATGTCATACAAAGACTAGCAGCGAAACACTAAATAGAACTCACACAGGTACAACATACACTAAGAAACTACACAGACTGGAAATGGCCAATCAATTACACCCCACCCTACACCGTACCAAACGTATAAACAACACTAAACTTTATATTAAAGCTCTTCTCACAGCAGGAAACAAAAGAGCACTTAAATATACACAAGCATTATTTTACAAGTATGCTAACAAGATGGATAAAATGTTGGCACAACACTTACAACAAAAAGAGTATTCTGCGAAGAGCATATTCCACATGCGACACCTGATGTCCGGGAATAAGCTCCTATCTTTTAATGAAATCATTGTTAAACACAAAGTTCCTTCATCTGAACTTGTTAGACTCAATCAAATACTGCATTTTACGGGCAATACCTCGTAAATCTCAGAGATCGAAACAGAATTTGAAAATATTTGTATGAAGAACCCTTTTGGCAGAGGGATGATCTCCCTCTTATACCCGATTTTCAATGCGCTTCCTCCAGACATCAAGTCATCTTTTATGGAGTGGTAGGAGGCAGACTTGGGCTGTCAACTCTCTTTATTAAGATAGAGTCACTGTTGTACCTAGCAAAAGGGAACCAGCAGTTCTTGTTGACAGAGACCTAACTCAGGTTACTGCATAGGATTTATTGGGACTTATTTACTAAGGGGCCAAATCGCCGGGTTTCCAGAATACTACCGTTTTCTGCGGCGTTTGTCCCTAAGTTGCCCCAGGTTTTTGGCGCAAGCAATCGGATTGTGTTGCATTGGCGCTGGCTTGCATGCAACAGAAATCGAGGGGCGTGGCCGTCGGAAAACCTGACGGATTCGGAAAAACCACGGTATTTTTAAAAAAAAATTGTGTTGCAAGATCTTTACAAGACCTAACATGCACCGAGGAGAAGAAGGTGAACTCAGACGGACCTCGGCGCAGCAGCGACACCTGGTGAACATCGGGCACTCGACCTTAGTGAATCCCGGCAGAACCCGAATCCTTGTTGGAGAATGCGCCGCTGGATTGCTGCTGGACCGGGTAAGTAAATGAGTCCCATTATGTTACTTCCTTCCTCGAACGTATATATATCCCCACCTACCCAATAAATAATAAAATAATCAATATTAATAAATAAATAAGAATGTAGTGAGTCCTCCATGACTACTATGGCCTATCACTAACACCAGTGGTGACATGTTCAAGATCAGTCCATCACCACCAGTCATTAGAACATGTGACTGGTGATAGTGGTCACATAAATTGAAATAGAGTTAATAGGGAGTTTTGGTAGTACTATATGCCAATTTGCCTTTGTTTTTGCACTTTACACCTTCCCCGGCCATAGTTGGGCTTTTTCAGTCAGCCAAAAAAAACTGTTTAACCTATTGGACTGCAAAAGAATGCCTAAACAATTCTCCATGGTTGTTTCTATACAAAACAGAAAACATTAAATTATTGTTTAAAATTACAGATTCTTCTCGTTCTCATAAATATAAAAACAAGACAGTACTGACATTTTTAAGAGTTTCAAGGTCAAAAAGTCAACAGTGAGTAACTATATGTTTTCAGCACAACCTGTTTTATTCCAGTTCTTTCTGCAGTAGCTCATAAGGAGGTAAAACTATTGATTATCTCAAATCATATCTGTTATGAAACCATAGATTTATCAAGCTCAATATCAGATTTTCTTTAAGTGCTTTGCTACACAGTTTGGGACCTTTGTTAGAAATTTGACATCTCGTTGTACAATAATAGCAGTATCTTTGCATGCTTCCATGGAAAAATCCATTCTAAGTGTCGAAAGATAGCATAGAGTGCAGTACAATACTGACATAGATTTGTCAAGCTGCTAGTACCGTAATGTAATATAAAGTAATCTGTCAGTAGTTTTACAGATAGACAGCTGCTGACTGTAATTCAGTTAGCTATGGGCAGTAGATTTATTATCAGTTTACAGGAAGGTTCACTAAGTTCTCCAACTTTAAAGTAAGATAAGGCCAAACAAGGTAAGAAATTCTCTTTCTTAGATCAGCTCTAAAGTGAAGTGCTATAACTTATGTCTGTAGTACACAACACTGTACTTATACCAGACAGAACGTGTCATAATCGCAAGGCAGAAGATTCCACATAGATGGCCCGTCTTCACATAAAAAGTCCTTTTTATTGTTAAAAGTTGAACTACGCATTTCGGTACTGCACCAGCGCCTTTGTCAGGTTCTCAATGGTGCAGCATCGAAACGCGTAGTTGAACTTTTAACAATAAATAAGACTTTTTATGTGAAGACGCGCCATCTATGTGGAATCTTCTGCCTTGCGATTATGATACTTCTCCAACCGCGGGATAAACCTATGGGTGCTTAACCCTCGTGGATTCACCATCCCACAGGCAGCTCACAACAATTAGACTACATGCTAGGCTACTAGATGGTCCAAAGGTGAGCACCCTAACCTTCAATTCCATACAATGGTTATCTAACACTACACCTGAGTCATAGTGCCCTGTGTCTTCCCTTCTATTTTCGATTCAGTGAATCGGTCCATACAAGAGAGAACATGGACATTATGGTACTTGTGTTGTGTATTCTGTTAGAGGTTAGATGCAGTCCCAGACTTGCCTAAAATGAGGAAATTTGGGAAAGTTTTAGTCATCCCATTTAACTGTCCTCCAGAAGGGTACAGATACTGACCTTTCCAGCCAGACAGATAGCCTGGCAAACTTTTTATCTTAATCTCTATTTAGGATTAGATGTGGGTGAGAGTGACAGCTTAGCAGTGCTGCATGATGAGTGAGGAGGTAAGAGCGTGTTTCTCATCTTTAAACACTTGGCTGGAATAAGTTTATAGGCTTTCAGACAATTGTGTCATTACTGTATCACTATGCCTTTAGACATACGTGGTACGTGGAGGTTTACTTTCAGTCAATTCTCCAGGTGTAAAAGTGGGCAAAAAAGAGTTTTATACCAGCCTTCTCATGAGGGTAAAGGAACCCATATAGACAGCTACTACAGGTGCTCCTGCTTCTATTAAGTACAGATCAGGGAAATAGTAAGCTAAATGTGGGCTCATTTACACAGACCATTGATGGGCAAGTTATTTCCTATTCTTTGTATAAAGGTGTAACTGGTTATAAACGCACAAAAAGGGGAGAGAAGCTTGACAAAGATTCATTGTGAATCGAAACATTGCACTTTTTTCTATGCCTGTGTGAATAAAGGTTTAACCTTTTTTTATCATATTGGATGCTGTGGCCTTCTCTCCCCTTTTTGTCTTGGACTATGGATCCTTCACGGGCTGAGCCCTCTCCTTAGCCGGTAAGTCTTTGCTGCATATTGCAGCAAAGGCTTACCGGTAACACCTGTGATCAGTGCTAAGACCGATCGCGGGTGTAAAACCGCACATAAGGGATGTTTTCCCAGTGTGTAAGGACAAACAAGAATAGTTAAAAATAGGAATGGTGGGAGAAGATGTGGGATTTGTCTTTAGAGCACGGAGGAGAGATGAGAGATCTCGGATGAGATTGTGTTTTACATGCGGTATAAGGAATTTGGAACCCACAGGTGAGTATAGAAATATTAATATTATCTGTGCTTGTTTCACTTCTCTGCTATGCAGCTACAGACTTCACTGTATGGATGTATGCGCTATTCTTGGCTGTATTTGCACCGGGATGGGTGCAAACTGTTGTGAGTGTTATTTCACACTCTCAAACTACCCCTATTCAGGGGTGCTTTGACAATGCTAACTCCAGAGTTGTAGTCAAGACGCGCTTGGTGATATATGCACAGTCTTTTGTAATGCTATCTTGACTATGCGTTATAGCATGCGGTTGCCTCCATGGGTCAGCATTGGTTACTGGCTTGCAGTCTAACTACTTGTTGGGTTCACTCCCTTAAGTATTTGTATTTTCAATTGCTCATCCAGTCATCGATACACTCACTCTCCTATTTCTGCTATCATTGCTGCCATCATTATCAGTATTCTGGCATAGTGAGTACTATCTAATCCTGAAACACCATTCAGTCTAAAATTCACACACTTTCAAACAGCCCCCCCGACATGTTTCGCCATGAGATGGCGTCTTCAGGGCTGATCTGAGTAACACTATAGGTCCAGACCACACACGTGGCCTTAAGTATATCTAATCCCTTTACCTGTGAAAAGTCGAAAATTTTTTGTCATTTTGAAAAATATTAAAAATTCAATAAAAAGTAATCAAAAGGCTGTACAATATTTAAAATGATAGCAAAGAAAACATCATTAAAAGTCGCACATGAAAATGACACCACCCACAGCTTTGTAGACCAAAGTATAAAAAAGTTATTAGCACCAGAAGATGGCAAAATAATTTTTTTTTTTTGTACAGAAGGTTTTAATCTTTGTAAATGTATGAAAACATTCTAAAACTTATACAAATTTGGTATCCCTACTGCCATACAGTGAGGAACACTACCGCCAAATAGTGAGGAACACTACCGCTATACAGTGAGGAATACAGCCATACAGTAAGGGACACTACTGCCATATAGTGAGGAACACTACCGCCATATAGTGAGGAACACTACCCCCATACAGTGAGGAACACTGCCGCCATACAGTGAGGAACACTACCCCCATACAGTGAGAAACACTACCTCCATACAGTGAGGGACACTACCACCATACAGTGAGGAACACTACCGCCATATAGTGAGGAACACTGCCGCCAAACAGTGAGGAACACTACCCCCATACAGTGAGGAACACTACCGCTACACTGTAAGGGACACTACCGCCACACAGTGAAGAATACAGCCATACAGTGAGAAACACTACCTCCATACAGTGAGGGACACTACCACCATACAGTGAGGAACACTACCGCCATATAGTGAGGAACACTGCCGCCAAACAGTGAGGAACACTACCCCCATACAGTGAGGAACACTACCGCTACACTGTAAGGGACACTACCGCCACACAGTGAAGAATACAGCCATACAGTGAGGAACACTACCACCATACAGTGAGGAACACTATCGCCATACAGTAAGGAATACTACCGCCATACAGTGAGGGACACTAGCGGCATACAGTGAGGAACACTACCGCCATACAGTGAGGAACACTACCTCCATACAGTGAAGAATACAGCAATACAGTGAGGAACACTACCGGCATACAGTGAGGAACACTATGCCATACAGTGAGGGACACTACCCCCATACAGTGAGGAACACTATGCCATACAGTGAGGGACACTACCCCCATACAGTGATGAACACTATGCCATACAGTGAGGGACACTACCCCCATACAGTGATGAACACTATCCCCATACAGTGAGGAACACTACCACCATACTTTGAGGAACACTACTGCCACACAGTGAGGAATACAGCCATACAGTGAGGAACACTACCGCCATACAGTGAGGAACACTATCGCCATACAGTAAGGGACACTAGCGGCATACAGTGAGGAACACTACCGGCATACAGTGAAGAATACAGCCATACAGTGAGGAACACTACCGGCATACAGTGAGGAACACTATCCCCATACAGTGAGGAACACTACCACCATACTTTGAGGAACACTACTGCCACACAGTGAGGAAAACAGCCATACAGTGAGGAACACTACCGCCATACAGTGAGGAACACTATTGCCATACAGTAAGGGACACTAGCGGCATACAGTGAGGAACACTACCGGCATACAGTGAGGAACACTACCTCCATACAGTGAAGAATACAGCCATACAGTGAGGAACACTACCGGCATACAGTGAGGAACACTATCCCCATACAGCGAGGAACACTACCACCATACTGTGAGGAACACAGCCATATAGTGAGGAACACTACCTCCATACATTGAGGAACACTACCGGCATACAGTGAGGAACACTACCGCCATACAGTGAGGAACACTGCCGCCGTACAGTGAGGAACACTACTGCCATATAGTGAAGAATACAGCCATATAGTGAGGAACACTACCACCAAACAGTGAGGAACACTGCCTCCGTACAGTGAGGAACACTGCCGCCATACAGTGAGGAACACTACCCCCATACAGTGAAGAATACAGCCATATAGTGAGGAACACTACCTCCATACAGTGAGGGACACTACCCCCATACAGTGAGGAACGCTACCCCCATACAGTGAAGAACACTACCGCCATACAGTGAGGAACACTGCCGCCGTACAGTGAGGAACACTACTGCCATATAGTGAAGAATACAGCCATATAGTAAGGAACACTACCACCAAACAGTGAGGAACACTGCCTCCGTACAGTGAGGAACACTGCCGCCATACAGTGAGGAACACTACCCCCATACAGTGAGGAACACTACCCCCATACAGTGAGGAACACTACCGCCATACAGCGAGGAACACTACAGCCATACATTGAGGGACACTACCCCTATACAGTGAGGAACACCACCCCCATGCAGTGAGAAACACTACCCCCATACAGTGAGGAACACTACCGCTATAAAGTGAGGAACACTACCGCTATAAAGTGAGGAACACTACCCCCATACAATGAGGAACACTACCGCCATAGAGTGAGAACACTGCTGCCATACAGTGAGGAACACTACCGCCATACAGTGAGGAACACTACCGCCATACAGTGAGGAACACTACCCCTATACAGTGAGGAACACCACCCCAATGCAGTGAGAAACACTACCCCCATACAGTGAGGAACACTACCGCTATAAAGTGAGGAACACTACCCCCATACAATGAGGAACACTACCGCCATAGAGTGAAGAACACTGCCCCCATACAGTGAGGAACACTACCGCCATACAGTGAGGAACACTCCCGCCATACAGTGAGGAACACTACCCCTATACAGTGAGGAACACCACCCCCATGCAGTGAGAAACACTACCCCCATACAGTGAGGGACACTACCCCCATACAATGAGGGACACTACCCTCATAAAGTGAGGAATACTTTCTCTGTCAAATACTCCTGGAGATTTTGAATGAAACTCACTTTATACAAGCTGAGTCCCCTGAACTCTACTATTCACTGCCTCCTTCTTTTAAAGGGTCAGAAATTAGTGCATAACGGGCAGTGCCCTCATTTTCCTATTTTCTGTATATTATGTAACTTTACCTTGAGGACAATGTGAGAGTTATTTTGCACACAGCTACATTTTAACCCCTTAACGATACGTGACATATAGTTATGTGATGTGTTGGTTGTGGGTGTTTGAAGAGGGCTCATGGGCTAAGCTCTGTCCGTAACCGGTGAGAGTTTACCCACCAGTAACACCTGTATCAAAAAGCCTGTAGCACGTGGGCGCCACCATGTTGGCTTGGAATGTCTCTCCCCATGATGTCAACAGGGAGAGGCAATCCATTGGTATGACAGCCATGGGTCACACAAAGACTAAAGGCTATCTTGTTTCCCACCATTTATTACAATGTGCGATTTGCATATTGTAATAGATGATGTGGAATATCCCCATATACTGCCATACTGTAGTATGACAGTATATGGTAGGATCAATTAGACAACCTAGGGTTAAAGTACCCTAGGGGGTCTGAAAAGTACTAAAAATAAAAAAAGTTTAAAAAATTTTATTAAAAAACATAAAAACTCAAATCCCACCGTTTCCCTATAACTGATATAAATAAACAGTAAAAATCATGAACATGTTAGGTATTGCCGCATCCCAAAATATCCAATCTATCAAATATAATAATGGTTATTCCCACCATTTAATTCCGCAATGGAAAATAGCGCCCAAAGTCTAAAATGTAATTTTTTTTCTGTACAGAAAGTTTTAGTTATTGTAAATGTATGAAAACCTATATAAATTTGGTATCCACTTGATTGTACGGACCCAAAGATTAAGGTAGTGCTGTCAATTGTGGAGTACAATGAAAGCCGTAAAATCCAAGCCCACAAGAAAATGGTTCAAATGCATTTTTTTCACCAATTTTACTGCATTTGTAATTTTTATTTCTGCTCCCGGGTACATGGTGTCACAGTCTCAGGGGAAAGGTCAGTGGACTCCCTGGACCACCGCGGGAGATAACAATACTAGCCGCAACCCGGGAGCGGAGTCTAAGTGAACTCCTGGTCTTCGCCAGAGCCCGCCGCTAAGCAGGATTGTCTTGCTGTGGCGGGGAGTCACCAGGTCGCTTCACGGTTGCAACTAATCCCACGGTGGCAGCCAAGGTAGGGACACGGGGACCATGGGAAGGCAGGACCACAGATGGCAGGCAGGACAACTAATGGCCGGCATGACCACTAATGGCAGGCAGGACCACGGATGGCTGGCAGGACCATGGATGGCTGGCAGGACCTCAGATGGCTGGCAGGACCGCCACAGGATAGCAGGACCGCCACAGGATACCAGGACTGCCACAGGATAACAGGACCGCCACAGGATAACAGGACCGCCACAGGATACCAGGACCGACACAGGAACATGGGAACAACACGGAACACCACAGAACAAAGGAACAACACGGAACACGGGAATCACAGAATCCATGGAGGCGTACGGAAACGCTTGGGAACATGGAGATCTTTCTCTTCAGTAAAAGGACATGAAGATCCGGCAGGGAATGCTGGGAGTCGCCAGGCTATATAGCAGAGCCTTGATGCCAGCACCAATAAGGAGGACGCTGGCCCTTTAAGTTTCTCGCGCGCGCATCCTAGCAGCAGGAGCGCATGGCCGGGAAGGAAGGAGGCGCATGGACCACACGCCGGGACCCAAGTGGAGCCAGGAGCCTGGAGAGGTGAGTAAAGGCGAGGGGGAGCAGGGCAGGACAGGGGAGCACGGGTGCACCCAGATCTGCAACATGGATCGCGGGGACACCCGTGACAAGAACCGGACCGGGGGCTGCGTGGCAAAGCAGGACACGGGTGTCCCCGCGACATGGATCACGGGGTCACCATTGAAAGAACCCCCCTCCTTAGAGCACCTCTTCTCTTCTTCTTCAGCCCGCTGTTCTTCTTTCTTCGCCTGCTCATATTTTTCTTGGTGATGAGACACCTTAGGAGGAAAGCAGGCACAGAGAAGACTTGGTAAGCCGCAGGCTGGGTTGGCTCTGGGCAGGCCGGTGGAGACTCTGGAGCGGCCTCTGGGCAGGCCGGTGGAGATTCTGGAGCGGCCTCTGGGCAGGCCGGTGGAGACTCTGGAGCGGCCTCTGGACAGGCTGGTGGAGACTGTGGAGCGGCCTCTGGGCAGGCCAGTGGAGACTCTGGAGTGGCCTCTGGGCAGGCCGGAGCAGCCGTGGCAAGCTGCGGAGGCTGCGGAGCCACTGGAGCAGCTGCGGGAAGCTGCGAAGCCACTGGAGCAGCTGCGGGAAGCTGCAGAGCCACTGGAGCAGCTGCGGGAAGCTGCGGAGCCACTGGAGCAGCTGCGGGAAGCTGCGGAGCCACTGGAGCAGCTGCGGGAAGCTGCGGAGCCACTGGAGCAGCTGCGGGAAGCTGTAGAGCCACTGAAGCAGCTGCGGGAAGCTGCGGGAAGCTGTGTAGCCACTGGAGCAGCTGCGGGAAGCTGTGGAGGCTTGGGCACCGCTGGAGCAGCTCTGGGAAGCTGCAGGGGCTTGGGCGCCGCTGGAGCATCTCTGGGAAGCTGCGGAGGCTTGGGCGCCGCTGGAGCAGCTCTGGGAAGCTGCGGAGTCACAGGAGCAGCTGTGGGAAGCTGTGGAGTCACGGGAGCAGCTCTGGGAAGCTGCAGAGTCACTGGGGACACTGAGACCAGGCAGGAGGGGCGAAGTAGCCGAACTTGAGGTGGTTCAAACCTGGACTGGATTTTTCTCAGGAACTTGGTATGGGTAACCATGTCAGGGTCAACACTATCCCATAGAGGAGTAGCCCAGTCCAGCGCCTCTCCAGTGAGCAAAGAAAAAACACATGCCAACTTAGTGCATTCGGGGGTGGACTGGGAGGACGTCAGTTTGATGTACAACGAGCATTGGACAACAAAACTCCTGCAAAAATTGGGGTTGCCGACTGCTCAAATAATAATAAACACTAACCCTGAGCCGGATTGGCCCCTTTAATACCGCATACCCCAAATATAAATAACCACACAGAAACCATTGCTTAACCATTCTCAATTGTGGGTTGACTTGGGGTCGGCCACAGCTTTATTGAAACGATTGATAATTTAACCATTTCTTTGTTTGAATATATACACACTTTTAACCATTCCACTTTACATAACACCAGATAACACCCTTTATGCCTGCCATATGTAAGGGCATGTAGGGTAGTGTTACCCCTAAAAAACCACCCGCTGTGACAAAAAATACACAAAAACGATATAAAAAGGGAGGGAGTGAGGGAAAACCGATGAAAAAGAGGCTGAGTCACTGCTACTCAGAGTATTTGAGCATGTGCTCACCTCCTGTACCGCCCACGTTACTAGCCATGCCCCAGCACATCCCTCTGATGAATAAAGATGAGAGAGGGTAGAGCAACCTCCAATTAAAGGGGCCACACACCTTTTATTATATCCAGACTGTTAGCCACCTTTGAGCAGTCATTAGCCCAACGGCTATGCGCCTAGTGGCTATCAAATCAAATTTGTTTGGCATCAAAAAATCTGATCTGGAGTTTGCTGCCGAAAAGCTTGGCTGGGGGACAGAAACAACAGGAGGAGTCGCAGGAGCCTGCTACTGGGAGGCAATAATCCGCAGGGTGGCAGAGAGTTCTTTTTGCGCAGCAATCTCTTCTGACTGCTGGGCAATAGTGCTTGGAAGGTCACCTAGAAGCTGGTATGGATCCTTGACACTGTCCATGGCCTTTTCAGGATACAAGTCCATGGCCGGATCTTACTGTCACAGTCTCAGGGGAAGGGTCAGTGGACTCCCTGGACCACTGCGGGAGATAAAAATACTAGCGCAACTCGGGAGCGGAGTCTAAGTGAACTCCTGGTCTTCGCCAGAGCCCGCCGCAAAGCGGGATGGTCTTGCTGTGGCGGGGAGTCACCAGGTCGCTCCGCGGGTGCAACTAGTCCCCCGGCGGCAGCCAAGGTAGGGACACGGGGACCACGGGAAGGCAGGACCACAGATGGCAGGCAGGACCACTAATGGCAGGCAGGACCACGGATGGCTGGCAGGACCTCGGATGGCTGGCAGGACCTCGGATGGCTGGCAGGACCACAGGATACCAGTACTGCCACAGGATACCAGGACCGCCACAGGATACCAGGACCGCCGCAGGATACCAGGACCGCCACAGGATACCAGGGACGCCACAGGATAACAGGGACGCCACAAGATAACAGGACCGCCAGAGGATAACAGGACTGCCAGAGGATAACAGGACCGCCACAGGACACAGGAACACTGGAACAGCACGGAACACCACAGAACACGGGAACAACACAGAACACAGGAATCACAGAGGCTTCTGGAAACGCTCGGGAACTCAGAGGGCTTTCTCTTCAGTAACAGGACATGAAGATTCGTCAGGGATTGCTGGGAGTCACCAGGCTATATAGCAGAGCCTTGATGCCAAGGCCGGTGGCCCTTTAAGGACGCTGGCCCTTTAAATTCCTGGAGAGTCTCGCGCGGACCACACACCGGGACCCAAGTGGAGACAGGAGCCTGGAGAGGTGAGTAAAGGTGAGGGGGAGCAGGGTAGGACAGGGGAGCAGGGTAGGACAGGGGAGCACGGGTGCACATGTGATCCGCAAAGTGGATCACGGGGACACCCGTGACAAGAACCGGACCGGGGGCTGTGTGGCACAGCAGGACACGGGTGTCCCTGCGATCCGAGACATGGATCGCGGGTTCACCCGTGACACATGGCATGGGATATTAAATACCATCAATATAAAGTGAAATTTGTTATGCGGAAAACAAGCCATCAAACGGAATAATAAAAAAGTTATGGATTTTTGAAGGTGGGGAGTGAAAAATGAAAACGCAAAGAACTGAAAAGGGCCTGGCCGTATAGGAGTTAATAGTAGAAGCTTTATTAAATAAAATGCAGCGCTTATCATAATTATCAGAGCTAAAATAGGTAAAGCTGTTTTATTTTTGATAATTTGGTGGATTGACCTCCATGTAGGACAGAATTGAAAAGGTGAGGAATTTGGAGAATTAATTTACACATATAATGAGGGATGCTAAAGGTCGTGCCTTCCGCTTATGGATATGTTCATTTATAGCTCTTCAGATAATGGAAACGAGTCAAAGAGCAAAAGTAAATTAAGAAAGACGGTGAAAGGTCATCTCAAAATATCAGTGATTTCACTCAAAGATTCTACAAAATAGATCCATAGTCACAATAAAAAGTAAAAAAAAATTGAAATGGGTTAACATTTTCATCTGTACAAATGGTATCTCATAGAAATGTTATTATCTAATCTCAGAATGTTCTAGAGTTAGCCCTATAAGCATGTTATGACATTTCTTAATGGAGACATCTTAACCCCACTGGTGTCGATCCCATAGAAAAATTTTTGGGCACCATTTCTATTTTCTCAACTGGGTGTGGTCCTGCCATACACACAAAAAACCAAACTGTTTAGCTGTTTCATAGCTATATTTTGATGCTTATAAAAAAGAGCCCCACAGGTAAGCCTTCATCAAAGGGTGAGGGTGTGGCACTTCATTTTCAACTGCACAATTTCCCATTAATGTAGCCATGTTGTTCCTTAGAAATTGTACAGATGTCCATGGATACCATCACCCCCACACCCTGGCAGCGGTGGCCATGCGTGCACTATTGAGTCCTGCCTGACCAACTGCATTCAGAATTCATTACCACAGAACACCTGTGGGACATGCAGTAACTCCTGGACATTTAATATACAAAAATTATTTCTTTCTTTGTTCAATAACTTCAGTAGTAGTTGTTGTATACCAGGACAACACTCTCGGTTCTAAGGGACTGTTTTACTTCATATATAGAAAATTAGCTTCACACAGGCTAATTCTTTAAAATATAGTTGATGAATTAACTTAAATGTGAATGTCCAGATGAGAATACCCCTTAACCCCCTATCAACATGTGTTGGCTGCGGGTTTATGGAGAGGGCTCACGGACTGAGCCCTTTCCATACAAGGTTGGTGTTTGCTGTATATTGCAACAAACACCCACCTGTAACACCTGTGATTGGTGCTAGCAGGTAAAAAGCCAGCAGCGTATTGACTTAAATCATCCCTCCCTGTATCGGTTAGCAACGATCTGTCTCTTTGAGTGCCTCGGGTTTGCCACTAGCACTGGCATAAACTGTTGTATGGAAGCATATGATAGCACTAATCAGACAACCTAGGGTTAAAGTAGCCTAGTTTTAAAAAAAGTTTAAAAAATAAAAATCACTAAAATTTCAAATCACCCCCCCCCAGAACTAATACTAAAATAAACAGTAAAAATCATAAACATGTTAGATATCAATGTGTCCCAAAATATCAGATTTATCAATATATAATAACAGCTATACCCGTTGTTTAACAGAAAATAGTTCCCAAATTTCCGAAATCCCACATTTTGCCATTTTGCAACATATAAAACATTTTGTAAAAAGTGATCAAAAGGCCATACAGTCCTCAAAATGATAGCAATGAAAACATCAGCTCATCTTGAAAAAAATTATGTCACAAAGATTTTTTTTAAAAAAGTGTATTAAAAATCATTAAGAACTATATACATTTAGTATTCCGTGATGAAGTAGATATGTCATTTGGGGTGCACAGTGAAAGCTGTAAAAAAAAAAGCCCAGATGAAAATGGCTCAAATGCATTTTTTCACCAATTTCACTGCATTTGGAATTTTTTTACCACTTCCCAGTACACGGCATGAAATATTCAAATGCCGTCACTATGAAGTGCAATTTGTTATGCAGAAAACAAGCCCTCATACAGCTCCTTACATGGAAAATTTAAAAAGTTATAGATTTTTGACTTTTGGAGAGTTAAAAATGAAAACACAAAATAAATACGGACCTCAAGGGGAAGGGGTTAAAAATATATAAAATAAATATATATATATATATATATATATATATATATATATATATATATATATATATATATACACATATTTTATTATTTGGAAATAGGGAAAAAAAGGAAAAACCCCAGCAATCTTCCCAATTTTGCATCTGCTTGCTGAACTTTTGTTGAACTGTCAACTGCTACATAATTTTATAACATTTCCTTTCATGCTAACCTCACAACAACTGGAGAGTCTAATTGTGCTTTAATTTAATTATTCATGCATTTCTGTGACAAGCTTTTGCTTTGGTACCTTAAAAGTCAACCAGACTAGTGTTTTAATAAGCAGCATTTAGTGCTGATAAACTTAAATTAACAAATTTGTAACTTCAATAGTTGGCAGTCATCTGAATTTTATATAGAAGCCTTTGGAAAGGAATAAAAGGTTCCTGACTTATTCACGTCTCTTAGCAACGTGGAAATAGAATGCATTGGATACAAACTTCCTAGTATTAAATTCCCAAATTAATTTATATACACAAATGTTTTGTGGGAAAAATAAAAGAACAGCGATAATGTGATTTTTTATACAGTGCACATTGTGGTAAGTTCATAGGTAAAAGACAGGGCCAGATGAACCTTCCATGAAACAACAAATATGCCTGAATGCCAGGAGTCATCCTAACAATTTTATTGTAGGCACATGGGACACTCTGAGAATTGTGTTTTTTAATTTGCATTCTAAGCTCATAGATCTTCATTAGTATTTTGATAACATCCACATAGCTGGCCAGAACCTAATTTATTATTATTAATGCCCCAAAAAGAGCTAAAATTTAAGAGCATACAACTGTCAATGCGGGTAGCCAAGAATCAGTATAATTGTATTCAAACTGGGTTAGCAGCTGAGTTACTGTTTGTAGATGGAATACAATAATTAAGATATTTCTACAATACTTGAATAAAGATTCCAGTAAATAACTTTATACCATCCCCGAACTGATTGCAATGTACTGTAAATAATACGGTTGCAGACTTGGAGATCATCTATTCCCCTGCCGTGCTGACTCCCTTTGCACTGATCAAACACCACTTTTACTGCTTTGCTATCAATCCCATTATGCCTCAGCATTGCATCACATATATAGCTAGAGACAACACCATCACTCCCTGCTGCAATAACAATGTGATAATCCTTAATCCTTCTCTATATTCTGCTAAAAAAAACAATTATGGAGACTATAAGTATCCTGCCAGGGCACTACACCGTTCATTTTAACTGTGTTATAGAAGCCTTTGTAACTGTCACCAGTAGGTAGGAAATCAGTTTGTGAAAAATGTGAAAAAAAAATGTCAAATGTGAAAAATTCAATCATGTTCCTTTTAAAACATCTTGATTTCTCAGGAGGTACACAAGAAATCATGTGAACCAACTGCAAAAAAATTCTATAAAGTTCCAATAAAAAGCAACAACTAAATAAGTGATATTGCAGGACGAAGCATATAATGAAAGTGAGGGGAGAAGGCCCTTTTTTACCTTTTCTTGTCCCAAAAGGATTGGAAACCGTACCAAATATACATCAGGGAAAATCTGGTGTCTTTTTTGTGAATCTGGTGAATCTTACAGTATCAACATGGCACCGGGCTAGCTGCCATTATGTTTGCAGTGTCTATTCAGCTATAATTACAGCCAAGATGTGGACATCTATAGCCTATCTGAATACAATTATGTGCTTTTCATGGGTGATCAAAAACAGGTCTGTGGTCCCATGTGTTTTCTGTGTGTGAGATCTCACACAAAAATGACAGGAGAAAAGACTAGCCAAACCATTAAACAGGCAGAATTAGGACTTACTCTACGTTTTGCAGTTGAGCAGTTGGCTCATACAGGGGGCCAGGAAGCTACATCCGTGGCTCTAAACATATTGAAATTTATTATTTATGAAATAAATAATTATGAAATGTATTATGCTTTTTCCGTAAGTTCCCTAGCGATTTCTCAAGAAGCTGTTTCTGGAAATTTTATTTTGTTATCGGCCAGAGCAAATTTTATAATGTTGACGTATACAAATAAAACTGAGATTACAGAATAAAGAATTATACCCCAACAAACCATTTTTTCCCCCTGAAAACAAGAATTTGGCCCATTTTCAAAATTTCAATTTTGATTCAAAGTGTAAAATTCTATTAAAAAATGAATAAAAATTGTCTTCAGTGGCAAAAAAAGGGTACCAAACTGAAAATAATTTTCTTCACACCTCCGAAATAGATAATAGATTCCAATAGATGAACATGTGTAGAGTTTATATATACACATTATTAAATCATAATATAATTGCTAAAACTGAAATAACAAATAATCTGCTTTTTAGCTACAAATGTAGTCACAACCTGCAAAATATAGTGATTAAACAGATTAACGAACATGTGAAGATGGCCGCATTCTACCAGTACCGGGCCGTTTTCGTATGGGTAGCATATGGCCACATTAATTTCAATGGATAATACGTCCAACCATTTAAATTGCTGTTTTTGACACCGTATCCTACCTTAAATGTCTTAAAAAATGCCTATTTACTACAGTATTTTGGTTGAATACTCCCCATAGTAGTTTATGGGGAACAGAAAAAAATCTGTTGCAGCGTGCTGCATACAGTTATGCGCTGTATACTGCTGTATATACATGCAGTATCCAGGAAGAACAGTGGGAGGAGCTTCCTGTCATTTGAGAAGTGACATTTGCAAAGTTCATAGCCCTGGTTCACGCCAACCCCATTCTGTGGGACAAAAGCTGGATTCATTTGCGGACGGGAGCAAGAAATACAAAGTGTGGGAGGAGATCACATCCCAAATCTTTCCCAATGAATGGAGTAGCAGTGACACCAATGAATGGATAGGACTTGGTGAGTGCGGTTGTCCAACTTTGTATCTATAGTTAGGGAAATGCCAGCAGCTTGATACAGGAATTGTTGTCAAAACTGTGTTTTTATCAGTAACTTTACAGTTACACTTTGAATATTGAGTTATTTGCTATGTGTGGCTGAATTACTATGTCATTGTTGAATGAGGCTCTCAAGCCTATCAGTTATAGGGCCAAAACATTTCAGTAACATTCTGCTGTAGCATGCAGTAATATTACTACCATCAAAGCAATAGCAACTTGATGGAACCTTAATGGACTCTCATCACATGTCAGGTCATTCAGTCTTTGTTCAGATCAGATGTGTTACAATGTAAAGCCTTACATGACAACTATAATGTTTTATTTATCATGTCAATTAAATTCTGGCACAGATTTAATGCTTGGGGTGTTATACAACTCAGGCTTATTCCTTAAACCACTAGATTATACAGTATGTTATGAGTGATATCCTGTTTGGACTAGAGAGTCAGATCCACTGGGTTAGATAAGCTGTAAGAACCGTCTTAAGATATATATATATATTTATATATATATATATATATATATATATATATATATATATATATTTACAGTTCTTACAGAGTAATAAAAAATAGGAAGAAACATATAAAAAAAAATAAGAATTGTCCGGCTGCTGGTTGAGAGGTTCCAGTAAGGTGAAGTTAAGAGATGATTGTCAATGTTGCATTATTATATATAGATTGCAAGGGAAATATGTCAAGCAGTGAAGCAATGCGACAGAAGGCTAAAGCAATCAAGAGAGCATAAGATGAGTGCCCTTATGAGAAAGACGGAGTATCTTATCTTATAATATGGAGAAGCATGTGGCGCACAAAGGTATGATAAAATGTAATGGAAGAATGAGATGTGTCCGGATTAGTTCTGCTATGGACACATGAATTTACTAAAGGTATATTCCAGTGTTACAATCATATTGATACATAGCAAAGTATAAACCAGTAGAATACCTATTAGTGTACACTATATTTACCCCAATGCCTGTGTTTTAGGTAAAATATGGTTGAAATTGTATCACTACTATATGAAAAGTTTGACAAAAATTTGACAAATGAAATATATCATCTAGCAATTGTACTGTAGATGTTCTGTGAGTCTATCATGTATCTATAATCCATATCCGGTACCTTGTAGACATTCATGTTACTTCTTTAACCACTGTATACATCCTATTCTTTTGCATTAATTATATTATACCCGTAAAATTTACAGTGCCATGCTTTTCAGAGCTCAGGAGGTGACGATGGAAGGTAACGTTGGACCAATTCAAATTGTTGGTTTTTCCTATGTAGAGTGGTTTCTACATACACTACATTGTAATGATCTAACTGCCAAGCAGGGTAGTTAGACCTTTCATTTTTATATTGTTCTACGTTTGGTGTAAAATCACTGTGAGCTCTGCGAAAACTGCAATTAATTGTTCTGTCTGAGCTCCTGGCTTAATTATAATTTGAATGCAGCTTTTTATATTACTTGACATTCATAGGAGGTTGTGCATCTTAAAGACAGGGGACCTAATCTATGAGTGTCAAGGTGTACTGGGTCACTTTTAACACTAGTGGGGTGAAGCATGGATGCACCAGTAATTGATAAAGACCATTTACATAGTTGTATCCTCTACGAGTAATAACATACAGTTTTAAATGTGACCTGAGCATATTGACCCCTGAGGAAGCCACAGAGGTGGCGATACGCGTGGGGATTAGCCCACAACCACTCCTCATTGCAAGCGTGGATTAGGTAACAACAGATCACACTGGCTACTGCATGTTTTCTCATGTGGGCTATTTTAGCCTTTATATACTGGATATGGAGATACTTTTGGTTTGTGAGCCAGTTGATTGATCTCTAGGTCGTTTTTTATTTATGATTTGCTTGTATATGTTTACATAAGGAGTTGTTGTGGGGGGGAACATGACTGGTTGCATCATAACCAGTCCCCCATTGTAGCACGTATCTTTACACGTGCAATTTTAAATGTTTTTATTGGTGTTTTTTCTGTGTTTTTTGAATAAATTTAAGATTAATTTTTTGTGAATATTGCATGGACCTTTGCTTTTTTGCACACCACTCTGTTTCCTTGGCATTGCTTGAATCTTTCAAGGTGTGGGTCCTTTTTTGATAATGACCCAATGTGGTTAAGCCTAATTTTACTAGGCACCTGAGCATATTGGTGACCAAGCTTCTTGCACAACTTTAATAAAGTCTAAGGTAAGAATTTCATTGCATGAAATAGAATGTGGTGCTCCATACCATCATGGAAGAGTGCCTGACTGTTGCTGAAAGCTTACTGGAGAGTCAAGTAGAGTCTTCTCTGTACATTGGACTTGTATACAGTAATTGTATGCAGTATATGTAAAGTATATACTGCAGGGGCGTAACTAGGAGAGGCTGGGCCCCATAGCAGATTTCTGCATGGGGCCCCCCTACCCCTTAAAATATATATATATATGGCAGGCACACGTCGGGCGCGCTGGAGAGGAGGAGAGGTGAGCGCGGCTCACCCCTCCCCTCTCCATAGAGAATAGAGCCGCATGGTCGTTCTTACGGCCATAGATGGAGCACGCTCTATCTCTTTTGCTCAAAACAGTGAGTACTCGTTGTGCTCACCGTGCCGAGCCCTGGCGTATAGAAGCTTATGGGGGAAGTATATCCGGCAGCAAATCTGCGGCCAGATATACGTCCCCCATATGTTCTTGGGAAGGTACCCCTATACAGACATGTTTATACAATTACACACATTTATACACTGATATATACACACCTTTATATACACACATAAAGTTCTACTCTCGTATACTCACACCCTTATACATACAAGCATTCACTTATACACACATTTATACACTCATATACATTTATACACTAATACACAGAGTATATACAAACTCATACAATATACACATTATATACATATAATACATTTACAATACACACACAAATATATATATATACATACATACACAAATACAGTATACACTGACCATATATACACATACATGCAGGATAAAAACACCATATACACACATGCTGCTATACATACAGAATATAAACATACATTCAGTATATACAGCATTCATACTTACCACATACAAAAACACACATCATATATATATATGCTAATATAAATACATGCATGTAAAAATACAGTATTTGCTTCAATGCATTTATACACAGTATATACATGTATACATAGTAGATGCATATATACATATACATAGGATTTATATATATATATATATATATATATATATATATATTTATGTATACACAGTATATATACAATATATACACATATACACAATATACACACATATAAACAGTATATATACAATATATACACATATACACAGTATATATACAATATATACACATATACACAGTATATATACAATATATACACATATACACAGTATATATACAATATATACACATATACACAGTATATATACAATATATACACATATACACAGTATATATACAATATATACACATATACACAGTATATATACAATATATACACATATACACAGTATATATACAATATATACACATATACACAGTATATATACAATATATACACATATACACAGTATATATACAATATATACACATATACACAGTATATATACAATATATACACATATACACAGTATATATACAATATATACACATATACACAGTATATATACAATATATACACATATACACAGTATATATACAATATATACACATATACACAGTATATATACAATATATACACATATACACAGTATATATACAATATATACACATATACACAGTATATATACAATATATACACATATACACAGTATATATACAATATATACACATATACACAGTATATATACAATATATACACATATACACAGTATATATACAATATATACACATATACACAGTATATATACAATATATACACATATACACAGTATATATACAATATATACACATATACACACATATTCACAGTATATATGCAATATATACACATATACACAGTATATATACACAGTATATATACAATATATACACATATACACACATATTCACAGTATATATGCAATATACACACATATACACAGTATATACACACATATACACAGTATATATACAATATATACACACATATACACAGTATATATACAATATATACACACATATACACACATATACACAGTATATACACATATACACACATATACATAGTATATATGCAATATACACACATATACACAGTATATACACACATATACACAGTATATATACAATATATACACACATATACACAGTATATATACAATATATACACACATATACACACATATACACAGTATATACACATATACACACATATACACAGTATATATACATATACACACATATACACAGTATATATACATATACACACATATACACAGTATATATACAATATATACACATATACACAGTATATACACACATATACACAGTATATACACACATATACACAGTATATATACAATATATACACAGTATATACACACATATACACAGTATATATACAATATATACACATATACACACTGTATATACACTGTATATACATATGTACACAGTATATGCATATAAATACATATATACATACAGATAAATACATATATACATACAGATAAATACATCTGTATATACTTACCTTTTAGGAAGTTTGGGGGCTGTATGGGTGTTCAGGCAGGTGTCCAGATGCATTCAGACGGCGGGGGGGGGGGGGGCGCGAGCGGGGGGGGCGAGCGGGGGAAGGGGGGGCCGAGCGGGGGAAGGGGGGGGCGCGAGCGGGGGAAGGGGGGGGCCGAGCGGGGGAAGGGGGGGGGCAGAGAATCAACTGTGCCGCCCTGCAGGCTGATGAGCGGGCAGGTCAGGGAGATGAGGGGGGCGGGTCAGAGAGGTGGCTGGGGGGCGGGTCAAGGATATGAGCAGGCAGGGATCCCGGAAAGAGGCGGGCGGGCTCAGGAGACGTGTAGATGCACAGAGAGGAAGGGGCCCGGGGGCACGATCCGGCACTGCAGCCCCGGACCACTTACCCCAGGCCGTGGCAAAGCACTGCAGGGAGCGTGCATCCCCGGGCCCCTGAACCTCACGGGCCCCGTAGCAACCGCTACGGCTGCTACGGCGGTAGTTACGCCACTGATATACTGTATAAAGCCTTTTTGCCTAACTACTCCACTAAGCAAAATAATTCTCTAATTTACTAAAATTAGCTAAACTCAGGTATTTAATAGCTAAAAGAGGTTTTACCCAGGGTACCAGGCTAATCTCCATTTGCCAAGCTTTCTGCTTGCCATGGAAAACCGTATAGTACAGCTAGAGACTACAGGAGGCTTGTTGAGAGGGGCTGTAGGACCTGTAGTGATGTCACAAGCATGTGACATCACATGCTCCAGATTGGGCCATAACAACCATGTTGTCCTCTTCTGGCTTTAGTGGGGTGAGCTGATGTCACAACCAGAAAGTGCCCACCCACATCAGGAATAGCTGAATCTAATGTTAAATATACCAGATTTATCTCAGTCTAGAAAGAAACCAGCGGCATGATACAGGTATCGTTGGCATTGCTATCAAAATCTCTCTCCAGCTATCTCTTCTCCTCACAGATTTTGTTTCCAATATCATCTCAATGATAATGATACCTATCTATATTCTTCTGCATGTAACATCACCCTTGCCTTACTTCAATATACCAGTGATTGTCTCCCTGACATCTCTAACATCATGTCCTCTCTCTTCATGAACATTAATCTTTCAAAGACTGAACTTCTTGTCTTTCCACCATCTACTAACCAAGTTTACTATACCTCCAAGGCAGCAGGACTGCTGTGTTGAGGTTCTACTGAACTCCGCCCTCTCCTTTGCAATGTATATTTAATCTCTTGATTTCTTTTGCCACTAGCATCTCATAAACATTTCTAGAATCTGCCCATTTCTTACAAATGAAACCTCTAAAATACTAACTCTCATCTACAATCTATTCTTAATGCAGCAGCCAGACTTGTCTTTCAGACCAAACACTACACCGATGCTTCCAGTCTGTGGCAGCCACTGCGCTGGTTGCCTGTCTCCTTCCGAATACAGTTTAAAGTAATCACCCTCATCCATAAGGCTCTGCATCATACTGCATCTCCCTACCTCTCCTCTTTCATCTCAGTCTACCTTAATTCAAACTTCTCACTTTCCAAGTCTCCAGGACTTCTTCAGTGCTACACCAATTCTCTGGAATGCCCTTCCCTGGCCTCTCAGACTAATACCCAACCTCCAAAATTTCAAACATGCTCTGAAAACACATTTTTTTGAGCAAAGCTATCACACTTGCTAACTGCATGAAATCTCAACACTCTCTTTGCTAACCCATTCTGTGTCCTCCTCCCATCTGTTATCCAGCAAACACCAGATATATAACAAGCTCCAGGCTTCTCTGCAGTCCCGTTGACTTTGGACTTTGTATATAAGATGGTGGCTGATCTGGTTCAAGCAGCAGCATTTTTATTTAATAAATTATTTTACTCCGTTCCCTTATAAAGAATGGCTGGACCATTATTCAAGCTCTTATACCTTTTGTGTCACTCCTTAATCCTCATAGACTGTGAACTCTTGCGAGCAGGGCCCTAACACCTGTTGTTCCATATGACTGTTTGTACTCTGTAAAGTTTTATTTTCTTTGTATACGTCCCCTATGAGTTGTAAAGCGCTACAGAATATGATAGTGCTATTCAAATATAGATTATTATTATTATTAAGAGATTGTGTAAGAGAATGCAAAATGTAAAGTGCCTCTGCCAATAGCTTTTACCTAAAATGTATTGTCTCTGCCTAGAAGTGTAATTGTTAGGCTAAATGCACAGAAATGTGTGGATCATAGGGGCAGCGAAGGGGGAAAAGTTTGTATCTCTGTTAAAGATGGGAGGGGTGAATGCACCGTTATTGTGTAAAGTGTAAGTCAGCAGCAGCCATGAGTTGGGTGCAGTTTGAGTAGCCAGTACACGGCCATTGAAAACGGATATGTGCATGAAGCCTTCTGCCAAGAAATGTAGTGTAATAACTATCCAGTGTCCTCATTTGGAAGAAATGTGTTACATGTGGTGTAACATCACATCATTTGTCTGGAGAACTCTTGGTAATTACCAAGCTCATTGCCTAAACTTTGACTACAGGTTTATAATAGTAAATCTGTCTGACTCACAGTTTTTCTACACCATTCTCGAGAAGGAGTCTCAAGTAAATCCAGGGCCATTTAGTCCTGTTATAGTCTGGCTTTTTATTTACATGAATCAAAACAGTATAGTATACTATCGTAAGTATTCCCCATAATGACATTTCAAATGCTTCATCTCTAGCTCAGGTTATGGAAAACTATTCATGGAAAACAATGATTTTTGACCCTTTATTAATTTAGCTTTAGACTACTAATTTACAATAATTGGGATTATACCAGTAAACCTAGGGCTTGTCTAAATGTAGGTTGTAGAGACAATGGGGCACAGTTACTTACCCATCCGCTGGAGTTCACAGAAAGTGCATTGTCCGATGATCATGCACTGTGCCGCGATTCACTAAGATCCTGCTCCCGTTATCCTGCACTCCCTACTCGCTTCCCCATTCATGGTCCAACAGAGTTCACCATCTTTTAAGTGGTGCATGTAAGTGCATGGGCTTGCAACACAGTATGAAAGTTAAATCCCGTTAGATCTTCCGACGGCACACCCCCAATCTTTGGAAGCCAGCGCTGCTGCGCAAAAAAAACCATTGCGTGCACCAAAATCCCAGCTCAGACACTTGTTAAATAACTTCAAAGCCAAACAGTCTGACAAAAACCCTTAGTAAATGACCCCCAATAGCTTCACACAATATGGAGTCGTATCTGTGTATTTACCAAGCCACCAAAGAAAATGCAAAAGGAAGATTGCTGAAACAATTTATTTGGCACAAGTGCAGTGGAGAATTTCAGGAAATGCGAGTATGCTTAAGTGGGCACCACATCCGATCCTGTATTCTGGACATATGGCTGCAGAATATACTCTATTGCTTCAACCGCATCTACACAGAAGACACTCCTAATGCACCAACACAGAAAGCCGGGCTCCTGAGTCTGGACTAGTTGTAGCAGGTAATGAAACAAAAGAATTAAGAAACTAGTGAAATAGGCGACTTTGATATTACACCACAGAACCTTTAACATCATGATATAGAGAGACCTGAAAAATAAATAGCTGTTATAGTACAGAATAAGGACAATTTACTGTAGACTGAGAATGAAGTTAAGGCACCAGAACTCACATTAGTCCTAAAAATCCCCACTTTTTCTGTTGTATTCGCTCTTCATCCTGAGAGAAAAAAATCAAAATGTAAAGCTAGATAAAAGGGTGAAAATGAAGTATACATTTTTAGGGATCAGTGGATTATATATATTCTTTCAGACAATAGAAGCTTTTACAGCATCTTGTTTATAACCATGCACAGTCATTGGGCGCAAACTGTGCATTCACCTATGAGAGGTTATCACTTGAGAGATCATATATGAATTCCACTCACCAACTTGGCCTTGAGTATCTCATACATTAGGGTACCATCATCTAAGGAGCGTCCATGTTTCTCAGAAGACTCATTATTTGTCTTTTGCCTAAGACACAGAAAAGGTCTATCATTATCGGAGCTTCAGATCTCCTTGCACATGATTCATCATGATTCATCATACTGGTGTTGCCAATCCACAAGATGAGTAGCATTTCAAGATAATATAACTTCACAATACTGTATCACATACTAATATCCTATAGATCATGTAGTAATAGGCACTACAGGGGAAGTTGTCTTAGGCACAAAAAAGCCACAAGAAAGTAAGAGAAAATCAAGAAAAAAATGATGCATGTCCACCATTGACTTTCATAGTTGTTTCCAGACAAAAATCAATTTAGCCATTCTTCAAAGTATTATTGCTTGGTTATTTTGATTACAAGTGCACCATCAGCACAGGGCATGGCAGAATAACCAAGAACTACATTTTAATAATAACATATGTCTGAAAGTACTGTAGACAAGCAAAAAAACCACATGCCCTTATGGTTACTCCACACATGTCTTTGCTGTTGCACATATAGAACCAGTGCTGAATATAGATGAGGCAAAGCAATTAACAAGTTCATCATTTGGCAAAGTCCCACTATTAACTAACTTTACAAAGCCTTTTCCAAAATAGCATTCTAAATAATTCTGTAACCCTCTGTCTAATGTTAATATAAGAACAGGTACTAACAGCGTGATTTCTCGGAATGATTCTTCCACTTTGGACTGTATGCCGTTCATCCTATTATTCAGAACCTAAAAAATACAAAATAAAGGGAATTATATTATCTAAAATAGTTTCCACCACCTCCAACAGAATCTCTTCTAAATGTCTGATGCTAATTCTCACCTCTATAGTAGATAAGTATTCACTTAGTGTGGTAGCCATACATTTCCTAATGGATTCCCTCTAAAATAAAGAAATATACACATGTCAGAATGTTATGTATTATACTTTCATCCCAGAATGCTCTTTACGATGTCCATATACTGTATGTTACAGCAGAGCCATGGTTACTGTGTTTGGATTTCTTCTGACTTTTCTTGCAGGGAAAACCAAACCACATAAAGTTAAGTACAGAAATCAGAGGGTTTTTCACTTTTGGTTACCTTCACTTGACTACAACATGACTAGGGGAATTTATTTGACTCTGGTCATGTAGTAAACCACAATCTATTGTAAGTATTGAAAGGTGCCCACCGCCTCTACCTATCACTTCTACCAGCACCCTTACCTCTTCTGCAAGATCCTCCCTTTCTTTTAACTCTAGTCTCATCTTTTGCAGGTTTTTCTAAATGGACAAAAGTAAAAAAATGTTGTGCTATTAGTATCCAAAGAAACTAGACAGTCAGTTGTTAAATCACAAAAGTAATTTTTAAGTCATTATATTTGATATTATTATTTATTATTCTGATTATGTAATGAAATTACATTATAGTATGTTGGAAAGTCAAATGTTACGGACACTCAAGAACTCAAGATGTTTATAACCCACCTCCAAGTCTGAGATCTGATTCCTCAATATAGTGACTTCTTTATTGAGTTCCATGGTTTCATCCTCAGAGTGCTCAAGCTGTGACAAAGAAAATCGAAAAGTGGTAAAACATACTTATGTGATTCTTTTATAAAGGAATTTTTCTTTTCATGTTGATTCCTTCACTGTCCATTTTAACCCAGAAATTTTTGGTTAAAGGTAGAGTGGGGATGGGTGGTTGGCTGCCTAAATAATTCTCTATTTAACTACATAGGGAGACATTCAAGAGCCAGAAGAGCCGTACCTGGATTTCCTATCACTATTAGATAGTAACAGTTCTTTGAGGCACATGTTAGTGAGTGGAAGCTGCTGATGGAGAAAAAGTCATGGAAAGATTGCCAACCTGTGAAGGTAGTGAGGTCATAGGCTAAGGAGAAGGAGAGAGTGGATGCCTGAGAAAATGACGAAATCAAAGATGTCTATGCTGCTGCAAGCAAAGTGGAGGAACTTATGTGGACAAGAGAAGCCTGTAGCTTGGTATCTAGTGTTTGTCAAAAACACATTGTGGAGGACATAGATGGATTACTAGCGAGAGAGATGAAAGTTAGTGAGTGTGATAGGCTTGCCTAGAAGATGGGTTTTAATAGTATGTTTGAAGTTATAACATGTTTTTTCTTTTTATTGGTTTGGTTATTGAGCAGATTTTTGTGGGGGAACAGATACATTAGATTTCATTTGTGTCATTTTTATATAAGTAAAAGAATGAGCAGTTTGAGGAAAGTTCACGAGCAGTTGAAGAAAAAATCTGCTATAAAATATGTGAATATGGTACATTATATTTTTGTTTAGGACTAAAAAGGAAACTGATGTAAAAGATGAGAATCAATGCAGTAGGATATGGTGGTACTATGGTATACATCTGAATAAAAATAATAGAAATACAGAGATGATATCACAATTGTCATTGAATAACAGGCTTTACCTCGTTTAATAGCTCATCTATTCGATTTTCCATCTGCAGACATAATTTTTCCTGCAAGAGGATGATATATATAGCTTAGTATCTACAAGATGGTCATGCTGGGTACAACCAACTCACCCCTATGGCTTGCTTCACAGTGAGCACAGTATGCCCTGCAATGTCAATCATGCTTGTCAATCATGCAGTATGGTTGAAATCAAGCTGTTAAATTGCCCAATGGTGTAAACTTTATTTCTCACATGATTGGACACTACTTGGGTGTAAACTCTACATGTCTGGAGACCATATGTGAAGTATAAAAAGGTAATGATCACAATTCAGCAAACAAGATCCCTCTAATACTTTGAGTTTATACATTGTTATGAAAGTATGGTGGGTCTCCTGATAGAATTATCTATCTATCTATCTATCGATTTATCTCAGTTTAACACTATGGAAGTAGGTATAGAGGCTTTATACATTGTTTATTGAGATCAGTGTCAGTTTCCATTATAGGCAAAATTGACTGCCTCCTGGGGCCCATGGTCTTTCAAGGAGCCCACTCTATGGTAGTTTCCGATTGATTCTTCCTAGTTCTCCTAAACCTATTGTTGAATTATAAACCTATTTGGGGAACAGGAAGAAACTTAATAACTGAGGAAATGTATGTTATACTTGTGGTATTGTGTACCTCATACTTAACTGGTTGCTCCTCCATCTCCGAATCTGCTGCATCTTTGTTTTGCTTTAATTTCAACCTCAGATTTTCCACCTGTTGTTTTAGATCATGAATTTGACTTGTCTCCTTTTGTAGGCTTAGGGAAAAAAGATAGAGATGGTAGAGCTTATTTATCAGAACTTCTACACCACAAAGTGGCCTAGAATCCCTGAAATAATCACAAATGTTAGTGTATTGCTTCCCTTCTCTGCTACCTCCACACCAGGGGGAGTGGAAGGTCATGAAGGGGGTGCAGCCGGCGAGGGAGTGGCGGGAATGCCCCGTACAGGTGCATTTGAAGCATGAAGCAGAAGCCTCTTGATGTATCCGGCTTCTCCGGAGTGTTGGCCTAGTTATCATACCAACACACAAGCACTGCCCTGCGATAAATAACTGGTAAGGTTATTATGTGCACCCTTCCCCATAAACAGGAGTTAGGAGCACATATCTCCCAATACTCCTAAATTAAGCAAGACAGGCACAGTTTTTTTGGTCTGTCCCTCTGTCTTGTTTCTCACAGGGTATGTCCCTGGTCTCAACCTTTTTGAATGTTTATTTTACATAAAAAAGTATACAGGGGCCACAATGTATGGAGTTCAGGGGGGTTCTTGATTTGAGAACCTCAGAAAAAGGGGCCATTTCAAGAACAGCTACAGAAAAATTGAAATGTCAAAAAGAGGTATTAAAACCAGGAGAATACAAATTGGAGCATTATAAATCGGGGTACAGATTCTTGGGTTACAGAAAGTAATGGAGATAAAAAAGGTGAGGTAAGTAAGGGGTGGCTACAAGACAGATGGCACCATACTGTGGGGGGACATAATAAAGGTTTCGGTGTCACAGAAGGGAGGAATTATACAGTATGGGGACCCACTTAGGGGCGAGGCTAGGGGGTTGACAAAATGCATGGCTTTGGACATAAAAATCTACAGATTCTGTCCCTCTTAGTCCATTCCAAAAGTTGGAAGATATACAAGTAAGATGGCTGCCATGGGCACAGTTGCTGGGACTTGTTACTAGATTGAAGCATCAACTCACATCTTAACCCCTAAGGATGGAGGGTTTTTTGCTCATTTCTCGTTCTCCACCTTCAAAAAGTCATAGCTTTTTCATTTTCACTGTGTTCTCCAAATAAAACGTCTACTTTATTCTTTGGTTTGTTAAGATCGCGGTCATACCAAATGTATTAAGGTTTTATTGCGTTTTAATACATTTTTTGCCATTTTCTGACGCTAATAACTTTTTCATACTTTGCTTTCCATACTTTGGTGTAAGGAGCTGTGTAAGGTGTAATTTTTTGAGAAATGAGCTGATGTTTTCATTGTTAACATTTTGAGGACGGTGCGACATTTTCATCACTTTTTATCAAATTTTTTCTATGATGTAAAATGATGTAAAAGTCGCAATCCAGACATTTGGGCGTTATATGCCGTTATGTGGTTCACCGCCAGCAATAACCGTTTCTATATTTTGATAGATTGGGGATTTTGGGACGTGGCGATACCTAATGTGTTTGTGATTTTTATTGCTTATTTCATTTTAAATCAGTTTTAGGGAAAGGCCTAATCACCTGGCAACCAATCTCCGCCCCCCCGATGATGTTGTGGGGGGGGGGGCGCCGATCTCAACTAAGATGGCTAACACCGACCACGGGTGTTAGCGATGGGTCTTTGCTGCAATATGCAGCAAAACCCATCTCTGTACGAAGAGGGCTCCGCCTGTGTAGTCTCTTCATTCAGTCTTTGTAGCTTGCTGGTGAGCGTGAGCGTCAGTGAGCGTGAAGGGGTTAAAGGTTTATTCCCATAATGACAAGATTCTTAAATATACTCAGAGAACGGTCTTGGCCCGGAACCAGGTGTTCCACGGCCCAGACCGGCGGTTGGGGACCACTGTTTTAACCTATGAGTTATTTAAGGTTCATTTCTTCTACACAAAGCTGTACATTTTAGTACCTAAAGTAAAGTAGTAATAAATTGGAGGCATCTTAGCCAGATTTATCATCAAGTGTGATCCATGCATCTTTAGGCAGCCCGTTGCAACTTTATACAATCAGCCTTTATGTCTATAAGGAGCTCTTTCTAGAATGAAGGAGGGTTTTTTTTCTTACCTCTTGTTCTTTTCCCGCAGTGATGTAATATCTTGAGATAATACATATACCTCCACATCTGCTTTCCCCAAGGCATCTTGTAGATCAGTGTTTTCCTGCCTGAGTCTGCTGCACCATCCTTCAATTTCCAATGGGTCATTGTCTCCTGCTTCCCTATGTGGAACAATGATTTACTGCAACATGAATTGTGAACGATGCAGAAAATGAGATGTTTACACCAGTAATGTGTATAGAAAGAGAAGTATACATGTCAGTTGTTGGGAGGTCCATCCTAGTAAGTAAAATGTCAGTGTTTATCTCAGAAAAGAAAAGGCCTTAGGAAAGGTAGCAAAATGTATATAAAACAGAACAGGAGTTGTATTCATTATTCTATTACCCACAAAAGGGATTGTGAGTTATACAGGAATGTGAACATGGCCTATTGGAATTAATTACATGTACATGGGAGGAATGACGGGAAATTGGAACTATAGAGGGAAGATTCTTTATATTATATGTAAAGGAGTTGAAAATAACTTACATTGCATCAAAATGAGGTATTTCAGGAAAGACTGAGGGCATGCTGCTTTTTGATCTATGATAATACAACAAGTCAAAATATATTAGCTGAAATTATTATATTAAATGCACAATGGTATGTTACAACTTGAGATAAAAGTAAGGGTCTTTCAATTACTGAAGTTTACCACCTAATTATTTATATAGAATGATAATATTCTGTAGCCCTTTACAAATTATGGATGAAATATACAAATAACATTAGACATAGCAGAGTAAAAACATAGTCACACTGAACAATAGGAATGAGAGCCCTGCTCACAAGAGCTTACAGATTATTTATTTATGGGCAATTTTATAAATGTCTCATGGTGGAGGTCGAGACCTCATTATGAGAAATGTGTCTAAAATAGTTCTTGATACACTACACTATGGCAAAATTCACCACTCCAGTAGTTTCATAGAAGTGAATGGCACACGACTCAAAAATGTACATAAGCAATACATTCACATGGACTACTGGTGGACACTTGTTGACCCCAGTTTTTGTGATCTGTTTTGAATCGTGGAGGTGAACCCCCAGCAATATGAAAATTCTCCCCCATCCTCCAAATAAAACATGTGTCAACAGTGTTATAACCCCTTTAAATTGAAGGGCTTGCAAGGTTACATGTAATGCCTATATGAACCAATATGTTCAATATATTGAACCAAAATTCTACACACTCATCTGTTTTCATATTATAGGTGCTATCTTTTATTTAAAAAAATCTTCTTTTATAATAATGAGGTCAATAATGTAGCAGATGTTCCTCAAACTCACCTTTAAGTCTTCGACACTGAATAACACAGTCCACATTCCAGAATTGTCTCTGTCGGATAGAACAATAAGCTGACCTCACAATAACAACACTCTTCTGAAGAGAGAGGCAGATGATAATACATATAGAGAAAGGTTACCCCAAGTGTTAATGATGTTGGAAGTCTACGGTTAGAAAGATCTGCTCAAAGAAACCATCATCAAAAGTGACGCAACAAGTAGCAAAGCATTTATCTACCACACAGATGTTATAGGGACCCATAGCAAATGTATTTGACCAGGGTCAGAATATAGAACAAAGAATGGTGGGGCTCTATGAATGGGTCTGTTGACATCCAAATATACAGAATTTAGCTTTTTACCTACAAAATACCACTAAGTATACCACCGAGGATATTACTGGAGTGTGCTGTAAATATATAGAAGGGAAAAATAATAGAAGGGAAACTCAACCCTATCAAACAGCAAAAAAAAAAAAATATATATATATATTTTTTTTTGCTGTTTGGTAGGGTTGAGTTTCCCTTCTAAATATTTCTAGTTGGTTTTATAGCCTCTTTAAGTGACGACTTGATATATTTACATTTATTTGATTCATGTGATTTTTTGGTTGCCATTTGTAGGTAATATATAAAGCCCATAAATGTCTGCTTACGCCATATGTAAATATCCACTGCACGTTCATATAAAATAAGATCACAATATACTTTTTGGGCAACTTGAAAATTACAGGCGTATGTGTCCTGCTCAACCACTAGATGTCAGCGTCATAGCTTTTATTATCTTGCGAGAACTGACCTTGACTGAGATTGAAGATTTCAAGTAAATAGATCCAATTAACCAGTGATAACTTTGGAGATGTTTCAGGCAACTCCATTTATTTTCAGAATTGCACATTTTTTAATCTACTATCCCCAAGTAATTTTGTATGACCTTGTCCACTATTTAAAATAAGAATAGAAATGGTCAAAAGTCAAATAAAAATAAATAAATAATAGCCATTGTTAGTTATTTATTTTACAGGAACCATTCAATTGATTTGCTTTACTATAAAATATATATATTTAAACCCAACGATATCTAGAGTAACTACATTGATCTCTTTAAAGCTTAATTAGAAAGGACCATGGGTGGTTGGTGTGTTTTCCGAGGCACTGACACTGGTATATTAGTACACTACCCTTACATATATAACCCAGTACAACAGCCCTAAACATATGTTAATAGTAGTATCTACTATTGCTACTTTATGTACACTCCTATTTGACTGGTACAATATCCTGGGCAATCTGTTTTGTAGGTGCTGAAATTACATTATGTGGCATAATATCCCATGTCATTAGGTCTCTTGTAGGTCATGCTTGATGTCAAAGGAGCTTCCTTACAAGGTATCCAAAAGAGGAGTGGTTTTCCTTATCCCATCCAGGAAAGCTGGAATTTTCCAAGAATCCTCTAGTAGAGCGTCCATGGCTATAAGACTCCACATGCCTACACGGCGGCCTTATTGGCAGTCTCCATAAGAAGAACTCCTACTTCCTGACCCTAGTCACAAGCCTCTCACCCAGCCAAACCAGTTCCCTACACTGTACTGAGGAGATCCAAGGTTTAAACAGTGCTGTTTGCAGTTGGGAGTCTGTTGCTTCTGGAATAGATATACTTGTTTGGTTTTAATCCCACATCATGTCATAAGGTCTCTTGTAGGCCATGCTTGATGTCAAGGGAGCTGCCTTACAAGGTAGCTAAAAGAGGCATGGTTTTACTTTGCATATTTTTTGTGATAGATAATGAGGAATTGCTTTAAAAGATGGCAGTATCTACAATGTAATGGCTGTTTAAATGTAGGAAAATTGAATTATACTGTAATCTGTACTATACTGCAACATTTTAGGAATATCACTTGTTTTACCAGTTCTAGATACTACAGATTGGAGGCATAATACTTTGGACAACTCATAAAAATAGGTTTTAGGGATTTAAAACATCCCTTTTTTGGTAAAAACCAATTCGTCATGCTTTGTGTAGTGCTGCGTAATCTGTGTGCGCTATATAAATAAAGAATTATTATTATTATTATTATTACTGATAGGGAACTTTTTTGCCAATTGTTTTTATTTCTAATTGTAGATTTTGTTTCAGTATTATATTATAACATCTGTTGCTTTTGCCCAGAAAGTGCTGACTGTGATTTTTTACTAGTTTGCATTCTGTCCTGCAATGAATGACAGATTCGTCCTTGGAATTTTGGAGTGTTAATTGAGGTCTATGGCAGAGTTTTCTAGGCATGCTTTATTACCTGTCAAAAGGTTTTTTTTGGGGGGGGGGGGGGCGAGAAATAAAGCTGTGACTATTATTTTCTGTATAAGTTTGGCTTATAGGCTAACTCTGGATTTGACTTAATGCCCACTTGATACTGGGAATGCTGTGAACTGGAGTGTTATTGGAGTGGGACTTAAAGATATGTCTTTTCCGGATCAGAGGTGGTGGGACTGCTAACTATTAGAATACACAGGACACTATATGAGTCCTGAAGAAATCTCACTCAATTAGAAGTACCCCAAACCCTGACTATGAGGGAATATGAAACCTTAATTTTTCAGATCATTACATTGATAGACTTAAACTCATGGGCTGAATTTTGTTTGTTGCCGATGTACATTTTTAATCAATTTTAGTAAGGCTAGTTTCACACAGCAGTATTCTGGTCAGTATTTGACATCATTCTAATCAGAACAAAACCAAGAGTGGATCCTACAGAATATGTATTATGGAAAGATTTATACTCTATCCTTTTCCAAATTACTGAAGCAAAATACTGGTGCAGATCCTGCCATGTAAAAATATCCTCAATTATGGTGAAAGTAGCTTGGATTTTAGTGGATGTCTTTATCTTGCAGAATGGGATAAATATATCAACATATCTTTTGTGATAGTAAATGAAGGCACTAAAAGCACACTCATGCCTTTATAGGGAAAAATAATTTATTCTTCTTCCTAAATCCTGTAGCATACCTAGGCCTTGATGGCAAACAAGTGTCAAATTGAAACTATTATCCTCCCCAGTTACAGCAGTTATTCATGTGGATATATTGTGCTCTTTGGCGCTGAAAAGCATCTCTTTGGTTCATGGTAGTGTCACACTATAACAAATACTTAAGATTTTAAACACGTTGCCATATACCTGCGTTAACCTTAAAGCATGGATAGATGTCTTCACCAGTAATAAAGCAAAAAAAGGAAGAAAAATATGGTAACGGCTCACCCACTGAAGACTGCAGCCTTCAACAACGATTATGGCCGGGTGCACGGAATGTCCCAAAACGCTGGTCCGGAGGTCCAGAGTGGTATGCGTTAATCACAGGAAAAAGATAAAGAAGAAAAGTGGGATATCCAGCATCCATACAGGTAAATCCAAATGTAGACACTGTTAAAAAATCTTCTAAAGTTTAATCTTCAAATTTTTTAAAATACTTCACATCATAATTTTTATAATTTTAATATTTATCAATACCAGAGGAGGCGATTGGAAACAATTACTCTTATCTAGAGAAGCATATTGGATTCTGAGCCTTGACACTCGTTTTCCAAAGGGGTTGAACTACAAACAGGATTTATTATATTTTTATTGATAAATATTAAGATTATAAAAAGTTACCTTCTGTAGTCCAAGAGCCAGCCGAGGACACACCTTCTATTGGGCGTGTAATTCTTACGCCGGAAACCCGCATACACACACCACCGGCATGAAGACAGAAGAGGTGCGGCCACGGACCTGCCGCGGACCTGCGGCATGAAGATGAAGAGGAGCTGTCCGGGCCGTCCGAATGGTGAGTAGTAAGTTTATTATTTTTTTTACCGGCAAGGGGTCTGGCAGGCATTATAGATAAAGGGGCTGGCAGGCTGTATACACAAAGGGGCTTGCAGGCTGTATGCACAAAGGGGCTGGCAGGCTGTATACACAAAGGGACTGGCAGGCTGTATACACAAAGGGACTGGCAGGCTGTATACACAAAGGGGCTGGCAGGCTGTATACACAAAGGGGCTGGCAGGCTGTATACACAAAGGGGCTGGCAGGCTGTATACTGAAGGGGGCTGGCAGCTATATACTGGGAGGCTGTGACCAATGCATTTCCCACCCTCGGCTTACACTCGAGTCAATAGGTTTTTCCAGTTTTTGGTCGTAAAACTAGGTACCCCGGCTTATACTCGGGTCGGCTTATACTCGAGTATATATGGTAATTATATTTTAAATAAATCAGGACAGAAATCTTTGGCTATAAAGGTGTACTGATCTCTTAAGAAACCTTTGATTGACAGTGCTGCTTAAAACCTTTACTATGTCCTAAATTTCTGCATACATTTTACCTAAAACTAGATAAAGATAGCCAAATCAAACAAAATAGTCAAAAATAGTAGCCTTGGTCATTTATTTTTTTGGAGAAAATATTCTAATATAACAAATCTCTGAGTACGAAATGTATGTGAAACTTTAAGATAAGCATATAATTTCATTAATTTAATATGATGGGTAGATGTAGGTGTGTGGGCGATGGGTAGTAAATCTACCATCAAAATAAAGCATAATAAAACGGGGAACTTACTTATTGATCTGTGGTAATCTTCTCATATTTATTATTCATGGCCTCCTTCCTTCTAAAATCAACTTTTAAAATTATGCTAATGAACTAGAAGGCCTTCTGGGAGTGTTACCAGGACCCCTGCATGCTGCAGCTTCACAGGCTGTATAACTGTACAGTAGAATATCTCACCCTCCCCATATTCCCTTAGAACTTCCCATCTCCCACTGTGTGCTAAAACACACTGCTGCCATTAGATTACAGAATGCACAGGGAAGGAGAAGTTCTGATGGAGCAGTGGAAAAACAATGTCTCAGCCTGTAAAGCTAGTTATATTTATTTAAAATATAATTATTTAATATTATTTTAATTACTTTACAAGTTTATTGTTGGCAGAGTAATTGCCCTGTCTTTACCCCAAATTTTGCAGCCCTCTTCCCATTACAACACCTATTTAACAGCAACCAGGACTTGACGCTTAACTTGACCTGAATCTAACTTTTTCAACAAACCCACTCATGACTAAACAGGCATCAAAGTCTGATCTTTGTTTCTTGGTGCATCATACCCCCAGGGTCAACATCTGCAAAGGGTTTGTATGTTCTCTACGTGTATGCATGCTTTTCCTCCTTGTCCTCTGGTTTCCTCCCACACTCCAAAACATACTGGTAGGTTGATTAGATTGTGAGCCCTATTGGGGACAGGGACAGATTTGGCAAGCTCTGTGCAGTGCTGCATAATATGTGTGCGCTATATAAATAAAGGAATTATTATTATTATTATTATTATAATGTCACACAATGGGGGCTAGAGTCTGTGGACTCCATGGATACTAGCCGCAAGCCGGGAGCGGAGTCTAAGTGGACTCCTGGTCTTCACCAGAGCCCTCCGCAAAGCTGGAGGGTCGCTCCACGGGTGCGACTAGGCCTGCGGTGGTAGCCAAGGTAAGGACCACGGGATGGCAGGACCATGGGAAGGCAGGACCACGGAATGGCAGGACCACGGAAGGACGGCTGGCGGGACCTCGGAAGGACGGCTGGCGGGACCTCGGAAGGACGGCTGGCGGGACCTCGGAAGGACGGCTGGCGGGACCTCAGAAGGACGCCTGGCAGGACCTCGGTCTCCATAAAGCACTTTTCATTAGGTAGAGTAGGACAAGTACTATAACATTACATCAGCCTGAACAATAAATTCATGTCCATTTGTCCATTTTACAGACTTTTAATGAAATGTTCACAGCAAAAAAACTAAAAGTGACTCATTTTAGCATGGAACTCAATGGTATGGTTCAGATTTCAAAGACCACAAAGCAGCACCCAGGAAACCATAATGTCTCTGTATAACAGATGTAATGTATTTCCAGTCACACCGATGTGGATCAACAATGTGTTTATTGAAAAATTTCACAGCAAAATTAAAGTGACGTTTTGGTCATACATCAAACCCTCTTTAGTCACAATTTGCACAGAAATATACTACATTTGATTCCATATAGCCTGAGGCTATCACATAAGGGAGGTAGAACTTTGTACTTGCCATAGCACCCAGAATCAGAGAAACTCTTATAATTGACAGCTAAATTCTCGGATTCTGCTGTCCTTTGTGACCACATCATACAAAGGGTAATGGAGATTATTTACGATACTAACAACCACAAGTTCTTAAATATGAGATTGCAAGAAAAACAACTATACTAACCTGATCTGCTTTTATGAAGATGTGAGCAGATGTCTGGACGGAGGATCTGCTGTGGATATAGTTTTCATGTACTTTGCAAAAGCATTCAACACTGTTCTTCATAGACGCCTGATAAGTAAAATTAGGTCTAGTGGTTTGGCAGGAAACATTTCCAATTGGATTGAAAACTGGCTGAAGGATCGTATCCAGAGAGTTGGGGTCAATGATTCCTACTCGGAATGGTCACCAGTTATGAGTGGTGTACCCCAGGGTTCTGTGCTTGGCCCACTATTATTTAATATATTTATTAATGATATAGAGGTAGGAATTAATAGCACTGTGTCTATTTTTGCAGATGACACAAAGCTGTGTAGTCAGATCCAGAGAAGAAAAACAGCGGATGTGTAGAAAATATCAATTTATTAATTCATAAACAAGACAATAAAAACATTTAAAAACCCAATGAAGGGAATGACAAACATAAAGGACTCTCCTCAATAAGGTATTCCTCACGTAAATGACAAAACAAAAATAGAAAAAATGAACAAGGCTGTCAATTAGATATATATATACACATCATCCCAATAATGGGGTCCAAATAATGCTTAAGAAAAGATTATATACAAATAAAGTGCATCGTGGATTCAATCACAGACAGTTTCACTACAACAATGTAATATAAAACACAAAGATAATAGTGCACAAATAAAGTGCTGTGTGCAGAGTAATAGCAGCCAAGAGAACATAAGGGAGTAGGTTCAAGTGAATAAAACAGAAAGTAAAAGCGTCATATTACCTAGTATAATGTATGAGGGGGAGAGCCCACGGATGCCCGGATTAGTATATTTTGGATGTGACACCTACTCGCTTACCCTCCCCTCTTTGTTTTCTTGTACCAAGCTGTGTAGTGTAATACAGTCTATGGAGGATGTTCATAGGCTGCAGGGGGACTTGGACAAACTGAAGGGTATTTAATAAATGTTCCATAGTTTACCTTGTTCAATTGCACAGGCTTATGGTCTGACTAATAATAATTAATATATCTAGGTCCTGCATCAGCTTCTTAACTAAATGCGACAAAGTTCTATTATGCCCTGCACTGCTACACCAAAATTGTATCTGAAAGTATGAGAAACTGTAGTGGGTGTGTGGTAATGATGACAGAGACTAGCGGAAAAAAAACCTCCCTTAGGCTAAATTCACACTGCCGTGAGCCCGCCGCACCGTAGCACGGCGGGCACACGGCAGCGCGGGGAGAGGAGGAGGAGGTGAGCGCAGCTCACCCCCACCCCTCTCCATAAGAATTAATGGCGCACGGCGCCGTAATACGGGGAAAGATAGGACATGTCCTATCTTTCCCCGGGCTACGGAGCGGTACGGTGCCGCACGTGTGCTGCACCATATCGCTCCCGTACAGGGCCGTGAGCCCATAGATGTGTATGGGGGACATATATCGTCCGTATATACGTCGTCCGTATATACGTCCCCCATACTGTAGTGTGAATGTAGCCTTAGGGCAGTGATGGTGAACCTTTTAGAGATCGAGTGCCCAAAGTGAGACTCAAAAACCACTAGCTTTTCCCAAAGTGCCAACACAGCAATTTAGGCAGTAACAAACTTATTGCTACCAGAATCTGTGAGCTCCAATCTGACACCTTTTCACTCTTTGGACAGGACCAAGCAGCACAGGATGGGTCACTTTACAATAGCAGGGCACTACTTGGACTACCTGAGACTGCAGGAAGATGCCATGTCTGGCAAACTCTGTGCCTGTGTGCCCACAGAGATGCCTCCGAGTGCCATCTCTGGCACCAGTGCCATAGGTTCGCCACCACTGCCTTAGGGTAACGGGTATTGGGAGTGCCAAAAGTTAAAAGAGCATTTCAGTAACAAAATGGGAGGGGATATGCATACATGTAACTACACACAACTTAATAATGTGTGAAATGTGATACACAAATATACAACACATACACAAATATTTGGAATAAAGATAAATGTCCCCCATGGTGCATGTGAAGCGTCTGGCATAATATTTAAGTCTGTCCTAAGAAAATGTGTGGCCTGAACATTGAGAAATCTCCTTTTCTATTTATATGCCAGTGGGCATTTTGCCAAAGGGTGACCATTAAGTCTGCTGCAGATTGGCAGAGTAAAATGAACCTGAAATGCCTTGCGCCACATTTATTAAGGGTTTTATACCATTTTTGGGCAGTTTTCCTGACTTGTCCTAAATGGGACGTGGCCTAGTCAGGTGTGGCATAAAATTCTACAATAAAAAGCTACATCAACTAATAGCTGGTTTAAAGAAGACTACACAGTCTTAAACTACTCCAGATTAATGATCTATAATGATTTTTCTGACATAGAATAAATTGATTAACACTACCATAATGGAGGCGTTGATGTGACCACAATATCACAGCCCCCATAGAGGTTTATGGCACCTTATTCCGGTGCCGGCGTTAACGGCAGGTATCTGCTGTATAATAGTGCAGGGATTACCCCTTTAAAGATAAAAAGTGATATATTTCTAAAATATCCTTAAAAATTTTATGTCATCTGAGCATAAACAGTTAGGTAAAACCAATTGTACATAAAGCGCTTACTTTGCTTTTTTGCCCACATGCAATATTGTTGGTCTTAGTATCGCTATCCCAACCTAGGAAGTCTAAAGTGGTAAGATACACATAAACAATGACTCCAGACTGCTGTTATACAACACATCTGAGAGCAATTTTATTGCATTTTATGTTGTTGCAAAATAAGTTAGACATTTCATTTTAAACTTTTTATTGATGATTTTGGAAAGTGAAGACTGTTAAAGAGTGTTCTTCACTTTAATCTATGAGTGGATAACAATTTTACTTTTAGGATGTTAGAAAGTAAAAAAAAAGTGACACAGTGAGCACTTAAGAGAAGTTGGCTATTTTTTCTCATCATTGGACTAAGAAATTTTCATTTTTTTCTGTGTCTTTGGTGTCAGGTGATTTTGTTGTCTTGTATGATTCATTGCACTAACTTCCTTTCTTATTTGTAAGAAAGCTCCGCAAACACTAAATCAAAGCAATAAAAGTTCTGGAAATACAATTTAAGGTGAAAAATATTACTCATAGAAAGTACCTGACAGTTACTTATTCATAATCAAGATGTTTGCAAAATTGGATTTTCCTTTTCATTAGACACTATTTTTCTTTATAAATATTCAGAAAAGTATTTGAAACATAATAACCCTTGGAAAGTAATGTTATAGTGTTCTACCTGTGTTTTAAAGTGACAATAAATCAGAATTTTTTCATTTCTTAATTTAATTGCCAGTTTCATGTATTTTAGTTATACACCATTTATATAATAATTAGTATATGACAACCATGAAATCCTAAAAATCCTAAACAGCTTTGAGAATCTCTACATTTTGCTGACACATTTGTTGATAGCATTAGCAGTTATTAGCTCGGTCAGTTACCTGGAGGTGGAGGCCTGACCTAATAGATGCATGCCTAGTACACTATACCTACATAAAAACACCAATACACAAAATACTGTAAAATCACACACATTTTATACCTTCACAGCTGTACCAAACCAGGCTACAAAACTTTAACAGTATTTATCCAGTACGACAAAAATAAACTAAAAATGGACATATTTTACCCGTTTAGGACACAGCCATTTTTTGAGCTCAAAGGGGTTACCCATGAAAGAAAGTTTTCAAATTTTAGTCCACTAGTGATGTGGATGTTCACACAATAAAGATAATTTTTAACCCCCACACTTTACAATTTTACTCAGTTTTATTCTTGTTTTAGCTCCTACAACTTAGTGATGGTCAAAGTGAAATTCCGAGTGTGGGCTGTGTGTCTCACAGCAGACACTTCATGATTCCCCTGTGCTAATGAGAACATGTGTGCTGACAATGTGCTTAGATTATCAGGGTCCAGGTTTATCTACACTTTTATTTAGCTTCTTAACATTCTACTATTATCTGACACACAGAAAAAAAGAGATGAGACATGATGATGGATATAAAACATAATGACACGCTCAGCTCTGCTAACTCCCGTAGAATTTTTCATCAGGCAGGACATATATGACACACTCAGCCCTGCTAAGTCCCCTAGAATTTTTCATCAGGCAGGACATATACTATTTAAGGCTACTTTCTAATATACTGTTACATAAATAGATTTTTAAATTATTCTTTGGTGCTCACCGTATAGCCTCAATAACATGTTATCTTTCTTTATTCTACAGGTCAGTATGATTACGATGATACCAAATTTCTATATTTTTGCTTACATTTTAAAAAAATTGTAGAATAAAATCTAATGTGTGGAAAAAAATATATGATTTGCCATGGCATTACACTTTTAATTTTGGTCTGTATAGCTGGTTGAGAGTTTTTGCAGGACATACTCGAGTCTATTAAAATAACAAAACATGTACTCACTTTCCGATGCCCTTACAGCAGGTCCTCTACCATCTATCGACGCTTCGGCTCTGTGTCCCAGCGCGGTCCGTCACTCGAGTCATGAAGTTAGCTGCTTGCTGACATTATAGTGTGTGCTCCGCCATCGGCACACATTATGATGTCAGCAAGTGGCTGCTGTCATGGTGCGTGTAACGGGACACGGAGCCAAAGCTCTCCATCAATGGATAGCAGAGGACCTGCCGGGAGGCGTCGGAAGGTGAGTACACTTTTATTATTGACTTTCAGAGTAAAAACTAGCAGATTTTTTTCCCTTGCTTTGCTTGTTGCACCCTATTTATGAAGTGTTGGCACCACAATATTAGTGTTATTCCAATAGTTATGACTTTTTTTGGGCGCATACTTTTGGCACTGCTTTGGAATCCAACACTTTTCTGGCTCTTCTAGTTTACTGTCGCGTTTAAGGCGCAATTTTTTGCGCAAACTTAGAGCAGCAAAAAGTTGCTCTAGGGAGTTCTTTTTCACCTTCATGACTGGGGAGTTAGGTAGGACCATTTTCATCTGTGCGCCAATTCATTAATCTCTTACGCCACAACTTACATCCCACTGGAAATTATAGTATTCTTCCTGCGCCACACCATGCCAAAATTGACATTCTGTTTATTTACATTGGTGACAATCATACTACATTTATAAGTAATTAATTCAAAAATTCAGATAATTAAAAATGGTTCACTTTCTTTTTCTTGCGAATGCGAGTGTTTGTTTATTACTTTCTCTCAGTCAGCAGGTTTTTGATTGATTTTCTAGAAAATATAGCAATAATTATTGTACATAGGACACTGCTGCTGGTTGATTATAATTTGCTAGCTATGCATTTCTATCAGTAACTGGCAGTAATTATTCCAATTACACATTACTGGTGGTGAATGTCTACGTAATTATGGTCTATGTACTATACTACTCTGTGTGAGGATAAGTGGACCTCCTCAAATAAACTGCAAAAATGAGTTCTTTCTTTTTACACAACAGATAGATATGATCTTCAGTGATTTTTATCCATTAGGTGTTATATTTAAAGGAAACCTACCATCACCGATCTACCTTATAAGGTAGATCTGGGGGAAGGCTCCTTTAAATTATTTGCAGCTTAATGTTTTTTTTTAACTTTTAGTGGAGTTATATCAAAAATGTATCTTACTGTCAGGATTCAGGTAGTGGGTAGTGGACCCACTGAACCACCGCGGATGATGACTTAAGTCGACACCTAGGAGCGGAATCTAAGGGGCACCCAGTTTACACCAGAGCCTGCCGCAAATCGAGTTGGACTTGATGGGGCGTGGTACCACCAGGTCGCTCCACAGGCATGACTTTGTCCGAGGTGATGGCCAAAGCAAGGTGGTCAGGAGCACAGGATTAAGGTCAGAGGCAAAGCGAGAGGTCAGGGCAGGCAGCAGAGAAACGGGGTCACAACAGGAAATCTCAATAATGTGCCAGACCACAGAAGACGCCGCTGGAGCCAGGAGAGGTGAGTTGCGCCGTGGCTGGCTGCAGGGGCACAGAGAGACATATGGGTGCGACTGTGACCTGAGACATGGGCTGCAGGGGGGCTTGTGACAGTACCCCCGTCTTCGGCCTCTCCCTCTTCTTGACCTGAAGGAACCTCTGAAGAAGATTAAGGTCCAGGATGTTTTGCTCTGGCGCCCAAAACCTCTCCTCAGGCCTGAACCCCTTCCAGTTGACAAGAAAAAATCGATTACCTCTCACCATCTTCAAGTCCAGAACTTCTTTTACCTCAAAGACATCAGCCTCAGGAGCAGGAGGAGGTACTTGTTGGGAGAAGCAGTTCAGGATGACTGGCTTCAGAAGAGAGTTCGGGATACGCATGGTGGGAGGAAGACAGAGTTTATAGGCCACGGGATTGATGCGCCCCAGCACCTAGAATGCACCAAAGAAACGAGTTCCAAACTTGTAGCTGGGGATTTTCAGCCGGACATATCTGGAAGACAGCCACACTTTATCACCTGGAGAGAGGAGGCCTGCGCTTATCAATGGCTTACATTTTGGTGCAGGCAAACCCCCAAATTAGAGATTGATGTGTTTTCTTCGAGATGGATTTGAGATCTTGAATCAATTTGTCCACTGCAGGAAGATCCGAAGGAACAGAAAGAGGGAGGGGTGGGTGTGGCAGTTTCATAGTTTTATAGTTTATACGGTTGAAAAAAGACACTTGTCCATCAAGTTCAACCAAGGAAGGGTAGGGATTGGATGAGGAAGGGATTTAGGGGAAACAATCCTATATAGCATAACAATCAATGTTATTTAGGTGTAAAAAGGCATCTAGACCCTTCTTGAAGCTCTCCGCTGTCCCTGCTGTGACCAGCGCCTGAGGCAGGCTATTCCACAGATTGACAGTTCTCATAGTAAAAAAGCCCTGTCGCCTCCGGTGATTAAACCTTGGTTTCTCCAAACGGAGACAGTGCCCCCTCGTCTTTTGATTTGATTTAATCTGGAACAACTTACCACCATATTTTTTGTATGGACCATTCATATATTTATATAAATTAATCATGTCCCCCCTAAGTTGGCCATAGACAATAGAGAAGGGGGCAGCCACGGCAGATTCAGAGTCCAAGGAGTTATATGCGATGTAGATAAAGAACAAGCTGGCAAGGTGAGGAGCTGATGGCAGACTTGGCAGAGGCACAAAGTGGGACAACTTGGAGAACCAGTCTGTTACTATCCAGATGACTGTTTTACCAGAGGAAGGCAGAAGATCTGTGATAAAGTCCATGGCCACATGAATCCACGGGAAGCTAGGTATCGGTAATGGCAGGAGAAGACCAGCTAGTTTGAGATGATATGACTTGTTTCAAGCACAGGAAGTGCAGGAGCCCATAAAATCCTGTACATCCTTGACCAGATCTAACCACCAGTAAAAAGGGAAATGAGAGCGACAGAGCGTTGCACCCCAGGGTGCCCAGCCACACGAGAGCAATGTCCCAAAGTGCAGGTCCGACGTAGGTCTCACCAGGAGGAAGCTGCTGAAGGTCCACTGGTGCGACAACAAACAGTTGCTCAGGAGGAATGACATGCCAAGTAGCCTGTTCTTCCATAATCACATCAGAGGCATGAGAGAGGGCATCAGCCTTGATGTTCTTTTCTGCAGGACAAAAGTGAATGGATAAATTGAAATGAGAAAAGGAGATTGACCAGCAAGCTTGTCGTGGGTTGAGGGGCTGAGCAGTCTGGAGATATTGGAGGTTCTTGTGATCCGTTTATATATAAACTGGATGGGGAGCTCCTTCCAGAAGATAGCCCCACTCTTCTAGGGAAAGTTTCATGGCCAGTTGTTCTTGGTCTCCTATGGAGCCACTTCTCTCTGCAGCAGAGAAGTTCTTAGAGAAGAACCGGCAGGTGATAGTTTGGCTTTTGAGCCCCTTCTGGGTAAGCACCGCATCAGTTCCCACTGAGGAGGCATCAACCTCCAGCTGGAATGGCTTCTCCATATCAGGCTGTGTGAGAACAGGAGCAGAGGAAAAGGCGGACTTCAGCTCGGAGAACGCTTCTTCAGCCACCGGAGACCAGAGTTTAGGATTAGCATCTTTCTTTGTCAATGGGAGAGAAAAGAGAGGAGAAATGGGGTATAAATTTCCGGTAATAATTAGCGAAGCCCAGGAATCTCTGTATAGCCGGAGTCCTACTGGGCGAGGCCACTGGAGTAGCGAAGACAAATTGGTAGGATCCATCTGTAGACCCCTTTCGGAGATGATATATCCAAATAACAGAACACTCTTCTGGTGGAACTGGCACTTCTCGAGTTTGGCATATAGGCGATTGGCCCTTAGCCGCCTGAGAGCTTGTCATACGCGGACCTGCTGAGTCTCCAGGTCAGAAGAGAACACCAAGATATTGTCCAAGTAGACAATGACACAAGTGTAAAGTAAGTCTCTGAAGATGTCGTTGACAAATTCTTGAAATACCTCAGGTGCATTGCACAGTTAAAAGGGCATGACCAGATACTCGAAGTGACCACCCGAATGTTAAAGGCAGCCTTCCACTTGACACCCTCATGGATACCGATAAGACAGTGAGACTGGCACCCGGGACCCCAGCAAACAAGCACCTCCCCAGTCTGCCAGTAGAGTACAGCTGTTGCTGCAACCATGGAAGGCGCAATATAACAGAGGAAGTGGAATGGGGAAGCTAATAGAAGGACAGTCTCTCTTTATGTCATGCCCCAATTTGCAGGCAGAGGTGCTCGGTACCATATCTGATTGCAGAGGATTTGCCCACTGATGGATGAGATGACCAGTGGCTTCTCAAGATGGCCCACAGGAAGGTTATGCTGGGAGATCAGCGCAGCAGCCACAAAATTTCCAGCAGAGCCAAAACCAAGGAAGGTAGAGGCTTAGAGCTAACTACCTGTCCTAGAGCTGAGTATAACAGGTATGTTTAGTCGTCGAGAATCTTTGCTCTCATCTAGGAATGCTTCTCCCAAGAACCCTAGGTGCATGCGTTTCTCAGATGCTGAGGACCAAATGGACAAGTCTGGAGAAAGTGTTATGGTCTGGCAAATAGATGTAGAGGTTCTTCCATCTTCGTCTGGAGTTCTCTTGGGATGTAAGCTGGGTTTTATCAACCTGCATAGAGGGTGGCCTTTGGAAGACTGGAGACAAACGGGGTAGCCGTCGGACTCTGGCTTGCACTAGTTTAACCCGCTGTTCCTTCGAGCGTTCAGAGAAGCGGATGTCAATTCGGGTGGCCAAAGAGATCAGGCTGCTCAGGGAAGATGGAAGGTACCATGCAGATAGGGAGTCTTTGATCTGACCAGACAGCCCTTTTTTAAAGGTGGCGACCAAGGCCGCTTCATTCGAGCAGCGTTCGGAAGCAAGAGTGCAGAAGAGTCCCCTAGGTGAAAGTTCAGCAAGGAGATTTCAGAAGATGACACCTGGGCTGGTTCCTCAAAGATGGACTAGAATTCTGTGAGGAATGTAGTGATATTAGCCGTGTCCTAGAGAGGGGTGGCTCATACCAGGGCTTTTTCCAGAGAGAAGGCTGACCACATAAGCCACCCTGTGGTGAACTGTGAATCAGTTCCATTTGCAAGGAACACTGAGTGATGAGTCCTCTCCATAACTTGGCATCTATGTCATATTAAGAAGGCATGGATAGTCACAGTCTGGGTTCAGCAGAGGATAATGAAGCCACCATAGCAGAAGATACTGCTGCTGGGTGGCCAAGAATTGATGTTTTTTTAAAAATTTAGAAGAAATGGCATGAAGAATTATATTCAGTAATTTGGCACCTGGCTACATGGCCTGTCCCCAACCCCCCCTTCCTCACCCCCTCTCCATTGATAATCTCAGCGCTCCAGAGTGGTTACAGTGAAATCTGCAGCACAGTGGGAGAATTTTCCTAACAATTCATGTTGACCTATGTTGATTTCATACCCAATTTACTGTGTTGGTCTCACATCGATCTCACATTATGCGGCTCAACATCAATGAAAGAGTTACTTTTAGACATGACTCTCGTTGAGCACAGACATGCTGAAGAAGTCATGCTGGCTCGGCTTTACCATACATCATCTTCACTGGCTCTTATATATTTTTCTTTTGTTCTTTGAATTGATTGTTATTCTCACGAATAGTCTTAAATGCAATAACATTTTCCAAAGTGTTTTATTTGTAAGTGGGCAGAGACATCTTTTGAGCAAGGTTAACAATAGTACAGGAAGTGAATTTTATAACATATTATCAAGTGTTTCTCACTTGAGCAGTTCTCAAGATAAAAATGTAACTAGTAATTTTGGAATGACCTGTAAACAGAAAAAAATGCTTGATATTTCAAGTGAAATAGATATTTCTTCATCCTTCTTAAATACCTCATGAAAAAAAAATGAGTGAAGTGTAAGGATATAATCGCCTGTGGTATTACAATAACTTCTTAGAGCTGGAGACAAGATATTATCACTGTGTGATAAAAGTTAAATTAGGATTACTAACCCCTTTACTGCCCCTTTTAACCTCTTGCCACAAGGGTTGTATGAAGAGAGCTCACAGGCTGCCTATTGCAGCAAACGCCCACTGCTAAAACCTACGATCGGTGCTGGCTCATGTGGGAAGTAATGGATTATGATATAGGTGGGCCACCTTAAGGCACCCATGGCCACCGAAAATCACCCAACAAATTCTATACTGAGAACGGCCTTTACCCACAAAATCCTGTTCATAGTCTCAATAAATAAGTACAAAGGAGCCATTTCAAGACCCTTAACCCCTTAGCCAGTTTATACGTTAAGGCAAACCTGACGCCACATTTTTCACAAATACAGCTTGTGGCAGGTTCCCATAGAGCCCTAGTAACTATTTGACCACTTTCTTTTAACTAAAATTTGTTTCCAATTTATAAACTTGGTATCTATGCATCATTAGATCGAGTCAAGGGGCATGGCCTAATGTCATGTGATCAGAATGACATCATCACATGTTCTATAGCCTCTTAACATTAGCAAAAGGTACCCCATGCACCACCTAAAAAATCAAATCATGCCTGCATGGACTTTTAGGTTTCTCCATGCAGGAAGCTGTGATTTCATTTGATATAATTTGCTCTGATTTCATGAGATATATGCTTGGTGTACAGTTTTCTAATGTTAGAAGGCTAATTTACCTACAATGATGTCACCCTGGTCCCATGACATTAATTCTACATGCAGAGATAGCAAAGGGAGGAGCTGCTGCATTTAGCCCGAGAAGGCCACGCCCACCTAAACTTGCTATAGACTTGCTTGGACACCAGGTAAAATTATAAAGTTGAACATATGAAAATTGAAGGGGAACAATTTTTAGCTAAAAGAAGGGTCTAAAGGGTTCTTTAGTAACCTGCTACTAGCTATATTTGTGAATAATGTGGTCTCTAATGGTGTCTCTTCTTGTGGTAACAATTCGACACTTTACCATATCCCTGTGCTTTTTAGACAGTTTTCTCATGAGACATTGTAGTTTATGTTAGTAGTATAATTTCACTGATCAGTTAGTTTTTTGGGGATAAAAATTCAATAATTCAGGAAACACTTGAAAAAATACCATTTTCAAAGTTTCAAATGTTCTAGTTTTTTCTAGAAACCTTTTGCCATTTGTCTTTGTATTTCCATAATTTGATTGATGTTTCCTTCTTTTTTACCAATGTAAGAAGGTTTATAGTTCTAGTACCAAGTTCTTAATTTTAGTTTGGAAGTGCCCTATAAAGGTTTATGTACTATAAACCCCATAAGTAACACCATTTTATAAACCTAACATTTCAAATTATTCAAATCAACATTTCAGAAGTCTGCTAGAACTAAAGGGTTATCTCAGGAATCAAACTGTCAGTTTCGCTAGGGAGAATGCTGGGACTTCTGGTTCTTATGGTGGTGCCAGCAGCGTTATCCGACCCCCGGCGCATATCCGCGCAAACTCCACCTCTCGTCCCGGGCAGCGGCTGCTGAGATCTCGCGCTGTCTAAGAGTTGTGTTCGGAACTGCTGGGACTTGTGGTACCTCTGCATGCTGCCTGGTTGTTCTGCACCATGAGGGGTTAATTCTCAGAAGCTGTCCAGCTCCTATCAGGTTCTGGAGGTGGAGTTCTGGCTGCATAAATTGCAGCTTCACTAGTCACCTGTGCCAATGTTTGAAATCCCTTCATCACTCACTCGCTGCATTAGGTTGTCTTGCTCTGTATCTGTATTGTTGTGACCTCGGCTAGTTTTTGACATTGACGTTTTGCTTTCTGACTTTGTTTTTGACGTACCCTCTCGTTGTGACCCTGGCTAGTTTACCATTCTTTTGTGTTTTATGTTTGTCAGTCTGTTTGTGTTTCCCTTCCCCCACTTATCCAGTGTATTTTGAGTCTTCAAGTAGTCACCCCAAGGTTTAGTGTGGGGGGGCTATAGGAAGGGACAGAGGTTGGGGCAAGCTCAGGGCACACTATCCCCTGTCTTCTGTGTTACCCAAACCCTAACACAAACATAAATGGATTAGAAATTTTTATATTTCAATTTTTGAATAAGAATATTATGATTTAGCCCTAAAATGTACACATTCAGAAGCTATGCAGCCCAAAATTTTTGTCCCATTCCTTCTGAGTACGGAAATACCTGACATGTGGATGTCAACTGCTGTTTCAGTGCACAGCGATGTCCAGAACTGCGTTAGTGCTATTGGGTTTTTGGCAGGTCGATTTGGCTACAAATGTTTTTTGGTGCCACAGGGTACTTGAAGAGCCCCTAAAGTACTAGTACAATAGAAAACACAAGATGACACAATTTTGAAAATAAACCCCTCAAAGAATTTATGTGGGCTGTAGTGAGCATGTTCACCCCCATCATGCTGGCCACAATCCAATATAAAGTAAATGGAGCAGAGTAGAAATTGCATTTTTCTTCTCAAATATGCCATTTTAGTGTTGATAGGGATATTTTATGCAGGGCCCCAACAGCCCTCTTGACTTTTGTAAGGTGAGTCCTAATTAACCCATGGTTGTCCTGGTACCAGGAACTTTAACATAAAAAACTAAGACATGTCAATCTCTTAGTCAAGATCTTCCCCCGTTTAATAATCAAAATGCATAATATATAACAGACAGAAGAATCATCAAAGGGGCATGAATAGTATACTCCAAATTTATTGGTCATCAGCACATTCTGGGAAAAAAAGTTAATTAATTGTGCTCAGTTCTCAGAGACCTTGTACACAGATATTGTTTATACTAATTTCCTCTGCCAGAAGGTGATAAGTGGCTCCAGAATCCTAATATCATGCAGCATCAAGGACAGACTGGCTTCTCATTAAATGTCAAAGGTTACATAAAATGAAGTTTGAATGATGACATTAACTTGACAATGGTCAGGGAACATGGCCGCTGTATCTAAGATTGCGGACAGTAGTCAAGATGGCGTCCGAAACCAGTGCAATCTCCTTAACAGTGTCATTTTGCCCAACTCATGCCACTTTAGACAAGCACCCCAAAAATCATTCTGTGGGTTGTCCTGAGAACGGCAATAGCCCAATATGTGCAATAAGCTACAGACTGGGCAAACAGCGAGGCTCAGAAGAAAACAAGCTAAATTTAGCTTCTGGAGCTATTTTCATGAGTTTGGACTTGGAGTCCCATGTCATGTTCGCAGAGCCATAGAGATACCAGTAAAATAGAAACCCCCGAGAAGTGACAGAATTTTGGAGACTACATCCATCTAAGAATTTATCCATGGTTGTGGTGAGCATTTTAACCCCCCCCCCCCCAATCTAATACAAATTAAATAGTGCAAAAATTAAATTTTTTTTCTAAAAAGTACCATTTTAGTGCTAAATGTATTTTGCACAACTCATGCCACTTAGACAAACAGCTCAAATATCATTCTGCGGGTTGTCTCAAGTACGCAATACCCCATAAGTAGCAATAATCTTCAGGTTGAGCACACAGCAGGGCTCAGAAGATAACAAGCAAAATTTAGCTTTTGGAGATCCTTTTTCACGGGTTTGGTTTTTCGGGTGCCATGTTGTGTTAGCCAAGCCCCTGGGTATCAGTACATTGGAAATCCCCAAGAAGTGACACCATTTTGTAAACTACACCCCTCAAAGACTTTGCCTAGGGTTGTATGAGCAGTTTTACCCCCAGGATATTGGCTCAAATACAATACAAAGTGAATGGTGAAGAGTTAAACTTAAATTTTTTCTGAAATATGCCATGTTAGTACAATATAATTTGCCCAATACATGCAACTGGGGACAAACACATCAAAAGTCATTTATCAAAAGTGCAGGTTATTCCGGTTATGACAATACCCCATTTTGGAAATAATCTACAGGATGACCACACGGCAGGGTTCAGTAGGGAACAAGCTAAATTTTAGCTTTTGGAGCTGCATTTTCACTTGACTGGTGAGGTACCAGTATTATAGAAACCATCAAGAAATGACCCCATTTTAGGAAAGGGCACCCCTCAAGCAATTTATCTAGGGTTGTATTTGCATTTTGACCCCTAAGATACTGGCTCAAATGTAATACAAAGTAAATGCTACCGAGTACAAATTGCAATGCAATTTCTCAAATATGCCATGTTAGTGCCGATGTATTTTGCCCAACTCATGCCACTGGAGACAAATACCCCAAAAATCATTCTGCAGGTTGTCCCGGGTATAGCAATAACCCATTTGTGGCAATAATCTACAGCTTAGAAGGGAACAAGCAAAAATTAGCTTTTGGAGCTCTGTTTTCAGGCTCTGAAAAAAAGAACTGGCACTTGGAGCACAGACATTTTACATATTTTTGCCACCATGAAGAATTTGTAGATGCCCTTAGGGACCAAACAGTAGAAACCCCTTAGAAAAGTACTCATCTCCATGAATTAATATAGGGGTGTAGTGAGCATTTTAACCCCATAGGTGGATCCCTAGTATAATGCATAATGGATATTGCATAGTAAAAAATATCCATTATATTATCTTGTGCCCAGCTTGTCCCCAGGGGCTATTCAAGACCTAGAAAAAAAAATGATAGATGCGGCTGCTTAAAAAAAAAAAAACATTTACTTACCTCTGCCGTCCCTGTCGGTATCGCACACTGTCATATCTCTGGTCCGTGGCATGCTACATGTTGATATGATTATTATGACACAACATGTTGTAATGCCCAGTGTGGTACACTTGGCATTGTGGCAAAAGGGCTGGCTGAAACTTATAGTGCAATAAAGATATCATAGGTGCTGTAGTGGTATGTTACCCCTGTAGAGCCCTTGCAAACTGTTTAAATGGTGCAAGGATCCTTACCAGTGTTAAGCATGTGTCATTAAAAAAACTGTCTCTTTGCTGTTAGTGATATATTCCTCTACAGCGGCCATTTTGACGAACCAAACAGAAGCCGTTTTAGAGATCAAGCAGACATTTTAGCTTTAGCAGGAGGTTCTATTGACCTGTGCACAGCCATCAAAATGACTGAAGACTTCATCCAGTGTGAAAGTGTTTATAAATTACTATGTTCTCGCTCCTCTCTGCTTGAAGGCCATGTTGTAACTTATACAGAGCTAACACGAGGCCAATTAGTATAAACATTCTGCCTCGGAGAATACAGTGCACAATTTATTAACCTTTTCGGAGAATGTCCTGGTAAATGTATTATGGCCAATAGCATTGCAGTATTTTATCTCCTTGTCACTTCTCCCCTCCCCCCTATGCTGATGATTCTGCATTTGATATATGCCATTGAGCGCTAATAAAGAGGGGAGATTCTACATTTACTAAGAGACTGGTCTGTCTTAGTTTTGTGCTCTTGTCCCAGTACCGGGCAGCCATGAAAGGGTTAATTAGAAAGTCACCTTTACAACCGAAGTTACTGTTTTGATACCTAGATAAAAATCAGTGCATATACTCCAAAACAAGCTTTTAGAGCATACACTTGCCTGATATGTGATAAGAGAGATGGTAGATGACTCTGTGGCTAGATCATGTAACATTAATATGAATGGGACCATTAGTCATGGATGGAGCAGATGAGCCATTCTTCAGCAGTCGCTCTTCTGTCTAAAGTAAGGGATGTAAGATGAGGATGTCCTCTTTCCATGGAGCGGGACAGGCTTGGACAGCCCCATGAGAAAGACGAGAGATAGCAACAGAAAAGGAGAGATTCACTTGCTACGTCAGGGCTTTTTTGAGTGTGAATGTGTTAGTTTACTGAGGTCAGAAACTGGATGCAAGGCCTAACCTGGAGATGGAGGGAGCAGTGCCCTCAGCACATGCCTGGTGTGACTGGCTCCCATCTCTGGTTCAGAGTGTGGAGCTGGGTTCTATTCTCTAGTGGCTTCAGGATGAAGCCTGTCTGAGGAAAGGTCTAGTGACAAACTCTTTTGCATTTGTACAGACACATCCACTAGATGGCAGTATAGAGCAAACATTAATCCATTACACTTTCTCACTTTACAGTAGTCATAAAGCAGTAACAATACCACACACACATGTTCTGTGACATTAAAGGAGACTCCTCACCCACCAACAAGTATTCTTTTCAGTAGATGGGAAATTATTCTATAACACTGATATTTTTTTATGTCTTGTAACCACCATCAGTCTTTTCAAAAAATGTGTTAGCAGTTATCCTAACTGACATGTGATGTATAAAAAATAGCAGGATAAGGTGGCAAACACTATAGAAATGTTTTCTTAGAGTAACACTTTGTTGCAGACAGTGACATATTGCTAAAATGTAAAAACATAAAATATATTACTATTTTTCAGTTTTTAAACCTAAAAATTCAAACCATAAAACTAATAAAATAACAGTCACGTATTCAATAAAGAAGAGAAGAGGCAATTACACAGGAATGCTAGACAATAAGTCACTTTTATTTAATCCTTACCTATGGCTTAAGTGAGGACTGCAGTAATCCAGGAGCTGCTGCATATGCAGTAAATAGGTCAAATGGATAAATTAGGGGAGGGGGCATTTATAAATATATTACCATTTTCTGCATATAAAAAATTTTAGGGAGTTCCCTCAACGTGTAAGTAAAAAGGAGAGGTGACTTTCTCTTCAAAAAATAAATTTGGCCAGGGCTGTATATAAATAAATATTGATATCTAAGGAATGTGTTTAGTGGATATGATAATATATTAAGGGGGTCACAGTCTATGTTTTACAAAGCATGGTCCAGTTATTATCCATATGACTGTAAGTTATTGCGGTATCTTCAAGAGTCCAGTGTGCTCCAAGTAGTTGAAGATTTTTGGGATGCATTAGAAATTTGGAACTCACATGGAGTTCCAAATAACAAATATCACAGAAAAGTTGGTCTGGACTTTCCATGTAGAAAAGTAAAATCTGTTCTTGGAGCTGCCACTGTAAACAGTAGTGGCACCCATTTACAGTTTTCTACTGATATTTCTCTTTCAGTAGTAGCTTGCTTCCTAGCCTTGTCTCTGACTGTAAGTAACCTGCTGACTGGTTCTTGCCTTGAACATAGACCCTATTAGCTTTGCCAATTAAAGTCACCTTGCAGACCTGTGGAAACTTATAGCCATTATGCTCCACTAGAAGATTCTGTAGTAGTTGCATATAGAATGGAACGGAGTGCTGCCTCCGGGGAGTGATTTCGGTGTAGGTAGTGGTTATAGCAATGGATGGTCTCTATTCCTGGAGACCCAATAAGTTGATAAGTTGCAATTATAATTATGTTTTCTATGTAATTCTTTCGATGAAATAACTTTTGAATTGATGTAATCAGCCATCCATTAATCATCCTGAAAGGCATTCCCCGCCTTGGGACCGTTAACGCGCCAAAATATTGGTATATCTCTCATACACATTCAGGCTATGTAACACAATTGATGAAGGATCCGTTCCGGGTCCGAAACCCGTCTTGTTTTTTATTTTAAAATATTTTAATGTATTTATTTTAATAAATCATTCTTGGATCGTATTGCGCCGTGTCTTCCATTGGATCAGAGGGGAAGTCTATTGGGTCTCCAGATTTCAGAGTCATGAATACATCCCCACATAGCACCAAGTAGTAGCTGCAAGATACTCAGTGGTTGACACTCCAGTTTTCTGGATATATAAAAATATAAAAACGGTTAATGTAATTGTATGGAGCTCTTAGTTAACTGTTGATTGTATATTGTTTCTGATGTCATTTATAACTTTATTTATAACGTAATTTGTATTGTCATTTTATACAAGACTCTACTGAAAAGTTGTTAGTACCCAACTTCTGAAATGATTGGGATAACTGATAGTAGGGAAGGTAGTAACCCCTGGTCATGTTTTCCTACAGAGTCTTGTAAAATGTAAACGTCTTTTGTCACTTTCTTCCCATCTAAACACAGAGATTTCACACAAGTGACAAAGAATCTTGAGGCAGCAGTCCAGGTCACACATAGGTCAGGGAACTTTGTTGTCTGTTTTTTGTCAACTTGTCCTGTTCACTTGTGACGAATACAGTTGTTTTCAGAGGTGTAATATCATCTACCTTCATTTTGTCAAAGATAACAGCCAAATTACTGGTATGTATCGAAAACAATCATGATGTATGTAAATGGAAAAAGCATGGAAAACGTCAGATGAAAGGAGATACAGTAATACATGTACAGTACAATACAGATAAAGATGGGCTGATGTAATGGAGAGTATACCCGAAAAGCATAAGTAGGGGTAATAAAATGCAAATGTTTATTAGTGCAATACAGTGTGCAGACCTATTACTAGATGCTTGCTTAAATTAAATATATAGGTAATAAATAAATATCTAATCAAAATACAGCGTTCTTCCTTGGGAAGAGTAAATAAATAATCATGAGCTACAAAGGTTCCTTATTCAAGCTTGGTGTAACAAGTCGCTGTCACTGGAACATGATCCTACAAATCTTATGCCTATTAAGGATAAAATGTCCTCAAGTATCACAATACCAATAGTATATTGTGCACTGTGTTAATATTGGACAGATATCATTGGCAAAATCCAAAGTAGTTTCCAATTAAGAGAAGAAATATGATGAAATTCAATGGATGTAACATTGTTCCACTTGAGTATAATTCTACCTCCTCATCTTCATGTGTATGGTCTGTGAAGAGAGAAAATAAATACATAAGCACATACGTATACTCTGTTTCTGTGGTATTTATCCTATTGATATACGGTAATTGAGATTAATTTTATAAATTGATCTATTTAATAATAAAGGTCAAAAACACAAAAGAAAACCTGAAGGGCAATGAAAAAGCAATTGCAATAGTGACTCCATTAAGAACTTAGCGTTTATCCACACTTCCGTTTTTTTAATAGACAGCATGGACAGCGCACACATCTGTTAAATATAACGATTGCATACATTTTTCTAATTGTATCTATTTGGATACAAATCTATTACGAACCCAAGTTGCTATTGGTATATTAACTCCTCTAGTCCCCTAAAACACAGGTATTTTTATTTATAAAATTACCCATTTTGTTAATTTTCTACACATTTTTTGATTTTCAGTTTTCACTAAAACTGATAACAACGGAAGCCTAATGGACGTGGTGCAAGCAAACAATATTGTAAAGTCCATTGAAATCAAAGGACATTTTACCTGATACAACATTTATCTTTAGAGAATCCGAAAATATTTGGATTTGATTCAGTGCCTGAAAATTGCCAAATCTGTACGGAATTTATGAATTGAGGAATACATTCACTCATGTCTAGTCATCACAGTGTTTGAAGTCCATTTGTTTTCTACATGAAAATTGCTGTGATCAACATATATATCCAGTTTCCATCACCCTCTCTCCACAATATTAACAGGCATGTTAACGAATGTTCATATTATTTATCAGGATCTGTGGGAATGATATTAATGGTTTGATCTGCTGTAGTGATATCATGTTAATAGCCAGTTTAAGCAACTAACTGAGATTCTTAGGTTACTTCTATTGACCCTGGGATAAGATAAGAAAGGGGTAAGAAACTAACACTGTTAATTACATTCCAATGTTACTTTGCCCCATTTTTCTAGAAAATAGTTTACATATACAGGCAGTCCCCTACTTAAGAACACTCGACTTACATACGACCCCTAGTTACAAACGGACCTCTGTATATTGGTAATTTACTGTACTTTAGTCCCAGGCTACATTGATCAGCTGTAACAGTTATCAAAGGTGTCTGTAATGAAGCTTTAATGTTAATATTGATTCTTAGGACAACCCAACATTTTTAAAATCCAATTGTCACAGAGACCAAAAAAGTTCTGTCTGGGATTACAATGATTAAAAATAAGAACAAACCTACAGACCCTATCTTGTATGTAACCCGGGGACTGCCTGTAATCAATATACATAAGACCATTCCCATCATTTTTCTCTACATTGCTATGTTAATATACCATCATCAAACATGGATGAACAAAAATTTTTAGCAGCGAATCTCTTTTCACACAGAGACAATCTGCAACAATCTAGCATCTTTTATATTGCAAAAAAAGTGATCTTTTGTACATTTAAAAATTTAGGAATTATGTTCCTAGGATTCAAAGTTGTAGATATTTGATCCAATAATAGACATGTAAAAAAGAACTTTAAATATAGATAAAAGTCATAATTAGTGTTGAAAAGTAGTATTAAAATTTTGGTTGGGCCGATCTGGACCCCAACTTCTATTGAACCATGTGATTCAGATCTGCTTAACTCTAATTTTATGATTACAGTATTTTGAAAAACAAAAATCAACTTACTGCAATCCTCTTGCAAATCTTCTTTTAAGCAGTGAAATGTGCCATATGCACAGCGACACAACCTACAGCCCCTCCGCACCCAATCTCCATGCCTGATTTTGATGGCACAATTCCTAAGTACAGTAAAAAAAATTGAGACAATGATGAAGTGTCCTAAAGTGTATAGGAAAATCCAAATGATGCATAAATTAGCATTTCCTTCATTACAGTCAAAGATTCGGTTTAGTGTCATAGTCTTGTAACTAAATAGCCAAAGTGAAGTGACCTTTTGGTATTTCCCTGGCACCCAATAAATGGGATTTCTCCAACCTTATGCTTGATTACATTACACAACTCGTATAATATACAGAACATTATGTAAAAAAAACTGTGCTTCAACCACAAGGGAAAAACAATAAACCACTTTGATAGTGGGTATATGTGTGAAGTGTATGATCATAAAAATATGGATTACATTAATGAGAATTAAAAAAATGTACCAAAAAAATAAAATAATTCCCTGTTCTTTTACCTGCTAATAAATGACTAGAAACTGTATTTTACAGGGTGACAACCAATGTCCACTCTTTTACTTTTGCGCATACTTTTGCGCATTCAAAGTTTTCCTATATTTGTATTTTCCTGACTCCATCTCCAGTAAAAGTAGACAGATTCACTTTACAGGACTCTTTGAAAGTTATCTTTCAACTCTACAGAAACTGTTCATTCTGTAACTGAAATTACAAGTCAAGCACTAATATTTTTGTCAAAGCCTTACTTTTTTCTTTCATCATATTCACAGTATCTTCCAGTATAATGCTTTGGACAGGCACAGAAACTTCCTAACACGCATGTTCCTCCATTCATGCAGCAAGTTCTGCTCAGTTTACGGCCTGAAGAAAAACAGACACACTTAGCATCTCCAGCCATAGATAAATTGTATTCTGTCTCTAACACCAAAGAATCTTGAAAGGTTTCCTTTTATTGTCTGGTAAAGCTATAAAATTAGCTGCCTGTTAGAAGTGTTTGTTCAGTGAAGACAGTTTTGTTTATCCAAGGATTAAAGGACAACTACTAGAGATTAGTACTTCTCCTATGGACACTGAAGGGTCCCAGCCTGGGGCTATTACACTGTGGCCTCTAATTATTTATGTTACTGTTAAGTAGCGATTTATAAGCGGACGCATGGAGCCATACAGGCCATAAATGGACCAGGATTTCATTGCAAAGATCAACTGACAGTGATTAGGACATATAGGGCATTTGTCAATAGGTGCTAACCTACCGCAGGCCAAATTATTTTAGTTGCCATTAAAGCTGAACTTACTTTTAGTATTAGTTATTTGTATAGTGGTAAAACATTTGCTGAGCAAACTTCCAAAAATGCTAATCTGAGCATAGATATGAGATCTATAATTTGACCATGGGAATCTTCTGGCCCCATAGAACAGATATTCGCAGAAGGAAAGTAAGCTTCATCCTATGTATATTTCTGGCAGATTTTTATGGAAATAATACACATTTTTAACCACACTGACAGCACATGCCTGAAAAACTTAAGTGAACTTGTGGCTGTGGTTTTCCATAGGAAAGCATTGCTAAGTGTCACTGACATGCTATGGTATGAAGAAAATTGCAACAAACTTGTACTGATTTTTTTCCACTATGCAATTGCTCAACAGATCCACTAGAATTGAACTATGTGTTTGGATCTCTCCATTTCCAGTACTTTCACAATATACTTTAAATAAGCGTTGGCTAAACAGCTTAACCAACTCCCCAATAAAACTGCAAATTCAATTTGGCCAAACATTACTGGAGTGTAATTGGAAAAATAGGAGAAAGTCACTAGGCTCATCTGGGAGCCAAGTACAAAAGAAACAAGCTATTGAATTCCCCTACCCTACTGATGTCAATGAAAGCAGACATGCAGACTGCTTATATTATCTGACAACTTTCTATAAAATGTTAAAAGATGAAATTGCATTGATCCTAACATCTTTTTCTGTTGAGTCTGTACTACTGTGAAATTGGCCCTGGTGTTCAGAGAAGACATTGGCCAGTAATATGCTTCGATCCATGGTACCAAAACATGGACAGTTATTTGATACCAGCTTTCACCTGTTTCAATGCTATGGATCCACCAATTTTCATTAACTCCAAGTGAGATTTGTGAAAAAAAGGGATGGCTGAGCAGCAAATATATTAGCACTAACAATGAAATCATTCACAACATTAGTTCCAGCACAGCAGCTACACCCCCTTCGGAGCACGTGAATCACATGAACCAGTCCCTAAGGTTCAATATCAATCATGTAAAAATAAAAATAGCATCTAGGGTCTTTAGGACAATGTCCAAACGTAAGAATGTTTTCAAACGTAAGAACATCTTTCCCGTCAGAGCGGATTAACATCTATGCAGACTAGCCACTTTCTGTGTCCTTATTCCAACTGAACCTCTCAAATAAAGCCTTTCCAACTTCATCTAGTACTTTTGTTAGGAATATCACAGACAGATGGTGCAGACCATTTTTCTTAAAATTGCAAGGTTTTTTATTTTTCTGCTTACAAAATATCCATAAAAATCCTGCTTTTAAGTACAGCTGTTATGCCAAACTTTCCGACTGCCACAAGGTTTCACCAATCCGTGGCTTCTTCCCATGTACTATGCATTACTGGATTAAGTGGGATAGACTTTATTAGGGAGATTCAGTTGGAGAAAGCACATCGAAAGTGGACAGTCTACATAGATGTTTATCCACTCCGGTGGAAAGGTCTGTTCTTACGTTTGAAGACACACTTAATGTTGGACATTGTCCTAAAAGACCCTGGAACCTATTTTTATATAAATAATATAAGAACTAAAAGTAAGGTAAGTCTTGGGCTGATACACAGATTTTTATGCACTATTTTTATTTCATTTAATGACCTAAAATAAACGTACTAATTTCCAGATTATCATTATAACTGTTCACATTATATGACGCTATTATTGCTAGAAATAGCATGTAAAGTAAATACACAGTAATGTGGGATATACTCACTGTCAGTGAGGCCAGTAAATGGTATAAGTGCTGCTCCGGGATTTTGTGGTTTTCGGACTCCAGTGCTCCCATTGAGTTTTAGAAATAAATCTATGGCCATACTATCATTAATAAGTGAAGGCTTAGATGTTGGATATAAGTTGATTGGGCTCAGGACTGATTCTAGCTCCTTGCAGCTCGCTAAAAAATAAAATTAATTATTATTTTTATTTGTATAAACAAAAGGTTCATGCACCATTGACCTTTCCAACAGAGACATATAGGATGGCTTTGGCCCTACTGACCATAGTATGTTTTTAGAAATGTTATAACTCAAAACAAGAGTATTAGAAATACAGGGATAACGCTTATACAGTATGCATACACTAAGTTATACAGAGTGTTATCCCTGGTGGTAAGAGTTTGGTGTTAAACATACACCTCAATGAACTGGCCTTGTAATGTAGGGCAGGATTGAGACATGCTTTTAACTAATATGTACTTTTATTAATTTGGAATAACTTAAGAGGGTACATGGAAATGCGTCTTCTAAATTAGACAATCCATTTCAAGAAGACCTTTCACTATCACCACCTGCTCCAACTCTTTTTCAACTAGCCCCAAACGCCCATGGGCCTAGACAATCAATGCCATTAGTAGGACCCACCCCACGAGAAAGTAGAGATGCATAATAGCATATTTAGGGCTAAAATTACCTAGAATGGCAGGGGGCTGGGATAAAAAATATCAACTACATTGGATTGAAGTCAAAATTTTTGGCCATGCCATGGTTGTACCCAAACAAATTATGACCAAATATGACCATATTTACTATGATACTAGATATCTACAAAACCTATAAAATGTTTAAGTAAACTAGTGACTGTCAGTTAAAACACATTAAGAAATAGTCTTACCTTTTTTAAAATTGAAAGCCAACAGTGTAAATGTTATCACAATGAGCCTAATAAACAGAGAGCAAACAAGAGTGTTATGACCCTGTAAATTAACAAACTGGAAAAACACTTAAAAAAGTAAATCCGGGGTCACAGGAGGGATGTCAGGCCTAACATAATAAGTGAGAGGATCAATAATGTACCATCAAAATCAAGCATGATAAACCAGGGACACGTACCACTTCCTTCTAAAATCAAATTATGCTAATGAGCCAGAAGGCCTCTGGGGGTGTTGCCAGAGCCCCTCTGTGCTGTAGTTTTACAAGCTGTTACACTGTGCAGGAGCACTCCCCCCAAAATATAACAACAATGTACAAATATGTATGCATTCATGTTACTCTACTGTGTATGTTACATGTATACGTAGAAAATGGCAAGAAAGGCATTTCAATAATGTAATAAAACACAATGGGGCACATTTACTTACCCGGTCCTGTCGCGATCCAGCGGCGCGTTCTCCATCGAGGATTCGGGTCTTTCGGCGATTCACTAAGGTCGTGCGCACGATGTAGCGTGTAGCTGCTGTGCCAAGGTCCGCCAATATTCGCCGGAGTTCACCAACCTATTCCTGGTGCATGTAAGCGCGTGTCAAGCGGCACATTTTTTTCTTAAATACCGCAGTTTTTCCGAATCCGTCGGGTTTTTTCCAATGGCCACGCCCCCGATTTCCGTCGCATGCATGCCGGCGCCGATGCGCCACAATCCGATCGCGTGCGCCAAAAACCTGTGTCAATTCGGCGCAAACTGGTAATTTTCAGGAAACCCGACGAAAAAGAGTGATTCAGACCCTTAGTAAATGTGCCCCAATATCTAGTTACATTCTCTGAAACCATATGAAAACTTTTAATTTCATAATGTGATAAACATAGAGAGCACAAAACTTAAGAAAGCACGACTTACAGACTACTCCTAGTTACATACGGACCTCCCTGATTTCTGTAACCTCTATTGATGCTTTCTGATGGTGCCAGTCATTTACTAAACTTTTGTAATGAAGCTTTATTGGTAATCCTTGTTCCCATGTCAACCCAAAATGTTTAAAATCCGAATGTCATAAGAAACAAAAATTATTTGTTGAAATTACTAATACTTACTAGATACTAAATACTAATACTTACTAAATATCTTGTACATCACCCGAGGTTCCCTGTATATGTGCTTTTAGACTACATTCACACAACAGTATAATACAGAACCGTAGCATACGGTAGGCGCCCTGGAGAGGAGGAGGGGTGTGTGCTGCTCTCCCCTCTTTATAAGGATGCACGGTGCACGGCTGTATGAACAGGGATATATAGAACATGTTTTCATTGAAATAGTTTTCTGTATTTCTATTACTATAAAAATTGTAAATTCACACAGAAAGCATCAAAACTATTACCGTAATTAACACATGTGGAATAATATACTTAACATAAAAGTGTGAAACAACTGAAAAATGTCTTCTATTCTAGGTTCTTCAAAGTAGCCACCAGAAACGGTTTTCACATCAAATGTGTGCCCTGTCAGGTTTAATAAGTGGGATTTCTTGCCTTATAAATGGGGTTGGGACCGTCATTTCTGTTGTGCAGAAGTCAGGTGGATACACAGCTGATAATCCTACTGAATAGACTGTTAGAATTTGTATTATGGCTAGAAAAAAGTCCAAAAGACAAAAGAGTAGCCATCATTACTTTAAGAAATGAAGGTCAATAAGTCTGAATTATTGGGAAAACTTTGAAAGTGAGCCCAGGTGCAGTTGCAAAAACCATCAAGTGCTACAAAGAAACTGGCTCACATGGGAACTGCTCCAGGAAACGAAGACCAAGAGTTACCTCTGCTGCAGAGGATAAGTTCATCCGAGTCACCAGCCTCAGAAATCGCAGGTTAACAGCAGCTCAGATTAGAGACCAGGTCAATGCTACACAGAGTTCTAGGAGCAGACACATCTCTACAACAACTGTTAAGAGGAGACTGCGTGAGGCAGTCTTCATGGTAAAATATCTGCTAGGAAACCACTGCTAAGGACAGGCAACAAGCACAAGAGACTTCTTTTGGGCTAAAGAACACATGGAATGGACATTAGACTAGTGGAAATCTGTGCTTTGGTCTGATGAGTCAAAATTTGTTGATTGGGATTTATTCAAAATTGAAGATATACTTAACCAGCATGGCTACCACAGCATCTTGCAGAAGCATGCTATTCCATCTGGTTTGCATTTAGTTCCATTATTTATTTTTCAACAGGACAATAGCCCCAACATACCTTCAGATGACTATTTGACCAAGAAGGAGAGTGATGGGGTGCGAAGCCAGATGACCTGGCCTCCACAGTCAACAGGCCGCAATCCAATTGAGATGGTTTTGGGTGAGCTGGAACGCAGAGTGAAGGCAAAAAGGCCAGCAAGTGCTAAGTATCTCTGAGAACTACTTCAAGACTGTTGGAAGACCATTTCAGGTGACTATCTCTTGAAGCTCATCAAGAGAATGCCAAGAGTGTGCAGAGCAGTAATTAAAGCAAAAGGTGGCTACTTTGAATAACCTGTAATACAAGACATATTTTAAGTTGTTCACACTTTTTTGTTAAGTATATAATTCCACATGTGTTAATTCATAGTTTTGATTCCATCAGTGTGAATCTACAAGTTTTATAATCATGAAAATATAGAAAGCTTTATGAATGAGAAGGTGTGTCCAATCTTTTGGTCTGTACTGTACGTCCCCACAACTGTGTGAATGGGGCCTAAAGAAGGTGCTGCATATAGAACATTTGTTGCAGCATATAGTATCCATCTAAGTGAGGCCTTAAATTCTGCATCCAAAGAGCCTTATTTTATAGATTTTTCAGCTACAGGTCTGCAATGGATCACCTTTTACAGCTGTCAGTGGGACCATTTCTGTAGGCACAACAGAAATATAGCTGGCTCAGTGTCTCACATTAAAGGAAATCTACCACCAGGATCAAGGATTGTAATCCAAGCACACTGACATGTTGGTGTGTGCCCCCTCTGGTAGGACCTGCTCTTTTAGCATCTACTTTTGCACAGTTTTTTTTTTAAGGCTAATACAATTATGCAAATGAGGCAAAGGGGCTCCAGACTCCATAGGTTTTAATGGAGCATGGAGTCCCTGAAGCTCATTTGCATGATTTTTAACAAGGGCATAGAAAGCTTAAAGAAAAGCAGATCCTCCCAGAGGGGGCTCACACCAGCACGCAAATGTGCTTGGATTACCATCCTTCATCCTGGTAGAAGATGTCCTTTAAGTTATTTCATTGCCTAGGTTTCCTTGGGTTATTGTACAAACATTTATCTCTATGTACTCTATATTTTATCTTCTATATGTGCTAAATATTAGATAATGACTAGAGATGAGCGAGCACCAAAATGCTCGGGTGCTCGTTATTCGATACAAACGTTTCCCGATGCTCGAGTGCTCGTATCGAATAACGAACCCCATTAAAGTCAAAGGGAGACCCGAGCATTTTTTCACTGAAAGAAAACATTAAAAGAACAGTGCAGAATAACACATTACAGATGTTTACAGATGTTTTCCTTGTAAGAACACATTGAAATAACACTATTCTTCACTTTGCAGGTGTGCGCGAGTGTCTCCCGCTAAGTTAGGAGATGTGCATGAACATCTGGAATGTGAAGAATATTGTTCTTTCAATGTGTTCTGCACTTAACTGGTCCTGTGTTCACTGTTTTCACAGTTTTTATTCTATTCTTCACATTGCAGGTGTTCGCGCATGTCTTCCGATAAGTTCGGAGATGTGCGCGCACATCTGCAAAGTGAAGAATAGAATAAAAACAGTGAACACAGGACCATTTAAGTGCAGAACACATTGAAAGAACACTATTCTTCACATTCCAGATGTTCGCGCACATCTCCTAACTTAACGGAAGACACGCGCGAACACCTGCAAAGAGAAGAATAGTGTTATTTCAATGTGTTCTTAGGAAAACATTTGTAAACATGTGTAATGTGTTATTCTTCACTGTAAACACTGTTCTTCACTGTCTTTTATTAATTTAATGCTCGATCTCGAGCCGGCGAGATACTCGTCCGAGCAACGAGCCGGTCCGAGTATGCTAATACTCGACCGAGCAGTATACTCGGACAAGTATACTCGCTCATCTCTAATAATGACCCTTATTTGATACACTATTATACAAACATATATAAATGTGGTTCTAGTAGAGCTCCAGGTTTGCCATTTACTCCAGGACAGCTCACATCATACATGTGAAGCATATCCATAGGGTTCTGTTCACTTGATCACACAAAAGAGATCACACATGAAAAGTATATTGTGCAATAAACAATGGACGCCATTCATCAATTGTGCCATGGGGTCTGTTTTTTGCTACACAGATTGTACAGTAATTTACACTAGGATGTTAGATTGTGCAGCAAAAGCTTAATGAATAACATGAACGAAAAGGTCCTCTTATTCAGAAATAGAGATATAGAGCTGTCTCCAAAAATGGAGAAATAGAAATTGGTAGACCAGCTTTTAGCTCATCAATTTGTGCACCAAAAAAGTTTTAGGGATCAAAGAAGTGCTAAAAATCTTGGGATTACCAAGATACACCTAAATTAGCAACCAAAAATAAAAAAGGAGTGAACATTGTATAAAGACAAATATAGTGGTGCTGACACTAAATATGGTGCACAAGGCGCAGCAAGGGAAAAGAAAAATCCTCCAAAACACTGGTGGAAAGTCAATCATGAATATGCCCATAACATAGCATACATAAGAGCCTTCTCTTAAAGCGAAATACAATATACATCTGACAGAAAGCTCAATTATGATGTCAACAGAGCCTGAGCCATAAAGCCAATAATCGTTTATCGAATTTTATGCTTTACTTTTCCTACAAACCTAAATGTACTCATAATCAAAAGCCTAATAGCCTGGAATCATTCATGCGACTGACTGTAAGCTTTATTTCATCATATAAGATATATGGAAAAGCCAACATTAATCCCATTCCTTTCTCCCTAAGGCAAAGACATCAGTAATAAAATATAGCAGCCAGTGCGGAGCTATGGTAATCATTGATAATTAGATATCCCAAATACCAAGCCCCATAATGCCAAGCTGCTAGGGTGCTGGCAATGAAACGTTTCATCAGGATGACAAAGGAACATGAAATAGAAAAGCAGAAAATGGCAAAGTCAGACACCTGAAGTGCAGAGGTATAAAATGAAAAGGTAGAAGAGTGCTGCTGCTGCAGCTTCTCCCTAGTGCAGTCATGTGTGAAAATGAAAATCTTAAAAGCCCAGGGCTATATTTACAGGTCATTGCAAAACTCTATCAGAAAGCGTGCCTCTTAACACACTGTTCTAGGAAAACTCTGAAACAATTAGTATTAGCATGAGAGCACACCACAGTTGATTTGGCAGAAAAGTTAATTGTTTTTATCCACCCGCTTAACAGAGTAATTTTGTCTCAGCAAACATCAATACCAAATCATTCCCGGCTTCTTCCTGGCCGCTTTCTAGGCTCAGCTCAGGCCTCTATCTGTGTGCCGCACAGAGAGCGCTCCTAATTGGAAATTGACATTTTCAATGTAGCAATTGACATCCAAATCTGTAGATTCCCACAGTGTTTAAAAAACATTTCTGAGCCGCTCAAAATGTTACATTGCCTCACTGTGTTCTAATAGATAAAATATACTTCATGAAATTAAGATTGTTCCCAGAGAGGTTCTGTCATCTGCAATGCAGGAGATATATTTGGAAAGGACAGAGTAGATAGCTGAGACTCTAATGTACTTAAAATGTTATGCAGAAAACAGCTCCATATTCAGTGAAGTAGTGCTGACCCTTAGGCACAGATGTGGGTGAATGCTTATTTAGTGATTACCAGATACTTATACAAAATACAACCAACACTTTCCACTCTCCATAATTAGCCAACCCTTAGCCGAACAGCACTTGACCGTGGTTGGCCTATAATAACGGCTGCAGTGAACACTGTCCATCATCTGTTATATAACATACAACCAAAGCATCCCACCACACTATCCATAGATATGTCAACAGCAAATGACAGTGGTCACCTTCCTGATGGCAGGACTTTGTGCATCATATGTTATATTAAGTAAAACCAACATATTCCACAACACTATCTATAGATATTCAACTCCCAGATCAACGGCAAAAAGACAGTGATCAGCCTATTAATAACGGACTGTGGCCAAATTTTAAAGTCCGACCACTGTCCTGATGGCAGGGCTTGTGTCAACCCCTAGGCCAACAGAAACCTTGGTCATTTTATTAAAAACAGTGCAGTGGATGTATTTTACTGATCGACCACAAAGCAGTGGACAATATACATGTTCTATATGATGCGTTGACTCCCATCTTCTATGTCCCCTGTGGGGTTCACAAAGAATTATTACTGTCCCATACCTGGTGGCCAGTTCTTTAAGAAACAAATTCACTTTTCCGTATGTTTTTGATTGGTGAAAGGAAACCAGAAGAATATCATGGTCGAGAAGATGTAAATGCCCTGCAAATGCTGCCCAGCTGGATTACAGCCCAGTATCCCATTTCTATAGGACAGCTATGCTTACCCCTTAGCATGTATGGAAAATATGTGATTAATATATAATAATAATAATATTATACTTAAATGTAAAGAAAACAAACTGTCATATTGGCAAAAAGTAAAAAGCAGTAAAATTATTATTTCCCAAATCTGATATTAGGTGAATTTTAGAACAAAAATGTAGGTGTGGATAATACAACATTTTTACACCTATCTATTTAAATGTAGTAATGTACTTACGTTTTAAGCTTCACTTTAAACATACACAATATACACCAAGTATTCAGTATATTGGGTCAAAGTTCACAGTAAATCCTTACCTCACATGGTCTCTCCAGAACATTTTCCTGGACAGCAAATTGTAATGGAAAATTTCTTATAGCTCTTACAGTGCTGCTTGTTATTTAATATTCATAGCCACAAAGTTGGTTGTGTTTTTTTTCTCCACTTCCAATGGTGATCGATCTAATCCATGTCCAACTTAGGCCTTGAAATGAAGAAAACTTGAATCCTTGTTAGTAATTTTAAGAAAAAATTGTCTTTCTCCATAGCAAACAGGCACAAGCATTACAGAAGAACTTTCTATAAATCTGCTCTTCCTGGTCAACCAGCATGTAGTTTCCATTGAATGCTCCTCCCTACATATCATTAACAAAAGGTGGAGCAGGCCACACAGGGGTTGACTTGTGTAAACTGTGTAAATAGATTACCCCTGTCCTCTGCACTGATAACACTGTGCTGTAAAGTGAATATTTATATCACTATGTGTTATCTGGGGATTTACTTAGGACTTAAAAAAGCATTACACACTTTAGACAGTATAGTGAACACTTTTACATATTGAATTTCCCTTCAACAATCTTTTTATAATCATTTTCATATTGTTATGGTATAGTGGGTAAAAAAAAGAATTGACAAAAAATGTAGTTGTGCTTTGTTTTTATAGCCTTCACTGGGAGATCCAAGTGATACATCCATTTAATTCTTTGGGTCGGTGGGATCACAGAGAAACCTAATTTATAAAGGTTTTGTTATGTCTTAATACCTCAAAACAAATTTAAAACATTGAAAAAAAGTATTCGTATTACGCCATGATCGATCACTTTTAACTGTAATGCTTATCAGTTAATGGGATCATGTTTATATTTTGATAGATCAGGCATTTTTAGAGGCATGTATATCTTATATGTTCATGTTTTTTTTATTCTTTTTTAATACGTGTTTTAGGGAAAGGGGTTATTTGAAGATTTTTTTAAAATTGTTTCTTCAATTGTTTTCAATAATTTTTTATAATTCGGTATAAAAAAGTTACTCAGACGACAGGATGTAATAAGGATTTTGCTATGAGTCGTCTGAGAGACTGTTATCCTAGATCCTAGACGGTGGTATTCTAGATGACAACATCTGTTTGATGCATGATGCATGTGTCATCAAAAGTTTCATAGTTTTCTTTTTATAAAACCATAACATTTTTTTTTAATTGTCCATATAAGCACCTCCCCTCATTCTCAATTTTGAACAAAGAGATGTAAAAAAGGGGGGACCCTCAGTTAGACCCCTTTCTATTAGTCACATCCATTGATTGCTAATATTGATATGCTTTTGGTTGTTTGTGTTTTTTTCTGCTGCTGGTAACCTGTTAGACATTTCATCTAAGATATAGAAAAGTTATTATACCCTTTTCAAGCCATCTTTCCTTTCAATATCATTTTAAACAACATTTTTCAGTACTCTGGGAGACAAAATACGGTTAATGTTCCTGTATCATATCCCTTTAGGATCCAAAAAGGGAATATTGAGAACAGCTATTAGCTAGTACATTATATGGTACTGTATTGATATTTCATTTTCAAGTGTTCATTTAAAATCCATAGCAGAATGGATTCTGACACGTTGACTTTATATCAATGTGTAATGTTCTCTGAAAATCTAAACTACCATCTGTTATTTTATTTATAGATTGTAAGATCCTTTTGCTAGTGTTTAGATGAACTTGCTGCCTTGTGAACAGGTATAAAGTGTTTGTTTTCAGAGGTCAGATGTTTCATATGCTTTCAATATGTGGCAATGGTATGAGCTGCACAATGTATTTGACATTTTAATTTGTAATGTGTTTTTTACATGGGCTATAAAAGGTTTTCATAGAAATTCATAAATGAGGTAACCAGGAACCTTTCGACTTACAAAGTCTTAGTCATGGTCTAATGACTAAGCCATAGCCACATGATTATTAGTTAGCATTTCTAAATCACCATTGTGTGTCACATTAGACCATGACTAAGACTTTATAATTCGAAATGCATTGATGTACCCCATTTTATCCTTTTTCAATTAAGAAGTTTTTGCAGCAATCCAAACTGTTGCCTACACCATTTTTTTCGGTTTTACTTTGGGATTGTGAGCATTCACATGAAATTTAGGAGCATGCCAACCTGAAATGAGGAGGAGCTAAATATTTTCTATATAGAAAGAAGACCTTTCACCACCTTTACCAACTACAACTGTTTGTATCTTCATTTAGGTGCTGCTCCACTTATTCTGGAATCATTGATATTTTTACCCTGGTCCCCTTTCACACTGTGGTGTGAAATTGTCAGATATAGGTTATATCCTCCAGCCTAGGATCCCTGAGAATAAAATTAGCATAGTTTTATGATACTTGCAATAAGCAAAATGGTAAAAAAAAGCATCTAGGGTCAGCTGTGAGTAGAGTAAGTAGTGAGTGAGTAGTGAACTGTAAGTTCAGGTCCAGGGTTTGGGACTGGCCGCCAATCTGGCAAATTGATGCCACTAAGTACTAGCCATGGCTGTGATTGGCCCGGAATTGCCCTGAGCAATCACAACCATGGCTAGTAGCTAGGGGTGTAAATTAGCTGCACAGCTGCCAATCTGGCAATATGTCTGGGTCATGCAGAATGCACCTGACCCCCAAAGTCCAGATCTGCTCATTTCTAGATATAAAGGTCCCTATTAAAATTATGCAAATGAGTCTGAGCACTTCCCCCTATGCTGCCTCTGCAATTCCCCCTGCCCCTGCCTGATATAGTCTCACAGCAGCAGAGGGAGTTACAGCACACAGCGGTAGGGGGGAAGTGCTCCTGCACATTGTAACAGCCTGTGAAGCTACAGCATAGAGGGGCCCACTGTAAGCACCACCCATAGTCTTTCAGGCTGTTACCATAATTTTAAAAGTTGATTTTAGAAATTAAGGCGGCCATAGATAACAAATATAAGAAGTTTCTGGATCTATGAGTAAGTGTTCCCGGTTTATCCTGCTTAATTTAATTGGCAGATTTCCTTTAAAAGGCATCTACCATCAGTTTCCCTGATGATAGATGATACTCACCTCCCCATCCCATCCCCCTTTCCTGTAATCTGTTTTCAGTATAGACAGTAAAGGCCACAATTCGAAGAAAAAAAGGTTTTAAAATACACAAATGAGCTTGAGATGCTGTCCTGCTGAGCACCTCAGGCTCTTTTAAATATTTAATAAACCTTATTAGCCAATTGGCACTCCCATTCATTATCTAAGGGAGTGCTAGAGATAGCCGAGTGCTTTTCTTGGCAATTTCCTTAACTTCAGTTTTGTGTATCAATGACTACAGCTCTACATGTTAGGTTCTTAGTGCACAAGTTTAATCAATTGTGCAAGCTCATCTGCCATGTCACAGCAACCATATTCACTTGTGCGCCAGCGTATGATAGCTCAGCCACTGCTCCGTCGCAGTCGGATGCAACAAGAGGCTAAGTCCTCTTGATGTATCCAGCAGGGCCTGGAGTAGAGATAAACACAGCTAGAGAATTTTCACATGTAAAAATTTGCCGACTGGCGAAAGTACGAAGGTGGGTGAACAGGAACAGCTTGCACCCACTATAGCCCACTTCCCACTGGCCATATCCCCCTTCATGCCCCCCTGGCGTGAATGTAGCGAATTGGGAAAAATAATCGCAAGTGCTAGACGTAAGCTAGCATTTACGATTATTTCATGGCTTATAAACCTGATAAGCCCTGAAAAGCGCTGATAAATATCCCCCTAAGACTATATTTTGTATAATAAATACTGTCCCCCACTTATAAAAATGATCTTAAAGGTCACATTTTTAGGCTTCACTAGACTAACAATTATAATAAAATACCTTCCATCCTATACATACAGTGTGAGCCATCAGCAGAAGGACACAAAGTTATTGACGGATTCATAAATGTGATTTATGATATTATTTATGATATGATTTCTGATATAGAATTAGAATTAGACTTTTCATCCACCATCCTATAACACCTTCATTGCTGCCTTCTCTTCCTTCCATAGCCCTTCCCTTACTAACTCAAACACCGATTACCTATCACTGCCTTTTACTCCCACTATCATGCCATGCTTCAGCCATGCTTTGGTCCGTGGTGTCTGACGGCAGCCATGCTTTGGTGTGAAGGGGTTAAGTTGCATAATGATATAATGGGTATTTTTTCTCCTTTAAGCCCTTTTGAAGATAAAAATATTGGTGATTAGACTTTATAGGCTCTGGATCCTTTACTATAGTCCCAGGCTGCAATGATCAGCTGTAAGGTGTCTGTAATAAAGTTTTATTTTTAATCTCTGTTCCTATGAGAGCACCAAATTTTGAAAATCCAATTGTCCCAGGGGCAATTTCTTTCTTCCTGAATTACAAGTACAAACCTAAAGAGCCTTATATGTAACCCGGGGACTGCAGTTACATTTAGGGACTTTACGTCTAGTATAAGCAGCTCTCCTGGCTTAAAGGGGTTGACCACTTACGAGAAAATTTACCAGGTTAAGTACACAAGACACAGTCTCGTGACCCACCCTCAGCAGAAATAAGGGCATTGAGAGCCCTGTCTTTCAGTGGATGGAGTTGGGCTATACAGTCATTAATGTATGTAACCCCTTCCATTATAACCACTCCCACATCAGTGGAGGGGTGTGCCAAGAACATACATTACATATCCAGTAATGACTGCACTGCCCCCTGACCCACAGAAGTTCTGCTTCTTGACCACTTTATTGGACCACTTGATCTGGTGTTCCTAGAGACTCCAGAGAAATGGCATAAGTACCATATGGGTGACCAAATTAAGGTCTTGTACTTTTACCCTTGTAAAGTTTATTATTAGTTGCCAAACCCAAATTCATCATTGTCTTTTTTTGGCATTGTTTTAGCGCAGTTGTGGTACAAATGCTGTTTTGCGACTTTCCATTGCACCGAATGAACATAGGACAGGGCATAGTCACTTTGAAAACCAAATTCATTATTTGCAAAGACTGTTTTTTACAAAACTAATTTGAATTCATGATTTTAGATTTGGTGCAAATTTTCGTTTAGGCGAAAGTTTTGTCCCCACCCTGTCCATGTTGCGACTTTTGATGGTTTTTTTTGCAACTTTTCATGCCACTGTTGTATATAGGGGATGATGTCTGATCCAAAGGTCCCATTATTTAACTGTTATGCTATTTTATATTGTATTGTGTTGTCATCCAGTGTTAACTTGAGGGGTACCTCACTTACTGGTATTTTGCTAATTTATGACCAATGATTTATTTTCCCCACCTACCTGTGTTGACCATACCCACCTGGGCTGACCCCACCTACAATATAGGGCCACTTTTAAAAAAAAATTCCATGGTCACTTTTGTTCCCCAGTCACAGATGAGCTACATTAAGTCAAAGATGAAAGCTAGAAAAGTCAAAGAGATCTTTGTCAATATACGGACCACCATTTCTCAATAGATCTTTCTGTCATTTTAAAAAGATTCTGTTTTCACTCAGTATAAAAAAAAGCCTTTTCATTGTCTGCTCTGTATGCCAAAGGTGATTCGGTACATAGATACAAGCAAGTCAAAATAGGTGTCGTGAGCGAAATGTGAGACCATTTGTTAGAGTAGAAGTCAGCCCTAAGGAGTCAAAGACCAGGGAAGTCGTAAAACATTTGATGGATGTTATTTACCAGGGGATTTCTTGCTGCTCATATTGCCTTCTGTTTATATAAGTAAATACAATGGGATGAAGTAGATGGTACAGATGTGCTGTTGCTAGGATCCCATGTTTAGTGACAAGGAAAATAAAAGTCAGAGATGTAATAAATAAAAGTCTCATCATTTCCCTACAAGACAAATAAAGATTTATTCAGGAATCTTCTCTCACATAGGGATTGCATTGGAAATACTTTAAATACTTTACAACATAAAAAAGCAAAACATAACAACATAACAACATGAAAGGGAAAATTGAAATGCACTGATGCCTAATTTATTGGTAACTTGGCTCTGCTAAATAATTATCATTAGAATTTTAACACCTTACTCAGTACTTGTGTTATTGTACTACATAATGCATTGGTAATCACATCTGATGCTATTTGCAGGGGAAACATTTCATTAAAAGCCAATTTGCCATGTGAAGTAATGGTTGTCTGGTTATGAGACTACTTTTTAAATAGAGAATTTTCATTCTAGTGAGGAGATGCCCCTTTTATTGGCCATCTTTGGCATCAGAGAGTATATAATCTAACTTATATGTATTATATGCACAATCTATCTGTTTTATTGGGAACTGTTTAACCCTTTATCTCTTGTACAGGGTACAGGAGAAGATGAACACTCGCTGACAGGTTGCAGTTGATCTCTGGGGGTCCCAGCTAGTGACAAGGTTAACAGCTTATTAGTGGCCTATCTGTACAAAACAAGGTCAGTTTCCTAAAGGCCAGTGTCAAATCATCCTATTTTAGTTTGTGGGTTGGGAAGTAAAAGTTCTGCTTACGGAGACTGCCAATTAAGGCTGCCTTGTTGGCGTGTGGAGACTTATAGTCATTGACTCTGCACTAGGGGATTCTGGGAAAATATGCAAATAAGTTTCCTAGGATGGGATAAGCAAAACCATGCCTCTTTTAGCTACCTTGTGAATGATGTTCAATTTTGATAGAAATTTTGTCTCATTTCAGTTCTATTTCTATCCTAGTGGTATTTAACCATCCATTTTTGTAGTCCTAGTATCATCCAAGTTGTGACAGATTTTCACATCTGCCTTTTACAGCTCTGAGCTACATCCTTGAAACACATGCATGAAAAACTGACACTCTAAGATGATTGCCAATTTCAGTTTTATGCACAACTCAGATCAAATTGGTGCATACTGTATATTTCTATGATGGGATTGTATCAACAGACTGGAAAAAACATCTGACGTATGCGTAGCACAATGAGTTCTGAGCAATTTCAACATAGACAGCGCTTGTATGAGGCAAGGGATGTAAGAATGTCCACACTGCTGTGTGGAAATGTTAAGTGTCTCTGCTTTCGTAATGACAATGGCTCTTTTTATGTTCTAGTATTATGGCCTTGTTATAGGCACATGGGGGACATTTATGAAACTTTCCAAATGAAAGATTGTCTTTATTGTCCACAGCAACCAATCACAGTGCCACTTATTTTTCATAGTAAAGGAGTTGGGGTTTTAACTCATATATTTTGTAATTTGTGTGTAAGTAGGGGTAAGTATATTGTGTAGCTTACCAAAATACATCTATTTCAAAGTTCTGCACTGCTTTCTTGACATGCAAAATGAAGCCTCTATTATTTCATCAGCCAAACATTCCTGACCCTAAAATGGCCGCAGATGAAGGGTCATATGATCTCTATCTGTCCATGATCAATCGCCCTCCTAGGACCTTAATCTTCTGAGAGGGTGATTGTTCATGGCCCACCTCTTTACGCTTGTAAAGCGTAAAGATTGTTTGTGATTTGTGCTATGATATGATACAATAAACAATAAGGAAAACAATTTTGTACATAGTGTCGGGCATAATGTTACAGACTTATAGGTTTCATAATTTTTAAGAACCATACAAGTGAAGAATAGAAGAATACAGATTTCAGTGATGAGGTAAGCCTTGTGGCTTTATGGTTCGAGAGCTAGAGCTCCTCTGCGTCTGGTAGACGTTCTAATGCTGCCTAGGGCCCACACACTGATCCATTGCGTATGCTGTGCATCTCACCGCAAGGTGCAGGCTCTGTGAGCTGCCAGATGCTAGGACCCTAATGCATCTGTATGGACACTTGATGTTGCTGTGTGTTGGCACTACAATCCATCCGATGTTGAGGGGTATGGGGGGCTAGAGTGACATGGCACTTCCTGTACAACTTGGTCCTCTGATTGCACCTGATACAGCCTCTTTGAGCTGCTTTGTTTTGATGCTCTAACTGCCCCAAGTTGGACGCTTTAGTCCTTCTGTTGCTGGGGCCCTGGTGCCTGGTGTTGTGACACTAAGGCACTGGGTTGCTGTGGACTACATAAGGTTCTGTGTGCCTCTGAATCCTGGTGTGGATTGATGCTAGAGCTCCTGTGTGTCTGGTAGACATCCTAATGCTGCCTAGGGCCCAAACACTGATCCATTTTGTATGCTGTGCATCTCACCGCAGATTACCTGATGGTAGATGACTATTACGTACCTCTCCATCCCACCCCTGTGTGTCCCAAGCTCAATTTCTGATATCTTTGTGTGCCTGCATTCTGAGAGTCGGTGAGATTTGAAAAGAGAGTCGATGATATCACCAGCTCTCAGAGCGTGGCTGACATTATATAAAGTAGAGCCTGATGGTTATCTGCAGAACACTACAGGCTAATTTGCATATCTTATAAACTTATGTTTTACAGAAATGCGGCCATGCAAAGGTATAATAAATGAAGCTTAGGACACACTGGGATGGGACAAAGAGGTACCTAATAGTCCTCTACCATCAGGTAATCTGATGGTAGATCTCCTTTAATGCACACATCTTGTCCATGGAAGGATGCTGAGGGTAAGTGGGAGCCATGACTTTAGGAAGGAACTAACTGAAAACTGTGGGAAAAAATGGGTAAATAGGTGAAATAGGGGAGATTTCCAGAGCCGAGGTGCAGGCAGCCGTTTATCATGGAGCCATCTTTGAAAGCCTATGGGAAGCAATCACTTTTTCTTTCTCTTTTTTTTATTAATTCTTCCCCACTGTCTACCATCTAACAGCCCTGAACAACAAAAGTTTGATTTATAATAAAAAAAATACTAGCAAGCTCTGTCTGACTACAATGTTTGTGAGCAATTATAATGTATGCTAGTTGTATTTGGTTGCCATATTTAGCATTACTGTGTTCCTTGGAAAGTGTCCTTTGCATTACCTGTCATTTGGCAGTAGCGTAAAACACAAATAATAGGGTAGAGCAGAATGATTGCATTAAGTGCACATAGAAAGCTACAGAATTTCACAGTGCACTTGTAATCCATCTCTGTGTAACAACCACAATGCAGACATAATGCTGAATATGTTATGGTCTGTTAGAGCAGCTTGTACCAGATCAAAAATTTTTCAGCCTGGAAAATTTCCCTAAAGCAGCTATTTCCTACTAATTAATAGCCTTCAGAATCCGGCTTTTTTCAAAATATGTTGTCCCACTGAGAATCGACACTTTAGTTGACAAAAACCCTATATTTACTTGTTTACTCTTTCTTTATATTATGTTCATCCAACTGTGAATGTTGTCATTTATGTTTAACATTATCTCCGCACAAAGACACTGTTCACTTTGGATGTTTTCTAAGTAAATTGTATAGGCTGTTGTCAGAGCCAGAAAGCAAGGTATCCTGAGCACAATTCAATCTTTAATTTACAGTAGTTTTTGGGGATGTGACCTTCAAGTCCTATTGTTATAGTGTTTAATGTAATGCAGCTGTGTTGCTTGCCGTATTGCCGTATCACTGTGGTATACAGCCTGCCCAGCCTCCTGTGGTATACAGCCTGCCCAGCCTCCTGTGGTATACAGCCTGCCCAGCCCCCTGTGGTATACAGCCTGTCCAGCGACATAGAAGAGGACCTGCCGGGGGGGGGGGGGGCCTCGGAAGGCGAGTAAACTGTTTGTTTTTTTCTCATGACTCAAGAATAAGCCAAGGTGAAGTTTTTCAGCACATTTTTTGTGCTGAAAAACTAGGCTTATACTCGAGTATATATGGTATGTTGCTGTTACCAGATTTACCAAATATCTTTTTTGAGGGCCTGTGTGTCAGAGCTGTTTTCCTGGTACAAAGGAGGCCTATATAATATTTTGATTGGGGAATAAATGTGTACAGTAGGGTGGAAAGTAGGAATGTTTTCAAAAACAGAACATTTTACGAATGAACAAAAAAGAAAATTTTTGGTGTGGCAATTCTTTGGGAACTAGCCAGGCACATCCGATGATCATGAGATCAAGACTCTGTCATGGCCACGTAACGTTCAGAGAGTGAACCTTATCATCACTTCCAGGACTTCTTTCTCTATCCACAAGTTTGGGTTAAATGTCCCAGAGTGTAATGCATTTTGGACACTTCTATTATTAATGCTATTTTTGAAGAGATCTTACTTTTTAGCATTTCTTCCACACCTACCTAAAACATTGGCACAGTACAGAATATTTTTTTTTCAGTATTTTCCCACATTTCTATCAAAAAAAGCTTGTATTATACCCAAAGTCACATTCTACAATGAATATTTAATGGAGAAAATGACTAATAAAAGGCAAATCAAGGCTTAAACACTGGTTTTCGAACAAGCTGTCAGAGAGGGTTGGCACAGTGATTCTACTGTGTTATCAAATGTTAGGTTTCTTCCACTCCCATGGAAGGCATTGTGCTATTGTAAGCTGTAGATAAGATGGTGAGTCAGCCTCTAATGCAGGCAGCAGCTCCCAGAGAACTGTCTCCTGCTGTGCATGAGCAAGCAGATACTAGATACTGCCATCATTCAGAAATAATGATAGCAATAGCACTTAGAATCAATGCTTTTACTGTTTAGGACTAATTACCACTTGAGGAATACTATTACATGATTTCCTTTTTTTTTGCTACTGCAACATATTATGTTGATATATTCATCTATCACATAACCTTAATTATTTCGCCTTAACAGTCTCATAAATGAGAACAGTAATAAAACTAATAAGAATGAATAGCAAGTGTATAGTCTACAGCATATAGTGCATATTCGGGATCTGTAAAACAGAAATAACTACTTCTAACAGCCAGCTTGATAACGTTAATAAGCTGATTTTATGTCAGATCCATGCCTGCAGTTCCCATGTATCAATTAGCCTAATTTTCAGTTGAAAGTTCTAATTATTAGTCCAATGTTTCTACTTGCTGCTTCACAGTTGGGTTTATCTGAACATGTTTTCTAGAGATACTAAAGCTGTGCAGGTGATAGATTCCAATTCAGCAGTCACTGTTATATATACTGTGTATGTTAGCAAACAATATATTGAAGAACTGCTGTTATTCTTATTGAGAATTAGTTCATCCTTTTATCCACATTACACCATTCTCTGGACAGAAAGTCGCATAGTCAGGCTATATACATTGTACTCACTAGCCATTGTGGTCTCATGTCTGCATGTCTCACACTTTTTTTGTGAAAGTTATGGTAAGACAAAACCAGATGAGGTGACAACAAATAGATATGGTAGAATGGAAAAATTAGCATCTATTATGTGCTTTCCTCTATTCCTGGCTTTACCTTACAATAACTGGTGAATTAAATAAGTGAAATACCCCCTATCTGCATATTATTGAGCAAGAGGAGCTGAGGTAGGGAGGTAAATATTCAGTATAACTGAGTATAACTCAGTAAATATGATAGCATTAAAAAAATATTATTATTAATATAGGTGAACCCCACAATTGCCAAACTGAATTTTTTAGAAGCATGGCAATATACATGTGGCAATCCAACAATATACTGCCTGAATTTCTGCTATGCTCATTTTTGCTTTTGTCTGGACAAGCATTTCTTATGTTACCTGTTTGGACTACATGTAGGTTTAGGCAGATTACCACTGCACGCAAATATGTGAATCCAGACAAGCTGCTACATTCATCCTGGATTTGTCCTATTCTTCCAGTACAGAGAACAAAAAGTGTAGCCAGTGTCAAGTGATCCGCATGATATCGTCCACTGGTCAGTGAAAGGGAATAGGAAATCAGTAAGACAGATACATCCTTACAAGTTAAGATGTCCCATAATGCTAAACCCTTTGTGAGGAATGATCCTTTTTTCTCTTTATTTACAGGAGTATCACATAAAGAGGCTTATAGGATGATACCAGACTTGTTTTAATTATTTGCTTGTATGGATTAGTCAAACCCTGCTAGCTTCAAATTACATTGAGCTCAGATGGCTACAAGGAATGCATCCTCTGAAAAGGCACGTAGAAAAGATGCTTTAAATCCCTCTTAGACAGCTCTCTGTATTCACTGATAGTGGGGCCTTCATTTGCATCCGGCACGTGTTAATCTACGATATGCATGTTTGAACCACAACAACTAGGGCATCAAAGTCATTATTATGTTTGTGAATTTATTATTGAAATACGCAGAACAGCCAAGATTACTGAAAAAAAGCACAAAGCACTCTGGGAACAGACCTTTACTTCTCCTAGCTAACCTAGATGCTGCCAAAATGTATCATTGCTACTTGCTGAGGAAGTGTCTCGTAAATGGAAATTTATGAAAAGTGCCGGGTAATATTTTGAAGGCAGAAGACTGTCTAATAAAATTGAATAAAGAAATAATTTATTAGTATAATATTCAGTCCTTCTGTGAAATGAAGACATTAATGATATATTTCTTGTCATTGGGTTTATGTTATTGCAGTCCTGCTTATTACCATTTCAGAGTGAGCAGTGAGTGAAAAAAAAATCTGAAATCGTCTTCATGTTTTGTTTTATGTGAACTGGGATATTTATGAGTACATTATTTATTCATACAAGAATGGAAATTGTGAATGGGCACTACTATGCATTTCACTTTTTAGGATTTACTAAATGCATAAGAATTGTGCCACTTCCTCATAGTCAATATTATTTGTATAGACTGGAACGGTTTACATTTCTTCTAAGTGTATGCCAAAAGAAGCTTTCTGTTCTTATCATGACATCTCAGCAAGGGCTCTTTCACATTGGCTTTGTTTTTCACATCCGTGGTTCAGTGTTTTCCACGGATGCCTCACAGAGTCGTTGATTTCTATGGATGTTTTCACATTGGCTTTGTTTTTTTACTGGTCCGTTGTTGGTGGAAAAAATTATGAAACATGTCCTATTTTTCTCACTTATGTGGATAACGGAAGACAATAGAAAACTGATGAGGTTGAAAAACCAGGTGTAGAAAAGGTGGGAGGTGATTGAGCAAACTAAAGTGAGTGAGATAAATTAAGGAGCACCTCATCCCCAATGCACCAAGTCATCTATACATCCAGAATATGAGTCCAAGAATCATGAGCTCTAATGAACTGCCCAAGGAGCTCAGAGACAGAATTGTGACAAGGCACAGATCTGGCTAAGAATACAAAAGCATTCAAGGTTCCTAAGAGCACAGTGGGCAGCCATGATCAGTCAAACTAAGCAATCATGAGAGAAGAGCCTTGGTAAGAGAGTTGAAGAAGAACCTCAAGATCACTGTGGCCTTCAGAGAAGGCAGAAGACTGTCTAATAAAATTGAATAAAGAAATAATTTATTAGTATAATATTCAGTCCTTCTGTGAAATGAAGACATTAATGATATATTTCTTGTCATTGGGTTTATGTTATTGCAGTCCTGCTTATTACCATTTCAGAGTGAGCAGTGAGTGAAAAAAAAGCTGAAATCGTCTTCATGTTTTGTTTTATGTGAACTGGGATATTTATGAGTACATTATTTATTCATACAAGAATGGAAATTGTGAATGGGCACTACTATGCATTTCACTTTTTAGGATTTACTAAATGCATAAGAATTGTGCCACTTCCTCATAGTCAATATTATTTGTATAGACTGGAACGGTTTACATTTCTTCTAAGTGTATGCCAAAAGAAGCTTTCTGTTCTTATCATGACATCTCAGCAAGGGCTCTTTCACATTGGCTTTGTTTTTCACATCCGTGGTTCAGTGTTTTCCACGGATGCCTCACAGAGTCGTTGATTTCTATGGATGTTTTCACATTGGCTTTGTTTTTTTACTGGTCCGTTGTTGGTGGAAAAAATTATGAAACATGTCCTATTTTTCTCACTTATGTGGATAACGGAAGACAATAGAAAACTGATGAGGTTGAAAAACCAGGTGTAGAAAAGGTGGGAGGTGATTGAGCAAACTAAAGTGAGTGAGATAAATTAAGGAGCACCTCATCCCCAATGCACCAAGTCATCTATACATCCAGAATATGAGTCCAAGAATCATGAGCTCTAATGAACTGCCCAAGGAGCTCAGAGACAGAATTGTGACAAGGCACAGATCTGGCTAAGAATACAAAAGCATTCAAGGTTCCTAAGAGCACAGTGGGCAGCCATGATCAGTCAAACTAAGCAATCATGAGAGAAGAGCCTTGGTAAGAGAGTTGAAGAAGAACCTCAAGATCACTGTGGCTGAGCTTCAGAGATACAGTAGGAAGATGGCCGATGGAAGCCTCTCCTCCGTGCAAGACATTTGAAAACCAGCATAGAGTTTTGCAGAAAAACACATGAAGGACTCCCAAACTATGAGAAATGGTAGGTTGATTAGATTGAGAGCTCCATTGGGGACAGGGACTTAATTGGCAAACTCTGTGCAGCACTGCGTAATCTGTGTGCAATATATATAAATAAAGGAATTATAATTTTTATTATTAAATAAGATTCTCTGGTCTGATGAGATGAAGATGTAAAGTTAAACATTTTAATTTCCATCTTATAACCCCCTGCCATGTATATTGTCATTTATTTGAGCATCAACACTAAGAGGTGCTACAAGAAGAAAGTATTTGAGTAATTTGGTATAGCAGACCTTTCTTATACTGTGGCAATATCAGATGCTAATTATCCTTTTGCTATCCTATTGACATCCTATTTACTGATTGATTTGTTCTTTTTAATAAGTACCAGTTGCAATAGGACCTATCAATAAGCATTTGGTCTCATATTCCACTGACAAACAAGCATTTATAAAGCCTGCCTGATTTTACAGACCCGTTTCTTAAAAGCTTGAAATTTACTGACTTTAGAGACTTCTCTGTTTATTGGTTCTGACTTATTTATTACAGCAATATCCTGTGTGTATCGTTTTGAACTGTTGTTTTACTTCAACGTGTCTCTCTATTGAATTAGGTTTACCCTTAGCATCAGAGACATTTTACATTAGCTCCGTATATTAGAACATAAACATAAAAGCAAAGGCAAAAACCAGCATTTGAAGATGTGATTGTCCTTAATGGTTTTCATCTCATCTTGGGAACTTAATTAACTTGTATCTTTTGTTTTAGTTGCATTATTGATGTTTGCACTTATCTACTGTTGTTTTATTGAATATCTCATTTGTTTTGGCCCTAGTATTCCCCAGTATTGAACCTTGTGCTCATATAGCGTTTGTTATTGAATATTTAATTTATTTGTCTTCATGTCTTGAAGTATGTGCTTATTTGCTGCTGTTTTATATAACATTGAATTCATTTGGGTAAAAATTATTTACTTAGACTTTTATTTGATATTTCTTTTCTTTGAACTGCACTCCTGTGCAAAGAGAATCAGTGCTGGATCAGGGAGCTGGTGTCTGGCTGAGTATACAAATGAAATAAGGACAAAGCATATAGCTGAACAAGTAAAAGTATGAACAAAATCTACTGTATGTATATAAAGACTCTTACTTAGGATTTGTATATAAAATAGTTGATGGAGTAGTTATGAGATCTAGAATACTTTTTATTTCTAATTAAATATGTCCTAAATTAAATATGATTCTTTTTTTTTACAGAAAAAGTACCCCTTATTTAGTCTTTATCTGGATGTGACATCTGGAGACAAGACTCTGGTTCTAAAAATAAGTGTAGGATGTAGAGATGGCACATTTTTGAAGCATTAAAAGGTCTCTCTAGTGACAACAAGTTATCCACTATCCATAGGACATGGGCTAACTGATAAGTGCGGGTCTCAGTGATAGGACCCTCAGCAATCATAAATTTGCTGTCACGGTGTCACCCATGTTCCGGGTCGCAGGCACACTTGTGTGCCCCCCCACGCCCCTGGAGCCCCTCAACAGCACGCACCTTCCCTTGTTCTAGTCACAGTCCCCTTGCTCCATCCCCGCCTCCTAGACATGTGCCTGTGTTCTGAGATTTAAAGTGCCAGCTAGATGATAATTGGTGGTGAACAGCCTTTCCTGTTAAATTCCTGGCCCCTTCCTGTGTCCCCTGCCGGTTCTTTGTGTCTTGTGCCTCTGAGAAAGCTTCCCAGCATGCTTCCTGCGATTATTGTGATTTCCCATTGTGACCTTGATTCCTATACCTGACTTCAATTCTATGCCACCTGTCCTGACCTTCTGCCTCATCCCTGACTACGCTCCTGTGCCGCCTGTCCTGACCTCTTGCCTGACCACAACTCTACCTCCGCCTCACAATTCTGTACCTTGCTTTGGCCACCGCGAGCAAAGTTGCGCCTGTGGAGTGACCTGGTAGTATCCGCCGATAATTGGCCACCCGATCTGTTTAAATTCCAGCCCCTTCCTGTGTCTCCTGTCGGATCTTTGTGCTTCTATGCCTGTGAAAATGCTTTGTTCCGTGCCCTTTGCAATTATCCTGATTTCCCTTTGTGACCTCGATTCTGTTCCTGACTTCGCTCCTGTGCTGCCTTTCCTGACCTACTGCTACGTCCCCAATTCTGATCCTGTACTGCCTGTCTCACCCTTTTGCCTGTTCCCTGGCCACCCTTCTGCCAACGTCGCACCTGTGGAGCGACCTGGTGGTAACACGGTGCAGCAAGACCAACCTGCTTTGCGGCGGGCTCTGGTGAAAACCGGGTGCCACTTAGACTTCACTCCCAGGTGTCGGCTTACGTCATTGTCCACGTGATCCAGTGGGTCCTCTACCCCTGGTGCCTGACAGGTGGTCCTATCACTGGGCATAAAAGCTAACCCTTGTGGATAGAGGCTAACTGAGTTGTCACTGGTGAACCCCTTTAAGGGAACATAACAGACAAATGTATCATACTATGGGGAAAATGTATTGTGCAATTTTTAGCATTTATAATGAGAATACTCAAGAAGGGTTACACAGTGGCTGCTTTTTCATAAAACAGCACTATATCAGCTAGTCAGTGTTATTTTAACAAAGCTGAACAGCAATATTAGATACAACCTGTGAACTGCTGAAGCTCATTTTTAGAATAAAGCAGCCATTTACAACTCCCTTAACAGCTACTTCATGAGATGTGTCCTTATTTGTACAAGTTGTGCAGCTATATTGATCTTCTACCCAACAAGTAAGTGATACAGGTTTGCTCCGGATCCTAAGTAATTAGTAACATGAAAATTCTCTCAATGGCTATTTATAGAAATATTTCCCTTTTTAAAATACTGACCTCCATTGCATGCAGTTTTATTCATTTGGAAACGCTGCAGACTACCTGTGTCGAATACATCTGCATAGTAATGTCTTTCACCTTTGCAAATTGTACCAGACTGTAAAATTTACATCTACATAACAGGGGTCTATTTGTCTTGTTTTAAAAGTCAAGGCCTTCAGAAAAGTCACTTAATTGGTTATTTTCATAACAAAAGTGAGTAAATGCTGATCGAAACTTATATTATCTGTACACATCCTTCTCATTGCACTGTTCCAGACTATAGTCTTAGCTTTGTTCAATATAGAATGGATATTCAGCAGTAGTAGGCCATATAACTTACTTTATAGTATAAGGTTTGGTCCATATTGGGGCCGATTTATCAAGCTGTCTAAAAGTCAGAATATTCTTAGTTGCCCATGGCAACCAATTACAGCTTAGCTTCCATTTTACCAGTGCTCATGAATATTTTAATGGAGAGCTGTCATTAGTTGCCATGGGCAACTAAAAATATTCTGACTTTTAGACAGCTTGATAAATCTGCCCCATCGGGGGGGGGATTTATCAATGTGTCCCAGGTTCCGTCAGTTAAGTGGAAGAAAAACCCTAGTCATTTTCTGCGCCAGATTTATCACTGTGTTAAGGAATCTGGTGCAGGATAAGACTGTTGGTTTCCAGTTTAGACCTACTTTAAAGTGGTCTAAACTGTGCGACACAATTTTTGCGCATGGAACATTAAAACAGACCATGCCCCTAAGTCGGACGAGTCTAAAAACAGGTCTCAAAAGCCTTGATAAATGTGGTGTAAGGCTTTTCACACAGAGTTTTTGCCGCAAAACCACCAGAATTGTGGCGCAAGTGTTTTAATACATCCCCCCCAATGTGTTCAGACTCTGGTGCGTGCACGACTGTCGGCACCGGAGATCAGTCTCCGGAAAGCACAGCCTGATGTATTAAAGTGGTGCACGGCTGTAAGTAATTAATGGGTAGTCGGAACTAATCAATCGTGCGCCATAAAAATGCCGTCATCAATGAGATGTGCGCCAAAATCTTACATGGACTGCGCCTTAATTTTGCTTTCTGACCATTTTTGTCCCTGGTCTATTGTGCGCCAAAATTCGCACCTAAAAATGTTGACAAAATACACATAAATGTGACGGATAATGTTAAAAGGTTAGGCCATGCCCCCTTGTGAAAAAAAAAAACGGACTAGTCGGGATAGTCGGAAACATCTGTTCTTTCTGGCGCAAACTCATTATAAATGATCTACAACAATTGTAATGGAACAACAGTGTGGCGACCATAGTTTCATAGTATATGCCATCAGGATCCAAAGAATCAGTAAGAAGCTGAGGCAGTCTTATTACTAAGTATCCTGGCACCGCAACTATACACTCCACATGCAACCACAACATACAGGGGCAGATTTATCAAGCTGCCTGAAAGTCAGAATATTTCTAGTTGCCCATGGCAACCAATCACAGCTCAGCTTTCATTTTACCAGTGCTCATGAATATTTTAAAGGGGAGCTGTGATTGGTTGCCATGGGCAACTAGAAATATTCTGACTTTCAGACAGCTTGATAAATCTGCCCCATACTCTTTCTCCCCGCAGGAACTACAGCCCCAAAACTTTAAAAATACAGGAGTATGATACAGCAGTATGGGAGGTTTCACACCAAGTAGCCCAAATCAAGTCAAATTGTTCCATATGCCGGTTTGTACTTTATAATGTCTTATTTTATTTGTATATGTCCCCACTGAATTGTAAAGCACTTCAGAATAGTAGTACTTTATAAATAAAGATTATTATTATTATTACATTTTTGGGGACAACATCTGTGAATATAAACTACGGCAATGGGGAAAAAACTTATTGATCAGAATAATCCAACAGCTTTAGTGTAGGGGTTCCTGCCCCTTCCATGACATTACAGTCACATTACAGGCAAAGCTGCGAGCAAAACGGAAGAAGATTTTATCATAGTGGCCATATACCAATTCATTCATTATACACTGGAGACAGACCAATGGGGAAAGAACATGGGGGAAGTCAAAGTGGAGATTGAGAAAGTCCACTTCTTCCTACCAGAACAACTGCACTCTAGGGCATGACTAAACACAGTGTAGAAAGGACCCACTAGCAGCACAGCTGAAGCAAGTATCATTTTCCATGACACCTATATGATGGAGCTCTACAGGAGTATAAAAGATACAAGGGAAACATTTTGCCTGAATCAGAAAATTCCTAGCACTCACCACAGAATCAAAGAAGGATGCTTCCAGTCTACAACAGACAAGTCTGAAATATTCTCTTTCCAACTCAACAGGGCCATTTCAAAGGGCCTATCATGACTGGAGTGCAAGAGAGTATGAATGGTGTAGGGAGATCCGGAGCACCAAATAGTTTCTACAAAGATGTGAATTTTTTTGTCAGGTTGAAGGAACTGAACTGAGCCCGGATGGCATGGCACAGTTGGGTGCAGTGGAAAAAAGCAGTGGTAGGGAGTTGGAACCATTCATTTAGTTCCCCATAGGAGAGCAGTGCTGAATCCAAGGTTAAGAGCACCCCCTCACATAGTCCAGCTGGGTAGCTGGGTAGCAAGATGAAGTGGATCAACCAAAGGGTTCAACTATAGCAGAGTCCTAGAAGAGGGACAGGGGTAGTCATCTTAACTAGGCCCTACTCCTTACTTAACAGAACAGCAACCAACTCTCAGCAAAAAGGTACGGTAGACGGGGGTTTATAACTATAAAGCAGAATAGTAGTAGCTTGGTAGGAGCCCATGAGAGCCCCAGCAAGGGCAGTGGCTTTGACACCTCTATCAATGTCAATCCACGAAAGGATATACACTAGCTGGGAGGCTATACAGGTATATCAGGACCCACCAGAGCCCTTACGACCTTTGGGGCTTGAAGCAGTGTGAGGCTAAACCAAAGAGTGTCATCCCTCAAGTAGAATGAGCAGCAAATACCGTCAATGCATTTAAACAGGCTCTTCGGGAGAAAGATCGGAAAGGCATGAAACAAGTAAAGGAATTTAGGAAGGAATATCATTTTAAAGATGTTAATGCGACCCTACAGAGAGAGGGGAAGGGAAGACCAAGTATGCAGATGAGAATCCATATCCACAACACGGGATTGAGCTCAGGGTAGGCTACCTGGAGGGGGACTGGGAACGACATAACCGTTGAATCTATGTCTAAGAGGGAAAACAAAACAGATTTATCTCAGTTGACCCCAAGGCCTGAGATGGATCCAAAACTATCAATCAGAAACGGAAGGGCCAGCATCTTGTAGATATACAAGAACAATGTCTGCGTATAGGGAGACCTTCTTGACTATGTAGCCATGGGTAATCCTGTGTATGTCCACAAATGGTCAGATTCCCAGGGCAAGAGGCTCTATAGCTAGGGCAAATAGGAGTGGAGATAGTGGGCAGCCCTGCCTAGTACCTCGGGCCAGGAGGAAGAAATCAGAGAGGTCCAGGTTGCTTCTAACCCTAGCTCAAGGCTTATGACAAAGGAGTTTAACTTACGGGCAAAGCATTCTTTAAGAGGTAGTCCTTTTAGTATTGCTTTGACCATTATGTGTGGGTGAAACTTTTTCTCCACTGAAGTAAAACAAATGGATAGCTGTATACTGTATAGTATACTGGATAGCAGTATACTTTATGCATGGGAGTAAGGGTGAATTCACACAACCGTTGGGGGACATATATATACGGCCGCCATATATACGTCCCCCATCGGCCGGCGATGGGTGCACAATGTGGTACGGAGCAGTACAGTGCAGAGCAGGGCGGGGTGAGTAGCGCTCTCCTCCTCTCCCATGGGCCGACGTGTGCCCGCCATGCTACGGTACGTCAGGCACTCGTTAGTGTGAATTCACCCTAACTCAGAAATGTAGGATTTTGTACAGGATAATATTATACATCTTGACTTCAAATTCAATCTCTAGAAGCATCGGGCACCTCAGCAAGGAGACTCAAACTTGGTTTTGAACAGAGGTCTTTCTTTACTAAATGAGTTTTCATAGATGAAGATCATTTTATGAGTATTATAAATGATCGCATACTGCTATTTTTATGTCAAATATCACAGCTTGATACAATGGTAAAATCAGCTTAATAGCATTGGAAAGGAATGAATAATCCTATTTGTCATTATGTTAAACGGCAGGTTTCATACAGTATAAATTATTGAGATGGCAGCATATTATTATATATTTATTCTGTTATACAACAGGATGCAAAATCAGATCTGTTAAAAGCATACCAAACGATACAGTGAGATGGAATAAATAGTACAATATGGATAAATATATGAATAAAAATATTATTTCTAATATCTAACAAATCACATTTCTGCAGATCTACTTATACTGTCTATTACTACCTGCACATTAACAAGTGCACACAATTCCTCTTGTTGTGTGAGGTTTGCTCATCCACCAATCACAGCAGAAATAGACTGTCTCATGGCCATGAATAGGCCATGTTCATTGGTGTAACTTGAAACTGATGGGCCCCAGTGCAAAGTCTGGCCCCGACTATAATGTATGGTTTATTGCACTAGTCTTCTCATATGGGAAAGTGACACCTTATGGGCCCCCTAATCCTCGTGGGCCCGGGTGTGACCCCACCCTCTGCACCCCCACAAGTTTCAACCTGGACATGTTCTAGGTTTCACAGCTCTGAACAGTCAGCTCATACACAGACCCGTGGAAATCAGCTCTTATGTGGCCTAGCTGTGTATTGAGAAGAATTTGTATAATTTAAAGGGGAAGGGAAGCATGCATACACAAAAGGGTTGTTGAGGTGGAGGAGCCCTGAATGCTAGAGAAAAGGTGCTGGTGGCTGGGAGGTGTACAACTTTCAAGGGCAGATTTATCAAGCTGTCTGAAAGTCAAAATATTTCTAGTTGCCCATGGCAACCAATCACACCTCCCCTTTAAAATATTCATGAGCACTGCTAAAATGAAAGATGAGCTGTGATTGGTTGGTGATGCCTCACCTTTTAGACACTATTCCACCATTCTACCAAATTTGGTTCCTTAGTAGACTTTATGAAAATTCACACACTAGCACTTAAAAATTTTTACCCCCACCAGTGTTTCAGGACCTCCATCGCTGCCCTGATAGTCGATTGTAGCCCCATCGGTTTGGCAACAGTTAGGGCCGTTCCACACTTGCGAGTGTGATGCGATGAACTCGCATCAAACTAGCAACGCATGCAGCTCGGATCACACGGCGCGAATGTGAATTCAGTCCTGGTGTGCAGCGTTTGGGCCGTGCGATCCGAGCAGCATGCGTTGCGAGTGTGATGCGAGTTCATCGCAAGTGTGGAACGGCCCTTAGACTGAGGTGTAGAAGGGGGTCTACCCAAGTCACATTTGACTGTAGTTTTGCCACCCTGCTGGCTGATCCAAGTGTTGCCATTCTCATCCACTGATGAAGGTGGTAAAGTTACATCTTGCCCTGGAAAAATCAGCAACATCAACATCATCCACAAATGTCTTAGCACTTTCTCCATCAGCCTGGTGGCATTATCCCTGAATGTAGCTAGTCCTGAATGTAAAGCAGAAGAGAGTTGGCATCAGCAGCCAGTAATTCCCTGGCAGAAAGAGCTGTATATCTGTGATGCATATTAGGCCAGTTGAGGGTTCAGAGTCTTTTCCTGTGCCATACCGAGTAAGTGTTGTGTCTGAAGTACACACCAATTCCAGGCTGGCTGACTAAGATGTCACTTGAGATTATGTGGAAGACAACTGCCTTCCTCTGCAGCTACATCTGATGACATCTGATAACCTTTTTGCCAATGCCATTGTCTAAGACATGATTAAGTCCATAGGACAAAACATGTAGGCTTGTCTATCGTTTCCATTTTCCTTGCCTTATTATGGATTGAATGGCTTAAATAAAGGAATATTTTTGATCATCTGCTGATGAAGAAACTTTCTTTTATTGTAGATGGGGAGACAACCCTAAAACGTATGTTTCAACAGGAAATTATAGCCAAGCAGATGCATATGCAGTGCATTTCCAACTAACTAATAAAAATGGTGACCCCAATATAATTATTCAATGAATAATTGTATCAAGGCAGATAATGTTGTGTATTTCAAACTAACTAAAGTGAAAAGTGATTTCAGTATGATATTATTCCATAGTTAATAGCACCCAGACCGAAAATGCTGCATTTTTTACACTAACTTAAGGGGAAGGTGATCACAATATAATATTGTTTTACAATCATTTTTATGCAGACAGATAATGCAGTGATGTTCACACCAACTAAAAGAGAAGATCACCTCAACATAATATTATCCTACAAGCAATTGCAATACAGATAGACAATGCTGTGTTTTTACACTAACTAAAAGGGAAGGTGACCACAATATAATATAATTCCACAAGCAATTGAACTCACTAAATGGGAAGGTGACCCAAATACAATATTTTTTAACTTGCAGTTATAACCAGGCAGATTGGGTAGTATATTTCCCACTAACTAATGGGGAAGGTGATATAAAATAACAGATACAGCAGTGCATTTCACTAAAGAAGAAGGTTCCCCAAAATAATATTTTTCCACATGCAAATTTTAATAGGTAGAAAATGCTGTGATGAGAATTCATTAATTTGTCACAGGCTCCAACAGCGTAGAGCTTAACATTGCTGCGGCAGTGATGAGTCTGTAGCATTTTAAGAATTGTTGAGTTCTACTTTTAGACCTGTTTTTAGGTAGACCAAACTGTTCACAGAGACTATGTTCCACCCAGTCTCCCCTGACCATGCTCCTTTGTCAGATAAGTTTGAAAAAATTGGTCTAAAAACCTTCATAAATGTGCCTGAAGGCACTTTTTGCCAAAAATTAAGTCTGGCCAAAGTGGCTTCGAGAATTCCATCTAGTGTATTTATACTATCCACAGGGGTAGGTGACTCGAATATAGTAGCATTCTAGCAATTTTAGTACAGTGTATTTCACACTTACTAAAGGGGAAGGTTCCCCTCAAAAAATATTAGGCAACATGCACAAAGAATTCAGTGAGATGCCAGATGATGCAAATGCACCAGACACAGACCACACAACCCAGCAGAACCCAAAAAATCGAAGGCAGCAACTTTAGTGGCAGCAGAAATGAACAGTATGTCTAAAGCCAGTAAGTGATTGATCCCACCAAGTACTGTCAGCCACAAGACTATCCCTTCCTATCTGTTCGCTGTTCCTACATTGTATTATGGACTTGATGTACTCTAGATAAACTTTAAAAATATTTTTTGTTCATTAATATATGTATTCATTTTCCAGTATACCTATTCTATAAAAGCTTAGCCTGACTTTATTTATTACTGGTATTAACTCAAGCATATATATTATGGTTTATAGTTCAATTTTTGGGAGCAGCACCAAGCTGTATCTTTTGCAAGTTTACATCTTGGCCCGATTTTCTCCATGGTTGAAGACAACACAACATAATTTAACATATTGACAAGTTGTTTTCTCAAAATATAATAGTAGACGCTACCAGATTGTATAAGAATTAATTGTTGTATGCTGTTCTCTATAAAATTACATTGCACTTAAACACATGCAACATAAAAGAGTTTAGTAGGTGCATACTGTCTCTTTTTCAATGCCATTTTTGAATTACAACCAAATCCCAAGTTAATTCTATTTTTGACTCCAAAGCGGAGACTTATCCTGTTAATAAGTTCAGAAGAACAGATCAGGATTATGAGTCATCTTGAACAGCGAAGCTTCTCCTGAGTAACTTCTTGGCTTCACTGGTCCATGGACTTTCCTGCTGTGCACAGCAGGAGCTGGAGCCAATATTTAGGCTTCTGTGGAAGGGATACTGAAAACTCTGCACTAATTCCGACGTTTCACATTTATTCAAGCAATTTTCTTTGAAAAACAAATCCATAAACGGTATGTAAACAAATTTATCATTGTAGCAGATTCACAAACTCATCCGAAAAATAAATCTGCTATTGTGTTTCATCTGGATGATTTTAATACAGAAAAAAAAAATACATAGTGCCTATAATAATAGATATATTTATATATGTACATTTCTGTAATTGAGATCTTTACATATAATATAGATGTACAAAAAACCAGGTAACTTGTCTGTCATGATAATGATATTAAAGACATTAAGGTCCTGGCTTCACTCCATGACCTTCATCCAGTGGTTACCAGTGTACAATGAGGCTCCTTTTCCTTGTCTCCACTTTCAAGATCTGTTCATCTTTCCCTCCCTCTCCTCATTGGAGTCAGACTGACTTACTGGATAGTTGACGCTAGCAGTTTCTATCAGGAGTAATATTGAGATGTCACTCTTGCTTTATATTTGCAGTACTGCTGCACAAAATGATATAGAAACATAGCCACATTATCCAGGGGCAGAAGATAATCCCCAATCACTTCATTGGTATGGACTAGTTTAGTGGAATGCTGTCCAAACAGAAAGTACAGATATTTATTACATTTCAGCATTATTTCTGATAAATTACCAACTTTTGAGGGGTTGGCCTAGAATCCTCACTTTTTAACCCCTTAACGACCTGGCCCTTTTTTGTTTTTTTTTCATTTCCATTTTTCACTCGACATCTTCAAAAATCTATAACTTTTTTATTTTTACACGTAAAGAGCTCTGTGACAACTTGTTTTCTGCGTAGCAAATTGAACTTCATAGTGATGGCATTTAGTATTCCATGCTGTGTACTGGAAAGCAGGAAAAAAACTCCAAATGCAGTGAAAATTTCATGTGGACTTAGATTTCACTGTGTGCCTCAAAAGACATGTCTACTTTATTCTTTGGGTCGGTGCGATCACGGAAATAACAAATTTGTATAGGTTTTACAACTTTTTCATACATATACATAGATTAAAACCTCCTGTACCAATTTTTTATTTTATTTTGCCATCTTCTGGTGCTAATAACTTTTTCATACGTTGGTGTACGGAGCTGTGGGTGGTGTCATTTTGTGACTTTTAATGACATTTTCAATGCTGCCATTTATAGGAACATATGACTTTTTGGTCACTTTTTATAGAATTTTTTATATTTTTCAAAATGGCAAAAAAGTGCCATTTCCGACTTTGGACGCTATTTTCAGGTTAAATGCAGTAAAAAAAACGTTATTATATTTTGATAGATCGGGCGTTTTTGGATGCTGTGATATCTAATGTATTTATGATTTTTACTGTTTATTTATATTTAAATCAGTTCTAGGGAAAGGAGGGTGATTTGAATATTTTGGTTTTTTTATTATCATTTTTTTTTAACTTTTTTATTTTTATTTTTACTATTTCTAAGACCCCCTAGGGTACTTTAACACTAGGTTGTCTGATCGATCCTACCATATACTTCCATAATACAGTATGGCAGAATGGGGATTTTCCACCTCATTCATTAAAACCGCACATTGTAACGAATGGGTTAAAACGAGACAGCAAAGACTTATCGGCTATGGAGAGCGCTCAGATCGTGTGCCCTCTCCGTGCACCCGCACCCGACGCACACCATATTATTACGGCGCTCGTGGTTAAGGGTTAAAGTATTTTTAATAAAAGTCTGAGAACTAAGGATATCCCACTAACACAGAGAGATGACCACAGAAAATAAAGCCCAAATTTATAAAAAATAGTGCAAACTGCACTATTTTCAGTTTGGTAGGGAAGTGTGCAGAGTGCGCCAGATTCATGAATTGTGGCGCCCGTTCTACATGAATCTGGTGCTCCCTGGACTGCTCAGGTACAATGCACCATTTTTTGTGCATTTTTTGGTTCAAATTTTTTTGGTCTTGTTGGACACAGCGCAGCCGTAATACAAAACTGGAGCAAACACTTTATAAATACATGTGCAAGCAGTTTGCACCTTCTTTGAGGTGCAAAGTCAAACAGAAAACGGTGCAAACACTTTAATAAATGTGGCCCAATGACTCTGTGTGAATGAGTATGGTGTTACTAGTTGGGATGTTTGTCCCCAGCTGGTAACAGTCACTTGGCTAAATATCAAAGGAACCTCACAAGTTGTAAAAAAAATATAATACAGAATAATTATTTAATAGGGAATACAATTATTTATCTAACATGGTTGACAGTACGCAAGATGGCGTTCGAAACCACTGAGGAATTTGACTACTGAGTACCCTACTGAATAGAATAGATCTTGTGGCTCTTGCAGCTAGTTAAACTTACAGTAAGTCTGCAGCATTCAATTTCCACTTTGCGCTCTATCTTCATTAGAGAACCAATAAAGATAAGGCAGTGGGATATAACCATAATTTAACATTCCCTTATATCAGGCAAAATAAACACTTAAAACAGTATCCCTCAGTTATATTCCAGGACTGACTTGCTGCTGTCAAAGCCCTAATCCTAGAAAATACAATATTATTAGTATTGCTCATCTTCTGCACTGCAGGTCTTCATTCCCATGAAACATTGCATCTACTATCTGCAGATACTTGTTATTAACTGTTGCTGCCAACATACCCATGCCTTTAATCCCCACAAGTGGCTTTACTTGTCATTGTTTATTTATCTCCGACTAATTTCATCCATACATCTGTATAAATAACAGTTCGTGACAGATAAGAGATGGAGTTGTTGATGTTAAAGTGGACCGGTTTCTAACCAAGGCTACATCTCCATTAAAGTCAGAACACCCTAGTAAATAATTTGGGGCCCATCCTACCATGCTGAAGATATAAGCAATCATTTTTAAATGCATAATAAAGTTTGTTCATTAATTCATACACATGTCATCCACATGAACTTCTAAATAGTTATTTATTCATTTAGAATCATTGTGTATATACTTGTGTATAAGACGAGTTTTTCAGCACAAAAAATGTGCTGAAAAAACTCCCCTCAGCTTATAATCGAGTCAAGTAAAAAATAAAAAACTTAATACTCACCCTCCGGTGTCCGGATCGTTGGCGCGGGTCCCGATGTTCAGCGCGAGGCTCCTGTTCTTCAGCGCGGGTCCCGGCGTCTCCTCTTCTATCTTCTCTGCTCTCTCTCCGGCAGAGTAGCGTCCATGCGATCTGCGGCGGGCGCACACTATCGGCGGCGACACCGCCGCATCATAGTGTGCGCGACTCTGCCGGCGAGAGAACAGAGAAGAAGGAAGAGAGAAGAAGAGCCGCCGGGACCCGCGCCGAAGATCGGGAGCTTTGCGCTGAACATCGGGACCCGCGCCAACGATTCGGACACCATAGGGAGGGTATTAAGTTTTTTATTTTTTTTGGCAGGGGGCTGCCTGGCTGTATACTACATTCGGGGGCCTGCCTGGCTGTATACTACATTGGGGGGGCTGCCTGGCTGTATGCTACATTGGGGGGACTGCCTGGCTGTATGCTACATTGGGGGGGCTGGCTGGCTGTATGCTACATGGGGCCGGCTGGCTGTATGCTACACCCTCGGCTTATACATAGAGTCAAAAGGTTTTCCAAGTTTTTGGTGGTAAAATTAGGGGTCTCGGCTTATATACGGTAAGTCATTTTAAATAATATTGACTTCTACTAGCTATATTGAACCCTGTTTTATTAGAGCCCTACATAGGAACCTCTGTTACTTTGGTTGGTCGAACTGACCCTCCTCTCCATTCTTTTGTATGGTAATTACAGAAACAGTCAAACATAATTCCTTTATTTACATAGCGCACACAGATTACGGAGCGCTGAGTTTGCCAAATCAGTCCCTGTCCCCAATGGGGCTCAAAATCTAATCAACCTACCAGTATGTTTTTGGAGTGTGGGAGGAAACCGGAGGACCTGGAGGAAACCCAAGTTAACACAGAGAGAACATACAAACTCTTTACAGATGTTGACCCTGTGACTTGAACCCAGGTCCCTAGCGCTGCAAGGCTGTAATGCTAACCACTAAGCCATGTGCTTCTTTTGTATGGCAATTGCAGAAACAGACGAACATGCTTACTTTGAGTAACTCAGCCTAAAGGGTTATTCCCTCCAGACAAATGTCTGATTGGTTTAGATCCCAACTCTGACGTGTTCATACCAATAAAGTAAAGACTGCTGGGTCTGTAGCCTTAGATAAAAATACAGTTTGTTGTTAATTTCAACCTATTTCAATGGCTAAAAAGTACTAGATCTTCTATATGACAAATAACTATAGGTTCAAAGGCTTGGACGACATGGCATCTTTGGTTGAGAAAAATAAAGAATGCATGAATTGTCAGTTTGGTCATGGTTTACTGTGTGAGATGTATCAGTCTGTCTGTCTTTTGCACCTAAAAGGCAATGCACCACATTTATTGAAGGTTTTATACCATTTTAGGCTGGTATTTGACTTGTCCTAAAAAGGGGAGGGTCCTCTGTAACTAGGGGGCGTGACCAGACAAAAATAGCCTGTGGCCCAGAAAATCCCTGCACCAGAAAATTCAATATTATGTCTCAGCAAACTAGAAGGACTAATAGAAGGTGCAAAGTATGACTCATCAGTCTTATATTGTGCCAGATTTATCATCGGACAGTGGGGCAGATTTATCAAGCTGTCTAAAAGTCAGAATATTCTTAGTTGCCCATGTCAACCAATTACAGCTGAAATTTCTTTTTACCAGTGTTTGTGAATATTTTAAAGAGGAGCTGTGATTGGTTGCCATGGGCAACTAAGAACATTTTGACTTTGAGAGGGATGCTCTGTGGTCATTTAGGAAGGCAGTGGGGTCCTGTGTGTGAAGGTGAAGGCCATGGAGATAAATTAAGGGAACACATAAAATATTCCTTCTCTGTAACTGCTGCTGGTGTGGGACACTGAAAGGCAACAGATTCTCTCACCTCATTAAATACAGAGACCTTGTTGAGGACCCCAGGAGCCTTGAAGCCTCTCCAATTTCTAGGGAAGGAGGAAAGTAATTGGTGGATTTCCCTACTCCTCTTTTCCGTTCTCCAGCAGCTGGGATTAGTGCTGTGCAGAGTGGCTATAGGAGGCTGCATCACTGAGTGATGCTACCACCTACTGACCACAATAATTATCTCTCTGGAGGACACTGAAGTCCCTGGATATACCTCATGTGAGTGGGTAAAACGGGACATAATCCTGCATTGTCCTGCTGAATCCGAGATGGTTTGGAGATATGGCTCTGTGTCCGTCTGGTATGTATGAAAGTACAGGGGTGTGCCAAATGACATATCTGAATGCCACAGCAAGTGATGGGTGAGAGGTCTTATGTTTTAGGCTATGAACAAAAGATGTCCAGCAACTAGAAAACCATCTGGTTGGATCAATATGGGGAAGTATTTCTAATGCACATCAAAGAAGACCAAAATAGCTGTGCATCACAGGGGATGTTCTAGGTCATGTTGCTACCTTTCTCTGTTGATATATTTTGAACCAGAAGAGAAATTGTAAATAATAATAATAATTCTATATTTATATAGAGATTACACAGTGCTGCACAAAGCATGCCAAATTGGTCCCGATTGTAGCAATAAGTTTCTTAATTATAGGATCCTATTATATACTACATGACCACTTTCCCATTAGAAAGACTAACCCTAAATCCTATATGGCAGCTTTCAAAATACTGGCCACGTTCCATAATTAGCTTAAAAGATAGACCCACTCGCCCATTATTTGCCGGGGTATTTAGATATGTAATTTTTCCTTTCATTTCTCAAAGGTTATAACCTTATATCTTATGACTCCTCCTGTAGAGCAGCTATAAGTTGTATAATGGTCCTTTAGAACTGTTGCCATGGTATGATCTAAATATTATACAATGTATGTTTATAGTGTAAAATGTTTGCAATTTTGTATAGTAACTTTTTATTTGTTGCAGGCTACTTAGTGTAATTTTCTGCCCGTGAATTTATCTCTACAGAGTATTTGCATGCTTCTGATATTGACAGTAGGGTCATAGTGAATGAGAGTGTCCCAGAATTAATTATTGCTTTATAAATAATGGCCAATAAACAATTACTTGATTTTTCACGTAAATACTACGGATAGTCATCTATGTTTTTTTTCTCCCAGAAAAATGTTGCACCAGTGCCAGTGTAATAGAAACATATACTAATAAAAATGAAATAATGTGGCAATTCACAGACAGGTCCAGCAGATCCACCTATAAAGACCTCAAGCAACACTTGATTGAACATCACTGCAATACTATTAAATAGAATTCCCAATTAATCAATATCCACTAGAACAGGTCAAACACACTATATTACATCTGGTCTTATGAGTAAATCAAGATGCTAAAGTATCTCAGAAAATCTGAAATCCATTTCAATTAACAAAACAATTTGGAGAAATATGGATTTGGTCCACCGTGTATGGTTTCCAGTGGATTGCTTTAGGATGGATTAACTCATCACCTCCTACGTCAACATTTATTGTCTTGTTCAAACTACAATATTTACAATGGAGTGTCCATCTGCAACTTTCCCTTCATTTTACAGGTTAGCCATCAATTTTCTTCATTATATTAAACTATTATATAGTCAAATGGCACAATATGGAGGTAATGTATGTTATGTATGTAAACGCTAAAACGATGGAAAACTCTAGACTATGCAGGATATCACAGATGAGACACATGAAGCGTAATCCATTACCTTAGAATATCTGTGCCTCCCTCCTATTCCTTACAACAGCAACCTTTTCAGCACCAAGGGTCATAGGTGTCTCTATCTGGAAGATGGAAAAACCTAATGCCCAAGTTGTACAAAATATATGAGATCATGTTCTCCCTACTGTTTGTAGTCACCAAGGAGTTCCATGATCATATAAAGCAACAGAATGCGGGTCACGTCATTTATATTGGCTATAAAAATCTCAGTTGAGTTCTAATACTATTCTTTAAGATTTATAGTGTGGAGTACATTATTTCCTGTAATATGCACTTGAGCTACAGAAATAACCAATTTTTAAGAATAAGGACAAGCTAGAGTCAAGTTGAATCTACAGTGTGGATGAGTGACCCGCATTTCAGCACAACACCTACCACTAGGGCCAAACATTTTTCAATTTTACTCAGCAAATTTAAATTATTTGATAGGGTAAAAAGAATGTTGAAATCACAACTTGTCCAATTTTATTATTTCCTTTAAGATATTATGTGTTAGAAAGATGTAAAGCCGGATGTATTTAACAGTCAAGGTCCACAAAAAGCATGGTGTTACATAGCTGCTACATATTCTGGGAAACTTAATATTTTCTTTCTAGCCCCCATGGTTGTGGAGATAACAATCCCAGTTTCTGAAGATTGTAATCCTGTCTACTGTCAGAGAGGAGGTGCTAGAGCAGGAAAGGGGGAATATGTTATGCTAATCTTCTCTGACACTGTCCAGTCAGAGGCAGGCAGTATTAGAGAAGCTACTGTGAAGTACATAGTGCAAATTGCAATGCAACGGGGATGTACACACAATGTTAACATTACTGAGCTGAATGCAAACAGTGTAAAAGCAAATTGAATGTTACCACAAATGCGAAATTAGAGAAAACACAATGTAAACGCAAATGCGTTGTTACCTCAAACCTGATGTAAATATGATGTGAATCCAAAAGCAATGTCAACATGATGTAAACAAGATGTGAATGCAAATGTGATGTAATTCCGATGTTAGTGTAAATGCATTATAATACAAAAAGCCTCTCTGTGCAGTAACCTCACAGGCTTTTACTGAAGTACTCCACCTTCCTCTCTGTGAGATTACAGCAGGCAGAGGGAGGGGCGAATTGCTGAGCAAGCAGAGGAGGGGGGAGTGGTCAAGCACAGAGTAACAGCCTTTAAAGCTACGGCATGGAGGGGCTCTGGTAAAACCCCCAAGAGCCCTTTGTACTCATTAGCATAATTGTAAAAGTTGATTTTAGAAGGAAGAAGTCCATGGATAACAAATATAAGAAGATTACCACGGTCTACGAGTAAGTGTCCTTATTTTATCATGATTTGTTTTGCCAGTAGGTTTCCTTTAAAGCAAATATTATAGGGGTTCCCCAGCAAAAAGAAAAAAAAGTTATAAAATCAACTTTTACTATCAAATAAAGAAAATACCTTTTTTAATATAATTAAAAAGGTTGACCTTTTACATTTTTGATACAAAAGAAAATACTCCCGCCTCACTTTAAGCACCATATTCAGCCTCTTTTGAGCACTCAAACTGCTCCTTGAATATGTATAAACAGGCAATTACTTAAACTTCTGAAACTGGAGTTGAACCCTTGGGCCCTTGCGAGTATAGACAGCACAGGCCCATAATCTCAGCTGTTGCCAGGGTTTTCTTGGGTTGCCTAAAAACCTCAATAGCAATGTATTACTACATCAAAACATTGCAAACATTTGATTTCCTGCGGGCAACCTCTTTAAGGTTGGCGCTTAGTGAGTTCTGGCTTTTCCATGTTGTGGCTATTATCTTTCCAACATCCTTTACATGAGCAATGCCTTAATCTTTAACCCCTTAGCGCTCCGCGCCGTAGCTGTACTGCGCAGCTTCCCACTATTGGCGCTCAGCGCAGTACAGCTACTGCGCGAGCGCATACTATTTTAGAATTGTCACCACGTCGCGAGACGTGGTGACATCGGGCTGAAATTTGGGTGACAGAGGCAGGAGGAGTTCCTGTCTCCGTCACCCGACCAATCAAATTGGTCCCGCCCGCCGATCGCCGTGATTGGCCAGTCAAACCTGACTGGCCAATTACAGCGATTTTAGGCTAAAAAACGTGCTTTTAGCACTTTCCTCTTCCTCCAGCGGCACCATTTTGGTTTGGTATCGCTGGAGAGAGGAAAGAGCGTTACTGTGTGCACCAAAATACACTTTTACACTATAAATAGTGTTCTGATCCTTATCTGATCCCTATTGTTCCCTACAAATTCCCATCCTATCTGTTTTTTCCTGTGTCCTGTGTGTTCCCTGTGTGATCGCCTTGTGTGATCCCACGTGTCTTCCGTTTTTCCCTGTCTGTCCCTTCTGAACCCAAACGCACTTTTCAGTGCGCTGTGTTAGCGTTGTTCTGCACTGGACGCACTTTTCAGTGCGCCGTGTGAATAGCGCTGCACAGAATCTTTGTCTTAGGGCAAGCTAGGTGCATTTGTAGCGCCTTTTTGCGCGGTGCACATAGGTTTTTTTTCGGTGCCTGGTAATATTTTTTTCCAGAACGCCGTAGGTGTACCCGTACATAGCTACTTTTTGTGTGTGCCATCTGTGCGGCTGGTCCGTGTGGCTTGGTGTGCATTATCTTTTTTTTTTGTGTGCTATCTGTGCGGCTTGTCCGTGTAGTTTAGTGCGCATTATTTTTTTTGTGTGCTATCTGTGCGGCTTGTCCGTGTAGTTTAGTGCGCATTATTTTTTGTGTGTGCCATCTGTGCGGCTTGTCCGTGTAGTTTGGTGTGCATTACCTTTTTTTTTGTGTGCTATCTGTGCGGCTTGTCCGTGTAGTTTAGTGCGCATTATTTTTTTTGTGTGCTATCTGTGCGGCTTGTCCGTGTAGTTTAGTGCGCATTATTTTTTTTGTGTGCTATCTGTGCGGCTTGTCCGTGTAGTTTAGTGCGCATTATTTTTTGTGTGTGCCATCTGTGCGGCTTGTCCGTGTAGTTTGGTGTGCATTACCTTTTTTTTTGTGTGCTATCTGTGCGGCTTGTCCGTGTAGTTTAGTGCGCATTATTTTTTTTGTGTGCTATCTGTGCGGCTTGTCCGTGTAGTTTAGTGCGCATTATTTTTTTTGTGTGCTATCTGTGCGGCTTGTCCGTGTAGTTTAGTGCGCATTATTTTTTGTGTGCCATCTGTGCGGCTGGTCCGTGTGGCTTGGTGTGCATTATCTTTTTTTTTTGTGTGCTATCTGTGCGGCTTGTCCGTGTAGTTTAGTGCACATTATTTTTTGTGTGTGCCATCTGTGCGGCTTGTCCGTGTAGTTTGGTGCGCATTATCTTTTTTTTTGTGTGTGCTATCTGTGCGGCTTGTCCGTGTAGTTTAGTGCACATTATTTTTTGTGTGTGCCATCTGTGCGGCTTGTCCGTGTAGTTTGGTGCGCATTATCTTTTTTTTTTTGTGTGCTATCTGTGCGGCTTGTCCGTGTAGTTTAGTGCACATTATTTTTTGTGTGTGCCATCTGTGCGGCTTGTCCGTGTAGTTTGGTGTGCATTCTATTTTTTTTTTTGTGTGCCTGCTAGACGGTTTATCCGTGTAGTTTGGTGCACATTATCTAATTTTTCTTGTTCTCTATTTTTTTTTGTGTGCAATGTCTCAGAAGACGTACACCGTGTTGGAGGCATATAACATGCTTGCCTCTGACACCGAGTCAGCTAGTGGGGATGATGGTCCCTTTTACCTATCATCATCCTCCTGCTCATCTTCCAGTGACCTGGAAGGACCCCCAAGAAGGCGCCGTAGGGTTCCAGGGACTTCTGCAATTGAAGTGCCTGGGACTTCTGCAGGAGAAGTGCCTGGGACTTCTGCAGGAGAAGTGCCTGGGACTTCTGCAGGAGAAGTTTCTGGGACTTCTGCAGGAGAAGCGTCTGGGGCTTCCACTGACCCCACATGGGTAGCCCCAGATAATTATACCCCTCAGGTCCCTGACTTTTTGGGCCATCCTGGCATTAACTTTGACACGACAGGGCTCAGAGCTGTAGACTTTTTTAAGTTTTTTTTTGATGAGGAGCTGCTAAATATTATTATATTTCAGACAAATCTCTACGCTGCACAACATATTGCCCAAAACCCCACGTCCTTTTATGCACAACCCTACAGGTGGACCCCTGTCACTGCAGCAGAGATGCACAAGTATTGGGGCATAATACTCCTTATGGGGATAGTAAAGAAGCCTTCAATCAGGGACTACTGGAGCACAGACATACTGTACCACACCCCCATGTTCCGCATGGCAATGAGCAGGATGCGCTTTGAAGCCATCCATAAGTTTTTGCACTACACTGACAACACACAGTGCCCACCCAGAGGTGACCCCAGTTATGATCGGTTATTTAAGGTCAGGCCCATATTAGATCATTTTAGTGCCAAGTTTTCCCAGGCATATACTCCCGCCAAACATGTGAGCATAGACGAGTCCCTGGTACAATTCAAAGGGAGACTTCAATTCCGCCAGTACCTGCCCAATAAGAGGGCAAGATATGGTGTGAAAATGTATAAGCTGTGCGAAAGTTCATCAGGGTACACATACAAGTTCAGGGTATATGAAGGGAAGGACTCCTCTATAGTGCCCCCAGAATGCCCCCCCTTCCTGGGTGTTACAGGGAAGATAGTGTGGGATTTAGTGCACCCACTGCTGGACCAGGGCTACCACCTCTACCTGGACAATTTCTACACCAGCACCACCCTGTTCAAGTGCCTCACTTCCAGAAATACTGCGGCATGCGGCACTGTACGCAGAAATCAGAGAGGTCTCCCTAAGTCGCTGCTTGGGCAAAAACTTAAAAGGCACGAAAGCAGGGCACTATGCAGCGACTCTGTATTGTGTGTTAAGTACAAGGACAAGAGAGAGGTCCTTGTATTAACCACAATACATGAGCACACCACCACCCCTGTCCCAGTACGAGGTGCCAGTACAGAAACCCCCAAGCCAGACTGTATTTTAGATTATAACAAATACATGGGAGGGGTGGACTTGTCTGACCAGGTGCTTCAGCCGTACAATGCCATGCGGAAGTCGAGGGTGTGGTACAAGAAGCTGGCCGTGCACATCATGCAGATGGCATTGTATAATGCTTATGTGCTGCATCGATATGCCGGCCAGAGGGGAACTTTCCTGGAATTTCAAGAGATGGTAATAAAGTACTTTCTTTTTGGAGACCAGGAAGGGGGGAGTGCTAGCACATCTGGAAGTGAGGCCACATCACGTATTGTACCAGGGCAGCACTTTCCAGGAGTAGTTCCCCAAACAGCCAGCAAGGGAAGGTCACAAAAGAGGTGCAGGGTGTGCTCCAAAAATGGCATTCGGAAGGACACCATTCATCACTGTGAGACATGCCCAGAAAAACCAGGGTTATGTATGAAAGATTGCTTCCGAATTTATCATACATCCCTGGATTTTTAGAGTACCCTGTTGTTACCCTGACGCACAGCTTATACATCATGCCGCACCTTCCCTTCTAAGCCCTGCCATGTGCCCAGCCTGTAGATTACTGTCCCGTATGCTTTACCCGGGAAAACATGCATCATGATTTTTAGGGTGTTTGTCTCCCATGGCAGCAGCTGGGCACAAAATGACATAATAGATATTTTTTACTATGCACTATCCATTTTGCACTTTTTCAGGGGTCCACCTGTGGGGTTAAAATGCTAACTATACCCCTAGATTAATTCATGGAGGGGTGTAGTTTCCAAAATAGGGTCAGTTCTTAGGGGTTTCTACTGTACTGGCCCCTATTGGCATCTACAAATCTTTCATGATGCCAAAAAGAAAAAAAAAAGTACAATGTCTGTGCTCCAACAAGTTATTCCCTTTTGAGCCCTGCCGTGTCACCATCCTACAGATTATTGCCTCCTATCGGGTATTGCCCTAACCGGGGTAACCCGCAGAATGATTTTTGATGTGTTTTTCCCCAGTGGCATGAGTTGGGCAAAATACTTTTGTCACTTCAATGGCATATTTGATAAATTGCAATACAACTGTTTCTCTGCACTACTCACTTTGTATTACATTTGAGCCAGCACCTTAGGGGTTAAAATGCTCATACAAGCCTACATACATTCTTTGAGGGGTGCCCTTTCCAAAATGGGTTCACTACTTGGGCTTTCTATTGTACTGGTACCTCGGGGGTACCCCCCATTACCAATCTAGTGAAAACGAAGCTTGAAAACCTAAATTGTGCTTCTTTCTTCCTGACCCCTGCCGTGTGCCCAGCCTGTAAATTATTGGCACATGTGTGGTATTGCCGTACTCAGGACAACCCCCAGAATGATTTTTGGGGTGTTTGTCTAAAGTGGCATGGGTTGGGCACAGTATATGAGGCACAAAAATGACTTTTTTGAGATAAAAACACAATTTTTACTCTGCACCATTTACTTTGCATTCAATTTTGACCAGCGTGTTGGGGGTTAAAATGATCATACAAGCCTACATACATTCTTTGAGGGGTGCCCTTTCCAAAATGGGTTCACTACTTGGGAGTTTCTATTGTACTGGTACCTCGGGGGTACCCCCGATTACCAATCTAGTGAAAACGAAGCTTGAAAACCTAAATTGTGCTTCTTTCTTCCTGACCCCTGCCGTGTGCCCAGCCTGTAAATTATTGGCACATGTGTGGTATTGCCGTACTCAGGACAACCCCCAGAATGATTTTTGGGGTGTTTGTCTAAAGTGGCATGGGTTGGGCACAGTATATGAGGCACAAAAATGACTTTTTTGAGATAAAAACACAATTTTTACTCTGCACCATTTACTTTGCATTCAATTTTGACCAGCGTGTTGGGGGTTAAAATGATCATACAAGCCTACATACATTCTTTGAGGGGTGCCCTTTCCAAAATGGGTTCAGTACTTGGGAGTTTCTATTGTACTGGTACCTCGGGGGTACCCCCGATTACCAATCTAGTGAAAACGAAGCTTGAAAACCTAAATTGTGCTTCTTTCTTCCTGACCCCTGCCGTGTGCCCAGCCTGTAAATTATTGGCACATGTGTGGTATTGCCGTACTCAGGACAACCCCCAGAATGATTTTTGGGGTGTTTGTCTAAAGTGGCATGGGTTGGGCACAGTATATGAGGCACAAAAATGACTTTTTTGAGATAAAAACACAATTTTTACTCTGCACCATTTACTTTGCATTTAATTTTGACCAGCGTGTCGGGGGTTAAAATGCTCACCACAACCACCGATAAATTCTTTGAGGGGTCTAGTTTCCGTAATGGTATCATTTATTGGGGGTTTCTATTGCACTGGCACCTCACGGGCACTGCCAACATGACATGGCACTCCAAATCCAAACATGTGAAAACGGAGCTGGAAAATCAAAATTTCATTCCTTCTGTTCTCATCCCTTCTGTGTGCCCAGTCTGTAAATTATTGGCACATGTGTGGTATTGCTGTACTCGGGACAACCTGCAGAATGATTTTTGGGGTGTTTGTCTAAAGTGGCATGGGTTGGGCACAGTATATGAGGCACTAAAATGACATTTTTGAGATAAAAACGCAATTTTTACTCTGCACCATTTGCTTTGCATTTAATTTTGACCAGCGTGTCGGGGGTTAAAATGCTCACCACAACCACCGATAAATTCTTTGAGGGGTCTAGTTTCCGTAATGGTATCATTTATTGGGGGTTTCTATTGCACTGGCACCTCACGGGCCCTGCCAACATGACATGGCACTCCAAATCCAAACATGTGAAAACGGAGCTGGAAAATCAAAATTTCACTCCTTCCGTTCTCATCCCTTCTGTGCGCCCAGTCTGTAAATTATTGGCACATTTGTGGTATTGCTGTACTCGGGACAACCCGCAGAATGATTTTTGGGGTGTTTGTCTAAAGTGGCATGGGTTGGGCACAGTATATGAGGCACTAAAATGACATTTTTGAGATAAAAACACAATTTTTACTCTGCACCATTTACTTTGCATTCAATTTTGACCAGCGTGTCGGGGGTTAAAATGCTCACCACAACCACCGATAAATTCTTTGAGGGGTCTAGTTTCCGTAATGGTATCATTTATTGGGGGTTTCTATTGCACTGGCACCTCACGGGCCCTGCCAACATGACATGGCACTCCAAATCCAAACATGTGAAAACGGAGCTGGAAAATCAAAATTTCACTCCTTCCGTTTTCATCCCTTCTGTGTGCCCAGTCTGTAAATTATTGGCACATGTGTGGTATTGCTGTACTCGGGACAACCTGCAGAATGATTTTTGGGGTGTTTGTCTAAAGTGGCATGGGTTGGGCACAGTATATGAGGCACTAAAATGACATTTTTGAGATAAAAACGCAATTTTTACTCTGCACCATTTACTTTGCATTTCATTTTGACCAGCGTGTCGGGGGTTAAAATGCTCACCACAACCACCGATAAATTCTTTGAGGGGTCTAGTTTCCGTAATGGTATCATTTATTGGGGGTTTCTATTGCACTGGCACCTCACGGGCCCTGCCAACATGACATGGCACTCCAAATCCAAACATGTGAAAACGGAGCTGGAAAATCAAAATTTCACTCCTTCCGTTTTCATCCCTTCTGTGTGCCCAGTCTGTAAATTATCGGCACATGTGTGGTATTGCTGTACTCAGGACAACCCGCAGAATGATTTTTGGGGTGTTTGTCTAAAGTGGCATGGGTTGGGCACAGTATATGAGGCACTAAAATGACATTTTTGAGATAAAAACGCAATTTTTACTCTGCACCATTTACTTTGCATTTAATTTTGACCAGCGTGTCGGGGGTTAAAATGCTCACCACAACCACCGATAAATTCTTTGAGGGGTCTAGTTTCCGTAATGGTATCATTTATTGGGGGTTTCTATTGCACTGGCACCTCACGGGCCCTGCCAACATGACATGGCACTCCAAATCCAAACATGTGAAAACGGAGCTGGAAAATCAAAATTTCACTCCTTCCGTTTTCATCCCTTCTGTGTGCCCAGTCTGTAAATTATTGGCACATGTGTGGTATTGCTGTACTCAGGACAACCCGCAGAATGATTTTTGGGGTGTTTGTCTAAAGTGGCATGGGTTGGGCACAGTATATGAGGCACTAAAATGACATTTTTGAGATAAAAACGCAATTTTTACTCTGCACCATTTACTTTGCATTTAATTTTGACCAGCGTGTCGGGGTTTAAAATGCTCACCACAACCACCGATAAATTCTTTGAGGGGTCTAGTTTCCGTAATGGTATCATTTATTGGGGGTTTCTATTGCACTGGCACCTCACGGGCACTGCCAACATGACATGGCACTCCAAATCCAAACATGTGAAAACGGAGCTGGAAAATCAAAATTTCATTCCTTCCGTTCTCATCCCTTCTGTGTGCCCAGTCTGTAAATTATTGGCACATGTGTGGTATTGCTGTACTCGGGACAACCTGCAGAATGATTTTTGGGGTGTTTGTCTAAAGTGGCACGGGTTGGGCACAGTATATGAGGCACTAAAATGACATTTTTGAGATAAAAACGCAATTTTTACTCTGCACCATTTGCTTTGCATTTAATTTTGACCAGCGTGTCGGGGGTTAAAATGCTCACCACAACCACCGATAAATTCTTTGAGGGGTCTAGTTTCCGTAATGGTATCATTTATTGGGGGTTTCTATTGCACTGGCACCTCACGGGCCCTGCCAACATGACATGGCACTCCAAATCCAAACATGTGAAAACGGAGCTGGAAAATCAAAATTTCACTCCTTCCGTTCTCATCCCTTCTGTGCGCCCAGTCTGTAAATTATCGGCACATGTGTGGTATTGCTGTACTCGGGACAACCCGCAGAATGATTTTTGGGGTGTTTGTCTAAAGTGGCATGGGTTGGGCACAGTATATGAGGCACTAAAATGACATTTTTGAGATAAAAACACAATTTTTACTCTGCACCATTTACTTTGCATTCAATTTTGACCAGCGTGTCGGGGGTTAAAATGCTCACCACAACCACCGATAAATTCTTTGAGGGGTCTAGTTTCCGAAATGGTGACATTTTGGGGGGTTTTCTATTGTACTTTTACTTCAGGGGCTCTTCAATTACACTGTGGCACCACAAAATATTTGCAGCCAAATTGGCCTTCCAAATTCCCGGTATCGCTAACTCTGTTCTGGACATCGATGTGCGGGGAAACAGCAGCTGACATCCACATGTCTGGTATTGCCGTACTCGGAAGAAGCAGGGCAAGAAATTAGGAATATATATTTACCTCAAATTCCTTCTGAATGTATCCGTTTTAGGGCTAAATTGGAAAGATTGAAATCAAAAATTGAAATTTCAAAATTTCCACTCCATTTTCATATGCTTCCGGAAAAATAATTAAAGGGTTAACAGACTTCTTAAATGCTGATTTGAATAGGTTGAGATGTTAGGTTCATAAAATGGTGTTACTTGTGGGGGTATATAGTACATAAGCCTTTATACGGCACTTCCAAACTGAATTGATCACCAAAAAGTTCGCATTTTTCAAATTTCAAGAAAATCTGAGAAGTTGCTACTAAAACTTCAAACCTTCTCACATCCATAAAAATAATGGAAACGTAAAACAAATTATGGATATAAAAAGAAGACCAATGGCAAAAGGTTTCTATCAAAAAAAAATTTGTGGTATCACTTTTTGTCTAAAAATTATAACATTTGAAACTTTGAAAATAGTCATTTTTTTCAAATTTTTCCTAAATTTTTGAATTTTTACCCCCCAAAAAAGGAACGGATCACCGAAATGACACTACTAACATAAACTACAATGTCTCACGAGAAAACAATCTCAAAATCACAGAGATATCTTAAAGCGTTGAAAAGTTATTACCACAGGAAGAGACGCTGGTCAAATTTCCAAAAAAAGTTGCGAGCCTTAACCTGCAAACAGGCTGCGTCCTTAAGGGGTTAAACATGGGTTTATCAATAATACAAATGAACTAACTTGCACCATCAGTACTTATCAAGGTGGCACCACATCGTTTACAAAAGTTTACAATTTATGCATTGCTTCAGCTATCTTTTTGTTAAAAGGCAACTACCACCAGGATGAAAGACTGTATGCAAATGAGCTTTACTAACACCAAGAGAGCCTGGAGCCCCTCATTTGCCTACAGTCCTTCATGTCCTTAAAGTATTCAGTTCCTTTTCGGAGAGGACTTTTGCAAAATGCCCTCTAAAGCCAATAAAAATAAAGCAAATAAAACTAGACTTTCCCTAGGATCATCATGCCATGTATTTATGGAGAGAAATTATTTGAATGACCATTGGCATATTTTTAGTTGCAATGGATTATATAGGGCAACACCGTTTGTTTCAATAAGCTGTAAGCATCACCCTGCAACCACATTTCTCTTTTCATTTGTAAAGTGGTCTAAAATAAAATATGGGTCATAATCAGAAGTGGCTAGCTTTCCCTAGATTACTGAGGCTCATCCACAAATGTTGGCCGAGCCCAAAAAGTTTGGCGGGACCAATTTACTATCTAACATATTTATCGGTGTCAATTTTTTTCAACTAAGGCAGATATAATGGAATAGAAGAATCGGGCATGTTGAATTGTAAGTTGGATAATTAAGCACCCCAATGCTTGGCACTTTCTTCGATATATGTGCAGTGGACTAAAGCAGTTGATTTCTCTCACCAAAAAGAAAATACAGTGTAAGGGTACATTCACACGGCAGTATGCCCGCCGTGCGGGCATACCGCCGTGTGCTGGAGAGGAGGAGGAGGTGGCCCCTCCTCCCTCCATAGAGAATAGCGGCGCACGGCCGCACACACGCCAAAAGATAGAGCATACTCTATCTGCGCCGCGCCGCTGCTGCCGTCTATGGGGACGTACATGCGGCCGCAAATTTGCGGCCGCATGTATGTCCCCGCAGACGGTAATGTGAATGTGCCCTTACATACAAGATGGATTCTATAGGTTTGTTCTGAAGTTGAATTTGTGCGTAATTTGGAACAGATATATTTAGTAAGTGTAACTCCAGACAAATTAACTCCAGGATTTAATATTTTGGATTTACATGGGAACAAGGATTAACAATAAAACTTCATTACAGACACCTTAGAGCTGATTATTGCAAACTGGGACTAAGTGTCATCTATAAATCATGTTGTCTTATATCAGGGACTGTCTGCAATAGTTAAAGAGGACCTTTCACCTCCCCACAGCCGGCGCTGTGAATAAGCACACCACTGCCGTTGTCAGTTCGGCGCGGCCGACGCTGTAAAAAAGCATGGCACGGTCTCTGTCAGTGCGGCCACATTGTACAGAGCTATTCTTACAGGTCCCCGCTGACAGGGGCATAGAGGAGGAGTGTCGGCCGATCCCCTCATGAATAAAGCCAACTGCAGCGCCAAGGATACGGGGATCGGACCTCTTATTTGGTAAGAGGTCGAATTAAAATCAACTTCCCCAACATAAATTTTTTTTAAAAATGGCATGAATAGAAAGGGGCTGCAGGTAGGTTTATGGGGGCATATTTGAAGGGGGCCTTTTTGGGGGGTGAGAGGTCCTCTTTAAGTTAAAACCCAACTGCCTCATCCTTATCTCTACAAACATCTATACCTTGTAATATGGGCAGACTCCATGCATGAATGGTCAGCAGGTTATGGAACCTCTTATCTGTGACTGACCTCTGTAGAAAATCCTCTCCACTTTTATAAATGTTATTTATGTCAAGTTCCATCATTAAAAAAAAATCATGTAATAATCTAAGGGTTGTAGAGCACAGTATTGCATATAGATTGTAATAGATAATTAAAATTTGAGAATAACCCAGTTGGTAATTAAAATTGCAGAATGAACCTACGGCGTTTGTTGGACCCAATGCAGATGCAATGATCTATTAGAATATTTGATCAGCCTCTAATTGCACATAGACTTTGATAAACAGGCTCTGAGGAGTGTACTTGTGTCATGTCACTGAAGGCTCCAGGCTTTTCCAAAGCAATTTGCACTGAATCTGAGTGACTGATCAATAAATGTCAAGATAAGAAAAGCAATGCAATTGGATCAGCCACGTTGATGATATAAGAAAGACAAGACAGAGCTGACCTCAGAGTAAGACACTCAATTGTTATCTTTGGTCTTGTGATAAATAAAACCCTGTAAGTGACAGGAAAGCCAAGCGTGTTAGCATCCAGCCTATTCAGGCGCTTCTCTAGGTTAGCTCCATTTTAATTTAATGATTTCCAAGATTTGTTCTCTCTGGTTGACAATTATATTCACATAACTATAATAATGTTTTCTCAATAGAAGAAAATGGATAACAAATAGAAGAAATATAATGGTGTAGTGGATAGCAAAGATGGGAATACAAATATAAATTAGTGGGAGTGGGACAAGGGTCATGTCATTGAGTATTCACCATAACCTCAACTTATCATAAGACTAATGTAATTCTCAAATGAGAAAAGGCCCTTTGAAAACAAATAGAATTTTACCCCCTTTCACATAAGGAAATATTAAAGTTGTACAAATGTGATTACATCTCTCTGAGACCTACAGCAGAGTATGGGTGCTTTATGGTAGCTGCAATAAATGGGAGTCACCAGACAGAACGTTCAAAATTGTCAGTCTCCAGGAAATTATGCTGTAAAGATGTGTATATTGACTTTATGTATAGAGTTTATATGTCCCTTATCTAGGTCTCAAGTTAAGAACAACTTACAGGAACAGTTCCATACCTTTCTACGGAATATCTCAATCTCACTAAAATAAACAAAGAAATGTTTTTAAAGTAAAAAGAGAGTCCCTTTAGGTCCTCTAATTTTATACTATGACTCAGTATACACAGAAAATCTGCCTAGGGAAATGCAGTAAGGCCAAAAGGCCAATGTGAAGATGGTTAGGGATGTAAAAAAAACAAAATCTCACCCATCACTTAGGTAAGAGATTAAATGCTAAAAAGGAGCTGAACAAAATTGTCTTTTGGCATTACTGGGGATATGCTGCTATAGACCTGTTTCTTGAGACCCAATTGACACTATCCCGTTTTTTTTTAATTATTTTTGGGATAACACACACACACCTTTTAGTGAAATCCCAGTCCCAAAATTAATAAGAAAAAAAATATATATATATTTTATATTATATATTTGGAGGCACCTGTAACTATTAGCTGATGGCAGCACAGTGTACAGAGCTGGAAGCATAAGGCTCCGTACATTGTGTAGCGGCCCAGCTGCATGACAAGAGTGGAGTTGCAAAAGCGAAGCATTGCCACTACAGAGTATATGGAGCCATTTGTCTTCATCTCTGTATATTCACCAAGACTAGATGCACACAACTATTTGTGTCTGTTAAAAACTAGAGCATGACCTTGTCTGCACCATTAATGGATTGCTCAAAGTTTATGAGGATTCATGAAAAACAGATGCAAATCAGTACTGAAAAATGGATATTAGGCTGCATACACAGGATGGCCCACATTTATTAACCCCTTACCGACATGTACAGGCAGTCCCCGGGTTACATACAAGATAGGGACTGTAGGTTTGTTCTTAAGTTGAATTTGTATGTAAGTCGAAACTGTATATTTTATCATTGTAGTTTCCTGCAATTTTTTTTTTTTACCCCAGTGACAATTGGAGTTTCAAATTTTTTTGCTGTAATAGGACCAAGAATTATCAATAAAGCTTCATTGCAGACAATTTTAAGCTTATTATTGCAATCTGGGACTATTTTAAAGCATCCAGAGAGCTTCACCAGAGGTCACAGTGGGCAGAGGGGTCTGTCTGTAACTATGGGTTGTCTGTAAGTCGGGTGTCCTTAAGTAGGGGACCGCCTGTAATACCAATGTAATACTACAGCATTGGGAGCTGAAGGATAGAGAAGGCCCACATTCATATTGCAGCAAGCGGTCCCCATATACAGTATTTTTTGGACTATAAGGCACACCGGAGTATAAGGCGCACCATCAATAAATGCCTAAGTTCATATATGAGGCGCACCGGATTATAAGGCGCACCTGATTATAAGGATGAATGACCAGCAGGTGACAGACCTGTGCACAGTTCAAGGCAGCTGTTGTCTGTCAGTATGGTTCATATATAAGGCGCACTGGACTATAAGGCGCACCTTTGATTTCTGAGAAAATTAAAGGATTTTCTGTGCGCCTTATAGTCTGAAAAATACGGTACTTCCATATTGTAGCATGGCAGTATATGGTAGTATCAGAAAACTGAGGGTTAAAGTACCCTGAGGGTCTGAAAAATAGTAAAACGAAAATTTATGAAAAAAATGAAAAACACCCCCTTTCCAGAGAACCAATATAAATAAAATAATAAAAATCATAAACATTAGGTATCACCATGTCCAAAATGTCTGATCAAAATATAATAACGATTATTCCCAGCATTTAACCCCCATGCCACTTATAAAATATATATAAAAAAATGTATACAGTGAAAGCCGTAAAATACAAGCCCACAACAAAATGGTGATAATGCCTTTTTTCACCAATTTAACAGCATTTGTATTTAATATTCCATGCAGTGTACTGGGAAGCAGGAAAAAAATCCAGTCACAATGAAGTGCATTTTGTTTTGCAGAAAACAAGCCCCATACAGCTCTTTACATGGAAAAATTAAGAATTTATAGATTTTGAAGGAAACACAGAAAGGAAAAAGAGCCCTGTTGATAAAGAGTTGAAAGCCCCTGCACCAGTTCTCTGTCTGACTTTGCACATTCGTTTGCATATGTATTTATAAAGTGTCCGTAAAAAAAATGTCTGTCTCTTCTGCACCGAAAGGGGCATTCCAGTGCAGGGTTGGAGCGTGTGCCACATTTATTATGCAGTGTCCTACAGAATTGTGGTGCACACTCCGCGGTGCATTTATTACGGCCTTTCAAACGGAAAACTGGCTGTGTTTTTTTCCTCTCTGCACTTCTTTCACTCGAATCTATGAAGTGTCAGCGCCATAATATTAGTGTTTTATTACACGCTTGTTCTATTTTTGGGCCTCACTTGTGAATCCACCTATTTTTCTTACATTTTTTGGTGCAAAAATAGGCCAGCTAAAGGCTGGTCTAGGAAGTTCTAAATCTTTCAGTCTGTGCGACAATTCCTAAACTTACAAACTTACATTCCACAATAAAATATAAAAGAGTTCAAGCACCACAAATATTAAATGCTTCTCTCAGGTGCACAAAAGAAAAATTGGTGTACTCTGTTGGAGTAGTGCAGAGTGCACCAGATACCTGAAGAATGTGCGCCACAATTCATGAATCTGGTGCCTTCTACACAGTTAAACTGTTGGCCGATAAGTTTTTGTTGCCCTGGTGTTAGCCATTTTTTCCATGGCTAGGCTCCGACCTATGGGTTTGTCAGACCCCCCCCCCCCCTCCAAGCTCAAATTGAGGTCCTATCCAGAGGAATGGTTAAAAATTGTATCTCTCAGATAACCTTCAGCTAAAGGCTAAAACATTGAGATTTGTACGTTTTATTTACACCATGTCATGTGATCCTAACATGCTTTATTCCAGAGAATACCATTGTATTAAATATTACATTACTGAAATAATCTATTCAATGGTTTTGTAAGGTTATGAAACACTTTTTATAAATCTATAAAACAATAAAATATTTCTATGTAATAAAAGTGCTGCATATTTCAATTTTGCTAATAACTTAAAAACAAATTTAGGCAGATTACAGTATTAGTGTTATACAAATTGTAGCAAGCAGAAGCATCACAACAGCAGGAGAAGACACTGTCCTTCCCTTGGACTGCACCATTCGGACATCTTCGTTGTACTCATTTGCATCTGTAAAGAAAAACAAACAAATCTTATTCCTATCCAGTCTCAAAGCATACATTTACATGGAAATCTCTAAAGAAAAAAGGAATGACGGGAATAAAGACATCATATGGAGAAATGGCCATTTGCATTTGATCCACATCCTACAGCAGGTAGAATAATGAGATGTGGGATTAGTAATGTGAAACTTAAGACAGACAACAATAGACAATTGCAAATTACTGAAAAAAAAATCCTTCCTGCAATGAAAGGAAACAGGATAAAGAGTATTTCTTATTTTCTCCTAAACATTTGAGCAGACCTGGGCCCTTTATGGGAGGTAAAAGGTGTTAAATGTCTGCCACTGATTTCTCCAGCTCCCTTTGTAGTCATAAAGGACTTTTGATAAGACAACTAGTGCCTTGTCATTTTCCTGCTATGAAAAGGGCATAAAATGCATGACAGCAGTGATTGCCTCCATATGCTCCTATTTTCTCACATAATCTAGTTTATCTGTCCATCTTAACCCGAGATGCTAGGTGACAAATGGAATTCCGGACAACTCATTGCTGTCTGACATTTTATTGCTTGCAAAATTCAGGGCAGGACGAGCCTGTCAGAGGTAGTTCACTTTACCGCATTATTACGGTTTATTTAGTTTTCCCTTTCTGCCATCTCTATAAAGATGGTGATAAGTATAATTCACTTAAAGACAAATTTCACTTTAACCTATGAAAACATGAAAGTCCTTGAAATGACTGTTTTTGTCCAAGTTCTGTGCACCAGTCTTTTTCTTTGGTTCTCTTCTCACCATTTTTTAGAGATGGGAATCAATCATTCCTGCTCTGACTGACAGCAATCATAACCATAAAAGGAAAGGTGTCAAACTGTCAACCACGAAGACAAAACTTTCTGCCATATGTTTGACATAGTTAAAGGGATATATATATAGATATATACACACACATTTCTTCAATTAGATGTCACTTAAAACCAGATAGTTGCCTTTGGATACGACCACCAGCACAGTATTGAGGCCTGTCCGACCACCTCGCTGCAGCCATCATTACCACTGTATGGCTGTGGGATATGCAGTAACTCCCAGCCGTCTTGTATGCAAAAATTGTTTCTTTGTACAATAACAGTAGCAGCAGTGGTTGTATCCAAAGACAAAATGATGTAGCAAAAAAGAAGTATGGATTCCAGCATTCCAATTGAAAAAGGGCTGTTAACATCAACTTTAATACATCTTCATAAAAACGTTTTTGAGGTAGTTTACACTGACATGGAGACACAAGACATCCAAGGGGAAACCAAGGGGCTGCGGTAATGCGTTTCACACTACATCTTAGTCCTTACTCATGCCTAGCCAAAGTAACTTGCACGAGGATTAGATACTAAAGCTCAGTGGACACGGGCAAGTTTCTGGTGTAACAGATGTATGCAACCGTACCGAGGGAATGAACTAAACAAAAGAAAAACCTGATCTGTATGTATACCATAATACACAAACACAAAAATACATAAGATCCTGTTTGTAAATGAGTCCCTTTGGAAAACAGATATGTAAATTAAGAATACAAAATGCTTCTCTAGAGAAAAGAGCCTTTTTACAGTTTCCTCCCCGCTGCGGTCGGGAGACCTGTTCAATTTTATTATGTTTCGTTCCTGCCCTCGGAAGGGGTATGTACATCTGTTACCACAGAAACTTGCCCGAGTCCACTGAGCTTAGAACAAGGGTGCGTACACAAAGCCTTAATCTAAAGTGCAAGAAATATTTCAGCCCTGAAGTTTCCAGAATTTTAAATGCAGCTCGGAAGTACTGTATAATATATAACTCATCATTTGTATAGGATAAGTAAACCAATTCTAGAATAGATTTGGTGGATTCATTTTGATTACTGATTAAAGGTGAACATACTCTATAAGGACATCCATTTACTTTAACTACAATTTTTTTTCCCAAAAAATGGCAATAAGTATGGTATGTCAGATGTTAATCTTTACATTTCTCTGTATATATTTAGGTAATTTAAGCATTAATTGCATTAGCACTGAAAACATGGCTGCCCTGACATGGTATACATTTATTTTTGTTCTCCACACTTGTAAACCGTGCATGTATGTTCTGCTTGTTTGTGTTGCTTATCAAAGGCGAACATGCTCCCTCTAAACACACTTCGGATTGTTTGGATTTTCTGAAATGGCAAAAACAGAAGGCAATCATTTTCTGTTAAGCAGAGGAGATTGCCGTCGGCACAATTTAATTCCAACAGCTTATTTCACCAGCCTCCCAAGAAACGTGTACAGATTTGTACACTTTGTTATTTTTATGTGTGTATAAATGGCCACACTGGAAACTATGCCTTTGTTACATAGAATTTATTGCAACCTGCAGAACCAATCATTTTCCATTGATTAGAATAGTAAGCTTCTATACATAGACTTACCACAGTCCCCAGATGGGAAGCAGTACATAACTCCGTAAAAGCATCTGCATAAAGCACACCTTCTAGGCAGCCAGTGACCGTGAGCTACAGAACCACAATGCCTTCATGAGAGAAATAGAGCAGACAAAGATCAATTCAGTCTTCAAAGATAAAAATAATGCATTGGGCATAGTTTACTTGCATAACACGTACCTGTTTCGCAAATCAAACTCACAATGTCTTCCAGTGAAATGCTTAGGGCAGGCGCAGAAGCTACCTAGCATGCAAGTCCCTCCGTTTTTACAGCAATGCTTGTCTAGTGTGCTGGCTGAAAGTAAAGATACATACATTATATAGATGTTGCTGTGAAACACATGTAAACATTGTAATTTACTTTATAAAAGAAAAATATTTCTATGTCCTTATTTTAAATTCTGCATTCCCCTGGAGTGAGCAATGTATCTGAAAGGAATTCTGACGTCTGTACACAGCAGATAGGTAACGGGGGTGGGAAACACTTTACTCCTTACGTATCAAGATAATATTTCACTTTGTTCATTTCATTCTGTGAGTTTATTTTACTTTCTGTAAGGAGTTAAGTCACTAGAAGCTTAAAGAGGACCTGTCCTCATGCATATGGATTGCAGTCCAATTGGTGGAGATATCAACAATGGGACTCCCACGGGCCGCCGTTATTGGAACAGCAGGTTGAGCTCCATGCACTTTCTATAGGAGGTTTGGAAATTGCCAAATATAGTGAATGAGTGGGCCAGGGACGCCTGAGGGGGGTGTCCTCAACAATTTCCGACAATCCTATTTGCACTGAATGAAATGGCAGGACCAAAGATGAATCTACCACACCATTAATTAGCAAGAATGGAGCCTCCACTGATCAGATTGTTATTTCCTATAATGTGGATATGGGATAACAATAACATTTATTACAACCCTTTTAAGCTTTGCTACATCTTCATGTAGATACAGCATTTTTAATTACAAATTCCCAAAAATAGGTTTGTTTAAAAAGTATGTCAAGTTTTATTGATACATTTCCTTTAATTTTCATTGAGAAAATGCACTGCAAAGTTTCATTTGATGTGGGTTGGAAATCCAGAAATGTCATACTTTGTTTTTATTCTCAGTACGTGGATAAGATCAGGGGCGTAACTACAGCGGTAGCAGCCATAGCAATGGCTATGGGGCCCACAGTGTCAGGGGGCCCCGTCATCCGACCGGACATAATAAAGAATGGAGGATGTGCACCATTATATCTATATTGTACTGCACATTGTCCAGCATAATATGTATATAACATATACTGTGATGTACATATGCAGTATCTGTGATGTGAGTATGTTGCATATGGCACTGTATGTATGTGTACATGCACATGAGTGATTTTAGCTCGCATGTAGGAGTATACTAATATGTATATTTTTTAAGTGGAAGGGGAGCCCCATGCAGTAGCCTGCTAAGGGGCCATGCCACTCCTAGTTACGCCACAGGATGACATAGTAAAATCTCCTCTATGCAGGTATTAAGGACTATATCTCTTTAACCACTACCTGTATACCCAGTGTGACCACTACCTAAAGAAGGAAAACAATTCTAAATAGCTGGATTGTATGATTGGTACTTCAGGAGAGCCAAATATAGGTGCCCAGGCAATGCAACAGATGATTATCTCTCCATTACCCTTATATAGTTTTAATGAGCAAGAATTTCTTTGGAGTGTGTTTAGCTAAGTAATTGAGTGCAGTGTGTGATAATAAAGCGTCCTCACCTGGAAGACTTGATTTATCACAGTATGGATAAATGTATTACACAATATTTGTGTTAGAGTGCAAATGAAACATAAGTGGTTTACAGAGATACAACGTGACTTACTTTTCGTAAGGCCAATAAAGGGAATCTTTTCTCCAGTCCTTTTGTGCTTATGAACCCCGGTGTGGTTAATGCTTCTTGCAGGCTTCTCTAAATAGGTTTCCAATAACAGTGTAGACCTAGCATCAGTTTTTATTGTTCCAGTCTGAAATTCTGCTATTAGGCGAGAAAGAAAAAATGTTACTAAATAAAGGTTCCAAGACAGTAAATAATACAGAAAGCACTGAAACAAGTCCTTATGTGAAAGTGGTAACTTTTATAGGCGCACATAGCAAATGGCTTCTAGAACATAATGGGGCAATCTTTTACTATTGGTGTTTTAAACAAGTCTTAATAACCCCCCCCCCCCCCATCCACCCAAGCATGGCTCCAGCCTCTCAGTAGATCAGTACCCAGTCTCCAATAGCTAAGACCTAGTGGAAATTTCAACTGTAGACTCTACCACTTTTCCGGTGTGGAGTCCAGGATGTTAAATGCAAAGAAGTGGCGTTTCTAGCTTTTCCATCTTCCAGCTATAATTTTACTTTTACCAACCTGGTATGATAAAAGGGATGGCAAAATGCTAAGGCCAGGTTCGCATATAGCATTTGAGTTACATTTGGAAATGCAATTCAAGGGTTGCAGGAAGGAGCTTTCCCTTATTTCATGGTGTTATCATAAAGTTAAGGTAACATTTAAATCATGTTTACATAAATGTCATGTTAACAACTATATATTCACTAAATATTCATTGTGCTTTGCAATCAGGCCAAGTTCCTCTCCGAAGCCTTTGAATTGCATTTCAAAATGCAATATAAACACAATAGAAATGCGAAGTGTGAATGCGGCCAGACAATGTTGTTAACATAGGTGCCCTTGAAAGCCCTAGTTTATGTTATCCACCTGTGGTGTAGATCCTATGAAAAGGAATTGTTCCCAGGGACAGGAAAAAAACTAGAGGAAAGAATTGCTACCATACCTTAATCTACTTGGGGATAACACCCGGCATCATAAAAGGTGGCAATACACTTTTTGAAACTTACAAATGTATTTTCCCATAAAAAGAACAGATTTTGTCACTCCATAATCCATTATCAAAAATAGCAATTTTCGATCATCTCAAACCTAAAATCAAAAAAGTTTTTCTAGGAAGCTATAGAAGGAATAGAACAGGTTCCATCTGTAAGTCACATGAAATGAAAGAATTACTGTGGATCTCCAATATACAATAAGTCTTGTGTATTTGGTTCTATCAAGCATCATAAGAGATGACATCAATTTAACCTTTTCTCTATGTGACAACCAGTAGTTTTCTTTAATGAGATTTCAAGCCAAATAACACATTCATAGTGGAACACAGTAGACACTCACCGATTCCCAAGTGAACGGCAATAAGGAGCTGAAAAGCCAGGCAATAAAAAAGTCTAGAGAATACAAAAAGAACATATTTAATTAACTCTCATGTTCAAGTGTTAAAGGTAAGCAGTTGAATACATTAATTTGGCATTTTAAGTCCCAAAGGCCACACATCTGAGTAGCCTTGCGGGGATTTAATTAATGTTACCTACTAAGTAAACCAAGTCTCCTGGAGTGACCTGTTTAGGCCGACTAATTAAGCCTTTTACTGCCGCATACGCAGCTCATTGGACTACAGGACTTTATTACTACTAGAATTGACTGCTTATAATTTAAAGCGGATAAGATTAATAGGTTATGTTTATCGGCTCAACTTTTAACACAACATTTGACATTGGTATAGCTCTGCTTTTGGAAAAATAAGCAAACATTTTATATCCCAATTCATATGCTCAATATTTTCCTATCCTAGGTGAAGACAGAAAAAATTGACAAATAAATTGCCTTACCGCTTCTGATACGTGTAGATGTAAAATACAGATTCATATTTATTATGGAAACTAAGGCTTTATGCCTACAGCCTGCTATTGCCCCAAAATGTGCCTTTTTTATTTGATGGCACTCAAAGGCATTTTATTACAGATTCATATTGAATCACAAGAAAAAAAAAATCATGGCATATAATCAGTGCTAGTAGCAATACACTATATGGTGGTACATAAAGTGGATCTAAGGTACCTACTGGGACTCATAGCTTATTTGCAAGCCATTAGACAGCTTCATGCACATAACCATTGTTAAGATCTGTGTAATATGGCTCCCATAAACGTATAGGGGACCATCATTACTTATTTAATTGGTTGCAGTGATGCCCTCTATCTGTTGTGTGTGACCGGTGAGTCACTATTCTGAGTAGAACGTTAAAAAGCCAATATACTGGCCAAACGGTGCTTAAAGGAAATCTAACATCAAAATCAAGCATGATGAACCAGAGACACTTAGGCCCCTTCCACACTTTTTTCACTCGTGTGTCCTGCGTGCTTTTGACGCGCAGAACTTCCATTGCACTCTGACCCATTGTAATCAATTGGCTTTTTCACACTTGCATTTCTTTTCACACACACACGCGTGTTTTTTGTCTTATGCATTAGGGTCTTAAATGATATATAAACATCCTATTAGTCATATGAAAAAGATGATAGAAAGCGGATGTCCAAAAGGAAAGTTCTCAATTCATTAAAATTGCATTGAAAATGCGCGTGAAAAATTGAGACACTGAACAAACTGACTGAAAACTGATTGAACAAAATGTCAGTTTTTCACTGACCAAACCCTGATCGCACCCTGATCTGATGTGATCTGCATTGCAAGTGTGGAAGGGGCCTTACTCATGGATCCAGGTGCCATGACTGTGGTAATTATTTGTTATCCATGGTCTCTTTCCTTCTAAAATCTACTTGTAAAATTATGCTAATTAGCCTGAAAAGATTCTTGGGCTCCCAGAGCCCCTCCGTGCTGCAGATTCACAGGCTTACAGTGTAAGCATTTCCCTCTCCTACTGTGTGCTGAAGTGAGATTACATCAGGCAGAGGGAGGGAGAGTGCAGAGTTGAAGCAGAGGGGAAGACAGTGTAACAGCCTGTGAATCTGCAGTATGGGGGGGCACTCAGAATAGCCAAGTATCTTTTCAGGCTCATTAGCATTATATTTAAAAGTTGATTAAAGAAGAAAGGAGGCCATGGATAATAAGTATAAGAAGATTACCATAGTCACTGTGCCTGGATCTATGAATAAGTGTCCCTGGTTTATCATGTTTGATTTTGATGGTATATTTCCTTTAAAAGGGTTAAGCCAGTTTTGAGTATGTTCAAAATGTAGAATTTTTGCAAAACCATGGTTATATAGCCAAGGACCACAATATAGCAGTATCCACAACAGATAACGTGAATGTATTTGGGCAAATTGTTTAAACATACATTTTTTTAATTCTATACCTTTTTGAGACCATTGTGTTGTGTCATTGGCAGCTTGTGAGTCTCACTTCTGCTACTTTGAGGGTGCATCCAGATGACGCATTGCATTGCGTTTTTTGATGCGTTTTTGACGAATTCCAAAGGTTTCAGCCTTGATCACATGTTAAGGTTACAGTGCGTTTCCCTTGCATCTGCTAAAACGCAATGTAACCTCAGCATGTGCTCAAGGCTGAAGCCTTTGGAATGCGTCAAAAACGCACCAAAAATCGCGACGCAACACATCCTGTGAACACGCTCTGACTGTAATTAGGTGTAATGACGCAGCACTACATTTCTATCTCTTCCCATTTGGCATCTGTCACACAATTTTCATTTTTTTTGTAAACAGAATAGTATATATTTTTTAACTTTTTTAAAAAATTCTAAACTGTAATGCCCCATTCAAACTATAGAATTCTGGTCAAAATTTTCCTTAAGTATTTCTAAGCCACAACCAGCAGTAGAACACAAGCAGTAAAATGACAATAGATGCAAAGATTTAGTTATACTTTTTAGTCTTGCAAACACATCAGTCACTTCTGTTCATGTTCACCATGAAAAGCACCTGACAAATTTAATGATATATGTGTATTCACATTGGGCTGCAGAAAAAGTTATCTGTAATATTTTGTAAATTTCTCAGACAAGAACAAATTTTGTTTAAGGGCGGTCTCACACTTCCCAGGATTGGTCCATGAACTATGGAGCGAGCAAGTTCCTGCTTCATAGACCAAACCCTCTCCTTGAGGCAGGAAATTTTTATACAGTATCCAAGGAGTTCCTGCTTCACTGCCAAATAGCAGTGCAGACATTGCAATTATTACAGAGTTGGCCACAAATCAGGGGAGCATCATATACTGTATCAATATGGTCCTTGCAATCCCGTCTCCAAGAAGGGGTTTGATATGTGAAGCAGGTTCGGAATGGTCTATGGTTTTAAAACTGAAGGCGGCAAGTCTTGTTACTTGTTTTTCCTTTAGCACAATGTCCAATGTCAATACACATCACTAAATCGGTCTAGTGCTTTCCATGGAGAACATGGACAGAAGTTAGTAATATATGAACAAGGCTTTACGGACCAAGCTTGGCAAGTTTGAAGCTGCCCTAAGGCCCCTTTCACACTTGCAACGGGTTTTTTCAGACTTGCATTTTTTTTCGCGCACACGCGCATTTAAATCTCGACATGCTCTACTTTTGCAAGTCACGCGCGTGAAAAACGCACCATACAAGTCTATGGAGATGCATCAAAAAACGCATTACACTCTGAGACACATGCAAGTGCAATGCGTTTTTCATGCAGCAATTGACATAGAAAAGATAGAGCTCAGTCCTGAGTCCATTTCACGTGCATTTTCTGCGCGCGAAAAGTGAATTGAAATTGCATTGAAAACGCTCGTGAAAAACTGAGACACTAAACAAACTCTGACTGAAAACTGATTGCACTCTGATGCAAAATGTGCGTTTTTTAACTGACCAAACCCTGATCGCACCCTCATCAGACTCTGACGTGATCTGCAACGCAAGTGTGGAAGGGGCCTTAGTCAATGTCTCAGTGAAGATACCCTCCCTTTGGGTTAAAGACAGAAATCAATTCAATAGGAAAGTTAAGAGAAAGACTAATGGGCAGTTTACATCTAGTTTCACACCTACATTCAGCAGTTTTGGTCACACTGCCTGTTATTTAAAGCAGATAAAATATAGCAGTAGTTTGATGCTTTTTAACCTCCATAAAAATAATGGTTGCATATTGAAAGTTAACGGAAAATACATTTAGGTCTAACGGGAGTGGAAGTTGAGTGAAATGCCTTCTCCTTCTAGGACATGTTTTACTTTTGAACAAAATGGACACATGGTCTGTTGAAACAAACTAACGTGTGAATTGATCCTTTATAAATGATTGCATGTAGTGGGTATGAATCCTCATGGTGAGCCAAAACAGATGTAGAGGCTACACAGTATTACATACATAAGGTATCACATACATTGCCACCTGTTCATAGTGTTCAACCACTCCTGGTATTGGCTCCCAAACACTGATGTAAATCACTTATAAAATAACTGAGCTTACTGCTGGATCCACTTCTAAACCAGAAAATGGCATCAAAAGTGAAACATTCCCTAAAGTATATAACAATGTTTTATATCCACGGTGATCAAGATTTAAAGGTAACAAAGTATCATAATCTGCTCTATAAGCCTTTAAGTGCAACATTTAAAGTTTATAGAAATGAATCTTACCTGTTACACCACATCTTTGTGTTTAGTATCCAGTTCCACTTCTCATCTGAAACTCAGCAGCCCCATGAAGCTGCAAAATAAAGGTGTCTTTTTTTTTGTCCTGTAGCTGCATATCAATTAATGAGACATTGAAATTCAATCAGACTGTGGCAGACTGGAGGGCACACCCAGGAAACACAGGGATTGTGCTAATGAGTGGATTCTATTCACAGAAATCCTAGGTGTCCACTAAAGGGCCCGAGACTTATTCCTAGAACAGCACACAAGTATGGTCACAGTATTATACCGTATATATACATATTAAATGGCTCTGTGCATTGCTATCTGTTAGTCTTAACATATTGACCCATTGTTTTCTTTGTTATTTTTTACATGTCCATTTTTTTTTACAGATCCATGGTCAGCACTTTAATATTCACATCATGTGCCATTTTTTCCTAGCCTGCGCTTCACAGTTGATGAGGTTGAGTTCAAACGATGCATTGAGATGCATTTTTTAAGCGTTTTTAATGCGTCAAAAACACATAAAAAACGTGACGCAACGCATCGTGTAAATGCGCCCTGAATGTGTGGATGCACCCAAAGGCTTTAACCGTGGTAACATGCTGAGGTTACATTGCGTTTTAGGAAATGCATCAGAAACGCAATATAATCTCACTTTGTGATCACAGAATGCATCAAAAGGGCAACAGATAGTGTAAATGCGATCTAAATGTCAAGGAGTCTTCAAAATAAAACATGCATCTAGAACACAGACATTCTACCCTGATAAAAGCTCTATGAAAAAGAGATTCAAGGCAACAAATTACGTGATCTTCTCCAACACTGCAGGTTTTCATGTTCTGTAATAATAGATGTTGAATACAAACAACAGGTCCCACATAAGTCTGATATTCCATGCTGCTATGGCACTACAGGTGGAAATACACTACCATATAGTCTCTTGGAAAGCTATGGTGCTGTTTGTGGCACAGCAATATATTTGTAACCATGTACATCCCTCCAGGCACTTGTGGAGATTGAATGACCTCCACCTACATGTATGTACCTTTACCATATTGCATGTGGTTTGGCACCTGCCTTACACCACTGTAAAAATGTCTAACTTTGGATTAGTTGGTGTAGTTTACTGTGTAGCAATAAGTTGCATGAACATTTAGAGGTATAGGGAATGTATGAAGAGGACTCACGGGCTTCTCTTCATACAAGGGTGGGGGTTGTTGCATATTGCAGCAAACCCCCACCGCTAATAACCTGGCAAAGTTGCCGGCGGCATTTAAAAGACGGCGGCGCGCGGGTGCCGCCATCTTTATTACGATCGCCGCGCCCCCGAACGTCATCGGGGGATGGCGATCGGTTGCCATGGTCATTGTAACGAATCTGCAGAGGCCAGATAGCCTCGGGTCAAACGAAGACCCGAGGCTATCTGGCCTCTGCAGATTCGTTACAATGAGCTAGTGGCTCATTGTAATGAATGAGCTCCAAAAATGGCATATATTGCAATACAGAAGTTTTGCAATACATGGTAGGAACAATCTGACCATCTAGGGTTAATGTACCCTAGATGGTCTAAGAATTAGTGAAAAAAAAAAGTTAAAAAAAAAAGATTTATAAAATATAAAAAATTCAAATCACCCCCCTTTCCCTAACTGATATAAAACATAATAAACATTAAAAATCACAGACACATTAGTTATCGCCACGTCCCAAAATGCCCGATCTATCAAAATATAAAAACGGTTACGGCCGGCGGTGACCTCTGAGACGGGAAATGGCGCCCAAATGTCCGAAATGCGACTTTTTACACCTTTTTACATCACATAAAAAATGGAATATAAAATTATCAAAATGTCACACAGACCTCAAAATAGTAGCAATTTTGGTTCTGTCGCGATCCCGCGGTGCGTTGTTCGATGAGGATTCGGGTCTGCCGTGATTCACTAAGCTTGTGCGCCCGAGTTCCTGCATCCGTCGCTTTTGCGCCAAGGTCCGCCGGAGTTCACCTGCTTGTAAGTTGACGAACTTACAAGCAGGTAAACTCCGGCGGACCTTGGTGATACAATTCTAAATGTTAAATCGTGCGCGTTGTCCAAATCCGTCGGGTTGTCCGATGGCCCACCCCCAAGCCGGCGCTGATGCGCCAAAATTTGGCGCAAAACTGAAATCGTTGGGAAACCCGATGAAATTGTGTCCGACAGACCCTTAGTAAATGAGCCCCAATATGTTCATGTAGAGCTGTATCCTTATATGTAGAAATATGCAATTTGGCTTTCTTTGAGGGCGCGTTCACACGTTCCGCTATCGTCGCATTCATAATGCGACGCTAGCGCACAGTGGGCGGGGCTCGGGCCGATCGCATATGCGTTTCCCGGGAAACGCATGCGATTAATAACCCGATCGCATGCGTTTCTCTGAAAACGCATATGCGATCGCCCCAAACTCCGCCCCCTGTGCACTAGCGTCGCGTTATGAACGTGGCGCTAGCGGAACGTGTGAACGCGCCCTGAAGCCCTACAAATAAATCTGCATAAAAGCTCCTGCACACCTGCTGTATGTCAGCCTGATCTTACGGACTGCACACCTTGTACAGAAGGGGAGTTCTTGCATTATACAGTTAACACAATGCTGACACTGAACCTGCTTGATGGAGGTGTACAAGGTGTGCAGTCTGTGGGATTGGGCTGTCATACAACATGAGGTCAAAGCCCTCATGCACACAATGTTTTTTATTCCTTTCAGCTTTCTCAAGTCTCCATCTATTGCTAAGGGCTTATACACACCTAAGCACTCTCTGAGTCTAGTGCCCCTGAGAAAAAACTCAGGTCCTATCGTTAGCTGTGAAAATATGGATAATGCACGTTTGTCATACGTAATTGTGCATAATGCTAGGTAACATATCATCATGTAACAAGGGGTTGGGACAAGATACTGGCATAATTTTCCATGGATCCACCAAAAAGGATCACACAGGTACATTGTAACAAATGGCCAGAAATCATACTGCCTCGGCTCTTACAAATACCGGGGGCTGTCATGGAGACAAATCGTCGCTTCCTGATGCCAGCACTGAGAGCGGGTGTTAACAGTGGGTGTTTGCTACAATATACAGCCAACACCCCACCTTGTATGAAGAGGACTGTGAGCACTATCTATGCACCAGCAGCCGACATGTGTCGTACTAATATGTCACACGTCTCTAACGGTTTAATGGTTCATATTTCGTCCCTTTGCTAATGTGAGTATCCCCTTAAAGGAAACCTGCCATAAGGAGAATGGTGAATTGATTGCAATGATATTCTTTCATTTTTTAGCATTACATAGAAAAGGTTATTTGAATGCTGCTTATAGATTTCATTCCATTATACAGAATTCAACGTTCCCTTTACAATAGAATGACTGATCTTTTTCTTTGTGAACTGTCAATGTCCTGGATAATAGGTTGATGGCATTGTGTGGGCCTTAGTCTTCATAAAAAGTTCCCTATCATGTGAGAACTAACTATGTGCACTCAGCATTTGATCAGGATTTGGCATCAGTATTTGTAAAACATAAAAAGAAATCATCCTAAAAATTGTGACAGATACAGATCAATCTTATACCTTATTCCTGTGTAGGTTCCACTTCTGGTTTTGGCTTACAAATAACAAATACTGCTGCAAAATCTGTATCAAATGGGACAGACATTACATCTGATAAAGTTGTTGTGAGATGTTCTGATTTCCACACCATCTGTCTGTACCCAAACTGTTCGGATAATTAACTGAATTGTCCAAATATCCTGAGCAGGCAAACTACAAGCCATATGTAAATAATACAAATCTCTTTTACATGTGACCATTGAGGCTGGGTGTACACATTGCTTTATTCAGATGTATGCATTTTTTAATTATACAGTTGAACAAAAGCACTGCGTGAACCCAATCTTAGAACAATAGAGAGGCAAACAACTCCAATCAACTTCACGTTGATCATGTTATCATGTCTGTAATACAACTGTTTACTGAGAATAGGATCAGTCAATGCAAAAATCCATGACATGGCTATGTAAAATACTGTGTATATTTCATATATATTATTATTGTACAGCAGCTTTATGATATTTATTATATCAATGGGTCATCACTATCAGATAATTAGGGGTTGACACAGAGACCCCCACTAATCAGCCATATCCTGCAGTGCATAGGACCTGAGCTGTAGCTCCTGGTGCTCAATGACAGAGCTATCCCCCATCAAAATAATATTGTTCAGACATCAATATATTAAAGCAGCAAAAACCTTTAACCCTTTCCTTACCGGGCCCTTTTCCATGTTTGCATCCTTTTTAATTTTTCCATTGACAGAGATGAATGAGGCCTTATTATTTTGTTTACAGGGCAAATTGTACTTTCTAGTGTCCCCATTTTATAGTTTGTTCATTGTATAGCTACACTGGAAAAAAATTCCAAATGTTGTTGAATAGCCAAAAAAAAACTCTTGTGCCACACTCCTACATACTTTGTTTTTACATTTTGTACTGATAACACAGGTACAATCATGGCTATTGTACCTATTTATTTTTCCTTTTTTTTTATTTCACAGTTTTACACTGTAATTGGAATATATATATATATATATTACATCCCAAAAATAGAAAGCGAGACAGCACTCCTGGAAAAATAAGGTGTTTATTCACCTGTGGGGAAAAGTGCGATATTTCAGACCCTCGATGGAGCTATTTTTAAGCGTATAAGTGAAGGTTACAAGCGGAGTATAAATACACTCCCAGGAAGTGACATAATCAATTAGTAGCATAGTTTGTTACAGGTGTACAATAGGTATATATGATACAAAAAAATATATAAATACATACATCAGTGAGATATTTATTGCATAGTGTAAAAGGTAAAGAGTAAATACATTAATTACCGTGTGCACAGTGGACTGAGTACCTAAGGGAACTCCATACAGGGAGTCAAATTTACATAATTATGTTACAATGTGACGCTATCAGTTTAGGCCAAAAATTAATCAAACGGACAAAGTTAGGCTATAGCAGTAAAAGCGACTGTTAATAGTAAATGTACCTGACGTCGTGTCAAGTAGACGGGGAGTGTATTGCAGTGCCAGTAGAGCTGCAATCAACAAACAATTATACAACTTCTGACCGGCTCGGAAAACAGGACTCCGCAAAAGGATGCCACTCGATCAACATACTATGAAGCCTTGCATGTGTGCAGAGCACCATCTTTACTAAGGGAAGGTTGCAAATATTAGCTATCACGTGAATAATAATAATTCTTTATTTATATAGCGCACACATATTAAGCAGTGCTGCACAAAGCATGACAAATCGGCCCTGTCCCCAGGGGACTCACAATCTAAACAACCTATGTTTTGGAGTGTGGGAGGAAACCGGAGTACACGAAGGAAACCCACGCAAACACGGAGAGAACATACAAACTCTTTGCAGATGTCGACCTGGGTGGGATTAGAACCCAGGACTCCAGTGCTACCCACTCAGCCACCGTGCCACCCCTATATCATAGGCATAAGGCTTACAGTGTTACCGGTTTTAAAGGCAGCTGTATTGTCCAAAACCATACAGGTGACCACCTACTTTATAAGGTCAGCTTCAATCAGTGTATAAAACACTCAAAGTAGTCAACCCTATTGGTGTCACCTAAGGTACAAGGCACTAAGTCAGCTGCTATATGAACCTAGGGTCTGTGTATATTACAGTAATGAGCCTAAATGTACTATAACATGAAAAACAGCAATAAGACATAATTTTGGGCAAATCACAAGGTCTGAATAACATACAAAAGTAACAAATGTAGTCCGTAGGTAAGGGTGTTGGGTATCATGTCCATTTTCAACCACAAGTGGATCTGTAGAAAAAAGAATAACTGAATGAATAAAGGGTAGTTACACAGTAACATAGATAAGTTACATCCTTACACTGAAACAAATGATATAATCATCATAACTTGTAGGATAATATGGGGTATAATTCAGAACAGAGGACCCAAGTGAAAATCAATGTTCATCCCCATGGGATGCAATGTTTGTAGACTGTGAATCCACTCACTTTCTCGTTTTTTGAGCAGGTGTGGTCTGTCACTTCCCTGTCTTAACGGAAGGATATGAATATCGTGACCCGCGACACACATATTAAAAAATATATAAACATAATGAGTTCTACATGTCATATGGTGTCTCCGTTTGTACAATTCATTAGTAATTGGATTTTGACCGAAAAAATTTATCTTGTAAATTTTTTGTTCTTTTAAAAGAAAACAAGGGAGGATATTTAAATTTCTCCACATCCTTATAATAGTCAGAAAGAATAGACCAATTGTCAGGTTCGCTAGAGAAAGTGCTGGGACTTCTGGTTCTTCTGGTGGTACCAGCAGCGCTCTCCGAACCCCGGCGCGTATCCGCGCAAACTCCACCTCTCGTCCCGGGCAGCGGCTGCTAAGATCTCGCGCTGTCTAGGAGTTGTGTTCGGAACTGCTGGGACTTGTTCTACCTCTGCTTGGTGCCTGGTTGTTCTGCACCATGAGGGGTTAATTCCCAGAAGCTGTCCAGCTCCTATCAGGTTCTGGAGGTGGGGTTCCGGCTGCATAAATTGCAGCTTCACTAGTCACCTGTGCCAGTGTTTGAAATCCCTTCTCCACTCGCTCTCAGCATTAGGTTTGTTTTGCTCTGTATCCATATCGTTGTTGACCTCGGCTCGTTTTTGACATTGACTATTTGCCTACTGATTTTGCTATTGACGTACCCTCTCGTTGTGACTCCGGCTAGTTAACCATTCTTTTGTGTTTTATGTTTGTCAGTCTGTTTGTGTTTCCCTTCCCACACTTATCAGTGTATTTTGAGTCTTCAAGTAGTCGCCCCACGGTTTAGCGTGGGGGGGCTATAGGAAGGGACAGAGGTTGGGGCAAGCTCAGGGCACACTATCCCCTGTCTTTTGTGTTACCCAATCTTAACACCAATATAAAACAGCTGTGCCACATTCATATATGCTTTGTTTTTACATTTTTTTTTACATTTTTGTACAATCACGGATATACCAATTTCATATATGTTTTAACATTATTATTCTGAAAATAATAATAATATTAACATCTCCTGCATTCTGACTTTTATAAACTATTTATTTTTCCTTTTTATTTTACAGTTTTACACCATGACTGGAATATATGTTACATGTATAGGAACCCATTGGTCATTGGATCAGACAAAATACAGAAGACAAGTATATTCTATAAAGAGACATTTAATTCTTTGATGTTTACTGATTATAAGTGTGTGCATTGGGTTTCCCTGGTATTCAAGGGATGAAAAAAAAGAATATAAATGAATGTAAGAATAACATGGCAACACACTTATATCTTCAAAATATTTAGTTTGTACTAATTTACTGTATTAGAAAAAACTATAATTAAATCCTATCTAGTTCATCCATCCATATAACATATCTATATATAGGAAAATACATATAGAAGAAGAACACTTGTAAAAACGGACTTTAATACTGTAAAGTACACTGTAATTGGAATATATATATGTTACATATAAAGGAACCAATTGGTTTAAACTGGCTCTTCTTATATAAACACAGTAAAATATCTTTTAATCAATTGTATCATATTTATAACTTAAGTGTACAATAAAGAGATGTGTAACCATTTTGAGCCATGTTGAATAGCCAGCAGAGCCAAGAGGCACCTCCAACTCATTTACATATTTACAGTGCAACTCTTAGCTTTTAATAATTTATCCATCTTAAGGTAGCGATGGGCTCAGTTCACACATACCGTGCAATCTACAAATAAAAGTAATACCAAAAACTGATGATTATCCAACAAAATCAGTAATAAAATACTTAACAAAACAGTATCGGACTCCCCATTCTGGTGATCTGTTGAGTCTCATCACTGTGACCCCCACAGATCAGCAACTAAGGCCCAAGATAGAAACTAACTTGTTTGGTGGGAAAACCCCTTTAATGATTTTCTTATTCAAATAAAATTATTTGGATTATATAAACTTTTTTTTTTCACCCTAGATGTTTCTTTCCTGCACACTGGAGGAGATTTAGTATGCCTATTTACTGTTACAAGGGATATTTTAAGCGCTCAGCGTGGCAGTGTTTTTTCATTAATTTTTTGCTTCCCAGAGCTGTGTAAGGGCTTATTTCCTGCGTAACAAAATTTACTTGTCAGTGATCTTATTTATTCTTTTATGCCGTGTAATGGGAAGCTACAAAAAAATTCCAAATGTGGTGAAATTGGTGAAAAACACATTTGAGTTACCTTCGTGTGGGCTCAGTCTTACAACTTTCACTGTGCACTCCAAGTAATATGTCTACTTTATTCTTTGGTTCAGTAAGACCACAGTGATATCAAATTTATATAGGGTTTATTATTAGAGATGAGCGAGCACTAAAATGCTCGGGTACTCGTTATTCGAGACAAACTTTTCCCGATGCTCGAGTGCTCGTCTCGAATAACGAGCCCCATTGAAGTCAATGGGATACTCGAGCATTTTTCAAGGGGACCAAGGCTCTGCACAGGGAAGCTTGGCCAAACACCTGGGAACCTCAGAAAAGGATGGAAACACCAAGGAAATGGACAGGAAACAGCAGGGGCAGCATGCATGGATGCCTCTGAAGCTGCTTAATCGCACCATTATGCCAAAATTATGGGCAACAGAATGGCCATGACAGAGTGACCGAATGAGGCTAGATAGCATCTAAAACCTCTAATAATTGACCCTGACACTATAGGGGACGGCATGCAGAGGCAGCGGCAGCAGCGGCAGGCTAGAGAGTGTCATGGCGACATACCCTAAATGGACTCAGGTTTCACCAAAGGAGGTGAGCAAGAAGCGCTGAAATGATTTCCTATGTGAACAAAAGGTTGACGGTATATTTAGTCGATAACACAGCATGGTGGAGACATAGTGACCAAGTTCCATAACGTATCTGGTGAAACACCCGAAAAATGAGCCTGAAACAGCTCGTTTGATAAAGGGACGACATGTGGAGGCAGCCATGGAGACGACTTCCATGATTAAGAGCGACAGTATGGGGCATTCATATTGCGCTGCTATGATTGCAACTTCAGGTCTCCAGCATGGCGGCGACAGATGGGCCGAGTTCCACTATGTATCTGGTGAAACACCTGAAAATTCTGCCTGACACAGCTCGTTTGATAAGGGGATGATGTGCTGCATATCCTCTCGTGCTCCAGCGTCTGGGGTATAGAGAGTTGAAAGTTGCGCATGGAGACATTGGTGGACGCTGTGGAGGATCGTGGAGGCAAAATGGACAGGAAACAGCAGGGGCAGCATGCATGGATGCCTCTGAGGCTGCCTAATCTTGGGATGGAGCTGGCGGTCCGCTGCCAGGCGAGCTTTCGCCTGTCCAAGCCCCTGTCTCTCGGCTCCTCCCCACCCAAAATGGGCCTGGGGGCCAGAAGCGTTTACTTTGAAAAAATTATAATTTTCAAAGCAGGCCGGGTCGTTTGAATATTTTACTAGGAATAATGGAATAGCATAGTGGTTCTATTTTTAATAGTTTTTTCGGAAATGGTTCCATGATAAAAAGAAATGAACGTAAAAAAAAATAAATCAGCACTAAGAGCTAAACACAACGGTCGCAAGTCTCCCTGCAAATTCCTCACAATATGGTACTAGCTGCACTACTAATGGCAGCAAGCCCAGCCACAAGCAAACCAAAAAAAAGGAAAATAAAACGTTATTGTAGCCCTAAGAAGGGCTGTTGGGTTCTTGTAGAATCACTCCTGCCTAAGACTATTCTAATAGAACACCCTAACGCTTTCCCTGACCAGCAGCAGCTCTCTCCCTATCGGCATCCAGACAGAGAATGATCCGAGCAGCGCGGGCAGGGGCTAGTCTATTCCAGGGTCACCTGATTTGGCCAGCCAACCACTGCTATCGACGTGTAAGGGTACCACGTCATGCTGGGTGGAGTGCAGAGTCTCTTGGCTTGTGATTGGCTCTGTTTCTGGCCACCAAAAAGCAAAACGGCGGGAGATGCCATTTTCTCGAGCTGGCAAAATACTCGTCCGAGCAACGAGCAGTTTCGAGTGCGCTAATGCTCGAACGAGCATCAAGCTTGGATGAGTATGTTCGCTCATCTCTATTTATTATGTTTTAATACATTTTCAAAAATTAAAACAGTGGGGGAGATTTGTTAATTTGTCTCGGGCTCTGACAGTGCAGAGCTAGTCACTACTAGTCTTGTGCTGCACCAGATTCATTATTGGGATAATTCTAATTTTGACCTCCTTTTAGCTATTTTAAAATGCATGCCACATTTTGGTGCACACTCCTAGATTTTTTGACACAGGGGCGCATTTCCATATAGCAACGCCCCTTTTTATGAAACCATGCCCCTTTCACAAGCCATGCCCCCTTTGTTGGACAAGTCAGAAAATATCTAAAAAAAATTTCTAAAAGCTTTCATAAATGTGTCGGAAGACATTTTAGACTTTTTTTCGCAAAATGTTCTTTTTAGGTGCAGAAACCATGAATTTCCCCCACTGTTGAAGAAAATTTTGTTCCACCATCTTCTGACATTATTAACATTTTTCATACTTCCGTGTATGGAGTGATGTAAGACACCATTTTTTACATGATGAGCTGATGTTTTCATTTCTACTATTTTGAGGACTCTACAACCTTTTTGATCACTTTGGTGTTTCGGACATTTGGGGGCTATTTTCCGATGAGGTTCACCACCGGGAATAATCGTTTTCATATCTTGATAGATCGGGCATTTTGGGATACCTAACATGTTTGTAATTTTTTTTGTTTATTTAGTTTTTATGAGTTCTAAGGAAAGGTACTTTAACCCTAGACAGTCTGATCTTTCCCACCATATAATGCAATAATACTGTATTGCAGTATATGGTGTTTTTAAATATGATTCATTACAATGTGCCTCTGGCACATTGTAACAAATTTGCAGAAACCATAAGACCAGAGGCTATAATGGCAACCACTTGCCACTCCCTGATGACATAACTCATAGCATCGATCACAAACAAGACGGTGGCACCCACACCGCCATCTTTAAAATGCTACTGGCGGCAATCAAAAATTTGACATCTGTGATTGGTTCAATTAGCTGTGGGTGTTAGCTACAATATGCAGCAATATTCCATATCCCATGTCTGTATGATGCCTTCTTCACGCAACATTAGCAGCTCTTCCCAATACCCTTTTCCGACAGTTTTGTCATAATTCTGTATGCGTGCCAATTTGTGAGTGCTTGGAGAGGGGGTAGTGTAGAGGGGCTGCATGAGACTATATCTGAAGTCTCCTCCAGACCTGGTCTAAACTGCTAAGACCTGGTAGACTGCGCTTTCCGAATCTTCTGAGATGGGGAACCCCCTTTACAAAGGTACACCCGCAATAAAAATATAATGCAAATCTTCAGCAAAAAACGTACATAACAACTGTGAATAGTTGATGCAGATTTTATTCAGATTTTCATATGGATTTTTTTGTATGACAGTCTGCAACATGTGAAGATATATCACTTGTAGCAATTCTTAAGGGTCTAAACACCTGATGGTTGCTGACATGTATATTTGACTTGTCACTTAATGCAAAGGTATAGCTAAAAGCTATAAACTTTTGATGCTATTGACTGTATTGAGGAAACTTTGAGGTTTGACAGTACACATTCACCTTGAGTATATAGAGGAGAGCGGTGAAAGCAGGATGGACTTGAAAAATAAGGCAAATGTGTTTGTAATTTTGCCCGGGGTTTGGAAATGTTACAGTTCTTCTGAATAACCCTTCGCATACACAAGTTTGGAATTTCTAAGAAATGTCTCTGTTTTTGAAATACTTGTTACAGAACTTCCATTCATCATACTTTATATTTATCAGTGAATCCTCTATTTGCAACAGTTATTTGTTTGCTGGCATCTGATATTGTAGCTGGCAGTTTTTAAATTTATTGCAGTACTGTATCTCAAAGATTTAACTTATTTGCTGGTCATTATTTCCTGAACATAGGGGGCACTAGTGCATGATGCACAATTTAAAAAAAAATATTTGTTGTTTATTTATGGAAGAAGGCGTCTCACTATTTTCTCCTCCTTTTAAATACCTTTTATTGACTCATTAACCAAGTCATACATGTAGAAAATAAAGTACATAGTATGACTGATAGATTTTATTATAAACATAAAAGAGAAGTAAATTCTAACCTACTAACAATATAGCAAATCGTATCCGAGACAATCAAGTCATTTCTGTTATATGTCAACCACTATAGGAGTTGTGAGGGGGAAGTGGAGCAGGAAAGTGCAAATAGCATTGATTGAGCAGAAGCAACTAGAATTGAGTCCGGATTTACACCTACAATTCTATACCAAGGATCCCACGTGGTGTAATCAGTTTTAAAGCGAGCCTGTCATCAGGAGCCCTCTTTCTGGCTTCCCAATGTCCCCATAGAGAATAGTGTGCACATTGCCAGTGTTTTCAATAATAAAAAGAAAAGTTAGATGAAAGTTTACCTTTCTCTCTGCATAGCAATGTCCTGTGTCCCATGGGAGTGGCCAGTGGAAAGTGTTTTCCCCCACCCTCAGGAAAGTGCTCTGTAATGCATCTATTTCAAATGTTAAAACACCCATATCCCACCTTTTTTTTAAATAGATGCATGAATTTTGGGAAATAAAATGAGAGCTAACACTAAGTGAAGGAAGGTCACCTAGGTTCAGGAAAGGAGACTATTGGATCATGCTGGACCACCCTCTGACCGTTCTTTGCCCTTCAAAACCTTTTTTTAGTCATATATAAGGCTGACGAGACACCTTGCATGGACTATGCACAAATACAATATTACACTTGCCAGTAAATCAATTTCTTCAGTTATTAAATTGCAACTAGACTGGTGTCAATAAACCACTGTGGTATTATTGTTCAATATAAAACACGAATTTATTGATATACATTAAAACATATTTAAAAACACACACCCCAAGTGTGTAGACAATCTCCACTCGCTATAATAAAGCATAGTGTCCTTCCATCAATTTGTCACCAAAATTCATGTGATGTGTAAACATGGACTGAATAAGTGCAAAAAAGTTGTAAACAAATTGTACAAATAGCAACAGCAAATGCTCCCTAATGGGATGTAATAGATCCACAATAAATAAGGTAAGTATGCATATCACCAAATTAGTCCATGTGCTTGATGGAGGTAAAGGCCCCACGCGTATCGCTGTTCCGTCACAGCTTCCTCAGGGGATATCGTATATCGCAGATAATGCTGGCTTTATACTTAGTTCAACGAGGTCTGGCGTCTGTCGTCACTTCCTTCTCTTGCCATCACAGACACGTCATAGGGTCACTAACTAACATACACAGCATATTCCACAATCAACACATGGACTGGGTCATCCACGTCCATTTAGCTTTTTTCACAGGTATTGATTTCTCCTTTGTTTCACGTTTTTTTTGGGGGGGGGGGGCAACACTGTGGGGAGAGGTGTGTGTGATAGAGGGGAACACGTACACACATAAACAAGGGGAGGTGGGGAGAGAGTGATTTTCTGGTTGCATTTGGAGGTGGAGGGGGGGGGGGGACACCACAGTCACTTAGGGCACATTTATCTGACACGGTCCATCACAGCACATTATTGTTTTCACACATCCGAGTTTGAGCACGGCACATCCATTAATTTTTACAGATACATCTTTATTCACATGAGTAATTGTTGAAAACTTATCTTTTTTCATTTTTTCATCAAAGAATATACTTTCCAGATGTACCCTGCCATGTATATAAATTGGAGAGAGGAGTGACTATTCATACCAGACATATGCCCAGATGCATTGATACTCAGCAAAGATCCCCGGCATTTATATGCAAAAACACCAGATGACCAGACCGGAAAGATACATGAGATGAGCCCACTACAAAATTTATCAAAACAAGGAGAGGAGTGAACGCGCCCGATTGGACTTTCAACCAGTCACTTACACAGGAGACGGGTGATTCCCTGTCTTCCCCGCCTCTTCATCTCCGGGGGGGGCGTGGCCTGGGTCGGCCCGGTCTCGGCGCGTGCGCGGTGTCTCTGCTATGGAGGTGGAGGTGCGGGGGCACCGCGCATGCGTGGGGGCGGGCCGGCTGGGGGCGGGCCCACCCGGGGGCAGAAGGAAGTGACGACAGACGCCAGACCTCGTTGAACTAAGTATAAAGCCAGCATTATCTGCGATATACGATATCCCCTGAGGAAGCTGTGACGGAACAGCGATACGCGTGGGGCCTTTACCTCCATCAAGCACATGGACTAATTTGGTGATATGCATACTTACCTTATTTATTGTGGATCTATTACATCCCATTAGGGAGCATTTGCTGTTGCTATTTGTACAATTTGTTTACAACTTTTTTGCACTTATTCAGTCCATGTTTACACATCACATGAATTTTGGTGACAAATTGATGGAAGGACACTATGCTTTATTATAGCGAGTGGAGATTGTCTACACACTTGGGGTGTGTGTTTTTAAATATGTTTTAATGTATATCAATAAATTCGTGTTTTATATTGAACAATAATACCACAGTGGTTTATTGACACCAGTCTAGTTGCAATTTAATAGTATCTAATTCCTGGTGTTTACCCAAATATTTGGGATATAGTGATGGTTTACACTCCATATTATTCAATTTCTTCAGTTAACATCTCTTCTGAGTTTATTGAATCATTAGAACACAATAAGGCTCTTATTAAATTTACGTTTTAATATCAAAAAAGGACAGTGCTTACAAACAAATTGGGTTATCGTACAAAAAGGATACTAATTAAACAGACGAGTACATACAATGCAACAATAACAGTTTGGTAAAACAAAAGTGATAAAAACATAACGTAATACATTACGCTACCTGGGAAGCACGGACACAAACAACTTATCCACTAGACATCCCTAAAGAATGAAAATTTCTATCTGAAAACATCTACATAAATACAAGCCCACATCTCCCACTAGTCCCCCTGCCTAAATAACCTCCCTTTACCTAGAACTGATATAAATGCAAATAAACAGTAATAATCATAAACAGGTTGGGTATTGCCATGTCCCAAAATATCCGATCTATCAAAATATAATAATGGTTACTCCTGGCATTTAACCCCTAATGGAAAATAGTGCCCAAAGTCTAAAATTTTATAAAAAGTTATCAAAAGGCCACACTGTCCTTAAAATGGTAGAATTGAAAATACCACACACCGCTCCATATACTGAAGTATGAAAAAGTTATTAGAGCCAGAGGTTTTAATTTTTGTAAATGTATGAAAACATTATAAAAGCTATATAAATCTCAGTGAGCATACCAACCCAAAGAAAAAAGGAAACTTGTCATTCGAAGTGCACAGTGAAAGTCGTAAAATCCAAGCCCACTAGAAAATGGTGCAAATGCATTTTTCATAAATTTCACTACATTTGAATTATTACCACTTCCCAGTACACTGCATGGAATATTAAATACCATCACTAAGAATAGCAATTTGTTACACAGAAAACAAGCCCTCACACAGCTCTTTACATTGAAAAATAAAAAAAGTTATAGATTTTTGAAGGTGGGGAGTGAAAATTTAAAACTCAAAAAAATGGTCATTAAGTGGTTAGCTTTTTCTGGGTGGAGGATAAAAAATCATTGATTCCTGTTATGGGTTGATATCATAATTTTTGGGAGCCGTTTAGCATACCCTGAAAAACAATTTATATTTATTCTATTGGTTGTTACGATTGTGGCGATACATCATTTTTATAGTTTACTTTTATGCACCATATTTTACTGAATAAAAACAAAAATTGAGAAAATCTAATTTGTTTTAGCAACTCCGTATTTACTGAAGTATACTGTTTTTTCAGTTGACAGAGATGGTTGAGGGCTTATTTTTGTGAGAAGAGTTGTTTTTATTCAGTTGTTTAATTATGGACAATATAACTTTTTTTGATCACTTTTTAAAAGATTTTTTTGTGAAGGGACCTGATATAAAATCAACATTTATGATAATTTTTTTATGGTGTTCAACTTATAGGTCCAATTATGGTTCAGATAATAGTGGCCAAAATATTAGGGAGAAATTAGAGGAGGAAACAATTTAAGGGGGAGATGAAGGGACCACAATAGGAGCTGGCAGACGAACCGATTTGCTTTTAATAAAAGGTCCAACCTAATGCTGGACCTTAAGTCCATAATCTCAAGTTTGAATTGAGTTTTAAAATGTATTTCAAGTACATCTGAAGCTTCATGTCCCCAAACCAGTATGGTTTAGATTGAAATGCTTGCAAAAATATGGCTAAACACATTACTACTTACCGAACACAAGCATCTTGTGAACATGGCCATAGGCTGTGCTCATGCACTATGTGTGCACCTCAAAATACATCTGCATTTTTTTACCATCATTAAGACTGATGTCATTTGTGATGCTTTTGTAGTGACTTTCATAGACAGTGAAAATGCATTGTGTAAACACAGACAAATAATTTATATTATATTATAGGTACTACAATATAATAGGTACTATTATATTATAATATAATATAGTATAACATAATATAATATAGGTACTATTTCCATGTAGCAGTAGGTGGCCCCTCAGTATCAATTTCACTGGTGGGTACTAAGCGCCCTAGTCCCATCTTGTTGTCATCTGCAATATACAGCTGACACCCGCTGCTTCTGGTACCGGCTCCATTTGTGAGCTGCTGATAGAAGCATGATGAAATAGTACTGCACGGGTCGGCAAGTCACTGTGAAGGGGTTAAAGTAAAGTCTTATTATAGACTTATCTTGAGTAGGTATCAACAAAACCTGGCAGACAGGTAAGAGTGCTTGGCTTTGTGGGGGACAAAGTTCACCTGACGGTATCTCCTTTCAGTCCTCCAGGGATATCATATGTACATTCAGCGCTGAACTTTCCACTCCTGTGCGATTGGATTTCTACCTTTCCGGATCAGAGGGAGTTGGTTTGATGGTAAATGCATTCTAAATGAGTGTAAGAGGGGAATTCCTTTTTCTGGTCTCTCAATGTGACGGTAGTTCACTTTATGGATGAGCAGGAGGAGGATTTGGTGGGGAAGCCCCATTTGTATGAGATACCAGAATTAAGTAGGATGTTGGTGATCTGTCTGAAGAATTTTCTGGTTTGTAATTTTGCTTGAAAGAGGTCTGCTCACAGGTTCTCGTAAAAATGAGGCAATGTTTTGTGAAGTGGCAGGGCTGGATCAAGATTGGTGGGGGCCCCTGGGAGCAAAACCTAGTCGGGGCCCCTCTACAGAATGTAGCCTAGACAGGGTGCCCATTTAGCATCCATATAATAGGTAGGGTCCCCCCTTAGTCAGTAATCCATGTTGGCATCATGCACAAAAACGTAAATGGGACCATGATCGCACAATTTGACATAGATGTCTACAGACCCCAGTAATTCATAAACATACATCCCCAAATAATTAATATATACAGCCCCCAGTAATTCATACATTTATAGCACCCAGTAATAATATACACAGTCCCCATTCGTAACCATAAATTTACATTCCAAAGTAATTATTATATACATTCCCCCAGTAGTTAAAAGATATACAGGCGGTCCCCTACTTAAGGACACCCGACTTACAGACGACCATAGTTAAAGACGGACCCCTCTTCCCACTGTGACCTCTGGTGAAGCTCTCTGAAGGCTTTACTAAGGTCCCAGACTGCAATGGTCAGATGTAAAGTGTCTATAATGAAGCTTTATTGATAATCCTTGGTCCCATTACAGCAAAAAATGTTGAAACTCCAATTGTCACTGGGGCAAAAAAAAAAATTGCCTCTAACTACAATTATAAAATATACAGTTTCGACTTACATACAAATTCAACTTAAGAACAAACCTTTGGAACCTATCTTATATGTAACCCGGGGACTGCCTGTACAGTCCCCGGTTATAATAGATACAGCCCCCAGTAATAGATATATTCATAAGCGTACATCCCTCAGTAATTAATAGATAGTCCCCCAGTTTTATATGCAGCCCCCCAGATATATATATATATATATATATATATATATATATATATATATATATATATATATAGCCCGCTGTTATTTATACAGCCCCTTGTTATTTATACAGCCATCCAGTTATATATACAGCCCCCCAGTATTATACAGCAGCCCCCCATTTATACATACAACCCCCCAATAACATACCCCAGCCCCCCATGAATATACAGGCCCCCAGTTATACATACAGCCCCTCAATAGTGTACAGCAGCCTCCCATGAATATACAGCCCCCAGTTATACATACAGCCTCCCAGTAATATACAGCAGCCCCCCATGAATATAGAGCCCCCCAGTTATACATACACCCCAATAATATACAGCAGCCCCGATGAGTATACAGCCCCCAGTTATACATATAGCCCCATGAATATACAGTAGCCTCCCATGAATATACAGCATCCCCCATGAATAAACAGCCCCCCAGTTATACATACAGCCCCGGAATAATATACAGCAGCCCCCTATGAATAAACAGTAGCCTCCCATGAATATACAGCCCTCCAGTTATACATACAGATCTCTAGTTATACATACAGCCCCCCAATAATATACAGCAGCCTCAATGAATATACAGCCCCCCAGTTATACTTACAGCCCCCCAATAGTATACAGCAGCCCCCTATGAATTACATAAGCCTCCCATTACTATACAGCAGTCCCCCATGAATATACAGCCCACAGTTATACATACAGCCCCCAGTAATATACAGCAGCCCCCCATGAATATAGAGCCCCCCAGTTATACATACACCCCCAATAATATACAGCAGCCCCCATGAGTATACAGCCCCCATTTATACATATAGCCCCCATGAATATACAGCATCCACCCAGTTATACATACAGCCCCCTGAATAATATACAGCAGCCCCCTATGAATAAACAGTAGCCTCCCATGAATATACAGCCCTCCAGTTATACATACAGATCCCTAGTTATACATACAGCCCCCCAATAATATATAGCAGCCCCATATGAATATACAGCAGCCCCCCATGATTATACAGCCCCCAGTTATACATACAGCCCCCCAATAATAAACAGCAGCCCCCCATGAATATACAGGCCCCCAGCTATACATATATCCTCCCATGAATATACAGCCCCCTAGTTATACATACAGCCCCCCAATAATATATAGCAGGCCCCTATGACTATACAGCAGCCCCGCATGACTCTACAGCAGCCCCCCATGACTATACAGCCCCCAGTTATACATACAACCCCCCAATAATAAACGGACCCCCCCCCCATGAATATACAGGCTTGCAGTTATACATATAGCCTCCCAAGAATATACAGCCCCCAATAATATAAAGCAGCCCCTATGAATATACAGCAGCCAACCATACATATACAGTCTCCATGCATATACAGTCCATCAGTTATACATACAGCCCCCCAGTTGTGTGTACAGCCCCCATAATTCATAAAAAAATCCCCAGTAAAATAATAAATCTGTACTCACCTCCCGTTCCCACGATGCGCGGTGACCTCCTGCTCCTCTTTCGGGATACCGCTGGTACATTGTGTCTATGGCAGAGCCATAAAACATAGCGCACAGGATATCGGCATCCTCCTGCAGGCGGCGCGGAGAGTGATGTCACATTCCACCCCACCTGCACAACGAAGCCGACATCCTGTGTAATGTGTTTTATGGCTCTGCCATAGACACAAATGTACTGGCAGCCGCCGCTACCGCCAGGGCGGCGCGGCAAGCTGTGTTAATAACGCAATGCATAGTGGGCGATTGCGGGCAATGTGACCACCCGAATCACCACACTTGTTGGGGGCTCATTAAAGGGGTGAAGTGGGGGGAGCCCTGGGGCGCGCGCACCCCCCTTTAATCTGGCCGTGTGAAATGGTATCACATGGTATGTCATCAGGTAGAGATTTAGCTTTAGGGAGACGGTGGGCTCTATCAATGATTAACTCTTGGGGAGAGGTGTCTTGTAGTACAGGTTTGTTTAGGTTTGTTTAGGTCTAGCAGGTATTTGGGGTCCAGACTCTAAATTTTATGTTATTTTTGCAACTCCCGTCTTTGATGTCTGCCATTTTGTCTTTCACAGCAGCTACTTTATTGGTGCTGTGTGATGGGCATCTGTAGTTTGTTGTGTAAACTTGTGATTTACCTCCCATTTCATCTATGCTTTGGCAAAATTTCTGAGCCAGATGAGCTATATCAGACTGTAGAAAGCATCTGTAAGCTACCAGCATTTCTTTATGAAATCTTTAGAGGCTGCTTTCTTGGTAGTGAATATAGAGGAAAAGAGATCAGGCTCTCCAGTAGGAGAACGGGGAGAGAGGAAGTATTTAGAGGTTCACTTCTTTAACCCGTTCACGACGCGTGACGTAATAGCACGTCACAGGTCGGCCGCGGGTGCATGGAGAGGGCTCACGCGCTGAGCCCTCTCCAAAGTCGGTAAGTCTTTGCTGCATATTGCAGCAAAGGCTTACCGGTAACACCTGCAATCGGTGTCAGCACCGATCGCGGGTGTTTTCCCGCTGATCGCCGCCGGCTAAGCGCCCATGCGCCGCCATCTTTTCGAGGATCGCCGCTCCCCGTGACGTCATCGGGGAGCGGCGACTCGTCGCCATGGTAGCCTCTGGTCTAACGAAGATCCGAGGCTACTTCGGGTTAACCCATGCATTACAATGTGCTATCAGTAATGTATGAGTAGTAAAATACACATATACTGCCATACTGTAGTATGGCAGTATATGATAGGATCATACAGACAACCTAGGGTTAAAGTACCCTAGGGAGTCTGAAAAATAGTAAAAAAAAAAAAGTTAAAAAAAAAAAATTATAATAAAAAACCCTAAAAACTCAAATCACCCCCCTTTCCCTAGAACTGATATAAATATAAATAAACAGTAAAAATCATAAACACATTAAGTATCGCAGCTTCTGAAAATGCCCAATCTATCAAAATATGATAACGGTTTTTCACTGTGTTTAATCCCGTAACGGAAAATTGTGCCCAAAGTCGAAAGTGGCACTTTTTTGTCATTAAAAAAAAATAAAAAATTCTATAAAAAGTGATCACAAGGTCGAACAGTCCTAAAATTGATAACATTGTAAACATCATCAAAATCCTCAAAAAGCGACACCACCCACAGCTCTGTACACCAAAGTATAAAAAAGTTATTAGTGCCAGAAGATGGCAAATTCCCCCAAAAAATTTTTGTACAGGAGGTTTTAATTTTTTTAAATGTATGAAAACATTATAAAACCTATATAAATGTGGTATCCCCGTAATCGCACCGACCCAAAGAATAAAGTAGACATGTCATTTGGGGTGCACAGTGAAATCCGTAAGATCCAAGCCCACAAGAAAACGACACAAATGCGTTTTTTTACCAATTTCACTGCATTTGGAATTTTTTTCCCGGTACACGGCATGGAATAATAAATACCATCTCAATGAAGTGTAATTTGTTTCGCAGAAAACAAGTTGTCACACACCTCTGGACATGGAAAAATAAAAAAGTTATGGATTTTTGATCATGGGGAGTGAAAAATGAAAAAACAAAAAAGGGGCCAGGTCCTGAAAGGGTTAAATGAGAGTCTCTGCCTTTGTTTCTCAGGGCTAGCTAATGGAGTTGTATTCTGACTTGCAGCATGCCTCCTTGTCAGCGCCATCTTGGAGCTTGCGTGGGCCCTCAGGGAAGCTGTTGTGGGTCAGTGCCAAGACTACCTCTTAGATGGAATGGGTCCTGGGGACAGGTGATGAGATTCAACCATGTCCACTGCTCTTAATACTGAGTTGCAACCTCTAGAGCTCAATGGAGAGGAGCCACTAGAACATGCAGAGGTATGGCTGCTGCCCTGAGAGCTTCTTTGGGCCCAGTTTGCCTGTCTTTCTTTTTGTGACCATATCCTTAGTAGATGACTTGTCAGGAGGGTCACTTCAGTATTGTTTGTAGCTGTTTTAATGTTGCTTTTGGAGGATTAGTAGATGCAGGTAAAGTGCATCTATCCTAGAACTCAGGCCTTGCCCCAGAATCACATTGTTTTGTTACATTACTCTGTGTCTGCTACCAGGCTCCCTGGTTCCTCCTTCTACAGCATCCATAGGGTGCAGGAGTTGGTTCTGTCTCTTAAAGGGACAGTGTGTAGACAAGTGATTTGTTCCAGCATATTAATGCTCAACTGGGTTAAATAGTGTAGTATGCCCTTTTCCCCGAGAAAGGGCTCCTAGCCATACTAGTGCTGCTGCACACTGTGCATGAAGCCTCTATTGAAGTGCATGAAAAATTATGCTCTGTACAGTGCAATATTATGGAGATATTTTTCTGTAGAAGTAAAGTTACATGATGTTGGCATTTGTATCAATTTGTTTTCTGGTCAATTGCATAGGTTTCCACTGTAAAAAATTAAAAAGAAACCTACCATTTGATTTGATGCATTATGAAGCAAACATACCTTGAGACTGCTGTAACTACACTGATGCAGGGTCATATCTTGGTTAATCCCTGTGCTGAGTGGTTTTGCTGATAAAACAGATATAACATTATGATAACGAAGCTCTGTCACTTCTATGGCTGCTTCAACGCTTGTCTTAGCATGTGAGTTTTTCACTGCAGGAGAGGATGATGTAATCCCTGGGTTGTGCCTGAAGGAAGAATAATCAATTTCTGTACCATCCCCCAGTTGCTGTGTATGAGTGATCCAGCTCAGGTTGATTAGTCATGTCTTGAATAACCTCCATTTGTAATTACAAGCTCTGTGTCTAATGTGTTGATCTAGGCAGCCATGCTGACCCAGCTTTCCCTAGGTCCTTAATGTTATAATTAGTTTTATTCAGCAAAACCACTGAGCTTAGGGATTGACCAAGATATGATCCTGCATCAGCTACAGCATTTTCAAGGTATGTTTGCTTCATAATGTATCAAATCAAATGGTAGGCTTCCATTAAGACCTGTAAAAAAAAAAAATCCCTGCAATCCCAAGCACTTATCAAACTGTAGAGACTCCGATACAGGCTGGTGACTGACTAATGCAGCTTTGTTTGTGTAATTTTATATTTCTTTGTGATTTTTACCTCATTTGGAATTCACCTGTTTTATTCATTAGCAGCGACTCTTACACAGCAACTAATATATTCATCTTATGTCATATACCAAGGATCCATCAATGATACCACTATTGCCTCTGTTTTATCTGTGATCTAACACAGACAATTATTATTATAAGTGTAAAAAAAGGAATTACAGTCCTTTTCTCAGAATTCAAAATTTTCCAGACTTAATAACCTGACCTCTTGCTCCTCACTATGCTTTTACCATGACCCAACATTTTTCTCTCAAGTGCATCAAAATTCTTTTCCTATCTTTGCCAGAAAGGCCAATTGCTGGAAGATTTGCTGCATCCTAATGTTCAGAGCTTTACATCAAAAGCTACAGCTCCCAAGCCTTCAAATACCACTCATTTCTTTGAAACAGCATCTGAGCGAGTAAGCAACTGGAAAATATTTTCCTGCGCTCAACATTTTGCTTTGGTAAGAGTTTTAATTAAAACATTTTAATTATGTTATGCAAAGAGCAAACTGTGTATATCTGCTAAGAAAATGTGCCAGCTTTGATGTGAAGGAAAACAATAGATCCTGAGGCTGACAAAGAATTAAAACACAAAGTTCTAAATTTACTTTTAAAATGTTCATACATAAAAAAAATGTCTATAGACATCTCTGCATCTAGTTACAAAACTTTTAGGGGTTATTTAACAATCTGTCAAGTTGCAAGTGGTTGGTCGTGGTTCTTAATGGCTGCACCCGATAGGGAAGTGGAAAATAACTGGCAAAATAAGATTTGAAGGACAGGACCTGGACTGTAGTCAGATATTACATATTTAGGACTACAGTTGGTCTTATAAGCATCTTTTTTTGCAGGAGAAATGAAATATTTGCCACAACACTGACCTCCTGGCTGCGAGGTGTTACGGATAAAGAAAAATGGATGCACTTAAGTTCAGGCTTAGGTTCCGGTAGTGAACCTGGTCCAGGATCACACCATGAGATGCATTTTAATCAATTTATGTCATTGGGGGACATGCAAGATTAATTTAAATGTTGCCAGCGACTGAGCAGGGGACATTTAAACAGCTAACGCCAGCGATCAGTGCCAATCACCTGCATTAATGGCGGGGTGGTTGAGTCTGACCTGGGCTTCTAATGAAGTCTGCATTCAGGGGAACTTAACCGGCAAAGTTCAGTACAAACCTGTACTTTTCCAAGTCAGCTCATCCCTAGTTATGAATATACTGGTGTCACAGGCAATTTTATGAAATATGCAAGGGTAATCATCATTCTGATTAAGAGTGTTAATACAACTGACTTCTCCACTTTATTCCTGTCCTTGGATGCCAAAAAAGCCTTTGACAAGGATACACTATAGGTATGCGAGTTCAGTTCAAGTGCTTGAGTGCTTCAGAGGCTTATTGGCACTCTCAGTATAAGAGTTGTCTTTGGAGGCTTTGGGGCACATGTATCTTTGTATTAAGTCTGTGGCATTGTTTTGTGTGCTTGCTTTATACTCTTTCTTCAGACGTTATGTATCATTGGCTTTGGTTGCCTATAATACATGTGTCTATATTATTCCTACCTATACACCTGCATTTTTCTCTATTTTTTTGGACAAGAGTAAGCTTAATGGGCAAAGATTGCGCTGAGCTCTGGGATGTATAGAATTGTACCTAAAATGGGGGGTGAGGAAAGCGCAAATCTTTAAAGAAAACATCTGTCTTTCAAACATATATTAGGAACATTTCAACAGAAGCAAACACTGGCAAACTTCTTGATATCTGGGCTTAGGTGCAAATATTCTCAAAAAGATGCACAAAATCTCCAAAAATGTGCAAAATGAAAAAAAAAAAACATAAAAAATAAAATATTGATACATATCCCCTTTTATGTCAGAACAGTTTAAAATAGTACTCAGCTGACTTGTCTTTTCTTTCCATTGACGTTCGATCTTTTGAACACACCTCTTCCAATAGGACTTCTGATAAATAGGAATATTCATGACATGTACCTAAAAATGCATATTTAGTGACTATGTATGATTATGATATTATAATGACATGTACTGAATCACTCAACAGATCTAAATTAAATCAATTAAATCAATCCTTTTTTAAAAAACTTTTTGTTGCACATGTCTCAAATCCGCATGGACGCAAGCCATGTAAGGGGGTTATATGAAGGAGTGCCCTGTACTGTAAATTTTGGATTTGAGGCCGTGGCCTTTTTTAAGCACTCTAGTCACACCTAGGAGATGACGACATATGATGGTGCGGTCACATGTGGTGTTAACACAAACTCATCACAATAGCTGAGAAAATGAGATTTGCCGAATAACATTGCTGTCAACATTGTGTTTACAAAATGCATATGTTAACGAGATGTTAACCCTCACATGAACATTCTGTTAACAAGTGTGTGTGCCAACACAGTGTTAACGTATGTGTTGACATTGCATTAACACATGCGTTCTGTAAATGCCATGTTGACAGCCATGTAAATAGGCAAATCTGCTCTTTTCAACTGTTGTGATGCGTTTGAAAATGTATGTGTTAAAGCCATGTGTGAACGCACCCTAAGAAGCAACCAATAAATTTTATTAAAATGTGAATGCAAAAATGTATAAATAAAAAAAAAAAGACTAACTTTCAATACCCATCATTATGTACATTTAATGCATATGAAATGACTCCATTTTAATTACATGAAAATAAAATCTTCCTTTGCATCTTCCCTGGACCAGGTGCAGATTTGCACCTAAAAATTCTCAAAAATAAACAAAAAAAAGTGATATAGAGAAGTAAATAAATGTACGGAACATCTGGAAAATAAAGATACATAAGGCACACTGCATAAGGTGCTGACCAAGGTGTACTTGAAAACAGCAGCAAAAGTTGCAAAAATGAAAGAAGAAAACATTCAGAAGTAACGGTTCATGTCCCCCAAAATTATCCATGGAAAGATCAAACCCCTGGGTTTTTAAGGATATTATTGCTCATAATTCTTAAAATTATAACTGTTTAAATTTAGCTTTTAACCCATTTAGGACTGCCCAAATAGGTACCTGTACACCTAGCAGAGTTGGATCAGATACACACCACAGTGAAAAACATACGGGCACATTTACTTACCTGGTCCATTCGCGATCCAGCGTCGCTATCTGTGTCTTCCGGCGATTCACTAAGGTAGTGCGCCCGATATCCACCAGGTGTCGCTGCTGCAAGCGACACATTTTTTTTAAAAAATTCCCTGGTTTTTCCAAATCCGTCGGGTTTTCCGATGGCCACGCCCCTCGATATCTATTGTGTGCATGCCGGCGCCGACGCATGTCCGATCGCATGTGCCAAAAACCTGGGGCAATTCAGTGCAAATCTGTAATTTTCGGGAAACCCACTGAAATATAGCAATTCAGGCCCTTAGTAAATGACCCCCATAGTGACTGCACTAAGTGCAATTCTTTTGCACTATGCATCTAAGCACATTTCCGCTGTTTTAACGGACCATGCATCTGTTCTGTCAAAGTGAAGAGCACGTCCTAGTCAGAATCATTATCACTTCTTTATTGTCCAAATAAAGAGCATCCAGGAAGAAAATGGACAGCACTTGGATAGCATCCAAGTACTGCCTGTTAAAAATTAATGGTTTCTAGGATACACTATTGAATGACTATAAAAATAATCCATTTTAATGGCTCCATTAAAAAACTGATTTGTTAAATATTGGATTACAGACAGGTGCCACTTGTCCATTAAAAGTGGATGGATGGATCCAAAAAGGAAGAAAAACTGATGAAAACCTGAGGCCAAATTTTACAACTGTTGTGGGCAGGTAGCCTTAGAGTTACCCCCTCTCCAGCTTTAACTCCTTGATTCAATTACAGGTAATGGAGACTTAAAGGACATCTACCACCAGGATGAAAGACTGTATGCAAATGAGCCCCTCAGTTTCATTTGCGTACAGTCCTTCATCCTGGTGGTTGATGTCCTTTAAGATCTTTGGCTTTAGACCAATTGTCGATTATTTTGTGGTCAAAAGATGGGTTAGGGCTTAATTTTAGAGGATGTATTAATTTTTTTTCCATGAACAATCCACTTTTATTCTTGAACTATAATCATTAGTCTTTTCACCAAAAAATACAGCCACCCTAAAAAGTATAAAACTCTCCCTTAGACCCAAAACAATTAGAGTTGATTAGTGCTCAAAGTGGATGTTCTCTTTCACACACATCTACATCGCTCCGGTCAAAGATGTCACTATTTCTGGCCATTCCATCTGAGTTCCACTAAAGCCGCATGTAGCAGTTGGCTCCCCCTGCTGACAGCCACAATGCTCAGGACTGCTGCGATGCTTGGAGGACTACCCAGCCTGTGTGTGAGAGTCTGGAACTAGCCAATCCTTATTGTTGTGGGGTTTTTGAGTGCAATTCTTTGGAGATGTCTACTTGACAAAAGGTCAAACTCTATCTGTTCTGCTGTATTCTATTTACAAAAGAAAAAACTATTTACAGGCAGTCCCCGGGTTACATACAAGATAGGGTCTGTAGGTTTGTTCTTAAGTTGAGTTTGCATGTAAGTCGGAACTGTATATTTTATCATTGTAATCCCAGCCAGAACTTTTTTGGTGTCTGTGACAATTGCATTTTAAAAATGTTGGGTTGTCATAAGAATCAGGATTAACAATACAGCTTCATTACAGACAGATTTGATAACTGTTACAGCTGATTATTGTAGCCTAGGACTAAAGTACAATAAATTACCAATATCCAGAGGTCCGTTTGTAACTAGGGGTCGATGTAAGTCGAGTGTTCTTAAGTAGGGGACCGCCTGTATTGAACAAAAATAGTACCTTAAAATATCTGTTGGTATTTCTATAATTGTATGGGCCCAAATAACAAATTTATCTTGATTTTTTTAAGCTTAAAAAGTGTTGTCTTAATAAGGATTAATCAACTATTTATATGTACACTACAATGGGACCATTAACAACAGTGTATTGGTACAGTGGTATAAAAATAAAAGGGCAAGCATTCTTGGAATGCGACATCAAATTGCAGATAATGGCTCAGTATGCACAGGGCTAAAGAGGGTGCTGTAGAAGTGGTTAAAAATGCAAATTTCATCATGATGTCTATTTGCGTTTGAACCTTTACCTAAATAGTAGATTGTCAACAAGCAGAAAAGCAGAATACCTTTATAGGTTATCGTGGTCTGAAACGTTTGAAAGTACACTTCTTCTATTAACAGTGGAGGTCAGGAGTTGGCCTGGGACATACTTTTTTGTATGTTGACCATTTCAATATTTGAGTGATCAAGATCTTCGCATATGGTCTAAGAGCTGAGGCAGATGGAGGATACGTGCCCATAGAAACAGGCAAAATGGTGGCAATGTAGTTTCAATACTCTACACATTTTATTTTATATTTACTGCTTTATTCTAGTTTTACCCTATTATGCACGACCTTGTCATCAGGAACCCATGCAACGCCAACCATTAAACATGTCCTTCAAAACAGGTACATGAAGTGCTATCTGCAGTTCAAGGTGTGCACTTCTGTTTGTACAAAGCAAAGTAATACAGTTTCCATTAAGATGTGAATACTTTTGTTGTGAGGTGAAGAAATTCTGTGAGAGCCATAAGTGATAAAGAGATGTAAAGATAACAGCAAATATGTAAGGTGCGAAATATTGACAGAACAAAAATGATCAAAAAGATCAAGGATAGGAAACAGAAAAGATTATAAATTGGGAAGCTTTTGTGGAAAATAATGATTCCAATCTATAAGTTAATATTCTGGTTAAATTTATAAAATTGTTTGTATGGAATTTTAAAATAATAATTAACCCTCTCATGCACCTTAATGTAGCTCCAAATAAAGGTCCTGAAGTATTCTGTGTCCCTTGATGTACAGCAACACCACAAGTAAATGTACAGTGGGGAAAAAAGTATTCGATAGACTGTAGATTTTGTAGATATTGAAGTTTCCCCACCAATTAAGAATGGAGAGGACTTTTACTTTGTATTGCAGGTACACTTTAACTGTGAGACAGACTCTGAAGAAATATTAAAATAATTAAAGAATTTACATATATATTATAGAAAAATAGAAGTTAATACCTTTTGTTTCTGTTGCATTTACAGAAGTTAGTCATTTTCTGTAGTTCTTGACCAAGTTGGCACACAATAGAGTACGGATTTTAGTACACTACTTCATACAAATCTTTTCTATATGTTTCAGTTATGCCACAGGACATCATTGGATTTCAGCTCCTTCCAAAGATTTTCAATTGGGTTCATGTGTGGAGACTGGCTACACCACTCCAAGCCCTTGAACTGCTTATTATGGAGCCACTCTTTAGTTACCCTAGCTGTGTGTTTTGGGTCATTCTCATGCTAGAAGATGCAACCATTAACCATCTTCAATTTTCTTACTGAGGTAAGGAGATTGTTGACCAAAAGCTTGCATTACATAGGTCCATAAATCCTATACATCATTCAGATTCCCATTCACAAAATTCAAATCTGAATATGTGCTGGCGTGAGCATGGGCATTGACCCTATCCTCTTAAGTAGTTCTGTGATGATTCCTGACCTTTCTCAAATTCATCCTTATTTGAAGAGAGATATTGCATGCAGCTACTTGCCTATTGTCCTGTTGACCTTCTCCAAGTGTGTCCCTAGGGTCCATAGACAGCTTGGCCATGGTGAAGAGGTTGGATCTTGAGTGGTTGAATGATTGTATGGACACGCTCTTAAACCCCTTACCACCGAAGCCACTTTTAACCTTCCTGACACGGCCCATTTTTTCAAATCTGCCCTCTGCAGAACACTTTAACATATCCAAGTGATTTTGAAAATGTTTTCTCGTAACACTTTGTACTTCATGCTAGTTGAAAAATTTTGAAGGGAAGCTGCGCCATTCAGAGCAGATTATGCATTGTCCCTTTGTAACGGCTATACAATGTTTTATTGGCATTATTGACATATAAGGGCTTATTTTCAGCGACATTAGATGCACTTTGCAAATACATCATTTTAGTTGGTTATTAGCTTATTAATGAGATTTTATTAACTCTTAAATGTATGTATGGAAAGAAAATTGTAAATTCCAGTTTCCTTCTTGTATTTTTCTGGGGCCGTACCATGAAAATAACATATTGGGGCAGATTTATCAAGTGTCTGAAAGTCAGAATATTTCCAGTTGCCCATGGCAACCAACCACAGCTCAGCTTTCATTTTACCAGTGCTCATGAATATTTTGAAGGGGAGCTGTGATTGTTCGCCATGGGCAGCTGGAAATATTCTGAATTTCAGACACTTGATAAATCTGCCTCATTATCTTTATTCTATGGATCACTATGATTACCTTGAAAGCTCATTTATATAGATTTTCGATATATTTTTACAGTTTTACTGAAGAAAACCTATTATAGAGAAAATCTCATTTATTTTAGTATTGTAATGTTTTCGGAGACATAACTGGTTTTGGGCTTATTTTTTACATATTGAGTTGTCCTTTTCAGTGGTACCATTTTGACACACATAATTTTTTTTTTATCACTTTTTGGAACATTTCTGTGAATGGATTTTATGAAAAATTTCCATTTTTGGCAAGTTTTCGTTTTTTTGTTTTTTTTTACAGAGTTCACCGAGCGGGTCCAATAATGTTACTGATTTATTGTACAGATTGTTACAGATGCGTTGATACCAAATATATGGGCTTTTTTCATGATTTTGTGTTTTTTGTACTTTATTAGGTATATATAGGGAATGTTGGTGTTTAGAGGACTTTCACTTTATTTAATTCTTTTTATTAAAAATTTTTTTACAAAGTGTTTTTATATTTAACTTTTACAGGTAGGCTTCAACAAGTGATGCTCTGATCGCTTGTTCAAACTCTAATTCCTATAACACAGTGTAATACAGATGTATTGCACTGTATTATGCAACACAATGGCAGAACCCGGGGCTGCGATCGGAGCCACAGCCACCCCCTCCAGTTAAGCACTGCACGGGGGGGGGGGGGCTCCGTTCTAGTACCTGAGGCCATTCCCCCCCCCCCCACCGGTCCGCGACTATAATATACAGACGACACCCGCAGCTTCTGCCACTGGCACCATTCGACAGCCGGTGCCAGAAGCTGGACGTAGTACTATGTCAAGATGCTGCAAATCCTTGCCGCCCGTGACGAAGTACTACGTCCAATGTCGGAAAGGGATTAATCTATCTAAGGACAAAAATTCACTAAAATTGCCCTGTACAAATTTTACATTTGAGTGTTTTAGACTAATCCTAGATTTTAAGTAAAATACATTGAAATCACATTATACATGCGACTGATAAGTGTTAGTGTGTTGTCTATTTTATTGGCTTATACTTGCTAAAATAAGAATGGATATAATTCTAAAATATAAATTCATCATCACAATGCTAGAAGCGCTATTTCTAAAATTTAAGCTGAAAACCCCAGAGGATACATTTTATATCAAAATAAGACTAGACCTTAGAAAGAAAATTGAAAATGAAAACACACATAATTAAATCACTTCATGTTTTTCCTAAATCTTTATTCCTGTTGACTGCACATTCACTTGAATAGAACTCGACTTGATTGTTAAGTTAGAAAAACTTCATGCGAAGGAACAAGTTATCTTTGGCCTATCTAAACGGTGTATGATTGGTTTTGGCCTTCTAGTCTGGCTCTAGTGAGCTGTGACCTTGCCCTATGAAGGATGCACACAATAAATAACCCAGGCAAAACAATTATTTAATGGACCACTTTGCACTAATATAGTGCAAATAATAATGCAAGTTCCATTTTGCCAAACATTCATGTTAATAGGGAAATTAAGCTGCCAACACAGGTGAAACCAAAACCCCCAGATGGATTATTTGGTGTGGGGAAAATTAAATACTCGGTATATGTACGCATATTTACTTTACTTTCTGGTCCTGCTGCTTCTTCCATTGAAAAATGTCACTGTTGGGACTCTTTCACACATTTTTCACTGAACCCATTTTGGCTTATGGACATACAACAGATTTGTTTTCTCTTCCTGGCTTCAGTGATATTTCATTAATGTATTAATGAACCAATGTGCTTTTTTACACTTCCCACTGATCCAATTTTGTTGGTGAAGAAAAGAGGACCAGCTCTAAACTTTTCTTCACTGGTCAGTGGGAAAAAAATTGAAGTGTGAAAAAGCAAATTGCAAATAATGGTTCAGTTATGCATCAGTGTAAAATCATTTAACTGGGTCACGACCGCCCGACGTGTATTCACGGCGTCAGATGTGTCTTGCTGCATATTTTGAAAAGTATAAAAAAAATCTATAAAAAGTGATCAAAAGGTCGTAGAGTCCTAAAAATTATATCATTGAAAATATTATCAAATGTCGCAAAAAATGACAGCTCCGTACACCAAAGCATAAAAAAGTTATTAGCGCCAGAAGCTGGCAAAATCCAAAAAAAAATTTTTGTACAGGAGGTTTTAATTTTTGTAAATGTATGAAAACATTATAAAACCAATACAAATTTGGTATCCCCTTAATTGTACCAACCCAAAGAATAAAGTAGACATGTCATTTGGGGCGCTCAGTGAAAGACGTAATATCCAAGCCCACAAGAAAATGGCGCAAATGCATTTTTTCACCTTTTTCACTGCATTTGGAATTTTTTTCACGCTTCCGAGTACATGGCATGGAATATTTAATACTATCACTATGAAGTGCAATTTGTTACACAGAAAACAAGCCATCACACAGCTCTTTATGTGTAAAAATAAAAAAGATGCCTCCATGGACATCTACTCCTCACTATGCCTCAATGAAGCATGCTGTGATTACAAGTGATCGGATAAATACATGGGGTAGATTCTGCAAATGTTACTGGGTAAAGCTTCTTAGATGGCATCACCCTGGTCACATGATGTAAAGAGCTCAATGATGTAACAGAACTCTCTCTTATCCAACAAGGCACTATGAAAAACATTTGACACAGCATTTTCTACAGTCTATTCACAAAAAACAAGAAACTCACTTTTTATTTCTTTTCAACTTACATCATACGTGGATAGCTACAGGGTAAGTCCTCAGGTCACATCCATTTAGCACCTATCAGTGCTCTCTCTAGGCCTCTTTAAGATTGCATTGAGCAACAAAAAAAAAACTACATCCTCCTGCGCTGTTTGTAAGGCTAAAATTCTGCAATCTATTCATGTCCAGGCACAGGGTCTGTTTCCACCTTTGCTATGGACTAAAGTAACACTGTGCTAGTTTTGTTTTTATTTTGTTGATCTACCATATTTTTCAGACTATAAGGCGCACAAAAAATCCTTTGATTCTCTCAGAAATCAAAGGTGCGCTCTATAGTCCAGTGCGCCTTATATATGAACCACACTTATAGACAACAGCTGCCTTGAGCTGTGCACAGGTCTGCCACCTGCTGGTCATTCATCCTTATAATCAGGTGCGCCTTATAATCAGGTGTGCCTTATATATGAACCTAGAGGTTTTAGCAGGCATTTATTGAAGGTGCGCCTTATAATCCGTTGAGCCTTATAGTCCAAAAAATATGGTAAGTATTTATTTTGCTTAACTTAAATGGTAGGTTCCCTTTAACCCAGAAAGAGTAAACAAATCTGTATGTTCCCATAAGCCAAAATGAATCTGTGAAAAAATTACTGTAGCATTCATGTGGGAAAAAATGCCAGTGTGAAAGTGCCCTTAGAGTTAGACAAGCCCACCAGGACACCAGAGGAGCCGCTGGTGGGTTCATGCTTTGACAATAAATAGACCAAGATGGCCATAAGGAGACCACTTTGTCATCTAGTTTGGGGTGATTTAGCCAATCTAACCCTATTTGCGATGGGATGATTCACAATTACCATGTTTAGATTTTGTGGATCATTCAACCTACATAAGAATTAACAAAGTGGAAAGTTGGTGGATGACTATCATGAAGTAAGAGTTCTCTTCATGGAGACTTCTACATTTAAGAACCCCTTGTAGGTGGAGACTTATAGCTGTTGATGCTCCACTTGAGGTTTCTGGGAAATATGCAAATACGTTTTCCAGGATAGGATAAGGAATGCAATACCTCTTTAGCATTTATAGCTTCTTCCATCAAGCTGAGAAAGAGATGCTTCAGGCATTATAGGATTAAAGTAAATATTGGTAAATAGTTTTTTCAACCCCATTGGTAATACAGACTCTTTCTGCCCAATGCAAGAACAATGCAATCATTGTAAATAAAATGACAAACAATATGAAAAGAAGATGGGAGGAGTTGGACTAAAGTAAAAATGTTGCTGTATGAGAAATTTTGAGTAGTAGAAGACTTTTGTTTTTATCACACTTACTTGTTTTATAATGTACTGGACTGTTCTATTTAGGTTCAGCTCCTGAGTATGATCTGCAGGTACATGCCATAGTGCCTTGCTACTTGTCTATGGTCTGGTTTTATTTATTTTGAAGTTCTATGACTTTAGCCTTTACATTACTATTCCTTCAGCTCCTCTTTTGCCTCATTTTTGTTGGTGCCACTAGAGCCAAGCATTAGGATCCCCTGTTCTGTTTGGCATCACCTATATCCAATACCAAGACCTCTTCAAGGGGAAGTGGTTGGGTTGTCTTCTGCATCCCCAAAGAGAGATAAAGAGAGCAATCAAAGCATTTGTTTAAATAACACCCCTCTGAGTAGCCAAAAGGGCAACAGTTTTGGTAAGACAGTGAATCAAGAACCCCTGTAAGTTAGAAGTAAACAGTATTATATTAAAGGGGTATTCCAGGAATCGGCATAATTCATATACAAATGGGTACAAATTTATTTAAGCTAATGTGTAATTAGTTGTTATTTAAAATGTTGCTCCCCTTAAATGCTGATGGCATAGACTGTAATGAAGAATTAAAATGCTACTGGCCCTTTAATCAGTCCGTTAATTTCCTCCGCGGAGTCCGTTGCGGAGCATACACAGGACAGAAGATGGCCGCTGGTCACATGTCCACATCACATGTCCTGCACCTGCCTGGGCAGGTCATGTGATCACCATTACGTTTGGCTGTAGTCGGTTGGTTGAAGTGCATCCAGTATGGCCAGTGTTGTGGTGAAGGAAGTTACACATCATTACTATGGTAACAGAGCAAGAAAACCTGTTAGATCATCACTGGGAGCAGAGCATAAGAGGGAGGAGGAGTTACTGAGAACTAAAGGATCATGGAACTTGTAGTTTCCAGTGGCGGCCATCTTAGTGATAATTCCACCTACTTTAGAGAGACCATAAATTTTGTAAATCATAAAATCAAACTAGTCAGAAATCGGAGCTTAAATAATGACATTGAGTATTGTTGTATTCATTTATTTATATCATCATGGGTTTTTGTGCCAGACGTTCATATTCCCGGAATACCCCTTTAACCATTGTTTTTATATAGAATTTATTATTTTGGCCAACAAATTAGCCTGCTGCAGAACATGAGCTTCCACATCATTTAAATTCAGACCTTCCAATGAAAGTTGAACTGTCAGAAATACTGGGTGGCATATGATGGCTCCTTTATTTTAGTGTAGAAACAATGGTTTTATAAATCAATGAATGAAGTGACTATGTATTATGCAAATTATACCGCTGCCTCGATTTACTTACAGCACATTCAGCATTTACAGGACAAGACGGGAGAGATTTTCACTATTCTTAGAAATGAGAATAATGAGTTTCTCGACAGTGGTATCTATGACTGTAAGTTCTAAGTAGAAAATGTAGACAGCTCAATCATTTTATTTGACATATAAAGATAATACAGGTGTCGGTCAAGCCATCTTGAGACCTCTGACATGGAACTCGTCTACCAATAATCTTCTTGCTTTTTCCTTTATTGGTGACATTTCATCTTCTCTAGCTCAGAACAGTTTTCTCATTCTTTAATTTTTGTCTTGCTAGTTCCTATTTTATCTTATCATTTTCTAACTGCCTTGTTCCTTCTTGCAATTATTTTTTCATCACTTGTACCTGTAGCCATTCATCTGTAATTTTTCCCATTTCAGAATCCCTGCCATTACGCTTCTAGCAGTTGATTTTCATTTTCTTGACCATTCTGTTCTACTTATTATTTTAAGGAGCTGATAGATCTTCAATTGTCTTTCTGTCAATCATAACATATTACAGCCATTCAGCTTTATACTTGACAAAATGTAAAAATAATCTGTTTGCAATCTGTATTGTTTTCTATATTAAATGCTCAGTTTGAATGTATAAAGCTATTTAACACTCAATGATGAATGTAATCCCCATCCTATGATTGTGATTTATACAAAACGAAAGTGGAGATAAAGAATGTACATTTTCTACAAATGCTGTATTTTAAACAAAATTGTATCCGTTTTTTTCGATTTATTTATGTAGAAATTCATTTGGCTGATTTAAAAGAAATCTAAAAAACTGTTACACTGTGTCACCCTCCCCCTACTTCCTCAGCACTTATGCAGTGATCTCATCAGTATTTAGGCAGCAAGGTAAAGAGTGACACCGTATATTAATCTGTAAATCCAGATCCAGGTAGCCCCTCAGGCACATTTGCATAATTTAAAAAATTGATTGTAAAAGGAAAGATTTGCAATATAGGGAAGATCATCATGGTTATGGTGCCTGGGAAGTTTAGTAAGTGTCCCTGGTTTACCTTCCTGAATGGAGCTTAGTAGCAATACCACACACTATCATGGTCAGGAGAGGAGCCATTTTTGGGAGAAAGCAGTCATGTTTTTCAACCTTCAAGCATCTGAACGCGCTGGAGTTCACCGGGCCGGACCAAGTGAAGGTGAGCGCGTCCCAAGCGACACATTTCTTTTTTTAATTGCGGCGTCTTTTCCGAATCCGTCGGGTTTTCGCTCGGCCAAGCCCCCGATTTCCGTCGCGTGCATGCCGGCGCCGATGCGCCACAATCTGATCGCATGCGCCAAAATCCCGGGGCAATACAGGGGAAATCGTCTCAAATCGGAAATATTCGGGTAACGTCGGGAAAACGCGAATCGGGCCCTTAGTAAATGACCCCATTGTGTTTGCTAACTGTATGAGAAGGCTAATGGATGTTTAGAAAACCCTTTAAAACCTTGTTCAAGTATGCTAGCACAGCTGAGAACAGTTTTGCTGATAAGATTAACTATAAAACTAATCTTCCTTTGAGCTGATTGGGAATCTGGAGCATTACATTTGTTTGTTCTGTGAAACTCTCTTAATGGCTAGAAAAAAAGAACTTTAATGTGAAACCTGACAGTCTATTCTTGTTATTAGAAATGGAGGCCATTCCATGCAACAAATTGCCAAAAACTGAAGATCTCCTACAACGTTGTGTACTATTTCCTTCAGAGGAGAGCACAAACAGCTCTATCCAGAGTAAAAAAAGAGAAGTAGGAGGCCCTGCTGCACAACTAATGAACAAGTCCTCATCTGGCAGCTTCATTAAATAGAACCTCTACAGTGAAGGAGGAGACTCAAGGATGCTGGCCTTCAGGGCAGAGTGGCAAAGAAAAAGCCATATCTGAGACTGGCTAATAAAAGGAAAAGATTAATATGGGCAAAAGAACATGCAAAACAACATAGACATTGGACAGAGGAAGATTGGGAAAAAAAAGTGTTATGGACAGACAAACCTAAGTTTGAGTTGGTCTGGGGTTGCTTTGATGCTAGTAAAGTGGGAGATTTATACAAGGTCAAAGGGATTTTTAATAAGGAAGGCTATCACTCCATTTTGCAATGTCATTCCATACACTGTGGCCAGGGCTTGATTGGAGCCAGTTTCAGCCGACAACATGACAATGCTGGACCCAAAGCACACCTCTAAATTATGCATGAACTAGCAGTCAGGCAGCTGGTATTCTATCTGTAATGGAGTGGTCAGCCCAGTCACCAGATCTCAACCCCATTTAGCTGTTATAGGAGCAATTTGGCCGTATGGTACACAAAAAGTGCCCATCAAGCCACTCCAACTTGTGGCAGGGGTTTCTGGAAGCATTTACCTCAGTAAATTAACAGCTAGAATGCCAAAGAACTGCAATGCTGTAATAGCAGGAAAGGGAACAGTCTTTGATGAAAGCAAAGAAGAAAATTGTGATTTCAAATGAAAAAAAAATCTTTCAAACCTTCTCAATGTCTGGGCTATATTTTCTATTCATTTTGCAACTCATTTGAAAATTAAAAGTATGAGATTTTATGGAAAAGACAAAATTGTCTGGGTGACCCAAAATTTTTGAGTGGTAGTGTATAACTCATCTTGGATTTTCCATTTCTTAGAAGCCTATACCTCATAATTATTATTATTTAAAGCCTTAAATTACAGAACTGGAATGGATTTCATCTGTATATAATAAAAACAAAATTACCATAGATATAATGATGTACTAGCAACATCTGGACATTTATTTGTTTTTTTGTGAAGTTTTTGCCTAAAAGATTTTAAAACACTATCGGAAATACTAGACAAAACCTGCAAATAAATGGCCTATATTGACAACTATGGTCACCTAACGGGCAATTTAAAAGTTGGAGGTAACAAATAGTGGAAGCAACTACTGTGGGGATTTGGCCCAGTAGAGACCGTGGTAGCGGGGTGCTGTGATGCAGTTCAAGACAGTGACACCAAGGTACAGTCCAAAACAGGTCTCGCGTTTATTGCAGCAGAAACAAAATAAACGGCCTTCACATTCAGGCATTAAACAAACAAAAAAATCCTACCCGTCAGGGTGCTAACTATACAAGTATTCCACTAACTCACAACTATACAAAATCACTTGGCTGCTCCAGGCACAGAGGTCAGGGCTGTGTGCTCTCCAGCCTCCTTCCAGAGAGAGACAACATTCTGAGCACTGCTCAGCCACTTTATGCAGACTGATTAGGCTGCACCCATCACCTGTGTCCAAGGTGCTGGACAACACAACTTCAGCACTCAGGCCTTGCATAATAGGAAAACCTAGGGGAAACATACCGCCCATCCACAGTTAACCCCTTCAGTGTCTCACATACCCTCCCCCTCTGTTTGACCCTGTGGGGGCGAACACTTTTGGCCATCAGACAGTGGGTACGAGACAGGGCATCGGCATTCCCATGCAGCTTTCCTGCTCGATGTACTACCGTAAACTTGAAATTCTGCAACATTAGGAACCACCTTGTGACCCTGGCGTTCCTCTCTTTGGCCTGACTCATCCAGGTGAGGGGAGAGTGATCGGTCACTAGTGTAAACTGTCGCCCTATCAAGTAATACCTCAGGGATTCCAGAGCCCATTTTATCGCCAAGCACTCCCTCTCAACTATACTGTAGTTCTTCTCAGGGGGTGTGAGCTTGCGGCTCAGGAATGTCACAGGATGTTCCTCACCCTCCACTACTTGGGACAGGACAGCCCCTAAGCCCACGTCAGAAGCGTCAGTCTGCACAATAAAGGTCTTGGTGAAGTTAGGGGTGATCAGTACCGGTCCCTCGCACAAAACCGTCTTAAGTCGCTGAAACGCCCCCTCAGCCTCTTCACTCCACTTTACCATTACCGACCTGCTACCCTTGGTCAGGTCAGTCAGGGGTGCCGCTATTGTTGCAAAATCGGGGATAAATCGGCGATAATAGCCCACTATGCCTAGGAAAGCCCTCACTTGCTTCTTGCTCATAGGTCGTGGCCACTGCTGTATCGCCTCCACTTTATTTACTTGGGGTTTGATGACACCTCGCCCAATACGGTACCCCAGGTAACGGGCCTCTTCCAGACCAAGTGCACATTTTTGGGGGTTTGCTGTCAACCCTGCTGCCCTCAGAGAGTCTACCACTGCTTGTACCTTGGCTAGATGACTCTCCCAATCGTTACTATATGATGTCATCCAGGTAGGCCGAGGCATATCTCCGGTGAGGTTTTAGCACGAGATCCATTAACCTCTGGAATGTGGCGGGAGCCCCATGTAGCCCAAAGGGAAGTACCACATACTGAAAAAGCCCATCAGGAGTAATAAAAGCGGTCTTCTCTTTGGCCCTGTCAGTAAGGGGTACCTGCCAATACCCTTTCGTCAGGTCAAGGGTGGAGAAGAACCTAGCCTGTCCAAGTCGTTCTATCAACTCGTCAACTCTGGGCATAGGATAAGAATCAAATTTGGACACCTCGTTCAACTTCCTAAAGTCATTGCAGAACCGTAGGGAACCATCAGGTTTGGGAATCAACACAATAGGACTCGACCAGTCACTTTTAGACTCCTCGATAACCCCCAGGTCTAACATCTGCCTGACTTCTTCGGATATGGCAAGCCGGCGCGCTTCAGGGACCCGGTAGGGTTTTTGGTGTACCCGGATGTGGGGTTCGGTTATGATGTCATGCTTGATGACTGAAGTATGTCCCGGTAACTAAGAGAACACATCAACGTTTCGGAGCACAAACTCCTTCGCTTCCTGAATCTGGGCCCTGGAGAGGGACTCCGAGATCCGTACTTCAGGCACCTTGGCATCGGGTACACCTACCTCCGGTGTCACCTTCTTGGGGACAGACGCTTTTTCTACTCCCACGGCCATCAGGGACTCTCTTTCCCTCCATGGCTTTAGGAGGTTCACGTGGTATATCTGTTCGGGTTTCCTCCTCCCCGGCTGAGATACCTTGTAGTTTACCTCCCCCACTTTCTCCATGACCTCATATGGTCCTTGCCATTTTGCCAAGAACTTACTCTCAACGGTGGGCACCAGAACTAGCACTCTGTCGCCTGGGTTAAAGGTCCTGAGTCTGGCTGATCTATTGTAGACCCTAGACTGGGCCTCTTGTGCCCTTGTCATGTGCTCCTTTACAAGGGGCATTACCGCCGCTATGCGGTCCTGCATAAGGGAGAGGTGTTCAATCACACTACGGTGGGGGGTCCTCTCCTGTTCCCAGGTCTCCTTAGCTACATCCAAAAGCCCACGTGGGGAACGGCCATATAACAGCTCAAAGGGTGAGAAACCCGTGGAGGACTGGGGAACTTCACGTATGGCAAACATCAAATAAGGCAACAAACAATCCCAGTCCTTCCCATCTTTGCTGACCACCCTCTTTAGCATCCCCTTCAAGGTCTTGTTAAACCTCTCGACCAGGCCATCTGTCTGAGGATGATATACAGAGGTGCGGAGCTGTTTAACCTGGAGTAATTTACACATCTCCTTCATTACTCTAGACATGAATGGGGTTCCCTGGTCAGTCAAGATTTCCTTGGGGAGGCCTGTACGGGAGAATACCTGGAACAGTTCCCTAGCAATGTTTTTGGAGGAGGTGTTCCTTAACGGGATTGCCTCTGGATACCGCGTAGCGTAGTCCAGGATAACCAGGATGTACTGGTGCCCCCTTGTGGATTTGACTATGGGGCCAACCAAATCCATTGCAACCCGTTCAAACGGCACCTCTATGATTGGTAACGGTACCAGAGGACTCCTGAAGTGGGACACCGGGGCAGTAAGTTGGCACTCAGGGCAGGAGCTACAATACCGGTTTACCTTCTCCCACACCCCGGGCCAGAAAAATCTCTGCAGGATCCTCTCTCGGGTCTTCTCAGCACCTAAGTGCCCTCCCAGCACATGTTTATGTGCCAAATCTAGCACCAGCCTACGGTGAGTTTGGGGTACTACAAGTTGCTCAACCTCCTCTCCCCGTACCTGGTCAACCCTGTACAACAGTTCCCCAACAATCACCATTCGGGGGTATATTTTGTCAGCCCCTGGTATTTGGAGTACCCCATTTATCACCTTAACATTCTCCTGTGCTTTAAACAAGGTAGGGTCCTGTAGCTGTGCAGCCCCAAAATTTTCACAGGAAATCTCAAGGTCCGGCATGTCGGCCACCTCCTGGTGGCCCTCGACCTCACCAGCTAGGACCTCTAGGGGAGAGAATTCATCACATGGGGTCACCCCTACTGCTGGTGTGGGTACATTGGCCTCAAAGGGTTCAGTGGCCAAGGCCGGACACACCTGATGTCCATTATCTGCAACAGCACCTGAGGTGGGTCTTCGTCTCCATAGGTCCCAAAACACCGGTAAGTCTCTGCCGATAATAGCCTCATGAAACAGGGTCCCCACCACCCCCACTTCATGGGTAATAGAACCACAAGGGGTATGTAGGTTGATGACAGCAGTGGGATATTCACGAGTGTCCCCATGTATACACAACACTCCCACTTTCTGCCCACTGTATAGTCCAGGATCAACCAAAGTTCCCCGCACCAGGGTGACCAGACTCCCGGAGTCTAGCAAGGCTTCCACCGTGTGACCCCCGATTGTGATCATACACACTTGGGGTTCTGCATCCATGACCGACTCGGCTGCCAGAACCGGCCGGGCAAACAGTGACACTCGCCGGGTCTGGTTGCAGTCCATTGGCTCCACTGACAGGGGACAGTTGGCAGCAATATGGCCCATTTCATGGCATCGCCAGCACAGGATACGACTGTGACCTCTGTCACGGGCCTCGTTGGGTTTCTGTGTATCCGAGCCCCCCAATGAACCCCCTCCCAACCTGACCTGTTTCCCCTTTTCTGCAGTAGCAGTCTTACCTGATGGTTTAGTGGCCTTGTCACTGGCACTGCTTCATGTGGGAGAGAAAAGTAGAAGATCCTCTGTAGCCCGATATCTCTCTACTAGGGACACGAGTTCCTCAGCATTTGTGGGACCGGCCTGTCCAACCCATCGCTGGAGCCGAGAGGGCAGAGAACGGGTGAACTTGTCAAGAACCACTCTCTCGACCATCTGTGCTGGGGTGCAGTCCTCTGGTTGTAGCCACTTCCGGACAAGATGGATCAGGTCATGCATTTGGGAGCGTGGGGGTAGTTTTTCTGAGTATGCCCACTGGTGGACCCGGCTGGAACGAACTTGTATGGTGACCCCAAGACGAGCCAGAATCTCTGCCTTTAGCTGGGGGTACTCACGGGCTTCTGTTTCACTCAGGTCGAAGTAGGCCTTCTGCGATTCGCCTGTCAGGAACGGTGCCAGGACATCTGCCCACTGCTCAGCTGGTAACTCCTCTCGCTCTGCTACTCGCTCGAACACAGTGAGATACGCCTCCACGTCGTCCGTCGCCGTCATCTTTTGCAAGGCCTTCTGCACTGCAGCCCGTGCGGAACGCTGGACAACCGGATACCCTTGCAAACCAGTATGGGACCCCTCAGTAGCCGTTGCTTGCGGTGCTGCCATAATGCCGGAAAACTTTTCCATCATCAGCTGGAACATGGCTCGGGACTCTTCCTGCTGCTGGCGGGACCGCTCCTCCTGCTGCCGGAACATGGCTTGCTGCAGCTGCCGATTAGCCTGGGACTCTTCCTGCTGCTGGCGGGACCTCTCCTCCTGCTGCTGGAGCATGGCTTGCTGCTGGCGGGACCTCTCCTCCTGCTGCTGGAGCATGGCTTGCTGCTGGCGGGATCTCTCCTCCTGCTGCTGGAGCATGGCTTTAATAAAGTCCTCCATCTTGGCTTTATCCTGCAATTTGCCTGCTGCTTTCACCTAGGCCATGCAATGTTGCAGGATGTAGCGAGCCTTTCAGGTGTGTGTCTTTTTTGAACTGCCCGCAATCCGAAGCACCATATGTGGGGATTTGGCCCAGTAGAGACCGTGGTAGCGGGGTGATGCAGTTCAAGACAGTGACACCAAGGTACAGTCCAAAACAGGTCTCGCGTTTATTGCAGCAGAAACAAAATAAACGGCCTTCACATTCAGGCATTAAACAAACAAAAAAATCCTACCCGTCAGGGTGCTAACTATACAAGTATTCCACTAACTCACCACTATACAAAATCACTTGGCTGCTCCAGGCACAGAGGTCAGGGCTGTGTGCTCTCCAGCCTCCTTCCAGAGAGAGACAACATTCTGAGCACTGCTCAGCCACTTTATGCAGACTGATTAGGCTGCACCCATCACCTGTGTCCAAGGTGCTGGACAACACAACCTCAGCACTCAGGCCTTGCATAATAGGAAAACCTAGGGGAAACATACCGCCCATCCACAGTTAACCCCTTCAGTGTCTCACACTACATTATAAACCATTACCACAAAGAAAAGAAAATTGTTCACCAACAGAATTTATTAAATGTAAACTCATGCAAATCTCCGTTATGATAAACGAACACAAGAAAGAATACAAAAATCTTCTGCCTATGTTGTCGAATCTAAATAACATTGCAATTTTTTATAGTTTTTTAAAAAAAAAATCACATTCCTTTGCATAATGAATTACTTTTGGAGAAAAAAAGTCAATTTCATTGCCACCTTCCAAGCACCATAACTTTTGAAATTTTGTGTCAATATGGCTGAGTTTTTTTTTTTAATGGATTTCAATTGTACTCATTTGGGGTTCATAAAGTTTTTGATTGCAATTAATATACAGATGTTTTTATCACATACAGAAATACAAGTGCAATCATATTATGAGTAACAAAAGCTTTTATTGACAGAATGAGTTAATGAAGCAAGTCAGTATTTGCAGTGTTGACCCTTCTTCTTCAGGACCTCTGCAATTCTCCCGGGCATCTCTCAATCAACTTCTAGACCAAATCCT